>NC_133142.1:3897815-4520815 GCF_048418815.1 Hemitrygon akajei | reverse complement strand
TCCCAGAGCTTTCTTGATAAGATCTAGGAGTCATAGAGTCATAGAAAAGTGCAGGATGGATACAGGCCCTTTGGCCCAAGCAGACCATGTTCACTACTCTGCCCACCCAGCTAGTCCTGACTTCCTGCAATTCGGCCTCCATCTGAAAGGGCTGGCAGTTTTGCAGGTCAAGCATTCATCAACCAGTCTGTTGGAGAGGAGGGTAATTTTAAAGACAGCCAGAGGCCTGCAAACATTTCCATCTTGGCTTGTTGTCCTTTGTTTTGCTGAAGCCCTTTGAGATGTTTCACCACATTAAAGAAATGTAGAAAGGCAATTTGATTTAAGCTGTTGTTGGAAATTTTCAGGAAATATAAATATTTAAAAGCGAGAGCAACAGAAAAACCACAAGGACAATCCATGTCTCAAAGGATTATGTTGAGGGGAGAAAAAAAAACAATTATCAGAGTCAAAATCCGATAAGATCAGTTCAATTTGCTGACCGAGAACCTGAGGGTGACCTCACTTATTTAAAGGTCTCCATTATATATTAAATTTTCCAGACTGGGAAGAATAAAACTGAGAGCAGCATCACATCAGGTTGTATTGGCCTTAAAAGCCCTGAAAGCGAGGAGCTGTGGGTGGCATGTCTTGGGTTATTCAGAGTCCATAGCGTGAGTAAATACCTCCCCGCATTATGTACCTCGCCGAACTGTGGGTTTGCACTGACGCCGAATTAAATATTTCACTCGTTTGAAGTCTGAGAAATGCATTGTTTGGTTTCGCTTGGTTGCAGAAAGTCTGCTTAAAGCAAAAGTGAAAGAATGCAGCAAGCAAGCTCCTTGCACAGATTAAAAAGGTGCAGGATGGGTGAAACATAGTTGAAGGGAAATGGTCCTGTGGGGTTATATAACAACTATTAATTCATCCGTTTGCTTCCCGCCATCTAAAAGTGCTGACCACAATGAATTGTTCAGATTTTAGTTGTCCCCTTCTGAAGGTGCTCTCAGCACCAGTTCTGCATTCCTGCCTTCTCATGTCGAATACTGAGATAATAGGCAGTACAACAGGTGAAATGGAAATAGAAAGGGATTTGTCACATGTACATTGAAACATGCCGTGAAATGCTCTGATGGCATCGAAGACCAGTGAGTTTGAGGCTGTCCTGGGGGGCAGGCTTCCAGCACCAACAGAGCATGCCCACAACTTATTAACCCTAACCTGTACAGTGCGGAAGACAACCAGAGCAACCGGAGGAATCGCATGCGGTAACAGGGAGAACGTACAAACTCCTTACAGAGGTGGGAATAGAAGTAGACACCGCAGCCTAGAAAGCTCACCAATGTCTTTACATCCTCAGGAAGCTAAAAAATAAATTGTCATCTCCCTATTGTTTTGCACCAATTTTTTTCAATGCACTCTATCGAGGTCTGGTGTGGCAACTGCCCTGGTCGTGACCACAGGAAACTGTAGAGAATTTGGTGGCAGCTAGCCCGTTACAGAAAGCAGCTTCCCTTTGCTGTCTCGGTAAAGCAGCCAGCATGATCGAACATCCCACCCACCCTGGACATTCCGCCTGCTCCTCTATCCCATCGAGCAGAAGATACAAAAACCTGAAAGCATGTACCACCATGCTTAAAGACAGCTTCTGTTTGATAAGACTGTCAAACCGTCCCCCTAGAAAGATAAGATGGACTCTTGACTTCACAATAACCTTGCACCTTATTGTCTGCCTGCACTTTCTCTGGAACTGTAACACTTTATTCTGCCTTCTGTCATTGTTTTCTCTTTCACTACTTCAATGTACTGAGGTGATGAATTAATCCGTGTGGATGGCACGCAAAATAAAGTTTTTCACAGTACCTCGATACTTAAGAATCAGAATCAGGTTTAATATCACCGGCATATGTCGTGAAATTTATTGTTATACAGCAGCAGTACAATGCAATATATAGTAATTTTTAAAAACCTCTAAACTCCAGCATTTTGTATGTGTGACAATAATATACCACTTTAACACAGTAGCATTCCTGACCTCACATCATCGATAGCAAAATGTTTGCCCCAAACTAACTTGCACTTGATAAGCTCAATTCCTGACCTATGATTTTGGATAACCAGAGCTAACAATGTTTGTCTGTAGTTTCTATTGCTCTGTCCTCCTTGTTCAACCTTTTCTTATTTGCTTGCTACCAGTTATCTTTTTGTATTATTTCCTTAATTCTTCCTTTTATTTTATTTTTTCCTTCGGTATTTTATTTTGATAATTTTATTGTCTTTCATTCATTCCTTACGCCGCGCTGTTTGACAGCTCCACTGCCCACTGACCATCTCGGACAAAAAGCAGCCCGGAAGCAGCTGAAGGCTGAAGTCCATCCAGAAATCCGTGATATAACGAACAGGGTGTGAGTGGAAAGAGCACGAGTCTTTCCTATTGATAAGGACATCCTTTTAGAACTGAGATGAGGAAGAATTTCTGTAGCCAGAGGGTGGTGAATCTATGGAATTCACTGCCACAGATGGCTGTGGAGCCCAAGTCAGTGGGTATATTTAAAACAGAGTTCATAGGTTTGAAGTAATTTGGAAGATGCGTGGTCTACAAAATCCAATGCGGGGACTGCAGCAAATTTTACGTTGGCCAAACTGGGAGGAAACTATCCACAAGGATCCATGAACAATTCTGTGAACAAATATATAGACCTCGATCCTATTTATGGGCACAACGCATGAAGTTCACCACATGGCCGGTCAGTGACATGATTTCCCCACATCACAATCGAGTTTCTGAAATGATGACCTAACAGCTGATAAGCATATAAACACCAAGCATTCGGAGGAAAGGTTCAAAGGTAATATACAATTCTGAGCAACTTTTTCTCCAGACAGCCACAAAAACAAGAAAGAAAAGAAATGCAGCACAATCATCAACCCCCAAATTCCTCCTTCCTGCACAAAAATCAACAAAAATGGAACAGGCACATTAGCCCCCAAATGCCCTTCCCCTACATACAAAAAAATGAGAAAGATTGGGCGAAAATACAAAATATTAAAAAAAATTGTCTGTAACCAAAGTCCATATAAAATAATGCAGAAAACGTGGGTAACATTCTCCGGACCCAGCCGCAGGCCTTTCCCTCTCACAGCAGAGCGATCCCACCAGCAATCAAAAGGCAGATGGCCTGTGCTCACTTTCCACATTTGCCTCAATGTTTCAATCTCCTTTGTCGCTTTTAATCAGCAAACAATGGAAGCTTTAATTGGTGAAATACAGCCAAGCACCAGCAGCCATCCCACAGCCTTCTCGCCATGAAGTTTGCTCCCGGAATCCTCTCAGAGACTGCAGAGCACTGGAACATCCAAACGATCTCCAACTTCAAATCACAGGCTCCAACAGCTCCAGAATCACAATCAAGATGAAAAACAAATGTAAAAGACATAAAAGAAGTGGAATATATGGTTTCATGATCTATCCCGAAGATGTCGACCAAAGGTGCGTTGTATGCAGGTGCCATCTTGACTTGTTGAGGACATGCTACAATTAACAGTGCAACAATGATGTCTCCTCATGTGGTGAGAAAATGTTTGCTAGTAAGACACCACAATCAGCAAACAGCTTAACCCAAAGTTCAGAGGTTCTTCATAAGTCGGGGTGTCAAAGGTTACGGGGAGAAGGCAGGAGAATGAGAGGGGAAATAAATCAGCCATGATGGAATGGCAGAGCAGACTCGATGCACTGAATTGCCTAATTCTGCTCCTATGTCTTATGCTGATTGGCAACTCTGCAACGCCGCTGGTGCCGAACTGTATCGATCTCTGCTGTTTCTTTGGATTCATCAGCTGTATGGAGAGGGGGAGCCTGCTACATGGACAACATATTGTACTGCCATGGCTTGCATATCGACTTCAATAGCTCAGAAACAAAATCCATTTTTGACCTCAACCAACGGAGAGCCATGGGTTCACTGTCGGTTCAGAAATCTGATGACAGGGGAAGAAGCTGTTCCTAAAATTCAGATAAAGGCCAATTAAAGATTAACACATAATAAGAAAAATAATTTTAGTTGTGATTTGGATATTTGACTCAGCTTTTTACAGCAATGTTTACACAAGAGTGTGAGGCAATCATTGCAAATCCAAGTCCACAGCAGGAATGAGGATCTGAATAAGGAAACTGGTTCCTGTGAAAAATTACCATAAGTTACGATAAGAAGTATACAAAATTAAATAAGTAGTGCAAAAGAGAGTGAAATAGTGAGGTCATGTTCCTGGGTTCATTCTCCACTGAGAAATCTGGTGAGGGAGGGGTGGGAGCTGTTCCTAAAATGTTGAGTGTGGGTCTTCAGACTCCTGTATCTTCTCCATGATGGTACTAATGAGAAGAGGGCATGTCCTGGCTGGTGAGTGTCCTTAATGTTGGATGCTACCTTCTTAAGAGTTGTAGGTGGTGGGGAGGTTATCTATAATGAATCTACTACCATCAGCAGCTTTTTCCAACCCTGTGCATAATCCTCTGCAAATGAAGCTGTGCTCAGCTCCTCACAGCAAGACCTGTCCAGTTCAGACATGAATTACAGTACATAGAACATAGAACAGTACAACACAGTACAGGCCCATGATATTGGGCTAACCCATTAACCTACTCTAAAATCAAATCTCACCTTTCCCTCCCACATAGACCTTCATTTTTCTTTCATCCATGTGCCTTTCTAAGAGTCTTTTAAACGTACTGAATGTATCTGCCTCTGCCATCACCCCTGCCAGAGCATCCACACATCCATCACAAAGCGTTCCACACACCTATCAATCTCTGTGTAAAAAACCTACATCTGACATCCCCCCCCCTATATATGTTCCTCCAATCTCCTTAAAATTGTGCCCCCTCGTATTAGCCATTTCTGCCCTGGGAGAAAGTCTCTGGGTGTCCACTTGATCAATGCCTCTTATCATCTTGTAAACCTCCATCAAGACACCTCTCAACCTCCTTTGCTCCAAAGAGAAAAGGCCTAGCTCACTCAACCTATCCTCTTAAGACATGCTGTCTAATCCAGGCAGCATCCTGGAGAGATGGGAAGGGGTGGGGGTGGGGGGTGAGGAATCATTGGTGGTTTAGCAGTTCCTTTCTTTGGCATTTCCATTGCCCATTTCCAGATGCTGCTCGATCCACTCAGACCCCTCCTGCAAGTTGCTTGTTGCCCCGGATTCCAGCACCGGCAGTCTCTTGTTATAACTCCGCAAGACTTATGTTTGTTTCAGTGAGGTCACTGCTCATTGATCTCACCTCTGGGGAACACTGACACATTCTGCTTACATTCAGTCCACACCAGGAATTAGCCTGCAGGACTCTTTTTTTACTGGGCCCTTATTGAAAGTATATCGTTCCATAAGTAGAAAGGCTATTCTTAAATACAATATTCCAGATATCTTTCCTAGAGGCTTTATAATTTAAGTAAGACATCTTTTCATTGTTACCATCAAGAAGGAGGTACAGAAGTGTGAAGGCACACACTCAGTGATTTAGGAACAGCTTCTTCCCCTCTGCCATCCGATTTCTAAATGGACATGGAACCCACGAACGCTACCTCACTTTTTGAGGGGTGACTGATAAGTTCATGACCTAAGGTAGAAGGAGTCAATTTTAGAAAACCTAGCACATTCATTTTTCAACATAGTCCCCTCCTACATTTACACACTTAGTCCAGCGGTCGTGGAGCATATGGATCCCTTCTTTGTAGAAGTCAGTGTCTTGGACCTCCAGAAGTGGTCCACAGCATGGGGTGATTGATAAGTTTGTGGCCTAAGGTAGAAGGAGATGAGTTATTAACTTCAAACTTCCTGCATAATCACTCAAAAGAGTTGAAATGCATGTGCATGTAACAAGAGTTGTATAACTCTCGTGTATTATTTCTGTTTTGCACTGTTTTTAATCTATTTAACACACACACACACATATATATGTTTGTGTGTGTGTATATATATATAAAATTGCTATATATACACTGTAATTGATTTACTTCTGTTGTTTCTATATTATCATGTATTCCATTGCACTGCTGCTACTATGTTAATGAATTTTGCCACTCGTGCCAGTGATAATAAATCTGATTCTGATTCTGAGTCTGGCATCACTCTGATACTCGGGATCAGAATCAGGCTTATTATCACAAAGCCTGTGGATACAGCCCAACCCACCATGGGCAAAACCCCCCACCCCCAATGAGCACATCTGCACAAAATGTTGTCACAGGAAAGCAGCATCCATCATCAGGGACCCCCACCACCCAGGACATGCTCTCTTCTCGCTGCTGCCATCAGGAAGAAGGTACAGGAGCCTCAGGTCTCACGCCACCAGGTTCAGGAACAGTTATTACCCCGCAACCATTAAGTTCTTAAACCAAAGAAGATAACTTCACTTGCCCCATCATTGAAATGTTCTCACAAGCTATGGACTCACTTTCGAGGACTCTTCATCTCATGTTCTTGATATTTATTGCTTATTTATTTATTATTATTGCTTTCTTTTTGTATTTGTACTTTGTTGTCTTTTGGACACTGGTTGAATGCTAAAGTTGGTGTGGTCTTTCATTGATTCTATTATGGTTATTACTCTATTATGGATTTATTGAGTATGCCTGCAAGAAAATTAATCTCAGGGTTGTGTATGGTGACATATATGTACTTTGATAATAAAATTTACTTTACACTTTGAACTTCAAGATGTTGTGAAACTTGTTTTGGGGCTGCAGTACACTGCCACACACAAAATGCTGCATTCTATAAACTACAATGAGTAATATCTATTTTAAAAATTAGGTATCTAGTGCAAAAAGAGAGCAAGAATACTGAGGTAGTGTTCATCGGTTCAGAAATCTGATGATGGAGTGGAAGAAGTTGTTCCTAAAATTCAGAGCAACACACACAAAATGCTGGAGGAACTCAGCAGGTCAGGCAGCATCTATGGAAATGAATAAACAGTTGGCATCTCATGCCAAGACCCTTCATCAGGACTGGAAAGGAAAGGGGCAGAAGCCAGAATTAGAAGATGGAGGGAGGAGGAGGAGGAGGTCAAGCTAGAAGGTAATAGGTGAAGTTAGGTGGCAGGGGAGGATGGATTCAAGAGAGAAGCTGGGAGGTGATGTGGAAAAGGCAAAGGTTTGGAGAAGAAGGAATTTGATAGGAGAGTCGCTAATGGGAACAAAATGAGAAGGGGAATTAGGGGGAAGTGACAGGCAAGTGAGGAGAAGGGAGCCAGAGTGGGGAAATGAAGAAGAGGGAAGGGGAGGGAAGGGGAATTACTGGAAGTTGGAGAAATCAATGTTCATTCCATCAGGTTGGAGGCTATCTAGATATATGAATTGTTTCTTCTCCAACCTGAGTGTGGTCTCATCATGATAGAAGGGAAGGCCATGGACTGACACGACAGAATGGGAAGGGGGATTGGAATTGAAATGGTTGGTCACCAGAAAATTCCACTTTTTGTAATGGAGTTAAGGCGCTCAACAAAGCAGCCCCCCCACCTACATCGGGTCTCACCAGTGTAGAGGAGACTGCACCGGGAGCACCAGATACAGTAGATGACCCTAACAGATAGTCATGTGAAGTGTTTCCTCACCCAGGAGGACTGTTTGGGGCCCTGAATGCAGGTGGGAGAGGAGGTGAATGGCCAGCTTTAGCACTTTGGCCACTTTGGGAGACAAATGCCAGGAGGAAGATTAGTGGGTAGTGACAAATGGACGAGGGAATTACGGAAGGAGTGATCCCTGTGGAAAGCGGAGAGTGGGGGGGAGGTAAAAATGTACCAAAAATTCTGATTCCTTTGTGATAAAGGCCAATTAAAGGTTAGCAAACATTAAGAAAAAGAATTTTAGTTATGAACTGGATATTTGACTCAGCTTTTCCAACAATGTTTACACAAGTGTATGAGGCAATTACTGCAAATCCAAGCCCACAGCAGGAATGAGAATCTGAATAAGAAACTAGTTCCTGTGAAGGCCCATTTAACTTCAATGTGATCTTCACAGGGTAGCCTCCTTTTTCTTGTCCTTCTCGTTCACGTTTTCATTCTTTTCTACTTTGTGTTGATTTGTTCATTTCTTCCTGTCTCCACTTCACTTTGTTTTCCTTTTCTAATCTGTCTGCCTTTCTTTCTAACTCCCTTTCCAGTTCACGGCCTTCAACTTCCCAAGTGCTGGCACTACAGTTTCCTGATACCTTTTTTGGTAAAACATGTTAATATTTAAAAATTTCAACCATGGATCCTATGTAGTTGTTGGTATAATTGAAGCTAGTACTGCATTATGTAAAGTCAAAATCAAAGTATATTTGTTATGAACGTATGTATGTTGTTTGATTCTGATGTTTCTCTGATCCAAAGGTTCTTTGAAGGTCAAGAATGAGGCATAAAACTTGTAGCTTACTATCGTTTTATTAAATGTTACAAGAGTAAAGAAGTGTCAAGAGAACAAAGAAAAGACCAGACTGAAAAGTAGTTGTGATCATCTCTTACCAGACTAGAGATAACAGCAAATTCCAGTGATAATTATTAACCTTTAAGATAGCCAGATGCAAGTGGCCTGACACCTGCTACTGGGAACTAAGAAGTTTCTGGAAAATGTGGAAATAACTGTGCCATTATTATTTGTAAATTCACTGAACCATTTGATGAATATAGATGATTATATAAAAATATGAGCAAGCAGTGTGGAAGTTAAGCAAAAAGAAAAATAACAATTCTACACCCTAATCCAACATTATGTTACAATATCCTACCTTGAGATTCATTTTCTTGCAGGCATTTACCAGAAAAGATAGAATGTATGACACTATACGTACAGAAAGACTGACAAGCAACAATGCAAGATGATAAATTGTGCAAGGGGGTGTCACAGTAGCATAGTGGTTATCACAAAGCTTTATGGTACCAGCGACCTGGGTTCAATTCCTGCCACTGTCTGTAAGGAGTTTGTACGTTCTCTCTGTGACCGCGTGGAGCTCCTCCAAAGACATACTGGTTAGTAGGATTAAATTGAGGGCTTGCTGGGCGCTGCCGCTCGAAGGCTGTATCTCAATAAACAAATAAATAACACTGAGATTATGAGTTATGTCCATGAAAGTGAGTCTGTAGGTCGTGGAATCAGTCCAGAGCCTGATGGTTGAGGGGTAGTAACTGTTCATGAACCTGGTTGTGTGAGTCCGGAGGCTCCTGGACCTCCTTCCTGATGGAATCAGTTCAGAGTTGAGGTTATCCTCACTGGTTCAGGAGCCTGATGGTTGAGGGGTAGTAACTGTTCATGAACCTGGTGATGTGAGTCCTGAGGCTCCTGGACCTTCTTTCTGACGGCAGCAGCAAGAAGAGAGCATGGCCTGGGTGGCGGGGGTCCCTGATGATGGATGCTGCATTGATGATGAAGATGCCAGGTGCCCTCATTACAACTACACTGTACGTTGAAGAAATCTGTGCTTAAGGGTAATGTATTCTGTAAAGGAAAAGAAGGAAAAATGAGGGGAAGAAGCAGAGAAAGGAGTCAAAGTCAAAGTGCATGTATTATGAAAGTATTTGTGCAGTATACAACCCTGAGGCTTGTTTTCCCCACAGACAGACACAAAACAGGGAAAATTATAAAACCCATTTAAAGAACAACTTCAAACACCCCCCCACGCACAAAAAAAAGAACAAATTGCGCAATCGAAAAAAAATATATAGAATACAATACACCAAATTACAAAGATTGCAAAGATGTTGAAAGAGTCCAGGCACATTCAGTTCAGTTCAATCCAATGCCACACTGCTTGCTATCTGCAGGCCACAGCACTAGATCTTGATCTTGATCTGCCTCGATCAAAATTGCACAGAACAGCAACAAGAAAGGAGTGACCAGAAAGAAAGGTCATGGATTGGGAGAAAGAAAAGAAAAATACCTTAATGCAACATTTTTATCCTCTGGAATGTCCTGGAATTCTTTTGCTTCCAATTGTATGGTATGTTCTACTCAGCCTGTCCCAGTAGCTACAGAGGCACACAGCATGGAGTAAAGACCCTTCGGCCCAAATAGTCTTAAATATGTTTAATGAGGCTGCCTCTGTAAATATATTTAAGACACAGTTAGATAGATTTTGAATAGCATGGGAATTAAGTGTTCTGGGGAAAAGGCAAGTAGGTGGCAATGAGATCACAGTCAGATCAGCCATGGTCTTATTGAATGGCAGAGCAGCTCGATGAGTCGGCTCCTGCTCCTAGTTCCTCTGTTCTGAGTCAGGAAGCCCTTGGTTAGGTTAGAAAGTTGTCCTTTGTCGTGCATTAACAAAGTGGAGAGGACTGTTACCCTATTGTCTATTGTTACTAAATTGTTGGAGTCTTTGATCAAGAACATCTTGTATAATTTTAATTGTTCTGAATGAGTCAGCATGGAATTGGAAAGGGCGAATCAACCCTAGTTGACCTGATTGAAATTGAAGGACAGGGGATGAAGTTCATGTGGAATCATAAGAGGTGGATGGCGAGTATGGAAGGTTGTCGAATTAAAAGCAGATCTTATTTCTGGTAAGATGGTGGTGAACTTAGATGCAGCGGATTCTGCAGGGTCAACCACAGGTGTTATTGTCTTTCTTAAATGTAGTTTTTACAATTGCAAAGACCTGCTGGACATTAAAAACCTGAAGTACTGCATGTCTATCCCATCAGTGAGTTGCTTGTTGGCGGAGAAACTGAAGGAGCCAGACTCAGTGTGGACCGTGATGCTGCCTGCGACAGAGAGGTGTGCAGAAAAACAGCAAGTGATCATCTTAGTTGCTTTTCTTGTGAACGGGAGACCCTGTTGGACATTTGTGGTGTGGAATGTTGCAAGTTTGATTCATTGGTGAATTGGGGATCAGCGGGGGAGCTGTGTGGCCTCGGCTGTAGCGAGGACTAGGCCTCAAGCCCCAACGTGAACTATTTGTAGCTGCCCAGGGGAAGGCGTCAGAGTTGGGCACTCCACCAGTATGCCAGAGGCAGTGTGGTGAGTCCGTGCGGCCCCCTCAGTCTTCACTCGACAGAAGACAAGCTGTATTGTGTTTGACTGCAGAGTGCTGCAGCATTCATGGTCTTGGGGACTTGGACTATATTTTTTTGTGTGACTATTTTACTGATATCTTATATGGACTGGCTATCTAATACGTGCTTTTTGTACCTTGTGCTGTGTGTGACTGTTGGGGCTGTGTTTTGTACCTTGGACCCGGAATAACACTGTCTCGTTTGACTACATTCGTGGGTATTCATGTATGGATGAATGACAATTAAATTTGAACTTGAACTTGAATTACTGGTTAAGAAATTGGCTGAGCCACAGAGGCTAGACTAAGGATAGAGCTGGCTGGGTGTGACCAGAGTTGTCCAGCAAGGATCTCAACTCCATTGAATAATGTAGCTACATCTCAAAATTTGCCAATATCATCAGCAGCGTTGTGAGCGGTATTAGTGGAGAAAGACACTTGGGGCCCTCTGTTGGTCAAGGCTGCCTATGGATGTTGTGTCGTAGCTGTCTACCTGCTACATCAGCCAGGGCAGTGTGATGTGGAGAGCAAGCTGTTGCCCATACAGCAGGCTCCCCCTCTCCATGCAGCTGATAAATCCAAAGGGACAGCAGAGACAGATATGGTTGGCACCAGCAGTGTTGCAGGAGTTGCCAGTCAGAGTTGAACTCAATGTAGGACTCCCTCTAGGGACTCCAGCTCTGGATTTTTCCCTTGGGGTTTACTCCCGAAACCTTCCCCATGAGTGGGTATAGCTGCAAGGCAGCGGAGGTTTGAGATCAGAGTTTTCCTTCTCCTAGATGAGCTGCCAACCATGGCTGATGAGCCACATTTGCCTAAAGTGACTGGTTTTGAGGTGCCAGTAACCCGCCTCTTCAGTAGAAATGGTTTCTCCGGGCTTAGTTGAAGGCCAGGCACACTTGAAGGCCAGGAGCTGGACTTGGTTGTCAAAGGCTATTTGAGACGCACGCCATTGGGAGCATTTAATAGGTAGTGGGAGTTTATCTCCACTACCTCTTCTAGCTATAACAACCTTGAGGAACCACAAAGACGCTAATATTTTGAACAAATGCTCAAAACTGTGTTAAGTAATTTTTGAATTATTAATGGTGAAGAACTAGATATTGTGGTGGTGTGACAAGGCTTGTGAGTTTATCTTATTTAGAGATACAGTAAGTCATTCCATTCCAGCCTGGCAAAGCTGCGCTGCCCAATTATACCCAGAACACGCACGTCTTTGGAAGCAGAGCACCCAGACAAAAGCCACGTGGTCATGGGGAGGGCATACAACCTCCTTGCAGACAGCAGCAGGAATTGAACCCAGGTCACTGGCGCAACACTATTGGCGGGCACAGAAAGTAGGGTGTGTACTGTGCTGGGACACTGAACTGTTCTGGAAGCCATGTCTCAGGATGGATGTAGTACATTGACCTAAGCGTGAATGCCACTAAATTCACCAGAATGTTTCCTGAACTCCAAGGGTTAAAGTACATTGAACAGTGTAGCCCAGGACCAGGCCATTCAGCCCACAATACGGTGTTAAACAAATTAACCTTAGCCTCCTTAGAACCTCTACACATTCAGTGCTCTGCAAACATCTTAGGCACATACTGTATATAAAGCTAGGGCGCCTAAGACTTTTGTAGTAATTTTATGTATTGTCTGTACTGCTGACACAAAAAGAAAACAAATTTCATGACACATGTGAGTGATGATGAACCTGATTCTGATCTGGGTCGCTATGTGGACTGAGAGTGGGAAGGGGACAGGGAGATGGGAATCATGGTTGGGAAAAGAGGAAGGCAAGAAGAGGGAGGGAGTGGGAAGCACCGGTGAGACATTCTGTAATGATCAATAAACCAATTGTTTGGAATCACATGACCTTGCCTGGTGTCTCAGGGCTGGGTGTGTCTGTACCAGAGCCAACCCTGCCCTTAACATTCCTTCTCTGCCACCTGCCACTCCCATCATCCTCTGCTCCCACCAGATTCACAAACTTGCTCTCCACTCTATGTTGACAAATACAGTACTGTGCAAAAGTCTTAGGCTCCCTAGCTATATGTATGTGCCTAAAACTTTTGCACAGCACTGTATCAGCCTCCACCACCAGCCTTGGCAGAGCATTTGAGGGACCACCATTCTCTGTTAAAAATTTTTCCAGCACATCTCCTTTGACCCTGTCCCTTCTCAAGTATTAGACATTTGGACCCTGAGAAATACCTGTAGAACCTGGCTGTCCACTCTATCTATGGAGAGTGTCATTGTCGGAATGTGTGACGACACTTGCAGACTGCCCCAAGTATATCCATAGATTGTATTGGTTGTTAACTCAAGTGACACATTTCACTGTATGTTTCGATGTACATGTGATAAATGAAATTAATCTGAATCTGAAGTGACACTGGTAATTTTATAAACTTCTGTATGGGTTTGAAGGGCGATTTCTCAAACTAATATCTATTAATTGAAATCTAGATGATTAGTGATGATTTGATCAAAGTTTTCATTATGTTAAGAGAGAGAAGCTGTTTCTATTTGTTGGAAATCTAAATATTTAAAGCTAGATCAGTGATGCTAGGAATGTCACAGAGGGTGGTGGGAATTTGAAACTCACGCCAAACTGCAACTAACGCTGACAGTTTTCAACCTGAGGTTGATGGATTTTGTAGAAATATGGCAGAGGTGAGCGTATGAGATTAAATCACATATCAGTCATGATCTTAGGTAGCAGAATATTTTTTGAGGGGCTTTGTGCCTCAATTATAAATGAGATGGTGAAGAGAGCATGTTGCAATGAGGACAGTAATACAGATGCATCACAACTTGGGTACGGCAACTGCTCTGCCTAAGACTTCAAAGAATTACAGAGAGTTGTGGACACAGCTCAGAACATCTAGCCTCCTCACTAGCGAATCTGCCTACACATCCCACTGCCTCAGGAAAGCAGCAGACATAATCAAGGACCCCCTCCCATCCCAGTCATCCCTGCCCTTCCACTGGGCAGAAGATACAAAAGCTTTGGGATATGCACGACAAGGCTGAAGAACAGCTTCTAACCCACTGTTATCAGACTATTGAGCAGATCTCTCAGATGTTCAAGGTGAATTCTTGATCTCTCAATCTACCCTGGTCATGACCTTTGGAATTTATTTGTCTGACTGCACTGCACTTTCTCTGTAACACTCTATTCTGCATTCTCTTAATGCTTTTTGTTTTGTATTACCACAAGCTAATTATCATCTATTTAGGTCGTGCACATTTCACTGTATACCAGTACTTGAGACTGAAAATCTAGCTGAGTGGTGCCATAACAACGACCTCTTATGCAGCATCAGCAAGACCAAGGAGCTGATTATTGACTGAAGGAGGAAGAAACCAGAGGCCCATGAGCTGGTCCTCATCAGAGGATCAGAGGTGGAGAGGGTCAGCAACTTCCAATTCCTCTGTGTTAGTTTGTCTGGGCCCAAGAAATAGAAAGTACGGCAGTGCCTCTACTTCCTAAGGAGTTTGCAAAGATTCGGTATGAGATCTAAAACTTTGACAAACTATAGATGCGTATTGACTGGCTGCATCATAGCATGGTATGGACACACTGAAGCCCTTGAACGGAAAGTCAAGTCAAGACAAGTCACTTTTATTGTCATTTCGACCATAACTGCTATGTACAGTGCATAGTAAAAATGAGACAACGTTTTTCAGGACCATGGTGTTACATTACACAGTACAAAAACTACATTGAACTACGTAACAAAAAGTCCTACTAAAAACAGTGGATACGGCCCAGTCCATCACAGTAAAGTTCTTTCAACCATTAAGGGTATCTACACGAAGCATTGTTGCAGGAAAGCAGCATCCATCATCAGGAACCCCCACCAGCCAGGTCATGCTGTCTTCTTGCTGCTGCCATCAGGAAGGAGGTACAGTATAAGGAGCCTCAGAACTCACACTACCAGGTTCAAGAACAGTTACTACCCCTCAGCCATCAGGCTCTTGAACCAAAGGGGATAACTTAACTCAACTTCACTTGCCCCATCACTGAAATGTTCCTACAGCCTATTGACTCAATTTCAAGGACTCTTCATTAATGTTCTCAATATTTATTGCTTATTTATTTATTATTATTAATTCTTTCTTTCTGTATTTGCATGGTAGTGTTTTTGTACACTGGTTGAACGCCCAAGTTTCTGCGGTCTTTCATTGATTATGTTATGATTGTTATTCTTTTATGGATTTATTGAGTATGCCCAGAAGAAAATGAATCTCAGGATTGTATATGGTGGGATATAGGTTCTTCGATAGTAAATTTACTTTGACTTTAACATGTGACAATAATAAACCAATTACTGATTGAAACACTCAACAACTGGATACAGATATATTGAATATGTGAGTGAAAATGGATTTTGCTGTAAGAAACTGAGTTTAGTGTGCACTTTGACAAGGGGAATCTAAAGATAAACTAATATGTAACTGGAGAACGATTGAAAAATTGGTTTATTATCACATGCACTGAAATACAGTGAAAAGCTTGTCTTGCATACTGTTCATACAGATCAGATCATTACACAGTGTGTTAAGGTAGTACAAGGTAAAACAGTAACATAGTGGAGAATACAGTGGTACAGTTGCAGAGTGAGTGCAGTGCAGGTAGACAGTGCAGGTGAGGACAGTGCGGGTAGACAGTGAGTGCAGGTAACAGTGCAGAATACAGTGTTACAGTTACAGAGAGAATGCAGTGTAGGTAGACAGTGAGGACAGTGCGGGTAGACAGTGCATAATACAGTGTTACAGTTACAGAGAGAATGCAATGCGGGTAGACAGTGAGGACAGTGCAAGTAGACAGTAAGTGCGAGTAACAGTGCAGAATACAGTGTTACTGTTACAGAGAGAGTGCAGTGCAGGTAGGCAACGAGGGGATCAAGACAGAAGGATCTCAACGTTAATGTGTCTGAGCCACAAGTTTTAACAAGGAAGTATAGTAAGTGGTTAGACCACAAGACATAGGAGCAGAATTAGACCATCAAGTGTGCTCCATCATACCATCATGGCTGACTTATTATCCCTTTCAACCCCATTTCCTTGCCTTCTCCCCTTAGCCTTTGACTCTCTGGCTATCAGCCTCTGTCTAAAATATACCCAATCTGGCCTCCACAGCCATCTCTGCCAATGAGTTCCCCAGATTCACTGTACCCTAGCTAAAGAAATTCCTCCTCATCTCTGTTCTAAATGGACATCCCTCGACTCTCTTAGGCTCCCCCACCATGGGAATCATCCTCTCTCCATCTACTCTATTGAGGCCTTTCAACATTCAATAGGTTTCAATGAGATTTCCCCCCCCCCCCCCCATTCTTCTAAACTCTGGCAAGTTCAGGGTCAGAGTCATATGTTAACCCTTTCATTCCCAAAATCATTATTATGAACCTCCTCTGGACCCTCTCCAATGCCAGTACATCTTTACTCAAATAAAGGGCCCAAAACTGCTCACAACACTCCAAATGAGGTTTGTCCAATGTCCTATAAAGCATCTGCATTACATCCTTGCTCTTGTATTCTAGTTGTCTGGAAATGAATGCTAACACTATATTTGCCTTCCTTACCACCAACTCAACCTGCAAATTAACCTTTAGGGAATCCTGCACAAGGACTCCTAAGCCCCTTTGCAATTCTGATTTCTGAGTTTTCACTCCATTTAGAAAATAGTCTACACCTTAATTCCTTCTACCAAAGTGCATGACCATACACTTCCCTGCACTGTATTCCATCTGTCACTTACTTGCCCATTCTCCCTATCTGTCTATCTTCTGCAGATTTTCTGCTTCCTCAGCACTACCTGCCCCTCCACTTACCTCCGTATCGTCTGCAAACTAGCTCACAAAGCCATCAATTCCGAGTCTTGGTGAAGAGTCTCGGACCTTTTCCATCAACGCTGCCTGGCCTGCTGGTACTGTACCAGCAGTTATGGTCGAAATGACAATAAAAGTGACTTGAATTGACTTGATTTTAGTTCCTCCAGCATTTTATGTCTTTTGCAACTATTTAGTCATTTTGTTCCCATTATTTAAAAAATGTTGTAGTGGTAATGGAAACAACCTAAAAGAGATTCATAAAGCTAATATCTGGGCTGAGAATTGCCCAGTCATGACTGAATAAAGAAGTTCACTCTATATTTTTTAAAAAATTAAGATTAGAGTCATTTCTTACATGTACATTGAAATATCGAAACATACAGTGAAATGTGTTGTTTGTGTCAATGACCAATGCAGTCTAAGGATGTACTGGGGGCAGCCGGCAAGTGTCACCATTCTTCTGATGCTAATGTAGCATGCCTTTGACTTACTAACCCTAACCCGTACATCTTTGGAACATGTGAGGAAACCCAACAGTCACGGGAAGAACGTACAAGCTCTTTACTGACAGGCAGGAACTGAACCGCCATCACTGGCAGTGGAAGGTGTTACATTGACCGCTAAGCTACCTTACCATACTGCCCTTTGTCGTTTAGAAGAGAGTGGATTCTGGTTGCCTAAAGAACATTGCTAAAGAGCTGGAAAGATTCAGAAGGAAAGAACGAAAGATTAGCTCTATTTGTCACACCTACATCAAAACATCGAAACATACAGTGAAGTGTACATTTATATCAATGACTGACGCGTATGAGGATGTGCTGGGGGCAGCCCACAAGTGTCGCCATGTTTCTGATGCCAACATAGCAGGTCCACAACTTACCCTGACTTGTGCGTCTTTGGAATGGGGGAGGAAATTGAAGCATTCAGAGCAAACCCACGTGGTCATGTACAAACACCATACAGACAGTGGCAGGAACTGAACCCCAGTTGATGATCACTGGTGCTGTAAAGTGCTGCTATAACCACAACACCCTTTTTTAGAATCTTTCCACTTTCATTACACATGTAGTGCAAATGTGAAAGTGACTTTTGTGTATTTGTGTGGTTGAATGCTCTTGAATATCAAGTCTTCTCTCAGCCTGGAGTTCACCGAGGGATGTCGAAAAGCTCCTATAGATTGTAAGAAGATTAGATCAGGAGTTGGGATCTGTCTTTACCTCCGCAGCTCATGTGACAGCAGGAACAAGAAAGGCGAGGGGCCTTCAACTTTCTCTCTACCTAATCTTTTGTTTATGTTGTAGGGAAATCCACTTTAACGTTGTCTCTGTCTGGCATTAAGGAGGTTTTGATCTTTGTCTGGCATTAATAAAATCGGTCTGCCCTTTGCACCGCTGTTTATTCCTCATAACTGTGCCTATTCTCGCTGCCGAGTGAGCTGCTCGGGCTTACTGGTGGAGAGGTGTTTTTGTGTGGCTCCTCACATCACGGGCGCCGGAATCAGTTAGCCAGACACTTGTCGAAAGTGAAAGGAGAGGATTACTGCAAGACAGCTGATCATTTTGAATGAATAACTGGGGTAGAAGTTGGTGGCCGTGGGTTTTGGGTTGAACTGGGCTAAGAAAGCACTGGTGCCTTATAGCTTAAACTGACAGAAGTCAGCAAACTCCGTCTGACAGTTGTCATTTATGTTCAATGCTGCCACAAGCAAATTTTCATCAGGACCATGAGAAATAGGAGCAGAATTAGGCTATTCAGCCCATTCAGTCTACTTCACCATTCCATCATGGCAGATTTATTAACCCTCTCAACCCTATTCTCCTGCCTTCTCCCTGTGACATCCTGACTAATCAAGAACCTCTCAGCCTCCACCTTAAGTATACCCAATGACTTGGCCTCCACAGCTATCTGCGGCAATGAATTCCACAGATGCATCACCCTCTGGCTACAGAAATTCCTCCTTAGCTTTGTTCTAAGGGGACATCCTTCTATTTTGAAGCTGTGCAGTCTGATCCTAGACCCCACCCTCCATAGTCTCCATTAGTTGCTAAAGTTTTTATTTTGGTCAACTGTACTAATAATTCTAATAAGCTCTCAATCTGTGTCTTAACATGTTATAGGTATTGTTATATATTAAATATATAATGTCCCAAGTGTATATGAAAAATAAAACTATTTCAAAGCTCTGAACTGGATAGTTTATTTATAATATATATAATATTCTTCCAACCAGCAATGAAAAAGAGCTGAATATTATTACTTAGGGTATTTGATTCCCATTAGAGGATCAGAGGTGGAGAGGGTCAGCAACTTTAAATTGCTCAGCGCTATCATTTCACAGGATCTGTCCTGGGCCCAGCACTTAAGTGCAATTACAAAGAAAGCATGCCAGCTCTTCTACTTCCACAGGAGTTTGCAAAGATTTGGCATGACATCTAAAACTTTGACAACTATAGAAATGGTGGAGTGTATCACAGCTTGGTATGGAAGCATCAATGCCCTTGAATGGCAAATTTCATCAAAAGTAGTGGACACAGCCCAGCCCATCGCAGGTAAAGCCCTCCCCACCATTGAGCACATTTACATGGAGTACTGTCGCAGGAAAGCAGCATCTGTCATCTGGGCCTTCCACCACCAAGGACATGCTCTCTTCTGGCTGTACACATCAGACTTCCAATATAACTCGGAGTCCTGCCATGTGCAGAAGTTCGCTGATGACACGGCCATAGTGGGGTGTGTCAGGAATGGACAGGAGGAGGAGTATAGGAAACTGATACAGGACTTTGTGATATGGTGCAACTCAAACTACCTGCGTCTCAATATCACCAAGACCAAGGAGATGGTGGTGGACTTTAGGAGATCTAGGCCTCATATGGAGCCAGTGATCATTAATGGAGAATGTGTGGAGCAGGTTAAGACCTACAAGTATCTGGGAGTACAGTTAGACGAGAAGCTAGACTGGACTGCCAACACAGATGCCTTGTGCAGGAAGGCACAGAGTCGACTGTACTTCCTAAGAAGGTTGGCGTCATTCAATGTCTGTAGTGAGATGCTGAAGATGTTCTATAGGTCAGTTGTGGAGAGCGCCCTCTTCTTTGTGGTGGCGTGTTGGGGAGGAAGCATTAAGAAGAGGGACGCCTCACGTCTTAATAAGCTGGTAAGGAAGGCGGGCTCTGTCGTGGGCAAAGTACTGGAGAGTTTAACATTGGTAGCTGAGCGAAGGGCGCTGAGTAGGCTACGGTCAATTATGGAAAACTCTGAACATCCTCTACATAGCACCATCCAGAGACAGAGAAGCAGTTTCAGCGACAGGTTACTATCGATACAATGCTCCTCAGACAGGATGAAGAGGTCAATACTCCCCAATGCCATTAGGCTTTACAATTCTACTGCCAGGACTTAAGAACTTTTTAAAAGCTATTATTAATGCTTTTTGAGATAGTGATTTAGATGCATATCATATTTTTTACTGAGTTAAGTATTGTATGTAATTAGTTTTGCTACAACAAGTGTATGGGACATTGGAAAAAAGTTGAATTTCCCCATGGGGATGAATAAAGTATCTATCTATCTATCTATCTATTGGGAAGAAGGTACAGAAGTCTCAGGATTAGAACACCAGGTTCAGGAAGTTATTACCTCCCAACCATCAGACTTTTGAACCAAAGCGAATAACTTCACCTCAACTTCCCTTGTCTCATCATTGAAATGTTCCCACAACCAATGGACTTGAATCACTTTGAAGGACTCTTCATCTCATGTTCTTGATATTTTTTACTTACTTAACTTTTTTTTTCTTTCTTTCTTTTATTTGCACACTGGTTGATCACCCAAGCTGGTGTGGGTCTTTCATTGATTCTGTTATGGTTATCATTCTATTATGGATTTATTGAGTATGCCTGCAAGAAAATGAATCTCAGGGCTGTATATGGTGACGGATATGTACTTTGATAATAAGTTTACTTCAAACTTTGAACGTTAAGCTAGTGAGATCCTTGCTACTGATGCAAACCAGTGAGTTTTTGAATATCTGGTTCCAACTTAGTTAAAGGTAATTGAAGATCACCTTTTTTCACATCATTTAGCACTTTAGAAGTTTCTGGAAGATGACTCCACTGCAGTAACAGCAGCCATCATGTCACATTTTTAACGTATTATAATACCCATGGGTCAGTAGCAGGCAAACAGAACCCGCTTCCTCCTGCATACAGTACTCATTGATGGCCTTGCTGAAGACAACCCCACCCATTCTTCAATTTGTTCATGATACTCATAACTGTTTTAATACAAAAACAGGCCATGTCAGGCTATCCATATTAATCCCCTTCTGATAAGGATTTTGATTTGGAAAACCCGGCAACTTCTAACAGATAATTATCTAAAATAGAGTTATCATAATCACTTGCTGCTGGAGCATGTGGGAGGGTGTCCTGCTGCGTCACACCCACACGGTCACTGTATAATCAGTGATTTGAGGGTGGATGTGGATTGGGGCTCAGCGGGATGTGAATGGTGAATGATGTGAATGGTACATGGAGCAGAGATTGACGTTCTACGCTCCCCTCACACATAGGCTAAGCTGTTTTGCTGCCTCATTTGCCCCATCTACCATATCTCCATATTTCATTCAGGGTTCCAATTAAGTTAAATATATTTATTTCTTTTTATTAGTAATATTTCTTTAAAACTGTAAACCTATACAGAATGTCCTGTGGACCCCAGTTTCTTGTTTTTTTACTTGTGGCCCCTATGAAATCCAGCACTGTATTGGTATAGGAAACTGGTTTATGATTGTCACATGTACAGAGATACAATGGGAAGCTTGTCTTGATTCTGTTCATACAGATCAGATCTTTACACATTGATTGAGGGAGTACAAGGTAAAACAATAACATAATGCAGAATAAAGTGTAACAGCTATGAAACAGCTATAAGGTGTCTCAAAAGAGGACGCTGTCCAAGTTGCATGCCATCTTGGACAATGTCTCTCATCCACTCCATAATGTACTGGTTAGGCACAGGAGTACGTTCGGCCAGAGACTCATTCTACCGAGATGTAACACTGAGCATCATAGGAAGTCATTCCTGCCTGTGGCCATCAAACTTTACAACTCCTCCCTTGGAGGGTCAGACACCCTGAGCCAATAGGCTGGTCCTGGACTTATTTCCACTTGTCATAATTTACTTATTATTATTATTTAATTATTTATGGATTTATATTGCTATATCTCTACACTATTCTTGGTTGGTGTGACTGTAACAAAACCCAATTTCCCTCGGGATCAATATAGTATGTCTGTCTGTCTGTCTATAGAGAAAGTGCCTGTGATGCTGCTGCAAGTAAGTTTTTCATTGCACCTGTGTAGAGAAGTGCTTGTGCAGACGACAATAAACTCAACCTTGACTTTGAGGGCACTACACCAGCAAGTGTCAGCTTTCCAAGGAGTGAAATGGACGTTAATGACAGGTTGACTTCCCACTGAGGCTGTTTGCTTTCTCCCGTTCAGGTCTCAGATGATTATAGTGTCATTGGCCGTTCTCTGTTCAAGAAGGAGACCAACATTCAGCTGTTTGTCGGAATGAAGGTCAAACTGTCAACGGGTGAAGTCGGAGTGATCGACGGGGGCTTCGGCCAGAGCGGCAAATTCAAAATCCGAGTTCCAGGTAGGTGCTCACTTAGCCAAGGAATTATTTCAACAAGGGAGAAGTAAATTGCTCCCTCTGTACTTGTGCAAACTCCCCAAAAAATCTGTCCAATTAGATCCCTCTTTCCCAGATCTGCTTCTTATTTTGCTCTAGGATGAGTGACAAAATTTAAGTTTTCCTTTTTCTTAGTTTTGGTTAATTTTAGGTGTGTTTTCTGTTTATTTTTAGTATTTGATGTCTTTGGTTATTGATAAACTTCAGCCAAATGATGCTTAATTTTTTTCCTTTTTATTCCAATTTTGGATGTGTATTCTACATTTTTAGTAAATTGGTGTTGTTAGTTATTGATAAACAGCCAATCAATACATCAAGTTCCATCCTCAAGCACAAGTAAGTTGAATTTGGTAATAATATGTGGTATTTAAAATGAAATTACCTTCTTAAAACTTGCTATCATCTACCATATCACCATTGTCTTGCCACTGACCAGTGCAAACGATGTATGAGGTAGGTCTGTGGTTTGGAGATGCATTTTGAAAGAAACATGATTGAAAATTTAAACTTTGCTTTGATGACACTGGTTGATATCAAAGTATTTTATCAATAAAATGAAACTTATTCAGTAGTTAAGTTGCTACGATTTTCTTTGATTTAAGTTAATTAAAACTGGAAAATGCACACCTCAAATATTACTTGGTATGTAGTTATTTGCATATTGATTTATCAGACATCCATCTATCCCTGACATTTTCTTCTGAGATGGCTCATATATGTTCCTGACTTGATCTGAAGAGGAGAGGGACTCCAAGAATAAAATCTAAAATTATTCTAACCCGAGATTTGCTTAAAATTGTTCTCCCATATTCAGCCCATTTTCCATATGATAATTCATCACCACGAGATTATCATCATCTTCATTATATGCAATGTCATATGACGTGAGTGACCATGGTCTTGACCATGATTGTTCTTGGCAAATTTTTTTGCAGAAGTGGTTTGCCATTGCCTTCGCTTTACAAGATGGGTGACTCCAGCCATTATCAATACTCTCCAGAGATATGTCTGTCTGTTATCAGTGGTCTCATAACCAGGACCTGTGATCTGCACCAGCTGCTCATATGACCATCCACCACCTGCTCTCATGGGTTCATGTGACCCTGATCGGGTGGTGGGGGGGGAGAACAGGGGGCTAAGCAGGTGCTACACCTTGCCCAAGGGTGACCTGCAGGCTAGTGGAGGGAAGGAGCACCTTACATCTCCTTTGGTAGAGACGTATCTCCAGCCCACCACCCTCACCAAGAGCATTAACTCAATGTATAGTGGACAAAGTTGCTGATCTATATCCGTTGTAGCCTTCAGAACAGATTTGTGGAGATGGAATGCTGATGAAGTATAAAACTGAAAAGAAAACTGGTTCTGACTAAACTTAATCTCAGTGTGGTCTTGATGACAGCAGTTAAATGGTACGCCAAGGGTGTGACACAGGCTCAGTTAATTAAATATGGTTTACTTGTGGAACACACACAAACTGCAGATCCTCTTCACCTATGGAGAGAAATAAATAGACAAGGTTTTAGGCTGAGACCCTTCATCAGGTCTGGAAAGGAGGGAGTCAGAAACCAGAATAAGGTGGGGGGGGGAGGAGTACAAGCTGGCCAGTGATAAGTGAAACCAGGTGAGGGGAAGATAAGTAGGTGGGGGAGCAGAAGATAAAGTGAAAGATGAGTGATATAAGAGGAACACAAAATGCTGGAGGAACACAGCAGGTCAGGTAGCATCTTGGGAAAGAAATAAACAGAACATGTTTCAGGCCGAGACTCTTCATCAAGATCTTGATAAAAGGCCTTATCCCAAAACGTTGTCCGTTTATTCCTTTCCCTAAATGCTGCCTGATCTGCGGAGTTCCTCCAGCACTCTGTGAGTGTTCTTCAAGATTTCCAGTGTCTGCAGAATTTTGTGTATTCATATTTGCACTTTGATTGTTTGTCAGTTTTATTTGTGTGTAGTTTTTCATTTCATTTTCATTTTCATAGTTTTTCATTCTATTACCTTTCTTTTTTCTACTGTGAATATTTGCAAGAAAATGAATCTGTGGTGGTATATACATACTTTGATAATAAATTTACTTTGGACTTTAAACTTTGAACTTCGTGGTTTATTTAGATTGATTTTGAGTTGCTCATGTGTATCAAAGTTCAAAATAAATTTATTATTGAGGTATGCATACTACATACAACCTTAGGATTCATCCCCTTACAGTCAGCCACAAGACAAGGAAACCCAATAGAACCCATTAAGAAGAGACTTTCAAACACCCAATGGGCAGAAAACCATCTAGTTGTGTAAACAACTGAAGTTCACAAAAGTGAGTCCACGGCCATGAAGCCGGTCATCACTGCAGCCGATTCAGGAGCCTGTTAGCTGCAGGCCACAGCCTCAGTTCAGCGTAGAGATGAGTAAACCTTACTAAGTAGTGAGCTGAGCCAGCCCATTCCTCGCTTCTGGCCCCTACACACTGACCTTTTCAATCTGGCCTGGTGCTTAAATCATCCAAGCCTTGGGTCATTGGTCGTTCCTCTCTCTCAGACCCGGGCCCCGCCACCTCGATTCAGCTTGTACCTGACCTTTCCAATTGGTTCATTGTTAATGTCCACTGTATTCAGCAAATCTGATCCAACTTAGCATTTGCCTTCTTCTTCAGGCTGCTGTGGAATATTAGTGTACAGTCAAGCTTTGCAATGAAGTACTGTAGTACAGGAGCCTCAGGACTCACACCACCAAGTTCAGGAATAGTTATTACCCCTCAACCATCAGGCTCTTAAACCAAAGTGATTAACTTCACTTGTCCCATCACTGAAATGTTCCCACAACCAATGGACTCACTTTCAAGGACTCTTCATCTCATGTTCTCGATGTTTATTGCTTATTTATTTATTATTCTTATTTCTTTCTTTTTGTATTTGCACACCAGTTGAATGCCCAAGTTGATACGGTCTTTTATTGATATGTTATGGTTATGGTTATTATTCTGATTTATTGAGTATGCCCTCAGGAAAATGAATCTTAGGGTTGCATATGGTGACATATATGTACTTTGAACTCGAGCTGTCCACATCATGGAAACCTGCCTGCATTTGGTCTATATCGCCATTAACCTTTCCTGTCCAGGAGTCCATCAATCATATTTTAGATATCATTATACCATTTCCTCCAGCTCTCCATTCCATATACCTACCTCTGTGTGCAAAGATTTACCCTCAGGTCGACTTTAACTCTTTCCCCTTGACTTTCAGGCTCCCCTACCCTGGGGAAAAAGTCTGCCACTGTTCACCTTATCTATGCCCCTCATGATTTTGTAAACCTTTATAGGGTCAGACCTCAGCCACCTTTTGTCCAGGGGAAAGCTGCCAGACCTCATTAACATCTTGTAGATGTTTTCTGCAATCTTTCTGATTTAATAACTTCCTGGCAATCAGAATGGCACACAATATCCCTGTAAAACTTTCCCATCCATGTTCCTTCCTTTCTTGTATGTCTAAAATATAGTAATGAGCGGACTCAGATTTGAGGAGTAATATTTCTAAACTTGCAGAAGTTTGGAGTCAGTTGTAAACAATGTGGAACACACTCCAGTCCACATCGAGGGCCAAGTGGTGGAAAAGGTGAGCAGCTCCAAGTTCCTGGTGTCAACATCTTAGAGGATCTGTCCTGGGCCTAACATATTGATGGAATCACGAAGAAGGCACAACAACTGCTATAATTCACGATGAGGTTAAGGAGATTTAGTATGTGAACAAAGACTTTTCCTCGAAAAGTCTTTTGAGACCAAAGAGCAAATTTCTACACATATACCATGTTTGTTTGTTTATTTAACTTCATATTTCTTATTGTAACTTTTGGTAATGTTTTAATGTTTGTCACTGTACTGCCACAAAATAAAAAAATTTCACAAGATATGTCCATGATAATAAACTAGTTCTGAGGATGACAAGATGCACATGGCTTGACTGAATTGAATAAGTGAACATGGCATGTTTGCAGTACAGTCCAGTCATCACCATCGTCATCATCATTATGTGCCATGTCGTATGACGTGAGCCTTTCTGTCCATGTGGGTTGCTCAACGATTGCACTTGCTGTAATCTTCGGGCTCCTGTCCCTCCTCCCTGATGGTAGTAATGAGAAAAGGCAACTCCCAGATGGAGAGGTTCCTCAGTGCTGGGCAGTCATGATCTTTCCATGACTATGATTGTTCTTAGCAAATGTTTCTACAGAAGTGGTTTGCCATTGCCATCTTCTGGGCAGTGTCTTTACAAGAGGGGTGACCCCACCCATTATCAATACTCCTCAGTGAATGTCTGCCTGGCGTCAGTGGTCACATAACCAGGACTTGTGATGTACACCGGCTACTTATACAGACATCCACTACCTCCACCATTGGTTTCACATGACCCTGATCAGGGGCTAAGCAGGTGATACACCTTGCCGAAGGGTGACCTACAGGCTAATGGAGAAAAGGAGCACCTTACACCTCCTTTGATAGACACATATCTGCACCATACCACCCAAAGAGTATAGTGTAATACATTTTAAAAATCACTATAAGTTAGAATAAGTATCCAAAAGAGGAACAATGAGGTAGTGTTCGTGGGTTCATAGACCATTCAGAAATCTGACGGCGGAGGGAAAGAAGCTGTTTCTAAAATTAAAACAGATTTAATTAGTTTGACACGTCTTGGGCTGAAGGGCCTGTTCCTGTACTCTTACTGTTCTATGTTCTACATTCTGGAAGAGGGTATACAGTACAGTGCACCTTACAGTAGCTGTATGATTTCAGATACTGTGGCCTCCACAGGGCCCTGATCTCAATATCATTGAGGTTGTCTGGGATTACCAGGAGAGACAGAAGCAAACAAGACAACCATGATCTGCTGAAAAACTGTGGCAAGTTCTCCAAGACGCTTGCAACAACCTACTAGCTGATATTCTTATAAAACTGCAGAACAGTGTACCTAAGAGAATTGATGCAGTTTTAAAGGCAAAGAGTGGTCACACCAAATATTAAAAACAAGAGAAAATCTGCAGATGCTGGAAATCCAGGCAACACGCACAAAATGCTGGATGAACTCAGCAGGCCAGGCAGCATCTATGGAAAAAAGTACAGTTGACATTTCCGGCCGAAACCCTTAGGCAGGGCTGGTGAAGGGTTTCAGCCCAAAACGTCGACTGTACTTTTTTCCATAGATGCTTCCTGGCCTGCTGAGTTCCTCCAGCATTCTGTGTGTGTTGCTCACATCAAGTATTGATTTAATTTAGTTTTTTGCTGTTTACTGCTCTTTATGGTAATTTTTTGATATTTAGAAACTTTTTGTTATCTTTGGAGGCATCACCAGTTGACAGAATTCTCTTTGACGTGTACCTAAGACTTTTGCACAATGTTGTACGTGTACATATTCCTTGAACATATTGAGAGAGAGAGAGATGGAGTGAATCAGTGGATACAGGTTTAATGGAAATGGCTGAGCCAGGTGACTATCGTTGACAAATCCCACATGGTCCAGAGCTAAAACTGTTCATTTCTGCCATCGCTGGACACCACAGAGTCGAGACGTGGAGCCCAGTCTTTCTGCCATCATCAGGTTCTCTCTCATGCCACGCCAAACATAAAATGCATAAAATCATGTGGGACATAGACAGGGTGAATGCACACAGTCTTTTACCTAGGGTTGGGGAATCAAGAACTAGAAACCATAGATTTAAGGTGTGAAGGGAAAGGTTAATAGGAACCTGGGGGGGGGGGGGGGGGTAATTGTTGCACTCAGAGAGTGGTCAGTATGTGGAATGAGCTTCTAGAACAGGGGTCCTTAACCATTTTTATGCCATGGATCCCTTTGGCTGTCCAGTGAAACCTATGGACCCTTTCTTAGAATAATATATTTAAATATATATAATCAAAGGCATAGTGTTACAAACAACACTAATTATATTGAAATACAGTTATCAAAATATTTTTAAAAAACAGATTTGTGATATAGTAATACTGTGTATGTGCTTCTTTCTTAATATATTAAATAATAAGAGTATACATTTAAAATACTGGCAAGTTAAAACTAATTTTTATTTTTAAAGACATGTCAGTGTGAAGGCTGTTGTTGCTTAGCCTGAATAAGAACATTAAACTGTGGGGTGGTCTTTGACAAAACAACATTCATGTCATGTTGAACATCCAATCGATTTCTAACTGTTAGAGGTTCATGAAAATAAAGATGAAAATGTTTTCCCGTCCAAGTTTATGGATCTTCTGGAATCTATCCATGGACCCAGTTTTAGAGGATTTGGTTAAGGCAGGTATATTAACATCATTTAAGAGGTACTTGAACATGGGTAGGAAGGATTGGAGGGAGGATAATGGTCAAATATGGGCAAATGGAACCAGGTTGGATTGGCTAGCATGGACCAGTTGGGCCAAAGGGCCTGCTTCTGGGCTGTATGGCTCTATGTGTAAATGGAAAAAGAATAAAGGATCTCCCCCTTGAGAAATGCAATAAAACTGCAGATGCTAGAAATGTGAGATAAAATTGTAAGACACTGAGAATACAATTAAAAGCAATCAAAGCTTAACAGATGTTATTTGAATGGACAAGGAGTTAACGGTAAGATTGAAGAGCTGACGGCACAGAGAGCAACATATGAGCTGGTTGAGTCTACAGCCTTCTGCGGCCTCCGTTGATCCCGTGCATCCGAGCCCTCATACCAAGCAGTGATGTGGCCAGTCAGAATGCTCTCCACTGTATATCTACAAAAATTTACAAGACTCTTTCGTGACATACCAATTCTCCTGAACCTTTTTAAAAAATTATTATTTGGAGATACAGAGCGGTAGCAGGCTCTTCCAGGACAACATGCCCACGCTGTCCAGTTATAACCATGTGACCAATTAACCCACCAACCAGTACATCTTTGGAATGTGGGAGGAAACCAGAGCACCCGGAGGAAACCTGGCCATGGGAAAACATAGAAACTCCATACAGACAGTGACAGGAAATAAACCCAATCACTGACGCTGTAATAACGATATGCTAACGGTTATGCGACTGTACCACCCAAGCTTATTGGTAGTAAAATCCTCTGTGATGCCCTGAGTTTGTAAATGATTCTTTGTATTTCTTTTTATTTCTGCCCATTACCTTTTATGGGATCTTTCTGTGCACAGATTGGATGCAGTGTTTCCTATGGTAACTTGAAAGTAATTTTGGCTGGCCGTCAAGTGTTATGAAGAGTTCCATCATAAATTCAAGTTTTGTTTTGTTGGCAAGGGTTTCTGTGAGTGAAATGATTGATGTGGAGGGTAGATGTCAAGTACAGTTCAGATCCCTGCTTGGGGCTGCGGGAGTGTCTGCCGTGGTTTGTGGCGAAAGGGGAACGTTTCCTGTGGAGAGTTTTTCTTTCCTCAGTGTCACTCTGCACATTACCTCTGGCCCATGTGCAGTTTTATTCAGGGCATATTCAAAATGCAACAACTGAACTCCATCTTCAAAGGGTTTTTTGACGTAAAATGCTTGTGGTTAAATGGCACCGGATGTTAGTTTCCTGGCAGAATTCCTAATTAAAACCATTTCAGACCAATGTTTTACAATAAATAGCTGATTAATGTGTCTTAAAAATCAAAAATAGTAATTCCAATCTGCTTTAACCCTTCACATGCTGATAGTTCCAGAGAATTCCTTTACTCCGTAGTGCAAAGTTGAAAGTGAATTTATTATCAAAGTACATATACATCACCATATACAACCCTGAGATTCATTTTCTTGTGGGCATTCTCAATAAATCCAATACCATAATGGAATCCATGAAAGACTATATCAACAGGACAGCACAAGAAAAGAAAAAGAAATGATGATGATGATAATAATAATATAGATAGATAGATAGATAAATAAGCAAGCAAGCCAGTAATAAATATAGAGATCATGAGATGTAGAGTCCTTGAAAGTGAGTCCATAGATTGTGGGAACAGTTCAGAGATGGGGCAAGTAAAGGTACTCTCTCTGGCTCAAGAGCCTGATGGCTGAGGGGTAATTACTGTTCCTGAACCTGATGGTGTGAATCCTAAGGCTCTTGCTTCTTCCTGAAGGCAGCATCCAGAAGAGAGCGTGTCCTGGCCAGTGGGTGTCCTTGATAACGGATGCTGCTTTCCTGCAGCAACGCTCCATGTAGGTGTGGTCGGTGGTAGGGAGGGCTTTACCTGTGATGGACTGGGCCATATCCACTAATTTTTGTAGGATTTTCTATTCAAGGGCACTTTCATACCAGGCTGTGATGCAGCCAGTCAATATACTCCCCACTGCACATCTATAGAAGATTCTCGAAGTTTTAGATGTCACGTCAAGTCTTTGCAAACTCCTAAAGATGTCAAGGAGCTGCCATACTTTCTTCATAATTGCACTTATGTGCTGGGCCCAGGACAAGTCTTCTGAAATTATAACACCGAGGAATTTAAAGTTGCTGACCCTCTCCACTCTGATCCTCTGATGAGGACTGGCTGATGGGCCTCCAGTTTCCTACTCCTGAAGACAATAATCAGCTCCTTGGTCTTGCTGACATTGGGTGAGAGGTTGTTGTAGCTGCATGCATCCAGATTGTCATTCTCCTTCCTGCCTGCTGATTCGTCACCACCTTTGATTTGGTCCACAACAGTGATGTCGTCAGCATCAAATATGGCATTGGAACTGTGCTCAGCCTCACAGTCATAAGTATAAAGCAAGTAGAGCAGGGGGCTAAGCACACAGCCTTGTGGTGCACCTGTGCTGATGGAGATTGTGGAGGAGATGTTGTTGCCAATCCGAACTGGCTGGGGTCTGCAAGTGAGGAAATCAAGGATCCAATTGCACAAGGAGGTATTGAAGCCAATGTGTTGGAGCTTATTGATTAGTTTTAAGGGGATGATAGTATTGAATGCTGAGTTGTAGTTGATAAGGAGCATCTTGATATATGTATCTTTGCTGGCCAGATGTTACAGGGTTGAGTGAAAAGTCAATGAAATAGCATCTGCAGTGGACCTCTTGTGCTGGTAGGCCAAGTCACTTCTCAGGCAGGAGTTGAAATGTTTTATCACCACCCTTTAAAAACACTTCATCACTGTGGATATATATGCTACTGGTTGATAGTCATTGAGGCAGGTTACCACAGTCTTTGTAGGCATTGTAGCTTGCTTGAAGCAGGTGACTGCCTCAGACTGTCGAGGCAAGAGGTTAAAAATATCAGTGAACACTCCAGTCTGTTGATCAGCACAGGTCTTTAGTACTCGGTTAGATACCCCATCTGGTCTGATAGTTTCCGTGGGCTCATTCTCCTGAAGGATGCTCTCACGTTGGCCTCAGGGACAAATCACAGGGGGCTGAAGAACTTTATAATGGGCCATCAGGGCCCGTGGGAGTGTGTGATGGATCATCGAGGGATGTGGGAGTGTGTGTTGGATCATCGAGGGATGTGGGAGTACGTGATGAATCATTAGAGGCTATAGGAGTTTGTGCAAAAGAAATTAAACAATTTGTCTTGCTTTATTTTTCTCTTCCAATCAATTGAATATTTTGAGACACAGTTTGGTAACAGGCCCAGTGAATCCACAATGACCAAATACATCCATGTGACCTACTAACCCATACGTTTTTGGACTGTGGGAGGAAACCCTTGTGGTCACAGAGAGAACATGCAAACTCCTTACAGATAGTGGCATAACTGAGCCTGTTTGCTTGTGCTGCAATACAATTAGGCTAACAGTTACATAAGGGGTAATTAAATAGGCATGAATTGGTGGTTGGTAGAAGGAGGAGATTCAAGATTAAAGATAGGCTTTATTTGTCACACGACATGGAAGCATACAGTGAAATGCATTGTTTGTGTCAACAAACAACATAGTCTGAGGGTGCGCTGTGGGCAGCCCACAGGAGTCACCGTGCCTCCTGCGCCAACATAGCTCGCACAGAACTTACTAATCCTAACCCATGCATCTTTGAAATGTGGGAGGAAACTGGAGCACCCGGAGGAAGCTCACTCAGTCATGGAAGAAAGCACAAATTTCTTACAGACAGCGGCAGAATCGAACCCAGGTCGCTGGTGCTGTAATACCGTTATGCCACCATGTACCAGGTTGGTAGATTTTTGATTAGTCAGGGCATGAAAGGCTATGGGGGGAAGACAGGAGATTAAGCCTGAGAGGAAAAATGGATCAGCCATGATGAAGTGGTAGAACAGACTCAATGGGCCAAATGGCCTAACTCTGCACCTGTATTTTATGGTCTAATGGAAATGCATACCTACCCTACTGTATTTCTTATGCAGTTCTTAAAGAAAGTAATACATTTACTTTGAACTTTGAACTTGTGAGATGTGGCAACCAATTTACCAGTGTTTCTTAAATGATGCTATTGTACCTGCCTCAACCACTCCTCCTGGTAGTTTGTTACACATACCCAGCACTCTCTGTGTGGAAAAAGTCACCCCCAAGTTCCTTTTAAATCCTTCCCCTCTATAATCCTGAGATTCATTTCCTCGTGTGCATCACTGTAGCATAGTAATTATAACAGGATCAATGAAAGGTCGACTAGAGCGCAACAAACTGTGCAAATGCACATATACATAAATAATAGGAGCATGAGATATCGAGATAAAGAGTCTTTGAAGTGAGATCATTGGTTGAAGTGAGATCATGGGCAAGTGAGTGTAGTTTTCCCCTTTTATTCAAGAGCCTGATGGTTGTGGGGTAGTAGCTGTACTTGAACCTGGTGTTGTGAGCCTTGAAGCTCTTGTACCTTCTGCCTGATGGCAGCACCGAGAAGAGAGCATGGCCTGGGTGGTGAGGATTTTTAATGATGGATGCTGCTTTCCTACAACAGTATTTCACGTAGATGTGCTCAATGGTTGGGAGAGCTTTACCCGTGATGTACTGGGCCGAATCCACTACCTTTTGTAAGATTTTCCGTCCAAAGGCACTGGTGTTACCTATGCCCCATCAGTCTGAACTCCTCTTCCCTAGGAATAGAACTGTTTAACTGCCTACCTTACCCTTGCCTATCATAATCTTCATGTTTCTATAAGGTGTGTCTTATTCTTCAACAAATTAAGACCTAGCCTGATCAATTGGTAATTTTTTTCTGCATTTTAGTCCTATCTTCCCTACAACAGGGCAACCCAAACTCTACACCTTATGAAGTGATATTAAATCTGATGCTGATTCTGATAGACAGAATACCAAGAAAAACCTTGCATGGAAGAATATTAAATATTAATCATGAATATCTTTCTGCAACCTTAAATTAAATTTAGCTTCAGCCAATGGGATGAGGAAAGTCCATGGGAGAATAAGTTGCCAGTCTCAGTCCTGATCACATTGAACATCAAGTCAAGTAAAAATTGGAAATCTCACTCAAATAGATGGAAATATATTGTTCAAACAGAATCAGAAACGGATTTATTATCACTGATATCTGTTGTGAAATTTGTCATTTTGTGGCTGCAGTGCAATGCAATACTTAAAAATTACTATAAGTCACGATAGATAAATAGATAAACAGTTGGATAGTTTGATAGTGAGAAGGATAGATCAATAGATAGATATATGGATAGATTAATAGATAGTGAGAAAAATAGATCAATAGATAGATTGATAGATACATGGATAGATCAATAGATTGATAGATACATAGATAGATCAATAGATAAATAGACAGCAAAAGAGAAATAGTGAGGTAGTGTTCATAAACCATTCAGAAATCTGATGACAGAAGCCAAGTACTGGATGTTGAAGTGCTAGGCTGCGAATAACATTGTCCAAGACAGAAACCCTTTCTATCTGACTGTGCTAGGGCTCATTTGTGCCTTTAATATCTGAAACAAAGTGACCAGGAAAAACAGAATTTCATTGTCCACTTCATAAAGTGACTTCACTGATATAACTATTAGAGTCAAATAGAATCTTAGAGCACTACAGTACTGAAAAAGACTCTTTGGCCCATCTAGTCCTAGCCCTAACCCTAAATTACCACAATTACCTGTAGAAGAAACTTTTAATTTACATTTTTTCATTTATGAGTGAACATAATCTACAATGTGTGGTGAATCTTTGGAACTCTTTGCCACAGATGGCTGTGCTGGCCAAGTCATTGGGTATGCTTAAGGTGGAGGTTGATAGGTTCTTAATTTATCAGGGAGTCAAAGGTTATGGGGACAAGGCAGGAGAACGTAAACAAGGTTGAAAGAGTGCAGAGAAAATTTATAAGGATGTTGCTGGATCTGTAGACTCTGAGTTATAAGGAAAGATTGAATAGGTTATAACTGTATTCTTTCCAAGCATAGAAGATTGAGAGGAGATTTGATAGAAGTATACAAAATTATGAGGGGTATAGATAAGGTATATGCAAACAGGCTTTTTCCACTGAGGTTGGGCGGGACTACAATCAGAGGTCATGAGTTAAGGGTGAAAGGTGAGAAATTTAAGGGGAACATGAGGGGAAACTTCTTCACTCAGAGGATTGTGAGCGTGTGGAATGAGCTGCCAGCACAAGTGCTGCATGTGAGTTCAATTTCAATGTTTAACAGAAGTTTGGATAGGTACATGGATGGCAGGGGTATGAAGGGCTATGGTCCCAGTGCAGGTTGATGGGAGTAGGCAGCTTAAATGGTTTCAGCATGGACTAGATGGGCTGAAGGGCCTATTTCTGTGCTGTACTCCTCTGATTCTATGAATCTCATGTAGGTGAGAGGGATAATAAATCAACCACGATGGAAAGGCAGAGCAAACTCGATGGGTTGTATGGCCTAATTCTGCTCCTATGTCTTCTGGTCTTACAAGGGACCCTCTGTTGTTGGGTCATTCCCTGTGTCCTCTTATTTGCCTTTCAAAGCTGCTTCTCACTTGACAAGTAAGTTTATTGTCGAATGCACAAATACATGTACGCACAGGTGTAAGGAAAGACTTACTTGCAGCAGCATCACAGGCATGCAGCATCAGATAAGCAGCATTCATGGGGAAAAACTATACATAATTTTTACAAGAAAACATAATTAGAGCAAAAACAAGCTAGGTCCATTGCAGTGCAAAGTGATCGAAGTGGTCAGAGCATTGCTAAACTCTGGTAGTATTAAGATTGTGCTGGTCAGTTCAAGAATTGAATGGTTAAAGGGAAGTAGCTGTTCCTAATCCTGGTGGTGTGGGACTTAAAGCTTTTGTACCTCCTGTCCTATGGTAGCTTCAAGAAGCTGCCATCTTTGATGATAGGTGTTGCCTTTTTGAGGAAGCACCTCCTGTAGATTTGAACAATGGTGGGGAGGAGTGTGCCCATGATGGATTGGGCTAAGTCCACTGCTCTCTGTAGCTTCTTACATTCCTGCACATTCAAATTGCCCCACTGGACTGTGATACAACCAGTCCGAATACCATCAACAAACTAAAGGTTGGGTGTGTGGGTTCAGAAGGGACTGAACAATTCATGGACATTAGTTCTGGTTTTCACAGTGTGGCTGGAGGAATGTTGTTTGCTACTACAGGCAGTCAAGGTGTTGGAGTGGACTGAAGTGTTCCAGTAATGGAGATGGTGTTTATTGCTGGTAAGTGTGAGGTGCTACATTTTGGTAGGACTAATCAAAATAGAACATACATGGTAAATGGTAGAGCATTGAAGAATGCAGTAGAACAGAGTGAACTAGGAATAATGGTGCATAGTTCCCTGAAGGTGGAATCTCATGTGGATAGGGTGGTGAAGAAAGCTTTTGGTATGCTGGCCTTTATAAATCAGAGCATTGAATATAGGAGTTGGGATGTAATGTTAAAATTGTACAAGGCATTGGTAAGGCCAAATTTGGAGTATTGTGTACAGTTCTGGTCACTGAATTATAGGAAAGATGTCAACAAAATAGAAAGAGTACAGAGAAGATTTACTAGAATGGTACCTGGGTTTCAGCACCTAAGTTACAGAGAAAGGTTGAACAAGTTAGGTCTTTATTCTTTGGAGTGTAGAAGGTTGAGGGGGGACTTGATAGAGGTATTTAAAATTATGAGGGGGATAGATAGAGTTGACGTGGATAGGCTTTTTCCCTTGAGAGTAGGGAAGATGAGACAAACAAGAGGACATGAGTTGAGAGCTAGGGAGCAAAAGTTTAGGGGTAACACGAGGGGGAACTTCTTTACTCAGAGAGTGGTAGCTGTGTGGAATGAGCTTCCAGTAGAAGTGGTAGAGGCAGGTTCGATATTGTCATTTAAAGTAAAATTGGATAGGTTTATGGACAGGAAAGGAATGGAGGGTTATGGGCTGAGTGCAGGTCGGTGGGACTAGGTGAGAGTAAGTGTTCGGCACGGACTAGAAGTGCCAAGATGGCCTGTTTCCATGCTGTAATTGCTATATGGTTATATAGTTATAATGTACTGCTTGGTGCTGAGGTGGACATCAGAAAGATGGTTGTGCTTGCATTTAGGCAAGGGAATAGTTCATTGTGAAGAACGAGGAGTGTGCTGCTGACCCTCTCCGCTCTCTCTGACACCATGTCTTTGCACTTGTGATGGCCCCACTTGATTAGGGTAAAACTGAGACTACTCATTTTTCAGACTCAGAATCAGATTTATTATCACTGACATATGTTGTGAAATTTGTTGCTTTGCAGCAGCAGTACATTGCAAAAAATAAAAATTATTATGAACACGAGGAAGTCTGCAGATGCTGGAAATCTAAAGCAACACACACAAAGTGATGGAGCTCAGGAACTCAGCAGGATCTGTGGATTTGAATAGATGTTTCTGGTTGAGACCCTTCTTCAGGACTAACAAAGAAGGGGGAAGATGCCAGGAAAATTATTATAAATGATAGTAAGAAATATATATGTATTTAAACAAGTAAATAAGTAGTGGAAAAAGACAGCAATAATAGTGAGATAGTGTTCATAGGTTCATTGTCCATTCAGAAATCTGATGGTGGAGGTGAATAAGCTGTTCCTGAAATGTGCTGAGTTACTGTGCTGTGCGGCTTGTTGGACCAGAAAGGGCCCGTTCCACACTGTATCTCTAAATAAATAAGGTTTCTGAATGGTCCATGAGCTCTACCTTGCTATTTGAATTTTTCATCTATTGTCTGACTTCCTTTTTTCACATGCATATGCTTTTTTTGCAAGATGCTTTTCCTTACAGTGTACAATACTTTCTAAACTGCCTGCTTGCTTTCCCCCTCCCTGAGCTCTGCTCTGTTCGTGGAAATGTTACAAGTTCAGCCATCGTATTTGTTCATTAACATCTCTTCGATCCTTTCTAATGTTGATACCCTCTCCCCGGAGCTGTCTTTACTCCAGTGGAGATTCAGTTAATGCAAGGCTGCTCTTTGCTGGTCTGGGACTGCATGTTTCTGTTCACTTTGGGGTTTGTTATCGTTTAATCAGATAACCCTGAAAGGTTCAGATTTAGGAAACCGGATCCTCCTTGACATTTTATTGTAATATTTATATTTTGACTCCCACCACCCCTCCTCCATGATCTGGTAGGAATGGGCTGAGGATGGCTTATGTTCGGGAATTGAGTCAGTGATACTGAATGTGGAGTGAAATCAGTATTTTTGCTCAGAATAACATGTATTTAGGGATATTGCTTCCTGCAGCTCAGTGCAAATCTATACTTAACAAGTCCCCCTCTCTCAAGTTTTTCAAATGTATTTCATAAATGGAAAAAGATAAATGTATCACTCATTTGTTAGAAGACAGGGATAATTTGATAGTTTGATATTTTATTTAAACATTTACTGGCTTTTAGGTTCTCAAAATCAATATTGAAGTGTGCGGATTTATAATAGTTCCAATTAAAATTTATTCCAGATGAATAAAGGAATAGTACCAGATGATTGGAGGGAGGCAAATGTTAATCATTTGTTCAGGAAAGGAAGTAGGGATAACCCTGGGAATTATCTTCAATGGTGGACAAACTATTGGAGAGAATTCTTAGAGAAAGGATTTACGAGTATTTGGAAAAGTGCAGTCTGATTAGAGATAGTCAGCATGGCTTTGTGAGGAGTAGGTCATGCCTCATGAGCCTGGTTGAATTCTTTAAGGAAGTGAACCCTACAATTCACTTACCGACACAACCGATCAACAGAAGGCCAGAAGCTCAGAGACCTCAGCCTTCAACCTGCCTTGTGTAGCTGGATCCTGGACTTCTTGTCAGATTGCCAGCACGTGGTAAGAGTGGGCTCCCTCACCTCCACCCCTCTGACCCTCAACACAGGTACCCCTCAGGGCTGTGTCCTAAGCCCCTTCCTTTACTCTCTGTGTACCCATGACTATGTCACCACCCACAGCTCCAATCTGCTAATTAAATTTGCTGACAACACTACACTGATTGGTCTAATCTCAAATAATAATGAGGCCGCCTACAGAGAAGAAGTCATCACCCTGACACAGTGGCGTCAAGAAAACAACCTCTCCCTCAGTGTCGCAAAAACAAAGAATTTGTTTTTTAAAATGATATTCATCAAGTTACTGGATTGTTGTAAATATCTGTATGGCTCACCAATTAGTATTGGAATTGGCTTATTATTGCCAGGGAGAACATACAAGCTCCTTACATACAGGGGCAGGAATTGAACCGGGATTGAGGTGCTGTAAGAGCATTTCGCTAACCACTACGCTACCATGGCACCCGTAGGTTTTAGGGGAATTATATAAGTTCAGATGATATAATTTTGAGGGATAAACAAGAGAAAATTTGCAGATCCTGGAAATCCGAGTAACACACACAAAATGCTGGAGGAACTCAGCAGGCCAGGCAGCATCTACGCAGTCCTACCGAAGGGTTTTGGCCAGAAACGTTGACTGTACTCTTTGCCAATGATGCTGCCATAGAAGCATAAACACTTTTTCGAAGCCACAATAGATTTTTCCTGTGGCAATTTGAATTCAATTTGATTCAATTCTGGACCGAGAAAGGACTGAGGGAGGGTTACTCTTCATATGATTGGCTTGTCAGGTCTCTCTCTGCTTTAGCTGTTGTTATTGGCTCAGGAAATTTGCTTTCACTACCCACCCCCCCACTGTCCCATCTTGCTACCTCTCCGACATGAAGGTACCTGATTTGCCGACAATTTTAAAGGTCTCGGTAATTTCCTGAATCAACTGTTGTGAGATGTAGGAAATGTCATGTAAACTGTGGTGCAGATGGGCCTGGGGTAGGGCCAGTGAGTTGTGTGTTATTAATCAATTCCAGTCTTTGAGCTGAAGGCAATTTCTTGGAAATAGAAGAAAATGATTCTGTTGAATAGAAGCTATTGCCCTTGTGGTTTTAAATCTGAACTTCACTTCACTGGGCTTCATTTTGTTGTCATTTTTCCCAAGCTTAAGATGCACAGAACCAGCTCACTCATTGGTGAGGAGACAGGGACATGGGGCATCAGGTATTTAGTTGGAAATAAAGCCTTTAAACATAGAACAGTACAGCACAGTATAGACCTTTCAGCCCACCATATTGTGCCAACCTTTTAACCTACCCTAAGATCATTGTATATTCATCCAACCATTCCCTCCTACATGGTTACTGCCCATTGCACCACAGGCATTTGGAGCAGCAATGAAAGTCCACCATCTCTGGTGGTATTCAGGGCTTCCCTCACCGTGTCAGGATTCGCAAGAGATTGACTTCCTGCTTGAGTGAGTTCTAAGGAAGGCAAAACCAGGCTTGATATTCATTTCCAGAGGACTAGAATATAAAACCAAGGATGTAATGCTTAATAAGGCATTGGTCAGACCACATGTAGAACTTAGAATAATACAACCCTTTGGCCCACAAAGTTATGCTGAACCAATTAAATTAGTAATCAAATGGCCAGCCAAACTAATCCCTTCTGCCTGCACAGTGTCCATATCCTTCCATTTCCCTCGCATTCAGGTGCCTATCTAAACACCTCATAAGTCCCTAACATGGAATATTGTGAGCTGTTTTGGGCCCCATTATCTAAGAAAAGATGTGCTGACATTGGAGAGGATCCAGAGGAAGTTCACTGAAATGATTCTGAGAATGAAAACGTCAATGTACGAGGAGTGGTTTGAAGGCTCTGGGACTGTACTCACTGGAGTTTAGGATGAGGGGTGACCTCTGTAAAATATTGAACATTTAAAAGCCTGGCTGGAGAGAATATTTCCTATAGTGGGAGAGTCTAGGACCAGAATAAAAGGATGTTCCTTTAGAACAGAGGTGAGGAGGAATTTCTTTAGCTAGAGGTTGTGAATCTGTGGAATTTATTGCCACAGACAGCTGTGAGAACAAGTAATTGGGAATATTTCAAGTGGAGGTTAATAGGTTCTTGATTAGTAAGGGAGTCAAAGGTTACAAGAAGAATGGGATTGAAAGGGAAAATACTGTAAAAAGAACATAGAATCAGCCATGATCAAATGGCAGAGCAGAATCCTGAATGGCCAATACCACCAGACTCAGAAAGAGTTATTTCCCCCAAGCTGTCAGGCTGATCAACACCTCTGCCTGTTAACCCACCCCAACACACACCCCACTACCACTAAATACACATCAAGCACTCCTGGAGTGAGTGTCCTAATTTAGCTCCTGTGTCTCATGGTCTTATCATCTAACAGCTCACTCAGCAAATCCACCCAACTCACTGGTCAAAGGAAACTTTGACATGAAAGGGAAGCCTCGAGATGGGCTTTTAGTGGGTTCCCCTTAACGAGTTGACAGTTTAAACGTTAACGCGCATTTGTGGAGGGGAATTGGAGTAAACGTTTTGCTGCAATCGCAGATCAGCAAATTTCTCTGTAACAACTTCAAATCAAACATCAAACGAGTGACTGGAGACTGACCTTTGATGTATTAATGCTGATAATTGACATAATTTCAGGAAAACATGAAAAGCTTCCTCTATGTGACCGTATAGTGACGCCGCACATTCTACACAAGGAAATATATGTCCCCACAATAACACAGGATGTCTTCAATTATTTAATAAATTATAATTTTTTAAGGAGTCGAATTTTAACTATTTTGGTATTTCCTCTTGAGAGGCACAGGATAGATCCTGCACACTGATTTATTTCAGCGAGGCTGGCTTGAGGACATGTAATTTTAAGCGGACTTAAGATTTTGCACATGGGTCATATTTCTATCTGCATGTTCTTGCTCCCAAAGTTACTCCCTGCATGGTAATTATTTCTCTCCTTAAATTAGGTGCTTTACTTTTACGTGTGTGCCTCTCCCACACACTCAGTAGATTCAAGATTCAAGCAAAACACACACAAAATGCTGGAGGAACTCAGAATCAGAATCAGGTTTAATATCACTGACGTCTGTCATGAAATTTGTTGTTATGCAGCCTCAGTACATTGCAATACATAATAATACATAGTAATAAAAACTGTTGTACAGCTATATATATATTTAAAGTTAAATTAAATACGCAGTCCAAAAAGAGTGAAAAAACAGTAGTGAGGTAGTGTTCATGGGTTCAATGTCCATTCAGAGATCAGATGGCAGAGGGGAAGAAGCTGTTCCTGAATCATTGAGTATGTGTCTTCAGGCTCCTGGACCTCCTTCCTGATGGTAGCAATGAGAAGAGGGCATGGCCTTGTGTGAGGTGGGGGGGGGGGGGGCTCCTTAATGATGGATGCCACCTTCTTGAGGCATCGCATCTTGACAATGTCCTGGATGCTGGGGAGGCTAGTGCCCATGATGGAGCTGACTGAGTTCACAACTTGCTGTAGCTTATTTTGATCCTGTCCAGGCCTCAGCCCCAATCCCAGACAGTGATGTAGCCAGTAGGAATGTTCTCCATGGTACTCTGTAGAATCATACCAGATGGTGATACAGCTGTAAAAATGCACCCCACGGTAATCTATAGAAATTTGTGAGTGTCTTTGATGACATACCACATCTCCTCAAACTCCTAATGAAATATAGCCATTGCCAAGCCTCCTTTGTAACTGCATTGATAATGTTGGGCCCAGGGTAGATCTTCAGAGATGTTGACACCCAGGAACTTAAAAATGCTCACCCCTTCGAATTCTGATCCCTTGATGAGGACTAGTGTTTGTTACCTCGTCTTAGCCTTTCTGAAGACCACAATCAATTCTTTGGTCTTTCTGACATTGAGTGCAAGATTGTTGCGGCTACACCACTCAACCAGCTGGTATATCTCACTCCTGTATGTCTCCTCATCACCATATGAAATTCTGCCAACAACAGTTGTGTCATCAGCAAGTGTATAGGTGATGCTTGAGCTATGCCTAACTACATAGTTAAGGGTGTAGAGAGAGTAGAGCAGTGAGCCAAGCAAACAACCCTGAGGTGCACCAGTGTTGATTGTCAGCGAAGTGGAGATAATATTTCTGATCCACACTGACTGTGGTCTTCAGGTGAGGAAGTTGAGGATCCAGCTGCAGAGGGAGATACAGAGGCCCAGGCTTTGGAGCTTTTTAATCAGAACTGTAGGAATGATTGTGTTAAATTCTGGGCTGCAGTCTATAAACAGCAGTCTGACATATTAGTACTGTCCAGGTGATCCAAGGCTGCATGAAAGAGCCCGTGAGATCTCGTCCACTGTAGACTATTGTGACGACAGGCAGTGGGTCCAGGTCTTTGCTTGAAGACAACCTGACTTCAGTCTCTGAGACAGACATCACAGGGTCACTGGGTGCTGCAATTTTATTCACCCTTTCAAAGCATGCATAAAAGATGTTGCGCTCATCTGGGAGTGAAGCATCACTGCCTTTCATGATGCAATGGCCTGTAAACCCTGCCAGAGTTGACGTGCATCCAATTCCGCATCTAATTTAATTGAAATTGTTCTTTTGCTCTTGAGGTAGCCCTTCATAAGTCGTACCTGGCCTTTTTATATAGTCCTGGATTACCAGATTTGAATGCCGCAGATCTGGGCCTCAGCAGACTACGAACCTCCTGGTTCATCCTCGGCTTTTGATTTGGGTATGTATGGTCCATTCTCGTAAGCACACACTCATCCACACAGGTTTTACTGAAATCAGTGACAACCGTGGCGTATTCATTCTGACTCGAAGATGAATCCCTGAATACTTTCCAGTCCACCGACTCAAAGCAGTCCGTACACCTTTGGTCCTCCCTACTGATGTGTGGTCTTCAGACTTGGCCTACACTAGAAGTTTTCCGAAGTGTGGACATGGGATGGCACAGTAAGTGTTCTTGATGGTGGTGTAACAGTGGTCCAGTGAGTTGGCTTCTCTGGTTCCAGAGGTGATATGTTGCTTATAATTACTTAGAGACTTTTTTAAGCTGGCCTGGTTAAAAACACAAAAAATGCTGTGGAAGGCATCAGGGTACGCTGTTTCATGCCTGTTGATTACTTCGCTCAGTTCGTCTAGAGCCTGCTTGACATAGGCCTGAGGTGGAACATATACCTCTACCAAGATGATGGCTGAAAACTCCTGCGGCAGAGAAAATGGATGACACTTGGTCGCTAGATGTTTCTGTTCGGGTGAGCAGGACTGAGACAGAACCACCTCATTTGTGCACCACGAGGAGTTAATCATAAAGCATACTCCACCTCCTCTACCTTGGCGGTGAATCATGAAGCCAGTGAGCTGAATAGCTGCAGCTGGAATGACGGGAATCTCAGCAAATCAGACCGCATCAATGGAAAGGAATAAAGAGTTAACGTTATGAGCCGATACCCTTCATCAGAACTGAACTGTAGTATGTGTGGACTATCTGCCCCTAGCAATTTCCAACACACAGTGAGGTGGTGCTTTAGTGATATATTGAGTGAAGGAAAAATAAAGACCCTTAAAGAGTAGCGTTATTTTCACATGTGCATCAAAACTTACAGTGAATGTTGTTGTTTCCATCATCGGCCAGTACACCCTGAAGGTGTTTAGAGGGCAGCCCACAAGTGACACCATGCTTCTGGCACCAACATAGCATTCTGGACCACTGGGAAGAAACGCACACAGTCATAAGGAGAACGTAGAGACAGACTGTGGCAGGAATTGAACCCGGTTCACTAGCACTGTAAAGCATTGGTCTTTTAAGAGACTCCTGGATAGGTACACGGAGTTTAGAAAAATAGAAGGCTATGGGTAACCCTAGGTAATTTCTAAGGTAAAGACATGTGGGCCAAAGGGCCTGTATTGTGCTGTAGGTTTTCTAAGTTTCTAACCTCTACACTACTGCACTGCCCACACACACAGTCACATAGTGATCTGAACTTCTGTCTCAAGGAGCTGCATTGAGTTAAGCACGCCCTATGCCACGAGTTCTCTACCTGCAGCCGCACTAATCTACTGTGCTTCACAGGACAGACCGTGTTCTGGAGCAGCTGACTAGGACCTGAAACCCAACCCCAGCGCTGTCCTCGTGACCTTGCACAGCACAATGACGTTCTTCACTATCTTTTGCGTCAAGGAATGAGATAATGTAATAATGAAATGCTATCTAAAATAGAAACTTCAAAGAAAATTAAATTAATTTAATTGAAAATGCATTACACTTCATTAAATAGTGAAAATGTCATATACGTACAGAAATACAGTATTTCATTAGAAATCAAAAATGACTAACAACTAAACTGTGATGCAGGATTCAGTCCGAGACATCGACAGTTTCTTTCCTTGCACGGATGCTGTTCCATAAACAGATTGTATGTTCCTTGATATTCCAGCATCTGCTGTCTCTGGTGTCTCCAGTCACCAGATTTGGTTTGGAAATTGGAATTGGCTTACTATTGTCACGTGTATCAAGTTACACGTCTTGTGTACTGTTTATAAAGATCAAGTCATTACGACAGTGCTTTGAGCTAGATCAAGGCAAAACAATAACAATGCACAATGAAGTGTATAAGCTGCAGAGAAAGTACAGTGCCGGTAATAAAGTTCAAAATCATAATGAGGTGGATTGTGAGGCCAAGGGTCTCTCTTATACAAGAGGTCCATTCAATGGTCTTATAACAGCAGGACAGAAGCTATCTGCTGCTGTTGTCCATCCACTTCAAAGTTTGATCTGTTGTGCATCCAGAGATGCTCTTCTGTACATCACTGTTGTAACGTGTGGTTGTTTGAGTTACTGTCGCCTTCCTGTCAGCTTGAACCAGTCTGGACATTCTCCTCTGACTTCTCTCATTAACAAGGTGTTTTTGTCCACAGACTTGCTGCTCACTGGATTTTTTTTGTATTTTGCACCATTCTCTGTAAAACTTTAGAGACTGCTGTGCGTAAAGATCCCAGGAGACCAGCAGTTTATGCAATACTGAAACTGTCCTGTCTGCCGTCAACAACCATTCCATGGTCAAGGTCACTTAGGTCACACTTCTTCCCCATTCTTCTGTTTGGGGAACAACTGAACCATAAGACCATAGACAGAGGAGTAGAATTAGGCTATTTGTCCATTGAGTCTGCTCCACCATTCTATCACAGCTGATTTATCTTCCCTCTCAATCCCATTCTCCTACCTTTGTCCTGTAACCTTTGACACCCTTACTAACGAGAACCTATTAACCTTCACTTTAAATATAGCCAATGACTTGGCTTCCACAGGTTCTACAGATTCATTACCATATCCATTCCATCTAGGCCTTTCAATATTCAATAGGTTTCAATGCAATTCCACACGTCATTCTTCTAAACTTCAGGAAGTTCAGGCCCAAAGCCATGGAACGCATCTCATGTGTTAATCCTTTCATTCCTGGGATCATTCTTGTGAACCTTCTGTGGATCCTCTCCAATGACAGCACCCTTTCTCAGATAAGGGGCCCAGAACATCTCACAATTTGCATTTGGGCCCAAAACCTGTCTCATCCATGTACCTGCTCAGGTACCTTTTAAACATTGTTAACATCCCCACTTTAACCACTTCCTCTGGGAGCTTCTACACTGACCTCTCTCTGGATGAAAAGGTTACCCCTCAGATTCTTATGAAATCTTCTCCCTCTCAACTTGTTCTCAACTCCCTTTTAGTTCTTGATTCTCCAGCGCTGGGAAAAAGGCTGTGCACACTCACTCTATCTATGCCCTTCACAAATTTCCACATCTCTATATGATCACCCTCAACAAATCTATAGAATAATAACTAGAACAGAAACAATGAAAGACCATCAACTTGGGTGCTCATCCAGAGTGCAGAAGACAACAAACTTGGAAATGCAAAAAGAAGAAACAGTAATATAGATAAATGAACTATAAATATTGAGAACATGAGATGAAGAGTCCTTGAAAGTTAGTCCGTTGGTTGTGGGAACATTTCAGTGATGAGGCAAGTGAAGTTGAGTGAAGTTATCCACTTTGGTTCAAGAACTTGAAATGAAAACAATCCTAACCTGCTCAATCACTGTTCACAACAGTCCCGCAAGTCCTGACAACCTCTCGTAAATCTCTTCTGTAGTCTTTCCAGCTCAGTGGGATCTTTCCTATAGAAGGTGAAAAAAACTGAGCCAGTATTCCAAATGCAGACTCACTAAGTGAGATGAAGGAGACATTTCTTCATGCAGGGATTGGAGAACCTATAGAGTTCTCTGTGTCAGAACATCAATGACATTCCAATGGAATTAGAATCACATGTAATCCACAGGAGGGAGACTATAGACTGAAGGAAGGGAGAAATAAACAGGTGATCTGGAAAGGAAAACAGCAAATAGAACTTAATCCAGAGAAGTAAGTGGTGGCACCATAGTGTAGTGGTTAAAGCAACGCTATTAGAGCACTAGCAATCACCGTTTGCGGTTCAGTTCCCGTCACTGTCTGTGAAGTGCATGTACGTTCTACCCATGACCGCATCGGTTTCCTCTGGGCACTCTGGTTTCCCCACACGTTCAAAATTATGAGTGTATGGATAGGGGCAATGCAGCGGGCTTTTCCCACTGAGATTTGTGGGGCTACAACTAGTCATCACAGGCTAAGGGTGCAAGGTGAAAACTTTAAGGGGAACATGAGGGTTCCCTCAATCAGAGGGTTATGAGAATGTGAAACAAGCTGTCCAGCACAAGTGGTGCATGCGAGCTTGATTTCAACATTTAAGAGAAGTTTGGATAGGTACACGGTGGCTGTGGTTCAGGTGCAGATTGATGGGAGTAGGCTGTTTAAATGGCTCAGCATGGACTAGATGGGCTGAAGGGCCTGTTTTGCGCTGTATTTTTCTATGACTCTATGATTCTATTCCAAAGATGGATGGTTTGGTGTTAGTAATTACTGGACATCCTTTGTTGGCACCACAAGCACAGAAACACTTGCAGGCTGCCCTCAGCACATCCTCTGATTGCAAAACGATGCATTTCACACATTTGGTGAATTGTGACAAATAAAGCTGCTAAAGAAGGAGCCACAGAAGCTTTAGGTCCCACACCACCAGGTTCAGGAACAGTCATTACCCCACAAACCATCAGGTTCCTGAACCATTGTGTGATGTGAACTTCACTCACATCAACTCTGAACTGATTTCACAACCTCACTTTCATGGTTTCTTTATAACTCTTGTCCTCAGTATTATTTATTAACTTTTTATTTGCACAGTTATTCTTTTTGCACATCAGTTGTCTGTCAGTCTTTGTCTATGTACAGTTTTCATAAGTTCTATTGTATGTTATTATTCTTCTGTAAATGCCTGCAAGAAAATGAATCTCAAGGTCATATGTGGTGATATATACGTATACATACTTTGATAATAAATTTACATTGACTTTAACTTAAAAGGAGCAGAGAAAGAATATGGGATTCAAGTTCTCATCGTGATCAAAAACTTGTCTCTTGTTTCAGTTACAAGTTCCCATCTGCAAAACTTCCAAAGTAACCTTTCTTTACGGGAAAGTGCAATGCACTAAATCATTTGCTTATATCTTCCTACTCAAACCACTACATCTGACTTTTCTTTTGCACACAAAGAATTCAGAGAAACACATTCTTCAGAAAATAATGAAAGCATGCCCCCAATACTCTGCAAAGGTTAAGATAACACTGCTGAATATTTCACATGAAGGCTGGACACGTTAACATTACAGGAAACCCCAAAATATGCGTTGATTTCCCCATCTTCACTGGCAGAACTGCGAACTATCCAGGGCAATAGACAGCGAGGTTTGCTCCTAAATCGATCATTTACACAATCTTTCCTAATTACTTCAGAAATCAACTTTATTTGCCATATACTTTTACACATTTAATCTGTGTTATAGGGAAAGGTTGAGGAGGTCAGGACTTTATTCCCTCAAGTAGGGGATCCCAACCTGGGTCCACAGATCCCTTGCTTTAATGGTATTGGTCCATGGCATAAAAAAGTTTGGGAACCCCAGACCTAGAGAGTGGGAGAATGAGGGGAGATTTGATAGAGGTATGCAAAATTATGAGGGGTATAGACTGGGTAAATGCAAGCAGGCTTTTTCCATTGAGGATGGGTGAGACGAGAACTGGAGATCAGGGTTAAGGGTGAGAGGTGAAATATTTAAAGGGAACCTGAGGGGGAACTTCTTCACTCAGAGGGTGGTTAGAATGTGGAATGAGCTGCCGGGGAAATGGTGGATGCAGGTTTGATTTCAACATTTAATGGAAGTTTGATTCAGTACATGGATCGGAAGGGGACGGAGGGCTATGGTGCAGGTGCAGATCGATGAACTAGGCGGAAGTTTGGATCAGTACATGGATCGGAAGGGGACGGAGGGCTATGGTGCAGGTGCAGATCGATGAACTAGGCAGAGTAATAGTTCAGAAGGGCCTGTATCTGTGCTGTAACATTCGATGAGTCTGTTGTATATTTCTGTGATGCGTTAGTACTATATGCAACAATAAAGCAACAACATTCAACAATTAAACAGAATTTTTAAAAATAGATAAAAGTATAAGATAAAAGTACAGATATGGGCTAAAATTGCATAAATACATAAATTCCAGCATGTATTTACAATGTAAACAGTATTATAATTTCTGTTGGTGGCAGCCCTGGTTGTCTGTTAAATACACAACTATCCACTGGACTTGGTGGGTTAATCTGACGCTGCGAATATTCTTATCAGCGTTCACCCATCAAATCTTTAGTAGCTTGTGAAGGGAAGCCATAAACCATGGCCTTATTAGTTTCAGGCCTTCTCAGTAGAGAGCTGCTCTTGAAAGTGTTATGTTCCATCAATACCACGCGAGAGGCAGCCTTCCTTCTTGACCTCTTGAGTGCAAACATCTTTACAGCTGCAAAGGAGTGGCATCTATACCACGGGAAATTAACCCAACGCAGTGAGAGCGGACGGTTCCATGCAGTGGTTTCTCACAACCTCGATGTCTCAACGTGCCGTGAAGCAAATCGAATAAGTTTTGTTAAAGATATTACTTTTAAAGATTAGATTTATTTGTCATATTGAGTCACGGAAGAGTGCAACACAGAAACCGGCCCTTCAGCCCATCTAGTTCATGCCGAGCCATTTAAACTGCCTAATCCCATTGACCCGCACTGGGACCATACCTGTCCGTACCCCTACCATCCACGTACCTATCCGAACTTATCTTAAATATTGAAATCGAATGTGTGCTGCACTTGCACTAGCAGCTCATTCCACACTCTCACCACCCTTCATGTTCCCCTTAAATTTTTCACCTTTCACCCTTGAACCATGACCGCTAGTTCCACCCAACCTCAGTGGGAAAAGCCTATCTATACCCCTCATAGTTCTGTGTACCTCTATGTGTAAATGCAAGCAGGCATTTGTGTACGTTCCAAAGAACATCTACATTTAAACAAACAGTGAGAAGCATCGTTTGCATCAATGGCCAACATGGTCCGAGCGTTATACCGGAGGCAGTCTGCTGTGCCGTCACACTTCCAGCGCCACCATAGCACGCCCATAACTGGCTTATCCTAACCTATACACTCTCAGTGTTACTTATTTTGGATTTGTAGTTTGTCTTCTTTTACTCATTAGTTGTTTGTCAGTCTTAGATTATCAGCAACACGCGCACAAAATGCTGCAGAAACTCAGCAGGTCTGGCAGCATCCGTGGAAATGGATAAATAGTCAACGAGTCAGGCTGAGACCCTTCTTCAGGAGTGGAAAGGAAGGGGGAATTCAGCCGGATAAAAAGATGGCGGGGGGGGGGGGGAAGAAGGATAGCTAGGAGATGATAGGTGAAGCCAGGTGGGTAGGAAAGGTAAAGGGCTGGAGAGGAAGAAGTCTGGTTGGAGAGGAGAGAAAGGGGAAGAGGAGGGGCACCAGGGGGAGGTGACAGAGAGGTGAGAAGAGGTAAAGGGCCAGAGTGGGGAACAGCAGAACAGGAGAGAGGGAGGGAATTTTTTTTCCTAGAAGGAGAAATTGATATTCATGCCACCAAGTTGAAGGCTATTCAGACAGAATATAAGGTGTTGTTTCTCCACCCTGAAGGTGGCGTCTTTGTGGCACAAGAGGAGGCCATGGACCAACATGTGGTGTCATGTGTAGCTTTTTTCATTGGTTCAATTGTATTTCTTTGTTTTCCTGTGAACACCTGCAAGAAAATGAATCTCGTGCTGACATATACATACATTGATAATAAAGTTGCTTTGAACTTTGGAATGTGAAAGGAAACCGGAGCACCTGGCGGAAACTCATGTAGTCAGAGAGAGAGCATGCAAACTCCATACACACAGTGGCTGGAATCACTGGCACTGTAAATTGTTATACTAGCCACTACACTTTGAAGTATGGTCAGTGTTGTGATGCAGAGTGTGTAGAAACTAATATGCGCGCAGCAAACTCCTGTGACTTGCAGGATAACTGAATCTTTTGCTTGTTAACTCCATCATCAGGGACCCGACCACCCAGGTCATGCTCTCTTCTCACTGCTGCCATCAGGTACAAGGTACCTGAGTCTCAGGACTTACACCATCAGGTTCAGGAACAGTCACTACTCCTCAACCATCAGCCTCTTAAGTAAAAGGGGATAACTACACTCACTTGCCCTATTACTGAAATGTTCCTGCCACCAATGATCTTGGTTTAAGGATTCTACATCTCATTATCTCATGTTGTCGTTATTTATTGTTATTTATTTATATTTGCATTTGCACAGTTTGTTGTCTTCTGCATTCTGGTTGATCTTTCATTGATCCTGTTATATTTACTATTCTATAGATTCGCTGAGTATGCCATAGAGAAAAAAGACCTTAGAGTTGTATATGGTGGCATATATTTATTTTGATAATAAAATTTTCTTTGGACTTTGAACTTTGAAATTGAATCAGAATCAGGTTTATTAACATTGTCTTATCGTCATCATAATATCGTCATCTGCTGTATGTGTCATGAAAAGGACAAAGACTTAAATTCACTATAAATTAAAATTTGGTAAAATGGTAAATTAGTTTATTATTGCTATATGTTTCAAGGTACAGTGAAAAGCTTCTCTTGCAGATCAATTCATTACACAGTGTATTGAGGTAGAACAAGGAACAATAACTGAATGCAGAATGAAGTGTCACAGAGACAGTGCAGTGTCGCTCAGTAAGGCAAAGACACAAGGTCATTACCAGGTAGACTGTGAGGTCAAGAGTCCATTCTTGCCAAATGCTTACAGTACTTACTGCCCATTATGGTGCTGGCATTTAGGGCAGCAATGAAGGTCCTCCATCTCTGGTGGTGTTCAGGGCTTCCTCTCAGTTTTCACAACTGTCAGCCATGCAAGTACCGGGTGGAGACTCAGGGATACCATTGTGTTCTGACAGTTTTGTGTGCCCACCACAGCCCTGAGCTGAACCCCTGAACCAGGAGGACTGGTGGACCACTCTTAGTCTGGCTTTTACCCTTTGACCCTATCAAGAGCTGAAGCATAAAGCCTGACTCCAGCCAACATAGTTTCCCGGGTCACTGAGGCATGCAAGGCTCCAAACCACAACAGGGCTGCAGTCTTCTCGGAGGTCTTAAAAAATAAGTTTGTACAAACAAAAAGGAATAGTGGGGTACTGTTCCTGGACTCATGGACCATTCAGAGGTCTGATCAGAAAGGGGAAGAAGCTGTGCCTGAATCATTGAATGTGGGTCTTCAGACTCCTGAACCTCCTTAGTAGCTTAATACTTAACAACGCCAGCAGCTGGAGTTCAATTCCTGCTGCTGCCTGTAAGGAGTTTGTACGGTCTCCCCGTGACCGCGTGGTTTCCTCCAGGTGCTCTGATTTCCAACCACATTCCGGTTCGGGTTAGTATGTGGTTGGCATGCTGTGTGGACTGCCTTCCCCGAGACAGTGGGAAGCATAGACAGAGTCAGAGAAGGCGAAGCTGGTCTGACCGATGGACCGGGCGGTGTCCGCAACTCTCCGCAATTTCTGGTGGTCATGGGCAGAGCAGCTGCCATAATCAAGCTGAAAGTAAAGTCCAGTGTGAGGGTTCTGATAGAAATGAACTGCTCTGCTCTCCCTTCTGCCCACTTTCTCCTGCTAATGTTTAACTTAGGAGTGTAACTCTGATAAATACTATTTCCTGGAGTATCAATTTGAAGTGAGAAAGGGACAGATCATGGTTAAACCAATCCTCGGGCACATTAATTTCCTGCTAATTGATAACTGCTGATTAATTTCTTCATGTGTTGACATCTCATAAATCAATATTGGTTGCTCTGGCAGGTTTAACAGTCTGTCGGGTGTCAGCTCTGATCATAGGACTGTTGTGGTGGTTCTAGGCTGAGGCAGTAATTAATGGGGAAGTGCGCTGAAGCTGAAGAAGCCATGAAATTCAAGATAACATGCTGAGTTCCTCCTGTATTTTGTGTGTGTTGTCCTAGAATTTTTTATTCTAATTTGTTTTTAAGCTATTTTTTTCATTTTTCATACTTCCTTATGTCAATTTATTTGCTGGCATTCCCACATTTACTTCCCTGTTATCTATTCTCTCTAGATTCTCTCTGACTATCTGATGGGGAAAGGTTAAGCGAAGCAGTGGAGGCTACCTCAGTAAATATATTTAAGACAAGGTTGGATAGATTTTTGCATAGTAGGGGAATTAAGGGTAATGGGGAAAGGGCAGGTAGGTGGAGATGAGTCCATGGTCAGATCAGCCATGATCTTATTGAATGGCGGAGCAGGCTCAACGGGCCAGATGGCCGACTCCTGCTCCTATTTCTTATGTTCTAAGGCTTTGCTTTTTGGAGCAAAGGAAAATGAGAGGTGATTTGATAGAGGTATACAAGATGATAAGAGAAATAGATTGAGTGGATAGCCGGAGACTTTTTCCCAGGGTGGAAATGGCTAATATGAGAGGACGTATTTTCAAGGTGATTGGAGAAAGGTCAGAGGGAGGATTTTTGCAGAGAGTGGTGGGTGTGTGGATCACACTACGAGGCTTGGTTAGACACCACTTGGAGTATCGTGTTCTGTTCTGATCACCTCATTATAGGAAGGATATGGAAGCTTTAGAGAGAGTGCAGAGGAGATTTTCCAATATGCTGCCTAGATTAAAGAGTATGTCTGATGAGGATGGGTTAAGCGAACTAGGGCTTTTCTCTTTGGAGTGAAGGAGGAGGAGAGATGACTTGATATAAGATGGTAACAGGCACAGATGGAGTGGACAGCCAGAGACCTTTTCCCAGGGTGGAAATGACTAAAAGGAGGGGGCACAATTTTAAGGTTATTGGAGGAAAGTATATGTGGGATGTCAGAGGGAGGTTTTTTACACAGAGAGTGGTGGGTGGATGGAATGCACTGCCAGGGATGTTGGTAGAGGCAGAGACATTGGGGACATTTAAGGAACTTTTAGCTAGGTACATGGACAATAGTAAAAAAATGGAGAGTTATGTAGGAGCGAATGGCCGGCTAGTGGTTAGTGACTTCCATACCAGACTTTGAGGCAAGTGGTCCCAGGTTCAAATCCAGCCAGCTCCTTGCATGCTTTCCATCTGTGTGGGGTTGAGCATCGAGCTAGCAACTCAGCCTCATACAAAACAGACAAAAATGTGCTAAAGAAATGGCAAGGTTGCTGCCGGATATGCCACAAGGCGTGGAAAGGAACAACAGCAACAACGTGGAAGCAAAGGGCTGCATCGATCTTAGATAAACGCTTGGCACAACATTGTAGACCGAAAGGCCTTATTGCGCTGTAATGTTATATTAAATCAACTTCACCACCACCCTAACCCCACCCCACAGTTCTCCGAACACTCACCTAAACTACGATCAATTTATATTAACCAGTTAACCAACCATCCACCATTCTTTGTGATGTGGGAGGACAAAGTTCCGTCACAACTCCCATGGTTATAGAGAGAGGGTGCAAACTCCACATAAACAGTGTTGAGGGATTAGGTTTTACATTTATTTACAGTATTTATCACATATACATTGAAGCATACCGTGAAATGCATCATTTGCATTAAAATTCCATACCCAAGGATGTTCTGGGGGCAGCCGCATATATTGCCACACATTTCAATAACAGCAATGATCAACAGAGCAAAACAAGCAGCAAAGACAACAATAACAACAAGAAAACAAAACAAGACAACAGCAAAACAAATACTATTCCTGCCCTCTCCCTCTCCACCCACCCCCCCCCCCCCACTGCCACCCACTCACGCACACAGACAGGCCTCCTCTGGACCTCCAGTCCTTGGCCTAAGACTCGAAGACTTCGGGCCTCTGACTTTGGACCTTGCCCCAGTTCTCACCAATCATGGGTTTGACCTTTGGGCCTAGACCCCAGAACTTGCTAACCATGGGTATGATCTTTAGGACTCAATCTCCTGACTTCGAGGTGGAGGTCACAGGAGCGATGCAACAGCCACCATTTTAATGGGTTCGCATTTACTTCATAAAAGTAGAAAATGGAATTGGACATTAACACAGCAAACTGTGCTTGATTTCTACAAGGTGGGCAATCATTTGCTTCTAAATCAGAAGCTGAGGATTCCACTGTCCTCCAGAGGATACTGGTTCTCTGTGGACTGCATTGTCAGTGATGTAATTCCATAGGATTTATCTTACCGATTAAACTTTAATCCAAGGCCCCATTTCCCTGCTCAGATTCCAAGATTCTGGCTGGAAAGGTACTGCAACTGCTCTTCTGGCCAAAATAAGAGGTTGAAAAGAATTGTAGATTCAGTCAGCTTCATCCAGGACATCTTCAAGAGGCGATGCCTCAACAAGGTGGCATCCATCACTAAGGACCCTCACCATCCAGGGGACACCCTCCTCGGTGTCAAGATCTCTGAGGATCTAACCTGGTCCCAACATATCAATGTAGTCATAAAGAAGGCAAGACAGCGGCTATACTTTATTAGGGGTTTGAAGAGATTTGGCATGTCAACAAGTACACTCAAAAACATCTATAGTTGTACCATGGAGAGCATTCTGACAGGCTGCATCACTGTCTGGTATGGAGGGGCTACTGCACAGGACCGAAAGAAGCTGCAGAGGTTGTAAATGTAGTCAGCTCCATCTTGGGCACTAGCCTACAAAGTACCCAGGACATGTTCAGGGAGCAGTGTCTCAGAAAGGCAGCGCCCATCATTAAGGATCTCCACCACCCAGGGCATGCCCTTTTTTCCACTGTTACCATCAGGTAGGAGGTACAGAAGCCTGAAGGCACACACTCAGCGATTCAGGAACGGCTTCTTCCCCTCTGCCATCTGATTCCTAAATGGACATTGAAGCTTTGGACACTAACTCACTTTTTTTTAATATACAGTATTTCTGTTTTTGCACATTTAAAAACATCTATTCAATACACATAATTGATTTACTTGTTTATTTATTATTATGTTTTATTTATTATTTTTTCTCTCTCTGCTAGATTACGTATTACATTGAACTGCTAAGCTAACAAATTTCACGACAAATGCTGGTGATAATAAACCTGCTTCTGATTCTGATTCCGATTGTATGGTCTTTGTTGCTTATGTGGTTGCAAGTTGGCCACCACAACTATGCCTGCATTTCAGAAGTTAGGTCAATGTGGGTTTGAAGTATTTTGGGTCTTCCTAAGGCCGTATAAGGTGCTACGTAAACTCAAATCCTTTTCCTTCAAATGCACATTCTAATAAAAGGAAATATTGAACAGGTTGCAGAGTATTAGTTTTTCTCTTCAAAATATAGTCTACGTAAACATCCTGTGCCTTTGGGAGGTGTGAATGAGCCAGAACGATTATTGAGGAATCCCTGGCTCTGTGTGTTTGTGCCTTTAATAAGCTGCATTTGATTACTTGAGTGGTTCAGGGGTTAGGTAAATAGCTGTGCCTTTGGTGAGGGCACGGGGCAGGTCTGATTGTTTATTTGGATGGATCTGGAAAGGGGTTACACTGGCCGGCTTGTCTCCTCTGGGGAGTTCTCGGCCCCCGCCCCCACCTTCCTCCCAACCTTAAATCAGCCTCCCGCTCAAGGGCCCTTGATCATCTGTGGCAGGACCACTCATCGGCCTCTGGAGTCAAGATGGCTGCTCAGCACTGGGGGAGGGAGGCTGCCAAAGAGTGCATTTGGCCTTTTTAAATAGTTTGCAATATTAAATTTCACTGTAATGCTTTGATAGGAATCAGAACTGGATCCCTAAAGTGCATAATAAGGGTAAAAAGACAGTGATTGAAACCCAGGGCATGCTTTTCTGCCTTGCAGTTATTTCACTGAAGGCTCTCTCTTTCCCCCCATCTCCACCCCTCCCCCATATTCCTGTCTGTCCTTTTCACTTATAGAAGTCCCGTTTTTTTTTGTCAGGTAAATTCTGCAGATGATATGTGCACGCAACCACAGAGATAGCTTTCCACGGCACTGGTCGATCATCTTGCCCAGCTTATCGCTGTAACTTAGTACTGCTAACGACGTTTATCTCTTTCACTTCATATGTTAACCTTTTTGAAAGGTCACTGTTTAGAATTGGACACACAGATTTCTATCAGTTTGCATCTTCAAGAGAGAAGAGACTTGAATCCTCGAATTCCTTTTTATGGATAAAAAAGAGTGTAATAAATTAAAAGTCTAAGCAGTTTTATTGTTCGCTGAGGTTAGACCACACATATTTTCAAAGGAATGGTTGGCTTTCAGATTATAGTTTTTCTGTAAATTATGTTCTATCAGTTGTTGCACACTGCAAATATTTTTCCATTTCACACAGACTGATCCTGGGGTACGTAGAATGTAGAGCATTGGACACAGAACAGTACAGCACAATGCAGGTCTTTCGGCCCATAATATTGTGCCGACCTTTTAGCCTACTTTAAGATCAATCTAACCCTTCTATCACTAAAGCTTCCATTTTTCTGTCATCCATGTGCCCATCTAAGAGTCTCTTAAGTGGCCCTAATATACCTGCTTCCACCACCATCACCCACTGCTCTCTGTGTGAAAAACCTACATCTGACATCCCCCTATACTTACCTCCAATCACCTTCAAATTATGCCCCCTGGCTTTAGCCATTTCTGTCTCTGGCTGTCTGTTATGTTTTGTAACTTCAAACCATTAAATTTATTCAAAGGAAGGCAGGGGAGTCCGAAATGCGGGTCTGACTTCGAGTTTACTTTAAGGAGGTGCGGAGGTATCATGGGGTAAACTGATGATGTATGCATTTCAGGTATTCAGACAGATAATGTGTAATTAATTATTTAAATGAACAGGAATGTTTAATACACACACACACACACACACACACACACACACACACACACACACACACACACACACACACACACACACACACACACACACACACACACACACACACACACACACACACACACACACACACACACACACACACACACACACCCTTATTATCTTGTACACCTCTGTGAAGTCAGCTCTCATCCTTGTATGACTCGTTGGTGCTCCCGAATCCGGGTACTCTATCTGAAGCAGCTACCTGATCACGTTCAGGGGTTCTATCAAGCAAACGAAGATGGACCCGTTAGCTCACCAGGTCCCTCTGCCCCTAACCATCAGGAATCTGTTCACTCCAAAGACCTGCACTCAGCAATTCAGCAGCTTTCTCAATGTTCCCTGATCAATGAACACCACGGTAGTGTAGTGGATAGCGTGGTGCTATTACAGCTCAGGGTGTCGGAGTTCAGAGCTCATTTCTGGCGTCCTCATTAGCTAGTTTGTACCTTCCATTCTGTGTGTGTGTGAGGGTTTGCTCCGGGTGCTCTGGTTTCCTCCTACATTCCAATGACGTGTCGGCTAATGGGTTAATTGGTCATTGTGGTGCTGTGATTAGGCTAGGGTTAAGTCAGTGGGTTGCTGGGTGGCACAGCTTGAAAGGCTGGAAGTGCCTGGTCAACGCTACATCTCTAAATTAAAAAAATTTGAAAGCACCACCTCGTTACTCCTTTTTTTGCTGCACTATTTATTTTTCTCATTTAATTTTATGTTTTGCTCTATACTGCCACTGCAAAGCAACAAATTTCACAGTCAGTGATAATCAACTCCGATCTGATTCTGATCCTTAAGACCGTAGGATATGAGAACAGAGTTAGGCCATTTGTCCTATCCAGTCTACTCTACTACTCTACGCTGACCAAAATTCCTATCGAAGCTCGTACAATTTCCCTGTGTTTGGCCCACATCTCTGTAAAGCTTTCCTCTCCATGTACCTGTCCAAGTGCCTTTGAAGTTCCTCCAGAACTTTGTGGGTGTTGTTTAAGATTTCCAACATCTGCAGAATCTCTTGTGTTTATAATATACCTGCCTCAACCACATCCTTTTGGATGGCGGGTTGGAGATACATCACTACCAAAGGAGGTGTAAGGCACTCCTTCCCTCTGCTAGCCTGCAGGTCACCCTTGGGCAAGGTGTATCCCCTGCTTAGCCTAACCCCCCCCCCCCCCCCCAATCTGGTCACGAGAAGCCATGGGAGCAGGTGGTGGATGGTCGTATGAGCAGCTGGTGCAGATCACAAGTCCTGGTTATGTGATCACTGACGCCAGGCAGACAATCTCTGAAGAGTACTGATAATGGATGGGGTCACCCATCCTGTAAAGACACTGCCCAGGAGAAGGCAATGGCAAACCACTTCTGTAGAAAACTTTGCCAAGAACAATCATGGTCATGGAAAGATCACGATCACCCACGTCGTACGACATCAGCTCATAATGAACAAACCACATCTTCTGGCTGTTCATTCCATACACTGACCACTGTGGATGAAAAAACTGCCTCTCAGGTTTGTACTGAATCAGACCCCCCCACCCCCACTGTAGGAACATATTAAGGTGCAGGATAAAGATTTAATAAGAACCTGAGGGGCAGTGTTGTTGTCAAGAGAGTGATTGGTAAATGGAGCAAGCTGCTAGAGCAAATGGTTGAGGTAGTTACAGTAACAACATTTCAAAGGTACCTGGATAGGAAATGTTTGCAGGGACTTGAGGCAAATGCTAGGCAAGTGGAACAAATTGAACTGGTGTCGACCAGTTGGGCTGACGGACCTGTTTCTCTGCTATTTGACATTATCACTCTATAACCAGGAGGCTTCCATTTTAAGATGGAGAGCGAGGAAAGCCCCAGTGTCTGATTGCTCTAAGCACTGGGTGGAATTGGAAAGATCAGGTACAGGCTGATTCATAGTGATGGGGTTCAGGCCCAAAGCAGTCCAAAAGCAAGGAACGACCCAATATTTACGCGACTTAAGCACCGGGCTAGATTGAGAAGGTCAGGGTGTCGGGAACAGATCTACCCAGTTCTGCTCACTGCCCGCGATGTTTACTCAGCTCCATACTGAACTGAGGCTGTAGCCTGCTCCAGCTGCAGTGACGCCTGGTTTTGCATCTTTCGTAAAACTTCAATTCAGAAGCTATTTGCTTATTTTTATTGTTTGCACGATTTGTTTTTTTCTCTCTGCCAGTGGATGTTTGACTGTCCTTTTTTTAACGTGTTCTTTTGAGGTTTCTTTGTTTCATGGCTGCTTGTAAGGAGACAAATCACAAAGTTGTATAATACTTTGATAATAAATGTACTTTGAACAGAATGGGATATAGACATAGCAGATGTGTATGGTAGACTAAAGATTAGCTTTATTTGTCACTTGAACATTGAAACATCAAAAATACAATGAAAATAGTATGTTTATACAATTTAAATCAACAAGGATTGTGCTCAGGATAGGCTGCAAGTGTCACTCACTCAACCTAATCTGTACATCTTTGGAATGTGAGAGAAAACCAGAGCATCCGGAGGAAATCTCCATGATCACGGGGAGAACATACAGACTCCTTATAGACAGTGGTGGGAATTGAACCCTGATAGGTGATTGCTGGTACTGTAAAGCAATTGTGCTAACTGCTACACTACCATGCATGAAGTAGCATGGTTTTCATATTTCTCACTCAATTCCTCTGATCTTAGAGTAGGTTGAAAGGTCAGCACCAACATCATAGGCAGAAGGATATGTGCTATTCTGTATTGTTCTATGTTCTGAAAATGTAGCAACATGGTGTAACATTCAAATAACTATGAAACATCATCATTATCGTCAATATTATGTGCCGTGTGTATGAGATAGATGATCATGGTCTTTGGTCATGATTGTTCTTGGCAAATTTTTTACGGAAATGGTTTAGCATTGCCTTCTTCGGGGCAGAGCCTTTACAAGACGGGCCATTATCAATTCTCTTCACAGATTGTCTGCCTGGTGTAGACAATCACAAATCAATGGACCCACATATGGTTGCCTAACCCAAGGTTTCACACTGTACCTCTAAATAAATAAATAAATAAATAATCAATCATTCGATCAAAAATCAGCAAAGGTTAAAGGTATTGTTTAAGATGATGGAGACACAAGAGACTTTGCAAATGCTGGAAATCTGAAACAACACACAAAATCAGCTTGCCCACATTTGTTGCCCAACCCAAGTTTTGGCAGGTACTATTGGAAAAGGACCCTTAAGCAGTCTGAACCTTTATCTATCTCTATTTATTCATTAATTCGCTTCACACCCTGACCAGATGTAATTGTTCAGCTTGGGATCCATTCCACGAGATCAAAGTCTTGGATTTCTGTGGCGCCTTTCACATCCTTTTTCAGCACATTCAGGATCTGCTTTTAAACAGTAATCACAATTGTGGTGTAGGGGATGCATCAGACTGTCTGTGAACAAAGAGCTTCCACAAACAGCAGTGTGACAAGACCAGACATTCATTTTATTTAGGCTAGAAATCATTATGAAGACATGGGGAGATTTCACCCTGTTCCTTCCTGAAGATTAGCTAGCTGGTGGTGTAGTGACATCAGCACTGGACTTTGAGACCACTGGTCCTGGGTTTGAATCAGGCCAGCTCCTTGTACGCTTTACATCCGTGTTGGGTTGAACGTCGAGCTAGCAACTTGGCCTCTTAAAAAAACAGACAGGTGTGAAGGGAATCGCAAAAAAATGCAATTTGATGCGCCAAAGGTTTGAAAAGGAACAGCATTCCCATATGATGAAGCCCTCCATTTGTCGGGGTGGAGCATGAATATTGCCTCTTAGATGTCTGCGTGATATGCAGTAGTTTAATAATAAAGAAACATGAGATTTCTTTGTCACATGTACATCGAAACAAACAGTGAAATGCTGGGCAGCCACACTTCCAGCACCAACACAGTATGCTTGCAACTAACTAACCCTCACTTACTAGCCCATACATCTTTGTAATGTGGGAGGAAACCAGAGCACCCTGAGGAAACCATGCAGTCATGGGGAGAACGTGCAAACTCCATACAGACAGCAGCAGGGATCAAACCCAGGTCTTAATAGGTGGCAATGTAAAGTGGTGCTGCCACAATACAGTGCTGTCTGACTTGCCTTTAGGAGAGAGTAGTGGACTACCCTTGTGATTCCTTACAGACTGGTACGGCTGAGTGAGTGCTTTGCTGAAACTCCTCCGACGGCGGTTATCCACAAGTGTTGCTCTGAAGCTACGCGCAGCTCCAGCATGGGAAGAGTGATAAACCTTCTTGTCTAAAAGACGTCAGCGAAAAGCTTCCTTCCTCTGCCACAGGCACACTGTGGCTGCAGTGTTTGCCATCTACAAAATGAACTGCTTTTAATTGCCTGGAATCCCTCCCAAGCTCCCCAAAGATTCCCAAAGGTCAAAGTCCAGAGGTAGAGGCCCGAGGTGGGAGTGTGGGAAAGGGACTTGTTTCGCTGTTGTCTTGTTCTGTTGGTCATGCGATGGCAAAGCTGGAATGTCTGACAACACTTGTGGGCTGCTCCCGCACACCTCGTTATGTCCTTGTGTGTTGGTTGTTAACACAAACGACGCATTTCATTGAATACTTTGATGAACTGTATGTAAATCTGAATCCAAGAGCAAGAGTTTCAAGCATTTAGAAATAACACCAAATTGCATACTATCCTGGCAGTTAACCAGTGTGTAAATTCCAAGAAAACATTTAGGGCTCAGAAGCGTTAAACGTCATTGAGCTAAACCCTGGATCAATCCAGGATTTCCTGTATTTTTCTACCCAACAACACAGTACTTCATGAAGGCCGCCTACCGATATCTTCTCAAGAGCAATTGCACTTGGCCAATGAAGGCTGACCATCCCTGTGACACAGACACGCACACACACACATCATTTAGATGAATTTTATAGGAGCTGGCTTTTGACTAGGCAGCTTCAGGCCCTTAGCAACACACTCAAAATGTCGACTATCCATTCATTTCCACATATGTTCCCTGACCTGCTGAGTTCCTCCAGCAATTTGCTGGTGTTGCTCTGGATTTCCAGCGTCTGAGGAATCTCTCATGTTTAAGGCCCATTTCCTAATTTCCAGATTTTTTTTGGACTCAGCAGTTCAGCCAGTATCATCCCCACTTTCCCACCCACCTACCTTTCCCCTGACCTGGTCTTAACTATCACCTTCCACCTTGAAATCCTTCCCCTCCCTCCATCTTCTTACTCTGGCCTCTTCCCCCCTTCCTTCCTTTCCAGACCCGATGAAAGGTCTTGGCTGAAGCATCGACTGCTTATTCCCCTCCATAGAGGCTGCCTGACCTGCCGAGTTCCTCCAGCAATTTGTACGTGTTGCTCTGGATTTCCAGCATCTGTAGAATCTGTTGGGTTTAATGCTTGCTTCTTATGTGCAGTAACACTCTACCTGCCAGTGCCAGCCCTTTGAGGATTGGAATACCAATCGTATAGCTGTCTGGTCTGCCTTGAACACCACCCTCACCCCCCTCCGCCACTCCTCTCACTCTTCTTGCCCCCACCTTCCGCCTTCTGAATCTGACTGAAGATACCTGTCTTTTGTAGTTTCATTTCTAATATAAAGTGTCCAAGTTGGGAAGTTTTCCAATAATAATCCATTGTTCCAACAAAGCAAAACCTGACTGAATTTGACAGTAAGATTGATTACAAATGGCAGGAATGTAAGGTTTACACTCTTAAAGCTGAATTAAAGAAATGTAATTCTATCATGATTTGTTTCCACGTCATGCTTCAAGAATGTACACAGTTATTTTTTCATATTACTAAAAGTAGTTTAAAAAAAACTACTTGGAGTATTATGTTCAGTTTTGATCATTCTGCTATGGGGGAAATGTTATTAAATTGGAAAGATTGCAGAATCAAAATCAGGTTTAATGTCACTGCCTGTGTCATGAAATGGGCTGCTCTGCAGCAGTGCAGTATATTGCAATACATAACTTAAAAATCTATAAATTCTATGTCTATACATAAATGAATACTGCAAAAGGAGAGCAAAGAAAAAGAATAAAAATAGTGAGGTAGTGTACCTGGGTTCATCGTCCTGATGGCAGAGGGGAAGAAACTGTTCCTTATACGCTGAGTGGTATCTTCAGGCTTCTGTACCTCTTCCCTAATGCAAAAAGATTTACAAGCATTTTACGAGGATTTGAGGGACTGAGTTGAAGGGAAAGGTTGGACAGCCTAAAACCTTGGAGCAAAGGAGCGTAGGAGAGTGAAAGGGATTGAACAGTACGATGGGCCTGTTTCTGTGCTGTTTTTTTCAATGATTCTATTCCGAAGTACAGCACAGTGCAGATCCTTCAGCCCTCGATGTTGTGCAGCCATTAACCTACTCAATCTCCCCCTTCTCTCCCCCTTAGCCCTCCATTTTTCTATCATCCATGTGCTTAGGAGGCTCTTAAATGTCCCTAATATATCTGCCTTTATCATCACCATCGCAGTGTGTTCCATGCACCAACCACTCTCTGTGTAAAAAACCTACCTCTGATGTCACCTCCCATACTTTCCCCCAATTACCTTGAAATTTTCCCCTCTTATTAGCTATTACTGCCCTGGGAAAAAGTGCATGTAAAGAAGCTTTGCAAACTTGGGATTTACTCCATAAGACATAGGAGCAGAATTAGGCAATTCAGCCCGTCGAGTCTGCTCTGCCATTCCATCATGGCTGATTTATTATGCCTTTCAACACCATTCCCTGCCTTCTCTCCATAACCTTTGACACCCTGACTAATCAAGAACCTGTCAAACTCTGCTTTAAATATACCCAGTGATTTGGCCTCCACAGCCATGCATGGCCATGAATTCCACAATTACCCACCCCCTCGCTAAAGAAATTCCTCCTCCAAAGAGACTTTCTTCAATTCTGAGGCTGTGCTCTCTGGTTCTAAACTCACGCACTATAGGAAACATCCTCTTCCTGTCCACTCTATCTAGGCCTTTCAATACTTGATACATTTCAATGAGAATGTATCAAACTCTTCTAAATTCCAGCAAGAACAGGCTCTCCTCAAACATACCTCACATGTTAACCCTTTCATTCCCAGGATCATTCTCATGAATCTCCTCTGGTCATTCTCCAATTCCAGCACATCCTTTCTTGATGAAGGGTCTCGGCCCGAAACGTCGACAGCGCTTCTCCCTATAGATGCTGCCTGGCCTGCTGTGTTCCACCAGCATTTTGTGTGTGTTGTTGTTTGAATTTCCAGCATCTGCAGATTCCCTCGTGTTTACATCCTTTCTTAGATAAGGGACCCAAAACTTCTCACAATACTCCATGTGCTGTCTGACCAATGCCTTATAAAGCCTCATTTAGGAAGTGCTTTGCTTCAGTAAAATACTGCATGCTTGTCATAGAGACAAACAGCAAATGAACAAGCCCGTCTGCCCTTTGAGTTTGCACCAACCCTCCACTCACCGTCTTTACTCTAACCCAATTTTACGCTAACCCGTCTTTATTCTGACCCATCTTTACTCTAACTCGATTTCACTCTAACCCGTCTTTACTCTAACTCAATTTTACTCTAGCCCGTCTTTACTCTAGTCTTTACTCTAACCTGTCTCATTCATATAATGACGTAGGTGATTATGGTCTTATGACCAGAATCAGAATCAGGTTTAATATCACCGGCATATCTTGTAAAATTTGTTAACTTTGTAGCAGCAGTACAATGAAATACATGATAAATATAGAAAAAACATAATTACAATAAGTATATATATGTATATTAAATAGTGCAGAATTAAGTAGTGCAAAACCAAAAATAAGAAGTAGTGAGGTAGTGTTCATGAGTTCAATGTCCATTTAGAATCAGATGGCAAAGGGGAAGAAGCTGTTCCTAAACAGCTGAGTGTGTGCCTTCACACTTCTGTACTTCTTTTCTGATGGTAACAATCAGAAGAGGACATGTGCTGGGTGGTGGGTGTCCTTAATGATGATGCCGCCTTTCTGAAGTACTGTTCCTTAAAGACATCCTTGGCAAAATTTTCTACAGAAGTAGTTTGCTATTGATTTCTTCTGGGCAGTGACCCCAGCCACTATCAATACTCTTTCGAGATTGTCGGTCTGGCGTCAGTGGTCGCATAACCAGGACTTGGGATCTGCACCAGCTGCTCATAAGACTGTCCACCACCCGCTCCCATGGGTTCAGGTGACGCTGATCGGGGGGCTAAGCTGGTGCTTCGCCTTGCCCAAGGGTGACCTGCAGGCCAGCGGAAAGAAGGAGCACCGTAGACCTCCTTTGGTAGAGAGTTAACTCCATCCTGCCACCTTAATTTAAAGATTAACAACACCAATACAGGGCAGCACGGTAGCATGGTGGTTACACCACCGATGATCAGAGTTCAATCCCTGCCACTGTCTATAAGAATTTTATACTTACTTGCCATGACCGCATGGTTATAGCTGGTTTTTGCCAGCTTTCCTCCAGGTGCTCTGGTTTCCTGCCACATCTCATAAAGGAACTGGTGGTTTAATTGTCTGCTGTAAATTGCCTCTTGACATTAATGGTAAAAAGAATTGAAATGGATCTGATGGGCTTCTGTAAATGAGGATAAGTTCCAATGGTGCAGGGAATTGAGGAAAGGGAATGCGGGTACCATTGCAATGTTTACATGCTGTTTGGACAGGTATATGGATGGGAAAGGTTCCGTGGAAAAAAGGGCCTAATGCAGGGAAACAGGGCTCGTTCAGATAGACATCCTGTCTGACATGGATGGGTTTTTCTGATTTCCTGTTGTATGGCAATAAGACTCAAGCTTCAGTCAATACAGATCTACACAGGTACAAAATCAAACTGACCGCAGCCAGTCCCACTCAAACCGCTTATAATGCTGACCTGACCTGCCCTTGTGGTAAATAAACAATCTCATATCCTATTGATCTGTTACATTACAGATAAAAATTACTTAAATCAGTTCATGTGGTGTTTATGAGTTATTTTCAATAGAGCCACAGTTTCCTTCTTCCTGAGGACAATATGAGCAGATGTTAATGCACAGTGATAACGCACTGTCGAACATTTTCTCTTCTCTATAATTTTGTTCAAACTATTCAGTTTACTTTATTGCCAACTAGATCATCAGGGCTAAAGTTAATTTACTGATTGAGGACAAAGAAATTGTAAGAGGAGGAAAAAGACTTGGTTTCCTCCCGATTGTATTCAGATTAATAAAATGTATATTGATTAATAAATAAGTTGCCATCGATGAGAATCAGATTCAGGTTTATTATCACTGGCCTTTTCACAACATTTGTTATTTTCTGTCTGCCGTACTAAGCTAAGCATAAAATAATACTATGGTAGTAATGAGAAGAGGACACATCCTGGATGGTATGAGTCTTTATTAATGGATGCCACCTTTCTGAGGCATCACCTTTTGAAAATGTCCTCGATGGTGGGGATGCTATTGGCCATGATGGAGCTGACTGAGTTTACAACCCTCTGCTGCTTTTTTCTAATCCTTTACAATGGTGTCTCCATACCAAACGATGGTGGAGCCAGTTAGAACCAATGGAACCATGGTACATCCATAGAACTTTACTAGATCTTTGGTGGCATACCAGTTCTCCTCAAACTCCTAATGAAATAGGTATAATTGTTAAAAATTGAGGTAGAGGTGGGAAGAGAGAGAGAGAAAAAAGAAAATCAGTTCTGCTTCTCTTCTCAAACTCCTAATGAAATGAAGCCAGTGGCATGCCTTCTTTGTAATAGCGCCAATATGTTGGGCCCAGGGTAGACCTTCAGAGATGTAGATACTCAGGAATTTGAAACTGCTCACACTTTACACAGCTGAGTCTCCCAACTTCCCCTTCCTGAAGTTCACAATCTGTTCCTTGGTCTTACTGATGTTAGTACACGATTGTTGTTGCGACATCACTGAACCATCTGATCTATTTCACTTCTGTATGCCTCCTTGTCGTCATCTGAAATTGTGCTAACAAGAGCTGTGTCATCAGTGAATTTTATGTATGGCATTTGATCTCTGCCTAGCCACACAGTCATGAGTGTAGAGTGGGTAGAGCAGCAGGCTAAGCGTACTTTCTTGAGGTGCATGGGTGTTGATTGTCACTGGGGAGGAGCTGTTATTTCAGACTGACTATAGACGCCATCTGAGGAAGTCAAGGATCCAATTGCAGAGGCCCAGTCACAGGGGACAAAGAGTTGACAACATGAAATGAAGAAAATTGCTACTAGAAAGAAAGCTCAGAAGAGAGAACATGGAACATGGAACAGAGAATATAGGACATGGAATATGAAACATAGAACATGGAACATGAAACATAGAGCAGAGAGCAGAAAGTGTTGAAGATTACAGCACAGTACAACCCCTTTGGCCCACAATTTTGTGCCAACGTTTTAACCTATTCTAAAGTCAATCTAACCCCTCACTCTCAGATAGGCCTCCATTTTTCTTTCATCCATATTCCTATCTAAGAGTCTCCTCTCCTAAATGTCCCTAAGGTGTCCACCTCCACCACTACCACTGGTAGTGCATTCCATGCACTGACCAAACTCTTACATCCTCCTTCCACTTTCCTACAATCACCTTAAAACGATGCCCTCTTGTATTAGCCATTTCCTCTGGGTACTCTGATTTCCTCTCACTTTCCAAAGATGTATGGGATGATAAGGGTTAGTAAGTTGTAGACAAGTTATGTTGGCGCTGGAAGCATGGTGACACTTGTCTGCCTAACTGGACCATGTTGATCCTGCATTTCACTGCATGTTTCAATGTTTTGAAGTACATGTGACAAATAAAGCTAACTTTTAATATTTCTTTATCTTTACTTTTGTTCCTGAATTTATAAATCTAAACTATACACAGCCATATTTTCTCTCTCTCTCTCCCCCATCTCTCAATCACCTCTCTCTTTCTCCCTCCCTCTCTATCTCTACCTCCCCCTCACTCTTAGTCTCTCTGTCTTTTGCTGCACACACCACAAAAAAAGGCCTGAACAGTCTCAAGACACTTGCTGACTTAATGTGAATTCTGTTCCGATTTGTAACTTAAAACCGACACATGGGCCTGATCCATTATAGGAAAGGGTTGGATGGTTTTATATGACAGGCATCCGTGTTGTCTCAGTGCTCCAGACTGTAAGTAATGGATACAATGAGTAAATATTTTTGGAAACAATTCAGCTAGTAAATCTTTTCAAGCATTTTATTCCATTTGTGTTGAAAGTAAGTTATCATTGCCTATAACTCAGGACAAGATGTTTATTAAAGGTGCACAACAATTGTTGCACAGTGAACACACTAGAAATGTAAATAAGGGTTTTAACTTCCAAGTGAGTCAGATGGTTTGGAAAGGTGGTGCTTTTTGTAAAAGACCAGACCCAGCTTGAAGCATTCGTACAGTATTTCTGAATGTCAGATTCTGGTACAGTTCTATTGAAGGGTCTCAGCCCAAAATGTCAACTGTTTATTCTTCTCCATAGATGCTGCCTGACATGCTGAGTTCCTTGTTTTGTGAATACAAGAGATTCCATGGATACTGGAAAACCAGAGTAACGTATATCGTGTGTGTGTGTGTGTTCTCTGGATTTACAGCATCTGCAGAATCACTTGTGTTTAATCCCTGATGGTGTCCTTTTCTGCATACTGCCCTCAACTGTGCTCTATCACACAACATTCAGTTGCTTGTATTCTGACTTGGGCTGATGGTTATCCATCGTGTCTGAAGATGGTCTTTTAAGATCCTCTTAGATAGTTACATGGAACTTAGAAAAATAGAGGGCTATGCGCTAAGGAAATTCTAGGCAGTTTCTAGAGTAGGTTACATGGTCGGCACAACATTGTGGGCCGAAGGGCCTGTAATGAGCTGTAGATTTCTATGTTCTATGTTCTACATTCTATGACAGGAAACCTGTACAGGAGAGCTTAAAAAGTGGAAAAGCAGTTGCACACTCACGACTATATATATATAGAAGTCCAGGTCCAGTGGTATGAACAATAGATTCTTAATTAGTCAGAGTGTGAAGGGATATGGGGAGAAGGGAGGAGATTGGGGCTGAAAGGGAAATGGATCAGCCATGATGAAATGGCAGAGCAGACTCAATAGGCCAAATGGCCTAATTCAGCTCCTATATCTTATGGTATGAACAAGCATCACAAACTGGGCTCTTCCTTGGCTGCAGTGGATGACCGTGACATCTTCTGTGCCTTGTCAAGCCCTTCGCTCTCCACAGAGCGTTGCAGTACCACCTTCTTTGCTGTTGGATCTCACCGTAGATCTCATCCATCCAGGTGACTTCACATGCTAAGACTTGGTCTGCCTTTGGTCTAATGCTTTGTATCTTCTGCTGCCGCTTGCTATTTCTATTGCTAATTTATCAGTTCAAACCACATTCTAAAGAAATTATAAAATAGCATACTCAAAAAGGAATGATCTGAGATTAGTTGAAAAGGATGCTTTTAATAGTTGGCAGCTGAAGAGCCAGAACTATAGAGCCATTCGGGTTTGTTTCTTATGTTGTTCGTGGGGACTTGTACTTTCTCCTTGTGATCACGTGGGTCACGTGGGTTTCCTCTGGGTACTCAGGTTTCCTCTCACATTCCAAAGACGTACAGATTAGGGTTAGAAAGTTTTGGACATGCTATGTTGGCACCAGCAACGTGGCAACATTTGCAGGCTGCCCCCAGCACAATCCTCACTGATTAAATTTGACCCAAATGGCACATTTCACTGTGTGTTTCGATGTACGTTTGACAAATTGAGCTAACCTTTTAAAATCTTTTGTCTCATCTCTTCTGCTGTATTTCTGCCTGATTCTCCAACTATTTTACAACTTATCTTTCACTCCATAAGACCAAGGAATTAATTGTGGATGTCGAGGGAACCCATACTAATCCTCATCGAGTGGTCAGCAGTTGAAAGGGTGAGCAGTTTCAATTTCCTGGGCATCAACATGGCGTTGCAATCACAAAGAAGCCACATCAGCTTCATTAGGATTTTGAGGATATTCGATAAGTACGTCACCAAAGACTAACAAATTTCTACAAGTGTACCATGGAAAACATTCTGAGTGGTTGCATCACTGTGAGATACGGAAGCTCCAATTCACAGGATGGAAAAGAGCTGTAACCTCAGCCAGCCCTATCATGGGCACTAGCCTCCCCACCATCGAGGATATCTTCAAAAGGTGATACCTCAAGAAGGTGTATCCATCATTAACGTAATCCTCACAACCTCCTGGGTCCCTCACCACCGAGGATATTCCCTCTTCTCGTTACTTCATCAGAGGGGAGGTACAGGAACCTGAAGACACGCAGTCAAAAATTTATGAATGGTCCACAAACCCATTAACACTACCTCACTAATTTGCTCACTTTGTACCGTATTTATTTATTAATTTATATTTATTGTTGTAACTTATAGTAATTATTTATGTATTTCACTGTATTGCTTCTACAAAGCAACAAATTCCATAACATCGGTCAGTGATAATAAACTGGCTCAGATTTTGATTCACACTTACTCCTCTCTCCATATCCCTTTTCTCTTTCCCTGCCATTCTCATTCTCCCCATTCTCCTTCACTCTCTCTCCCTCCTTCTTTCCTTCATTCTCTCCTTCCCTCTCTTTCCCTCTTCCTCTCCCCTCCTGCCCATCTCTCTCCCTGCCTCTCTCTCTCTCTCTCCCTCTCTCCCTCTCCCCCCTCTCTCACCCTCCCTCACACTCTCTCTGTCTTCCCATCTCCCTCCCCCTCTCCCTCTCTCTTCCTCGCTGCCTCTCTGTTTCTCATTCCCTGTCCCTCACTCCGAGGTTCGTTCTCTCATTCTCACGCCGGCATCCCCTCACTCAGGTCGATGCCTGATAGCATTAAGACAAAACTTAATACCTAAGCTAAAGGCAGTAACTCTCTCTGGTATTTCATTAATGTAATTGGGGTCAAACTGGGAAAGAAATAAAACCAGAGCAGCTTCCTAAACCCTTGCTATGAATGAAGCCAGGCCTGATACCCTGAGGGAGGTTTGCATTCCATCCAAAGAATCATTCAGCTTTCCTTCCCCTTCGGTTTCTGTTCTCTCATTCGTCCCTACTGTCCTGTCAGGTATTTATTTCAACAGAATCCACTCTGTTGCAGTTCTGCTCAGCTCTCCAAGCCCTTTCACTGTCCCCTTTTATCTCCTGCTGAGGTGATTTGTACTTTAATGAGATATGTCAGCCGAGGATGCAATAAAATCCATCTTTTGCAGCCAGTTTGTCACTGTGTGGTGGACCCCGAACAGGGCCCTCCACCTTCAGCAGATGTTTGAAAAAATAAATGGCTTATCATCCAAACGGTGCTCCGGAGCAAATGTAGTTGCTAAACCATTCAGTTAAAATATTCCTTTGAATCCCGGAGACAAATAAGCTGCGAAGATATGGGCTTGAAGTGACAATGTACAATGTTAAAACATGGCTGCTTAAAGAATCAGAAACCGGGTTATTATCACTGGCATTTGTCACTGTGGCAGCAGTACAAAAAGGAATTACTACCTAACAATAAGAAATATTTAAACATAAATAAAGTTTTCATTGAAAGCTATTTAGCTAGCTATGTACATTGAAGATACAGCAAAGATTGGCACCAAATGGCTTTATTTCATTAGGAGTTTGAGAAGATTTGGAATGGCAGCTAAAATGTTCGAAAATGTCTACGGATGTACCGTGGAGAGCATTCTAATTGGCTGCATCAGCGTCTGGTGGGGGGTGGCACAGGATCGAAATAAGCCACACAGAGTTGTAAACTTGGCCAGCACCATCATGAGTACTATCCTCCGTAGTATCCAGCACATCTTCAAGGAGCGATGCCTCAAAAAGGCGGTGTCTGTCATTCAGGACCCCCATCGCCCAGAACCTGCTTTGTTCTCGTTGTAACCATCAGGGAGGAGGTACAGGAGCCTGAAACCACACACGCAGCGATTTAGTACCAGCTTCCCCCCCCCACCATCAGATTACTGAATGGACATTGAACACTACCTCACTACTTTTTAATTTTGTTTTTGCCTACTTACTTAACTATTTAATATACTATTTATTATATGTACTTACTGTAACTTAGTTTTTTTATATATTAATTATCATGTATTGCATTGTATTACTGCTGCATTTAACAGATTTCACAACATATGCTAGTGATATTAAACCTGATTCTGAAATACTTATTTATTGAGCTACATGGCAGAATAGGCCCTTCCGGCCACATTGAGTCACACAGCCCGTTCAGTGACCCGTGATTTAATCTGAGCCTAATCAAAGGACATTTTACAATGTCTAATTGTCCTACCAACTAGTACATCTTTGGATTGTGGGAGGAAACTGGAGCATCTGGAGGAAACCCACATGGTCATGGTGAGAACATACAAACACCTTACAGACAGCAGTGGGAATTAAACCCAGGTCACTGGTACCGTAAAGCGCTACCAGGAAGATGTAAATTAACCAGTGTGGCACCTTGGTAAAGCGGAGGTTGATGGTTTTTAAATTATGTATTTGGAACTTAAATTTCAAAGTAAGTTTATTATCAAGGAATGTATATGTCACCACATGTTACCCAGAGATTCATTATCGGGTAGTTGTTTACAAAAAAATAAAGTACAGCAGGGTTTATGAATAACTTTACATAAATAAAGATTGACAATGTGCAAAAGAAAACAAATAAAAAAGTAAATATGAAAGTGAGCCTGTAGGTTGTGGAATCCTTTCAGAGTTGAGGTGAGTGAAGTTACCCTCACTGGTTCAGGAGCCTGATGGTTGAGGAATAATAACTGTCCCTGAATCTGCTGGTGTGGGAACTAAGGCTTCTACACCTCCTTCCTGATGGTAGTTGTGAGAAGAGAGCATAGCCTTTCTTGTGGCAGCACCCCCTGTAAATATGCATAATGATGGAGAGCCTTTGCTTGTGATGTACTGGGCTGTATCCACCACTATCTCTAGACTTTTCTTTGTTCCTAGACATTGGTGTTTCCATACCAGGCCATGATGCAACCAGCTAGGATACTCTCCACCATTCATGTATAGAACATGTTGGATGATAATAATAATAATTGATACCGAGTGGGAAATTCTTTCATTACAGCAGCAACATTTAAAAACACACTTAGCAGTGTGCAGACTTAACTAATAATAATGTAACTTAACTAATAATAATGTAACAATAAAAATGGTTAGCTGTTTCTCTGGTTGGTAATCAGAGATCAGTGTGCTGCAGGGGTCAGTGCTGGGGACTGAGGGGCATACTTACAGGGTATATGAAAATACGAGGTGCATAGATAGGATGAATGCACACAGTTATTTTCCTCAGGGATAGGGAACCCCTTCATGTCTGATGGTTGAGGAGTGATAGCTATTACCCCTCAGCCAATAGGTTCCTGAACCAGAGGAGATAACTTCTCTGCCCCATCACGGAACTGTTCCCACAACCTATGGACTTGCTTTTGAGGATGCTTCATCTTATGTTGACAATATTTATTGTTTACTTATTTGTTATTATTATTTTGTCTTTCTTTTTGTATTTGCAGTCTATTGTCTTTGGCACAATGGTTATCCAGTTTTCATTGATTCTATTTTGTTTACTGGGAAGAAGGCAGGAGATTTGACTGAGAGGGAAATAGATCAGCCATGATGCAATGGTGGAGCAGACTCAATGAGCAAAATGGCCTAATTTTGTTCCTATATCTTGTAGTTTTATTAAGTATACCCACAAGAAAATAAATCTCAGGGTTGTACATGGTGACATATATGCACTTTGATAATAAATAAGTTTACTTTGAACTTTGAACCAAAAACTAAAGAGCGTAGATTTCAGATGAGGGGGGCTTGTAAAGGGACCTGAGGGGCAACTTTTTCACACAGAGGGTGGTGGGTACATGGAACGAGTTACTAGAGGAAGTGGTTGAGGTAGGTACTTGAACAACATTTAAAAACATTTGCACAGCTATATATGGATAGGAAAGGTTTAGAGAGGTACAAGCCAAACATGGGCAAATGAGACCTGCTTGTGTGGGCACCCTGATCAGCATGAGCCAGTTGGGCTGAATGGCCAGTTTCTGTGCTGTATGAGTCAATGACTTTATGATGTACATTAACGATTTGGACATTGTTCTGAAAGTGGGCAAGGGGTTCTCCTTCATGCCTTGGTTCATATTTTCTGCCATGATCAAAATCAGTTAGACGGCGTAACTCTTCAAGATAAAGATAAAGATCAGCTTTATTTGTCACTAGTCCTGGTTACGTGACCACAGATGCCAGGCAATCTCTGAAGGGTATTGATAATAACTGGGGTTATCTGTCTATAAATACACTGGCCAGAAGAAGGCAGTGCAAACTACTTCTGTAGAAAAAAATTGCCAAGAATAATTATGATCAAAGACCATGATCGCCCATGTCATACGACACAGCACGTAACAAACGAACATTGAAACACTGAAATATGGTGAACTATGTTGTTTACGTCAACGCCCAACACAGTCCAAGGATTGTGCTGGGGTCAGCCTGCAAGTGTCATCGAGCTTCTGGCATCAGTATAGCATGCCCACAACTTGCGAAACCTAACCTGTGCATCTTTGGAATGTGGGAGGAAACTGGAGCAGCTGGTGGAAACCCACAGGGAGATCATACAAACTCTTTACAGGACATTGGCACGAATCGAAGTGGGATTGCTGGTGCTGTAAAGCCCAACACTGACTGCTACCATGCCGCCTTTATCAATGTAATTATAGCAGTCAAGTTGGCTGCCATGTCCCTAAGTTAGAACAGTGACTACATTTTTAAAAGTCCTTTGTGCTGGGAGAGGCAACATGGTTAATAAAACAGGTGAGCCTGTGGCAGAAGATTTGTTGTCATTCTCTAAGTAGTTTATTTCGAGCCTTTCTCAGTACTGAATGATTGTTAGCCACTGGATTAGGCGACCCAGGCTGTAATATTAGCTGCTAGTTTTAAGTTAATGGTGTGCTTTACCTGCTCTTTTGTAGACAGTTATATTATGTGCACTCTTGTTAAAATAAAGAAAGAGTTGTAGCCTTTATTATGACAGAGAGTAAAGGAAGTGGAAGGATATGTTCATTATCTGTCATGAATGAAAGTCTTATAAATGCTGAGTTAAAAAGACCTGCCAACCTGGTATGCCTCAATTCTTAACAAGAGGAAGAAAGCAAAGGATTAAGACGATGCCAGGGACAAAACAGTGCAGGTACTTTTCAGGAAAAAAAAACACAGGATCTTTTGTGCTAAAAACACAGTATCTTTGTGGTAAGTTATTCTGAGAGTGATAAAGTTCAGGTGTCCTTGCATCAGAATATGCTGAAGCCCAGTAAATAACAGCACAGGAACAAATCCTGCAGACCACTGACTCCCTGCTGACTATCAAGCATTGACTTGATTCTAATCTAACACCAACTTCAATGTGTTATCCTCTTGTTCTCATCACCTCCCTCCAGAACCTACCAATGAACCTGGGTTGTGTATCTATGAACCCTGGTTGTGTAGCTATAAACCCAGGTTGTGTATCTATAAACCCAGGTTGTGTATCTATAAACCCAGGTTGTCTATCTATGAACTGGGGTTGTGTATATATAAACCCAGGTTGTGTATCTATGAACCCAGGTTGTATATCTATGAACCTGGGTTGTGTATCTATGAACTGGGGTTGTGTATATATAAACCCAGGTTGTGTATCTATGAACCCAGGTTGTATATCTATGAACCTGGGTTGTGTATCTATGAACCCAAGTTGTAAATCTATAAACTCAGGTTTTGTATCTATGAACCTGGGTTGTGTATAAACCCGGGTTGTGTAGCTATAAACCCAGGTTGTGTATCTATAAACCCAGGTTGTGTATCTATAAACCCAGGTTGTCTATCTATGAACTGGGGTTGTGTATATATAAACCCAGGTTGTGTATCTATGAACCCAGGTTGTATATCTATGAACCTGGGTTGTGTATCTATGAACCCAAGTTGTAAATCTATAAACTCAGGTTTTGTATCTATGAACCTGGGTTGTGTATAAACCCGGGTTGTGTATCTATGATCTGGATTGTGTATCTATGAACCTAGGTTGTATATCTATGAACCCGGGTGTGTATCTATGATCTGGGTTGTGTATAAACCCGGGTTGTGTAGCTATAAACCCAGGTTGTGTATCTATAAACCCAGGTTGTGTATCTATAAACCCAGGTTGTCTATCTATGAACTGGGGTTGTGTATATATAAACCCAGGTTGTGTATCTATGAAACCAGGTTGTATATCTATGAACCTGGGTTGTGTATCTATGAACCCAAGTTGTAAATCTATAAACTCAGGTTTTGTATCTATGAACCTGGGTTGTGTATAAACCCGGGTTGTGTATCTATGATCTGGATTGTGTATCTATGAACCTAGGTTGTATATCTATGAACCCGGGTGTGTATCTATGATCTGGGTTGTGTATCTATGATCTGGATTGTGTATCTATGAACCTGGGTTGTGTATCTATGAACCTAGGTTGTATATCTATGAACCTGGGTGTGTATCTATGATCTGGGTTGTGTATCTATGATCTGGATTGTGTATCTATGAACTCAGGTTGTGTATCTATGAACCTGGGTTGTGTATCTATGACCTGGGTTGTGTATCTATGAACCTGGGTTATGTATCTTTGAACCCGGGTGTGCATCTATGATCTGGGCTGTGTATCTATGATCTGGGTTGTGTATCTATAAACCCAGGTTGTGTATCTATAAACCCGGGTGTGTATCTTTGAACCCGGGTGTGTATCTATGATCTGGGCTGTGTATCTATGATCTGGGTTGTGTATCTATAAACCCAGGTTGTGTATCTATGAACCCAGGTTGTGTATCTATGAACCTGGGTTGTGTATCTTTGAACCCAGGTGTGTATCAATGATCTGGGCTGTGTATCTATGATCTGGGTTGTGTATCTATAAACCCAGATTGTGTATCTATGAACCTTGGGTTGTGTATAAACCCGGGTTGTGTATCTATGAACCTGGGTTGTGTATCTTTGAACCCGGGTTGTGTATCTATAAACCTAGGTTGTGTATCTATGAACCCGAGTTGTGTATCTTTGAACCCGGGTTGTGTATCTTTGAACCCGGGTTGTGTATCTATGAACCCGGGTTGTGTATCTTTGAACCCGGGTGTGTATCTATGATCTGGGTTGTGTATCTATGAAGCCACTGTACCTCTGTATCACCGTGGGAGTCATCATGCTTAATACAGTTATACACTAAGTCTAGCGCACACTAATATCCTGCAGTCCACATCAGGATCAGGTTTACTATCACTGATATATCTGATGAGATTTGTTGTTTTGTGGCAGCAGTAGTGCAGTACATAAAATGTGCTATAAACTACAATAAGAAAAATGAATAAATTCCAGATATTGGAGATAAATTAATGATGCGAAAAGAGAGCAGAATATTGAGGTGGTTTAGGATGATGGTGAATATTGGTAGCTCAGGTTGAGACATTTGAATTTGCCGTTTTTTGCCATTTGGCAATTATCCTGCAGAAGTTACATCACCATTCAAGGTGACGTCCTCGACTGCACACCGAGGATGTCACCTTGATGGGTGATGAAATGTCGGTAAGCTATTTGCCAAGCTTGGCGAAAACCGTAACATCAAAGTGAGGCAATTAATTAACTTATTTATTTACTGAGATACAGCGTGTAATAGGCCCTTCCAGCCACTCGAGCCATGCCTTCCAGCATGCCCCCGATTCTTTTTCAATCCTAGCCTAATGATGGGTCAAGTTACAATGACCAAATAACCTACCAACTGGTACATCTTTGGAATGTGGGAGGAAACCAGAGCACCCGGAGAAAATGTAGAAACTCCTTAAAGGCAGTTGCAGGAAATGAACCCAGGTTGCTGGTACTGTAAAACTTTATGATAACCACTGCAGATGTTCATGGATTTGTGGACCATGCAGAAATCTGATGGTGGAGGGGAAGAATCTGTTCCTAAAGTTTAAATGTGTGTGTCTTCAGACTCCTTACCTGCATCCTTGATTGTAGTAATGAAAAGAGGACATGTCCCGGGTGGCAATAAGATGTATGATCAGTTCACAGCCAAGTCGACTCTAGTAGTCATTATGGTAAAAACATCAATAGATCTTCTGAAGCCATGAGAGACTGGAATCTGGAGAAGCACACGAGCTGCTGGGGGAGCTCAGCAGGTCCAGGAGCATCTGTGCATGAAAATAGATGGTCAATTTCCAGGTCAGGAGCCTGCATGAAGACTGCGGGCATGGAGCGAAGGTGGCCAGTGTGAAGAAATGAGGGACAGGGATGAGAGAGAAGTTCATTGGTAATGGGCGGAATCATGGAATCAGATGAGGGGAGAGGGTGTGATGGGCAGATGGTAGCAGGAGGAAGGGGTGGGTGACAAGTCCAGGTCATGGGGCTTTAAGGTGGAAAAAGGAAAGAATTTTTTTTATTTAAGCATGAGCAACAGAAAGATGTAGTTGCCCTGGTTTAAAGCAGGGGATCCCAACCTGGAACAACTTGGACATCAGCATGAAAAAGGTTGGGAACCCCTGCTTTCTAGAGGTGTCTGAAGCCTAATAAGGAACCAATGGCAATCTTGTGTGCTGTGCTCAAGTGTTTTGCAGCCAGTGAAGGACTTCTTGTAATGGCTAGTCTGCAGAAGCAGAGTCAGGGTAATTATCACTACCAAATGTCATGAAATTTGTTGTTTTGCGACAGTAATACAAGGCAATACTTTAAAAAATTATGATGCTACAATAAGATAAATAAATAAATAAATAAATAAATAAATACAAATTATTTGTCATTATCATCATTATGTGCCATGCCATGTGACATAGGTGATCATGGTCTTTCCATGACCATGATTGTTCTTGCTAAATTTTTCTACAGAAGTATTTTGCCGTTGCTGCTTCTGGGCAGTGTCTTTACAAGACAGGTGACCTCAGCCATTGCCAGTACTCTTAGAGAGTGTCTGCCTGACATCAGTGGTCACATAACCAGGACCTGTGATACGCCCCAGTTGCTCATACGACCATCCACCACCTGCTCCCATGGCTTCACGTGACCCTGATCGTGAGGCTAAGCAGGTTCTACACCTTGCCCAAGGGTGAACTGCAGGCGAGTGGAGGGAAGGAGTGCCTTTGGTAGAGACGTATCTCCACCCTGCCATCCAGAAAAAAATCAGTCACAATAATAAATATCTAATTCAAAAGAAGGAAAGTGAGGTAGTGTTCATTGGTTCATGGACAGTTCAGAAATCTGATGGCGGAGGGAAAGTTGTTCCTAAAGCATTGAGTGTGGGTCGTCAGGCTCCTGAACCAGCTTGAATTGCACCACTCAATACCTTGAACTGATTGTACTACTTACTGACTCACTTTCAAGGACTCTTTGCAACTCATTTTCTAAGAATTTTATTTTTTTAGTTGCACAGTTTGTCTTCTTTTGCACATTGTTTGTTGGCCTTTGTCTGTATATGGATAGTTTTTTTGTAAATTCTATTGCATTTCTTTATTTTTTCTGTAAATGCCTGCAAGGAAATGAATCTCAGACTAGAATATAGTAACATATACTGTACATACTTTAATACTAAATTTGCTTTGAGTCAGTGGAGGGCAGGCTGCTTTCCGTGATGTGCTGAGCTACGCTCACAACTCTCTGCAGTTTCTTGCGGACATGGGCACAGCAGTTGCTGTGCCGAGCCACGATGGATCCATACAGAAAGCTTTCTACAATGCATCGATGAAAATTGGTGAAATTTCTTTAGCCTCCTGAGGAAGCAGGTGCACTGGTGTGACGTGAATGGAAAAGGACATGGTGATGTTCTCGCCTAAGAACTTGATTCCCACAACACTCGACCTCAGAACTGCTGATGTAACGAGGAGCATTTGCTCCGGTAACTGGTCGTAAGATCAACAACCAGCTCTTTAATTTTGTTGCTTTTGTTTTGATGAGCCGTGTGTCAGCCTCTATGTTCAGAATGAGATATAATATGAAATGTGTTTCATTGTGTATGAAATCCTGAATTGTTAAAGTTTCTTTATGAATTCTTGTCATTCCCATTCAGGGGTCACACTCCCAGGTCAGTTACTGCCCGTGAAAGGCCATCCTATCCTTTGTCTTCTGTGAATCTGATGAGCAGGAGAGATTTATTTCTGTTTTCCATGTCAGCTCACCCACTTAAACCTGACCTAAAAGTGGTCTGAAGATTTGGGAGTAGTTTGCTTGGAGTTATTTCAAGGCAAAAGCAGAGACTGATGGGTTCTTGATTAGTTACAGCATCAAAGGTTATGGAGAGAGGGCTGGAGAATGGGATCGAGAGGGAAAATAAATTAGCCATGATCAATTGCAGAGCAGACTTGATGGGCCGAATGGTCTGATTCTGCTCCAATGTCTAGAGGACCTCCATTGGTTGGGTTTGACCATGGATGTTATGTCCCAGCTGTCACGCAAGCCTGAGCAGTATGATATGGAGAGCAAGCTGTTGCCCACGTAACAGGCTCCCCTCCGGAATGGAAGAGACTGATACAGTTTAGCACCAACGGCATCACAGGTGTTGTCAGTCAGTGTTCAATTCACACAGAACTGCCTTATGGAGTTTTGCTCAGAGTTTACTCCTGAAGCCTTCCCCATGAGTGGGTATAGCCACAATGCTGTGGAAGTTTCAGATCAGAGTTTTCCTTCTCCTAGATGATCTGCTAACCATGGCTGATGAGCCCCATTGGCCTGAAGCAACTGGTTTTAAAGCACCAGTAAGCCGCCATTGCCTCTTATCCTGTCAGTAAAAATGGCTCCTCTGGGCTTAGTAGCTAAGCCACACGTGAAGACCAGGAGCTGGACTTGGTTGTCCGAGGCTATTTGAGACATACACCATTGGGAGCATTTAATAGGTAGTGGGAGCTTATCCCCATTACCTCCCTTAGTTATAAAAACCTTAAGGAACTCCTGTGTCTTATTGTGTTATTAATATAACAACAGATCATTCATCCTCACTCTAATATCAGCTTATGTGAAACACCATTTACTTCCAATTGTACCTTTTACTAATTCTCCAAACTTGTACTGAAACCAACAGCAAGTAATCACTTCAAAAGGAAGAAAGATTGTGTGATTAAGAAGGCACATGGAGTGTTGGTCTTCATCTGTGCTGTCATTGGAGAGGGTTTAAAGGAGGTTCACAAAAATGATTCCTGGATAGAAAGGCTTATTGGACGAGGAGCGTTTGATGGCTCTGGGCCTGTGCTCACTGGAATTCAGAAGAATGAGTGGAGGATCTCATTGAAACCTGTCAAACCTTGAAAAGCCTCAGAAGTGTGGATGTGAAGGGGGTGTTTCCTCTTGCGGGGGAGTTTCAGACCAGAGGACACAACTTCAGAATAAAGGGGCATCCTTTGAGAACAGAGGTGAGGAGGAATTTCTTTAGTCAGTGAGTGATGAGTCTGTGGAATTCGTTGTCACCAGCGGCTGTGGACGACAAGTCATTGGGTATATTTAAGGCAGAGTCTGATTCCTGATTAGTCAGGGCATGAAAGGTTATGGGAAGAAGACTGGAGATTGGGGCCGAGAGGGAAATATGTCAGCCATGGTGAAGTGGCAGAGCAGACTTGATTGTCCCAATGACTTAATTATGCTTCTATATCTTATGGTCTTATTATTCGGGGGATTAAGCTTGAGAGCCATGAGATGATGTTGCAGCTCTACAAAACTCTTTTTAGACCACACTTGGACTATTGTATTCAATTCCAGTTGACTCATTTTAGGAAGGATTTGGAAGCTTTAGAGAGGGATCAGAAGAGATCTACTAGGATGCTTCCTGGATTAGAGGGCATTCCCCTCCATAGACACTGCCTGACCCATTGAGTTCCTCCAGCATTTTGTGCGTGCTTCTCTGGATATTCAGTATCTGCAGAATCTCCTGTGTTTATAATCTTATTTTTAAACATTCTGTCTTAAATCTTTACTCTTCTGAAGAACTATTAAATGCATGGTTAAATCTGGAAAATATTGCTACCAATTCTGATGTTAATTTGCTAAGTATCTGACAGGGACGATGGAAAGGCCACACGCGGGATGTTTCGGCTGTAGTAAATGACTTACTTAGCGTCTGTTTAGTGTAATTTGATATCCTGAGTTTTCAGTCTTTGTGATTTTTATTCTATTCTAAACTGATGCCTCACAGGTTCTGTTAAATCTGTAATTTATGATCTTAACCTCGGGGCTTATTCTGGTCACCATGTAGAGCTTGATGTTGTCTTACCTGTTTAACTTTATTGCCAACAAAATGTAACAGTGCATTTTCTTAATCCTTCAGTCGCCCTGTCATTTAATCTGGTTTGAGCAAGCTCCAAGCAAACTCTTTGCAACTGGCCATCTGATTAAAAGTTGAGGTAGGGGGCCATCTTCATTGGGGGGATCGGCAGTGGTGAGAGTCAATGGCTTTAAATTCCTGGGGTTTAAAATATCAGGTGACCTGCCCTGTGCCCCTAATCATAAGGAAGGTGCACCAGCTCCTTTACCTTTTCAGGAGGTTAAGGAGGTTTGGCTCAACTTCCAGCAGTCTAACAAATTTCTACAGATGCTCTGTTGGAAGTATTTTGACTGGTTGCATTGCGGGCTGGTATGTTAATTTGAATACACACTAACGTAAAAAGCTGCAGAGAGAGTAGTGGATGTTGCCTGATATCTCATGGGAATGCATCATATGGATCCTCGACTTCCTAACTGGAAGACCACAGTCTGTGCAGATTCCCTCCTCAGTATTGGTACTATCGACAGGAGAGCTCACCCCCTCCCCCTTCCTCTATTCCCTACTATGACCTTTTTACCTCTTCTCACCTGCCTATTACTTTCCCCTGGGTCCCCTCCTCCTTCCCTTTCTCCTTTTGTCCACTCTCCCCTCCTATCAGATTCTTTCTTCTCCAGCCTTTGACCTTTCCCAGCCATCTGGCTTCACCTATCATCTTCCAGCCAGCTTCTTCCTCTCTCCCCACCTTTTAATTCAGGCATCTTCTTCCCCGCCTCCACTTCCCTCTCAGTCCTGAGGAAGGGTCACACTGTTTGCTCTTTTCCATAGATGCTGCCTGACCCGCTGAGTTCCCCCAACATTTTGTGCTTTGGATTTCCAGCATCCAGGCCCTGCCATCTTCTCACAACTACAGTTGGACAGGAGGTATAGAAACCTAAATTCCCAAACCACCAGGTTCAGGAACAGCTACTTCCCTTCAACCACTGACACAACCCTAATCACTACCTCAGTAACAGCAACTACTTTAATCACTTTGCAACAAAATGGAGTTTTTAGTTCTAATTGTGTTCTTTCCAGTAAAGATTATGTCTAATTTCTGTTTAATTTTGTGAATGTTCTTTATCTGATGCTCTGTGCCCATGATGCTGTTGCAAATAAGTTTTTCCTTGCACCTGTGCACACGTGGACTTGTGTAGATGACAATAAATATGACAATAGCCCCTACAAACTGAGATTCAGTTGGCAATGTTTAGTGAAATGGCAGATAAGATGACATTTAAATGACACTTCACCTATGGCTATAGTTCTGTTTTAAAGAAGATCTCTGTGGACTGTTTGATTGATTCCATGCGGTAGCCAAAGTAAGGGTGAAACCTTCACGGTTTGCTTTATCTGCTGAATGTACACTGAAACATACAGTGAAATGCATCACTTGTGCTAATTCAAATTAGCGAGGATTATGCAAGTATCTCCACACTTCCAGCACCAACATGGCATGCCCACAACTCACTAACCCCAACTTGTACAGTACTGTGCAAAAATCTTAGGCACGTATATGCACCGAAATATATTTATCAATGTGGAGTGGAGAGCGAGTTTGTAAATCTGACAGGAGCAAAGAATGTTGGGAATGGCGAGGGAGGGGTGTAAGAAGGAGTCGCAGGGGTGGTGGGTGGTGCGGGTGCAGGTATGCACAGCCTTGACCCACCAGGCAAGGTCATTTGATTCCAAACAATTGGTTTATTGATTATTACAGAATCTCTCTCTGGTGCTTCTAGCTCCCTTCTCCCTCCTTTCTCATTTTCCCAAACACGATTCCCCTCTCCCTGTTCCCTTCCCACTCTCAGTCCACAATAGAGATCCATATCAGAATCAGGTTTATCATCATTCACAAGTGTCATAAAGTTTATTTTTGCTGCAGCAGTAGCCTAGTGGGCAAGGCATCAGACTAATAACCTGAAGGTCACTGGTTCGAGCCTCAGCTGAGGCAGCGTGTTTGTGTCCTTGAGCAAGGCACTTAACAACACATTGCTCTGCTACGTCACCGGTGCCAAGCTGCATGGGTCCTAGTGCCCTTCCCTTGGACAACATCGGTGGCGTGGAGAGGGGAAGGCCTGCAGCTTGGGCAACTGCCGGTCTCCCATGCAACCCTGCGCAGATCCATGGTCTCTTGAGACCGACGGATGTCACCACCACCACAGAGCAATACATGAAGTTACTACAGTACTGTGCAAAAGTCTTAGGCATCGGGGGGGGGGGGGGGGGGGGGGGGTGTGTGTGTGTGTGTGTGTGTGTGTGTGTGTGTGTGTGTGTGTGTGTGTGTGTGTGTGTGTGTGTGTGTGTGTGTGTGTGTGTGTGTGAGTGAGTGTGTGTGTGTGTGTGTGTACACACACACACCTAAGACTTTTGCGCTGTATGTCTTTGTAATGGGATTATTCCAGAGCAACTGGAGGAAAATCATGCAGTCATGGGGAGAACAGCTTACAGACAGCAAGGTGAACTGAAGCCCAATCTCACACCCACCTCTGTAAAGTGTTGTGCTAACCGCTACGTTACTGTACCGCCCAAGTATGAGAGATATTAATTAACCAATCACTTGAAGCATGGTGATACTTGTGGTCTGCCCAGCACATCCTCACTGATTTGATTTGACACAAGTGAAACATTTCGATTACATGTGACAAGTAAAGCTAACCTTGAATATTAATTGCCATCCTGGGAAAAGGGTGCTACAGTGCTACTGACACATAGCATCAGATACACAACATTGAAAAGAAAATCATAAATATAAATTACACAGAATTATACAAGAGCGAACACCGTTAGAACTAAACACAATGTCAGTTATGGTGCAGAGAGGTCATAGTGTTGCTAGACGGAGGTAGTGCTTCAGGCTATGCCGGTTGGGTCAAGAACCAAATGCTCGAAGGGAAGTGGCTACTCCTGACCCTGGTGGTGTGGGGCTTCAGGCTTCCGTACCTCCTCCCTGATGGTGGCTGCTTCCATCTGGCGTGGCCCGGATGGTGGTGGCCTATGATGACGGATATTGCTTTCTTGAAGCAGCGTCTCCTGTAGATGTAACCAATAGGGAGGAGGGAGGAAATGGGCTGAATCATGAACCAATTTCTATTTCAGTCCACAAATGTCTCCATTTTCTGTCACTCAATTGCACATGCAGTGTATATAAGCATGATTTGGCAGTATGCTGAAAGCAAGAATAGGTTATAATCAAGGAGTCCTTAAGTTCAGAGATGATTAAAGATTAAAGATAATCATTAAAACATCAATCCAGTGAAATGTACCATCTACATCAATGACCAACCCAGTCCGAGGATAGTGGTGGGCAGCCTGCAGATGCCACCACATTCCCAATGCCAACATTGCATGCCCACAAATTACTAACCCTATCCCATTCCCCTTTGGTATATGGGAGTAAATGGAGCAACAGGAAGAATGTACAAACTCCTTATAGACAATGGCAGGAATTGAACCCGATTGCTGATCACCAGCACTGTAAAGCATTACACTACCCACTACGCTACTGTGCGATGACACGTCTTCTCCAAAGCTCATGCTGTGAAATCAATGTTGTTGTGTTCCTCCCCGTGCCTTGTGGTGCATTGGGCGGCAATCTTGCTGTTTCTTTAGCATTTGTCTGTTTCCTTTTTGTCTGAGGCTGAGTGGCTAGCTCGATGCTCAAGCTGGCCTGATTCGAACCCGGGACCACTCACTCACCACCGGCTGGCTGTGTGAACTCAGTACTCCACTACAAAAGTTCCCTGAAGTTTTACTAATAACTTTGCATGCCATGGAGTTAGAGAGCACCACAACACAGAAACATGCCCTTCGACCCAACAAGGCTAGTCTTGGTCAGAAGATCATGTGTTCATCTCGGTCCAGAGCCATTCCGCCCTCCCAGTGTAGTGTTGAACAAGGACTGTCTTTTGGAGGAGGCAGCGAAGTGAGACCTTGGTGAAAAGATTCAAAGAGGGCCTTTGTGATGTGGCTATTGCCAGATGATGTTTATGGAAGTGTTACTTTGCACAATTTTTCCAACACGTCACTTGTATGATATCAGAGGTTGTGCAATGCACTATATAGAACAGGAACTGTCTTTTAAGATCTGCAGGACACACAAATCAAAACAGCAGGTCCCAGTTGTAAAAAATTACCCAGGATGCCCTTTCTTAGAAGCATAGAAAAGTCCTGTGCAGAAACAGGCCCTTCAGCCCATCTAATCATCCTAAACCATTTTAACTGCCTACTCCCATCAATCTGCACCGGGACCATAGCCCTCCATACTCCTATCATTCATGCTCCTGTCTTCTATGTATAGGGGGGATGTCAGAGGTATGACAGAGAGATGATGAGGCAGAGATTGAGTGGACAGCCAGAGACTTTCTCTCAGAGCAGAAATGGCTAATACAAGAATCAATTTCCTAGCTCTTTGCTTAATATCTTCCCCTCCAAGTTCCACCCATCACCTGGTGCTTTGCTCTCTCTCCTCCCCCCACTTTTCAAATCTGCTCCTCAGCATTTTCTCTCCAGTCTTGCCGAAGGGTTTCGGCCTGAAACATTGACTGTACTTTTTTCTGTAGATCCAGCCTGGCCTGTTGAGTTCCAGCACCTTGTGTGTGTTGCTTGGATTTCCAGCGTCTGCAGATTTTCTCTTGTTTGTGAATAGAATTAAGTCTTTTGGCCAATCAAGTCTGCTTTGCTCTGAGTCAGCTTCAGTGCAGTTTGCAACTGATTCATGGATCATTTTCTCCTGCACACTTTGGACATTCTCTCTTCTTCCTCTTCCCATTAGGCAGAAGATGCGAAAGCTAGAAAGAATGAATGTCAGGCTCAAGGATAGCATCTACACGGTAGCGTAGTGGCTAGCACAGCGCTTTAAAGTACAGGCGACATGGGTTCAATTCCTGCCGCTGTCTGCAAGGAGTTTGTATGTTCTCCCCGTGACCACGTGGGTTTTCTCCGGCTGCTCCAGTTTCCTCCTATAATCCAAGGACGTACCAGTCAATAGGTTAATTGGTCATTGTAAAATCAGATTAAATCAGGGGATTGTTGGGTGACATGGCTCAAAGGGCTGGAAGGGCCTATTCTGTGTTGTATCTCAATAAATAAATAAAATCCACCGTTTTAAGACTGTTGAAAGCTGCCTTAGCATAATAAGATGGACTTTGGACCTCACAGTGACCTTGCACCTTATTGTCTTCCTGCACTGCACTTTCTCAGTAACAGTAACACTCTACTCTCTGTAATTATTTTCCTTTGATGCACTGCTGTAATAAAATGATCTGCACAGAAGTTTCCCACTACCTCAGTATATGTGACAATAATAAACCAATTTACCAGTTTAGTGATGGTACAGCATGATTAATGGAAAGGATAACTACTATTAAATATATAACAGAATCCTCAGAATAAAAGTGACCTTTGCATTCTTAAAAAGTAATTATATGCTTAAGAAAACCTTCATTTGTGATCTCAGACAGTTTTACTACACCGTGTATATTCTGCATAACCTTTCCCCTTCGCACTAACAGAGGAATTATTGTCAGGGTGGAATCACGGCTTAGCAGTAACCCCAGTGTCTCCCACCCCCGTCGCTCCCAGAACATCACCAAAACCAAAAATCTTCCTGGCACCATTCAGTTATTTTAGCCTGAAGCATTAGCAAAGGCTAGTCAGCCAAAATTTGATTGGGTCACTTAGGTCTGTCACTCCTTTGAGTGCACTGACAAGGGCTTCTACTGTCTGTAAATTAACCCCTAGTGCCGAGACAGCGCAGCCTCAGAGAGTCTGGCGAGCAATTCCCCTAAGTGAAGTCTCCATAACTGAATTTCCCAGACGACAAAGAGCTGGAGTCAGAACTAAGCCATCCTTTGTTTTAGCTTTGCAAAGTGCAATGTCGTCGAGTGCAGAAGGTTAAACACAGACAATGTAGAGGAAGCCCAGGAAGATGGCTTTAGGGGAAAACATATACTTTACAGTTATGGCCTGCATTAATCTTCTCTCCCGTGGTGGCAATGTAGACTTGAGAAAAGCCATTATTATAGTTTGATGATCTTTCTTGCTTATTTGACTTTGGAGGTCTCTGGTGGAAAACCAGCCACTGGAGAGATTTATATCCGCTGTACATTCGGATCGCTGGGTGGCAGAGAAACAGCTTGTACTTATTTATTTATCTATCAGGCACACAATACGCAACCAATACTGTGTAAAAAATGAATTATTCTACTCTCTCAGAGTGATTCCCATTGTCCACTGGGCACAGTTTTGTGCTAATGATGCATAATTGCTATCGATATTTCTATCAGCGTTCAAAGTAAATTCATTATCAAAGTACATATGCAGCCCTCCGTTGGCCGGGGTCAACCATTGATGCTGCGTCCTTGCTGACTACGTTGAGGCTGATACGTAGGCCAGGGCAATACGAGAGCAAGCTGTTGCCCGTGTAGCAGGTTCCTCCGCTCTATGCAGCTGATGTATTCAGAGAAAAGGCAGAGACCGATACTGTTTGGCATCAGCGGTGTCACAGGAGTTGTGAGTCAGCGTTGAACTCGAGGGTTTACTCCCAGTGCCTTCCTCATGAGTGGGTAGAGCCACAAGGCAGCGAAGGCTTGAGATCAGTTTTCCTTCTGGTAGGTGACCTGACAACCATGGCTGATGAACCCCATCTTGCCCGGCAAAGTATATATGTCACCATATACTACCCTGTGAATCATATTTATTTATTTAAAGGAACGGTATGGAGCAAGCAACCCAACTATTTAACACTAGTCTAATTGCAGGACAATTTATAAAAACGAATTAATCACCCCAAATTGATACATATTTGGACTGTGGAAGTTAACCAGAGCACCCGGAGGACCCCCTCACCGTCATGGGGAAATGTACAAACTCCTTTCAGGCAGCGATGGGAATCGAACCCTGGTCACCTGCAGTGTAAAGCGTTGTGCTAACCACTACGCTACCATGCTGTGTTAATGCATCCTCAAAGATGAAAGGGATGTAACTCTCACCACCCATTTCAGCTTGAACAATACGCAACAGTTTATAATGTGTATGTAGAGCTTCTAATCAACTTTGAATTGTCAAGATTACCCATTCATTGAAGAAACAAACTGCTCTTTCAAGTAAAGATCCGACATATTAGTTGTGAAAGCTACTTCAGCAACGCAGCCGGTACTGTGGGAGGCAGGAATTCTATTCATAGCCGGCTTCAGGTTTGTGTTTCAGCAGGGCTACATTATGACAGTCTGTTTTTATTTCTGATTTCTGGCATCAGCTGATTTTTTTCCCATTCCATTTGCTGTAGAATATTGCGGCACTTAAGGGTGGCACTGAATCACAGTGACTAGCATAACGCTTACAGCCCCATCCGTAAGACTAGGATCAAATCTGTTGGGGTTGGTACGTTCTCCCCATGACCGTGTGTGTTCCCTCAGTTACGTCAGGTTTCCCCCACATTCCAAGGATGTGCGGGTTAGGGTCAGTAGGTCATGGGCATGCTGTGTGGCGCCGGAGCCATGGCGACACTTGCAGGCTGCCCCCAGCACATCATTGGACTGTTGCTTGTGGGTACAAACAGCGCATTTCACTGTATGTTTTCGTGCAGAAGGTGGTGAGCATATGGGAGGAGCTGCCAGAGGAAATGACTGAGGCAGGTTCAATCGTATCATTTAACGCTTGGCTAGGTACATGGAGGGACAGGGCTTGGAGGGGTATGGGCTGATTGCAGGAAATTGGGACTAACTGGGTGGGCACCATGGTCAGCATGGTCTGGTTGGGCCGAAGGACCTGTATCCCTGCTGTACTGTTCTCTATAATTCTACCACTGGTTCCACATACACAGCACACTCTGTGTGAAAAGTTTTCCCCTTGGGTCTCCTTTAAATCTTCACGCTCCTACCTTGAACATATACCAGTAATATTAAACCTGATTCTGACTCTCCTTTGCACCAGGGAAGACAGTCCCAGCCTCTCCATTCTCTCCTTATAACTCAAGATCTCCAGACCCAGAAACATCCTTCGGAATCTTTTCTGCGCTGTTTTTAGCTCGAATAACCTCTGACTCACACCCAGCAAATCTTGATGATTATAGAAACAGCACTCGACCCTTAGGGAGGCGGGGTGGAGATGCTCTCCACCAAAGGAGGTGTAAGGCGCTCCTACCCTCCGCTCGCCTGCAGGTCACCCTCGGGCAAGGTGTAGCACCTGCTCCCCCCCCCCACCATCAATCAGGGTGGGAGCAGGTGGTGGATGGTCGTATGAGCAGCTGGTGCAGATCACAAGCCCTGGTTAAGCGACCACTGACACCAGGCAGACAATCTCTGAAGAGTACACGAATGAATCTGCAGATGCTGGAAATAAATAAAAACACAAAATGCTGGCAGAACTCAGCAGGCCAGACAGCATCTATGGGAGGAGGTAGTGACAACTCTGAAGAGTATTGATAGTGGCTGGGGTCACCTGCCTTGTAAAGACACGGCCCAAAAGAAAGTAATGACAAACTGCTTTGATGTAAAAATTTGCCAAGAAGAATAATGGTCATGAAACCATGATTGCCAACACTATGGACACGGTACATAATGATGACAACTAGACCCTTAGCTTTATAAGCTCATGGATAAACCAGGAAAATGAGTGAAGTTATACTAAAGCATTTCAAATCACTGCTGAATGTAAGCATGATACAAGGAAAGCAGCATCCATCATCAAGGACCTGCACCACCCAGGCTATACTCTCTTCTCATTACTACCATCAGGCAGGAGGTACAGGAGCTTTAGATCTCACACCACCAGGTTCAGGAACAGTTGGTACCCTCCTGAAGCAGCGTGGATAACTTTACTCACCGCTATGAACTAATTCTTTAAAGATTAGCTTTATTATCTTTATTTGTCACATCGTAACATTGTGTAATACAGCGAAATGCACCATTTGCTTCAACAACCAACACGTTCTGGGGATATGCTGGAGACAGCCCACGAGCTAACAGTGCTAATTTTGCATGCCCGCAACTCACTAACCATGACCCTAACCTGCAGGTTTTTGGAATGTGGGAGGAAACCGGTGCCGTCAGAGAGGGAACATGGAAATTCCTTATAGAGAGCAGTGGGAATTGAACCCTGACCTTACAACTGGCACTGTAAAGTTTTATGACAACTGCAACAACTCACGTCCTCAGTATTCGTTTTTATTTGTACAATTTACCTTCTTTTGCACATTGGTTGGTTATCGGTTTATGCATAGTTTTATGTAAATTCTATTGTATTTCTTTTTTCCCACTAAAAGCTTGTAAGAAAATGAATTATGATGTAGTATATGGTAGCATATATGTACTTTGATAATCCTTGAGAACGAGCAGCGACCTGAGGTTTGCCCATGTAAGTACCGGGCTAGATTGAGAAGGTCAGAGTGTCGGGGCTGGAGGTGAGGGACGGGCCCGTGCTCAGCTTACTACTCCATGTGGGTTACTCTTCTCTGTACTGAACTGGGGCTGTGGCCTGGATCCTATTCTGGCTGGCTGCCGGTTACCAGTGGAGTTCCACAGGGGTCGGTGTTGGGACTGCTGTTTTTTACGATGTATGTCAATGATTAGGACTATGGAATTAATGGATTTGTGGCTAAATTTGCCGGTGATACAAAGATAGGTGGAGGAGCGGGTAGTGTTGAGGAAACAGAGAGCCTGCAGAGAGACTTAGATAGTTTAGGGGAATGGGCAAAGAGGTGGCAAATGAAATACAATGTTGGAAAGTGTATGGTCATGCACTTTGGTGGAAGAAATAAATGGGCAGACTATTATTTAGATGGGGAGAGAATTCAAAATGCAGAGATGCAAAAGGACTTGGGAGTGCTTGTGCAGGAAACCCTAAAGGTTAAACTCCAGGTTGAGGTGGTGATGAAGAAGGTGAATGCAATGTTGGCATTCATTTCTAGAGGTATAGAATACAAGAGCAGGGATGTGATGTTGAGGCTCTATGAGGCACTCATGAGACCACGCCTGGAGTGTTGTGTGCAGTTTTGGGCTCCTTACTTTAGAAAGGATATACTGACATTGGAGAGGGTTCAGAGAAGATTCACGAGAATGATTCCAGGAATGAAAGGGTTACTGTATGAGTAACGTCTGGCAGCTCTTGGGCTGTATTCCCTGGAGTTCAGGAGAATGAGGGGAATCTCATAGAAACATTCTGAATGTTAAAAGGCCTGAACAGATTAGATATGGCAAAAGTATTTCCCATGGTAGGGGATTCTAGGACAAGAGGGCATGACTTCAGGATTGAAGGATGTCCATTTAGAACTGAGATGTGGAGAAATTACTTTAGACAGAGGGTGGTAAATCTGTGGAATTTGTTGCCACAAGTGGCTGTGGAGGCCAAGTCATTGGGTGTATTTAAGGCAGAGATAGATAGGTTCTTGATTAGCCAGGGCATCAAAGGGTATGGGGTGAAGGCAGGAGAGTGGGGATAACTGGAAGAATTGGATCAGCCCGTGACTGAATGGTGGAGTAGACTCGATGGGCTGAATGGCCTACTTCTGCTCCTGTATCTTATGGTCTAATGGACTCTGGATCGATTGCAGTGATGAGTAGATTCGCAGCTGTGAACTCACTTTCGTGAAATTCAGTTCAGAATGTGATTTTCTTACTTTTATTGTCTGCACAATTTGTTTTTTCTGCACGATAGGTGTTTGCCGATCTTTTTTTAATGGGTTCTATTGGGTTTCTTTGTTTTGTAGATGCCTGTAAGGAGACAAATCTTGAAGTTGTATATAGTATACATTCTTTAATAATAAATGCATTCTGCACTTGAACCATGTAGAAGAGATGCCAAGAACTTGGATAGGCAGGTTAGGAAATTCAAGATTCAGGATAGTTTAATGTCGTTACCGGTACACAAGTGTGAAGAAGAATAAAATTATTTTTACTCTAGATCTGATGCAGCACAAAAAAACTTAAACAAATGAAGAACAATAAATATAAATACATAAGATAGCTTATCTGATAAATTGTACTGTATATAAGGTGAGAGAAAATGATAAAGTATTGGTGGCAGTGAATGTGAAGGGGTGTGTCAGTGGGTGGAGGTGTTGATCAGCCTTACTGCTTGGGGTAAGTAACTGTTTTTGAGTCTGGTGGTCCTGGCATGGATGTTCTTAGCCAGAATGCTACCAGACATGAAGCATTTTGGTTTGACAATAAAAGTAGAGAAAATGTGAGCCTGAAGAGATTAAGAAAAGATTTAGCAGTGATCAAAAGGCAGGCAGATAGAAAAGTCGTGGAGAAGAGTTTCACCCTGAAATGTTGACTTTCTATTCATTTCCATGGATGCTGCCTGACCTGCTGAGTTCCTCCAGCATTTTGTGTGTATTGCTGTAAATAGAGAAGATGGGGTAAAAACAGTGAGAAAAGTTAGTAAGCACATTTTAAATTTTTTTTGAAATCTCTAGCTGGGGTTGATGAAAACGCAGATGTGGAAAATTTGAAATACAAATAAAATGTTGGAATAACTCAGCAAGTCAAAAAATCGGCCTTTGCTTCTTCATGCTGCTGTCCATGAATATCTTTCCCTGGATCCTCACAGAGTTTTGACTGCAATGTATATCCAGTTCCCTTTCGAAGGTCTTTGGGTTAAAAAAAACATCGTAATGCTAGAATTCCAAAGCAAAGTTCAAAGTAATTTATTATCAAAGTTTGTCACCATATAAAACCCTGAGATTCATTTTCTTGTGGGCATACTTGATAAATCCTTAATAGAATAATAAGCATAATGGAATCAATGAAAGACCGCACCAACTTGGGCATTCAACCAAAAGACAACAAATTGTGCAAATACATAAAGAATGAAATAATAATAATAAATACGTAAGCAATAAATAACAACATGAGATGATGATTTATTGAAAGTGAGTACGTAGATTGTGGGAACATTTCAGTGATGGATAAATGAAGTTATCCACTTTGATACAAGAGCCTGATGATTGAGGGGTAATAACTGTTCCTGAACCTGGTGATGTAAGTCTTGAGGCTTCCTGATGAAAGCAGTGAGAGCTTAGGGGTGGGGGGGGGCAGTACTCAGCAGGTCAGACAGCATCTAAAGGGAGAGAATCAAAGTAAGTGTTTTAGTTTTAAAGAACATAGAACAGCGCAGCACAGGCCCTTCAGCCTGTGATTTTGTGCCGCCCTTATAACCTAAATCCCAAAAGATTCTTGCGGCTGGACAATAGGTAATGTGGCCCTGGTATGTAAGGAGACTGAACCGGGAATAACAGATGCATAGCCTGTTGTCAGGGGTGGGAACATGCTGCAATTCATAATAAAAGACATGATATCAAAACATTTAGAAAATAATACAATTAAGTATTTAATGTAGATTTATGAAAGGAAATCATGTTTATTTATGCATTTCTATTTTTTTAAGTTTTCAGTGAATTATTTCACACAATTCAGATTAGTTCATTGTCATACATAGAACATTACATATTACAGCACAGTACAAGCCCTTCAGCCCACAATGATGTGCTGACTGTTTAACCTACTGCAAGATCAATCTAACCCTTCCCTCCAATATACAGTAGTCCTCCATTTTTCTATCATCCATATGCCTATCTAAAAGTTTCTTAAATATCCATGCATCTGCCTCTACCAACATCCCTGTCAGGGCATTCCACACACCCATCACATTCTGTGTAAAAACCATACCTCTGACATTCCCCCCTATACTTTCCTCTAATCGTCTTAGCCATTTCTACCATGAGAGAAGAAGTCACTGGCTAGCCACTCAGTCTACTCCTCTTGTCATCTTGTACATCTCTATCAAATTACCTCTTACCCTCTTTCAGTCCATTTGTGGAATGTTTGTTTTACCTGACAGGACAGTTTAGTCATGCACACTTCTCCCTTAAATTTCCTGCACACCCCCTCATTTTCCAGGATTCCTAGTATTCACACAAGGGCAGGATAGGATTAAGGATGAGGCTGGGATATCTTTCTTTGATATGAACAAGTTTCTAATCAGGAAAAGATGTGAACAATGAAGGGAGAGTACAATGAGGTCTCTTCTGTGACTTGGCCCTGATCTTGAAACCATATCTTGGTCAATAACGCTTCTCAAATCTTTGAATCTTGATAGCAAGTTAAGTGTTTTTTTTTCAGTGGGAGCCCATTTGTCAAGATATTATGTCACGAAGAAGACTATTCCTGTTATTTCCTCCTCCTATTGAAGCCGAGAGACCGGCAGTGCACGTGTGAAAGTCATTCCACCTCAGGGAGGAAGCACCTCTCCTCTTCTCTTCCACTTCAATTGTTTTTCAGTGGCAGTTTGAGTCGGAATGTGTTACAAGAACCACAGGGTACAGCGGCTCTTCTGTTAGAGGAAATAAAGATCTTTTTGTATCTGTTTCTGGTGTTCGGGAGGACTTTGTTGAGTTCTCCCCGGTATGTCAAAACTTGTCTGTGCTGTCATTTAATGTTGATGGCATGGTACCAAATTAGTACTAACCAACTGGAATCGAAATCACACAAGCATAGCGGCTAACATAACACTTTACAGCAATTGGGCTATAATTCCCGACTCTTACAGCATTAACATAGCATGCCCACAACTTACTGACCCTAACTTGTACATCTTTGGAAAGTGGCAGGAAACCAGAACACCTGGTCATGGGGAGAGCATACAGACTCCTTACAGACAGCAGCAGGAATTGAACCCCGGTCACTGGCTCTGTAAAGTGTTATGCTAACTGCAGGGGAGAGGGGTGGTTTGGGAGAGTGAGTGGACAGGGAAGGAAGAATGAGTTCTTTCCCACATTTCAGCCCTGAGGGTCGAACGTGATGACAGCAGTGTGGTCCCCACCCTTAGGTTAAGTATCCCAGCTGAACTTCTGAACCCGGTCCATTCCAAATTGAGTGCATCTGCACAGACCACCAGCGTGAAAATGCCAGAGAACAGCCAAGTGCTGTGGAGTGCACACACCCATCGTTTAGGACTGACTATGTAACCTCAAAAAACAGACTGACTGCATTCCTTGCTTCACCTCCCTCTCCCTGTCAGCATCTTTAACGCTACCAAAACTGACAGGGTCTCTTATAAAGGGCATCTCCACTCACTGCGTCCTGCTCCACCTTCAGCCTCACTGACATGTCTCCCTCCTCACATTTCCGCCAGTGTTTGGGTTTGTGTTACATTGAATTTCGTTCTCCTTACTGAAGAATGACAATAAACAATCTTGAGTCTTACGTTTGGTTTTGCTGAAGTTTGTTTTACATTGAATGAGAGTCTTGCAAAACTTCAGAATGTTTCCTGGCTGTTAACACTCTCATGAGAAAGTAAATTTTACTAACAAAGTACATACATGTCACCATATACAACCCTGAGATTCATTTTCTTGTGGGCATACTCGATAAATCTATAAAATAATAACCATAACAGAATCAACAAAAGGCCGCCTAACTAGGGCGTTCAACCAGTGTGCAAAAGACAACAAACTGTCCAAATAGAGAATGAAGAAGAAATAATAATAATAATAATAATAAATAAATAAGCAATAAATATCGAGAACGTGAGATGAAGAGTCCGTGAAAGTGAACACATAGATTGTAGGAACATTTCAATTATGGGGTAAGTGAAGTTGAGTGAATTTATCCCCTTTGGTTCAAGGGCTTGATGGCTGAGGGGTTATAACTGTTCCTGAACCTGTTGGTGTGAGTCCTGAGGCTCCTGTACCATCTTCCTGATGGTAGCAGTGAGAAGAGAGCATGGCCTGGATGGTAGGGGTCCTTGATGATGGATGCTGACAAGGTGAAAGGGCCATAAAATGTAACTGCAGATGTAAAATGAAACAGAAAACATCTTGAAAAGACGCAGCCTTTGAGTCAGTGAATACTCACCTGTGAGTTCTGCCAGAAGAAGAATCAGCGTTGGACCCTGACCTGGGAATATATTGCCATCCTTTCATTATTCACTTAGTCAGCGCCATCATAGGCACATGTTTAAAAAGAGATGCCTGAAAAAAAGACCCCCGTCACCCAGGACATGCCCTCAGGGATTGTTACCATCAGGGAGGAGATACAGGAGCCTGAAGGCACACAATCAGGGTTTCAGCAACAGCTTCTTCTCCTCTGCCATTAGATTTCTGAATGGATAATGAACCTATGAACATTACATCACTTTATTTTACTTTTCTTTTGTTCTCTTTTTGCACGACTTACTTAATTCAAATGTTTTATATATGTACTTCCTACTGCAATGATAGTGTTTTTATTATTATGTATTTCAATGTACTGCTGCTGCAAAACAACAAATTTCACGGCATATGCCAGTGATATTAAACCTGATTCTGATTCTGATTACTTAAATAAAAGTGAAAATTCCAAAATAAGAGTAAATAGTGGGCTGGTGGTCAGCACAGACTTGATGGGCTGAAGGGCCATTTTTATTGCTGTAACTCACTGTAACAATGACTCGGTTACTAGGTTAAAATTGTTGAAATACCCAGGCTTACCACACCGCACACAAAATGCTGGTGGAACACAGCAGGCCAGGCAGCATCTATAAGGAGAAGCACTGTCGACGTTTCGGGCCGAGACCCTTCATCAGGACTAACCGAAAGGAAAGTTAGTAAGAGATTTGAAAGTAGTGAGGGGAGGGGGAAATGCAAAATGATAGGAGAAGACCGGAGGGGGTGGGATAAAGCTAGTTGTTTGCCTGTTCTCCATCTCCCTCTGGTGCTTCCCCCCCCCCCCTCCTTTCTTTCTCCCGAGGCCTCCCATCCCATGATCCTTTCCCTTCTCCAGCTCGGTATCACTTTCACCAATCACCTTTCCAGCTCTTAGCTTCATCCCACCCCCTCCAGTCTTCTCCTATCATTTCACATTTCTCCCTCCCCCCACTACTTTCAAATCTCTTACTATCTTTCCTTTCAGTTAGTCCTGACGAAGGGTCTCGGCCTGAAACGTTGACAGCGCTTCTCCCTATAGATGCTACCTGGCCTGCTGTGTTCCACCAGCATTTTGTGTGTGTTGTTTGAATTTCCAGCATCTGCAGATTTCCTCGTGTTTGCTCTTACCACACCAACTGTGATGGGTCATTACAGTGGTTCACAACCTCTTCAGGGTATATTATCACTGACTTAAAGTATATGATGTGGAATTTGTTGTTTTGCAGTAGCAGTATAGTGCAAAGACCTGAAAGTACTATGAATTACAAAAATAAGTAAATAATGTGAAAGGATAGGAAGAGTGAGGCAGTGTTCATGGGTTCACGCACCATTCAGAAATCTGATGGCGGAGGGGAAGAAGCTGTCCCTGAAACGCTGAGCGTGTGTCGTCAGGCTCATCCTGATGAGGGCATGTCCAGATGGTGAGATTCCTTAACGAAGGATGCTGCCTTGTTGAGGCACCACCTCTTGAAGATGTCCTCAATAGTGACGAGGGTTGTGCCCTTGTTGGAGCTGGCTGAGTCTACAAACCTCTGCAGCCTCTTTCAATCCCGTGCAGTGGACCCTCCATACCAGGCTGCAATGCAACCAATCAGAATGCCCTCCAACCTACAGCTGTAGAAGTTTGCAGGAGTCTTTGGTGGCATATCGAATCTCGTTAAACTCCTAACAAAGTGAAGCCATTGGCACAACTTCTTCATGATTTTACCAATGTGTTGGGCCCAGGATGGATCTTCCAAATGTTGATGCCCAGGAGATTGAAGCTGCTGGTCCTTTTCAACACTGAGCCCTCAATAATGACTGGTGTGTGTTTATTAATCTGTAATATCACCACCCTGCTGTAACCAGTTACAATATTTTAACTAAACAACATTTTAGTTAACCTAGTGGATGAGCAAGATTAAATCACTATCAATTCACTATTACTATCTGTTTTGGGACCTCTTCATTTAACGTTATATGTCAATGACTTGGATGGTGGAATTGATGGCTTTGTGGCCAAGTTTGCAGATAGTATGAAGACAGGTGGAGAGGCAGGTAGTCTTGAGGAAGTAAAGAAACGACAGAAGGACTTAGATAGTTTAGGATAAGGGGCAAAGAACTGGCAGATAGAATACAGTATTAAGAAGTGTATCGCCATACACCTTGTATGAAGAAATGAAAGAGTTGATTATTTTCAAAATAGAAAGAAAAAATTCAAAACTCTGAGATGCAAAGGGACTTGGGAGTCCTTGTGCCGGATTCCCTAAAAGGTTAATTTGCAGGCTGAATCTGTGGTGAGGAAGGTAAATGCAATGTTAGCACTCATTTCAAGTGGACTAGAAAACAAAAGCAAGGATGTAATGTTAAGGCTTTTTACGGCACTGGTGAGGCATTTGAAGAGTCTTTGAAGAGTATGAAGAGCGTTTGATGGCTCGAAGCCCGTATTCACTAGAATTCAGAAGAATGAAGAGTGACCTCATTGAAACCTGTTGAATATTGTAAGGCCTTGATAGAGTTGATGTGGAGAGAATTCTTCCTTTGGTGGGGAAGTTTAAACCAGAGGACACAGCCTCCGAATACAGGTGTGCCCTTTTAGAACAGAGATGAGGAGAAATTTCTTAAGCCAGAGAGTGGTGAATCTATGGCATTCTTTGTCACAGGCAGCTGAGGAGCCAAGTCATTGGGTATATTTAAAGCAGAGGATAATAGATTCTTGATTAGTCAGGGTGTTAGGAATATGATGGAAGATAGAAGATTGGGACTGAGAGGGAAAATGGATCAGCCATGATGAAATGGTGGAGCAGACTTGATGGGCCAAATGGCCTAATTCTGCTCCTATATCTTATGATCTTAAGTCTTACACACTAAGTGCTCAGCTGTCAGTTTAGAAAATTCCAGCTAACCATCCAATATCCACCACCCAATGTGGGAGAAGAAGGGCCAAATAGACTCCATGGTAGTGTAGTGGTTAGCACGATGCTATTATCGATCGGTGTTGGATATCTGAGTTCAATTCCCGCACAGTCTGTAAGGAGTTTGTATGCTCTCTCCTTGACCGTGTGGGTTTGCTCTGGGTGCTCCAGTTTCTTCCCACGTCCTAAAGGTGCACAGCTGAGTTGCTCATTGAAAATTGTCCTGTGATCAGACTAGTCTTAAGTATGTGTATCTCTACATAAATAAACTTTTCACCAAGTGACGCATCAGAAATTATGAATATGGGTTTGATTTCAACATTTAAGAGAAATTTGGATAAGTACATGGATGAAAGGGGTATGGAGGGCTGTGGTCTGTGTGCAGGTCAGTGGGAATGCTCTCTAACACACATCTATAGAAATATGCAAGAGACTTTGGTGACATACCATCATCATCATCATTATGTGCCAAGTTGTATGACGTGGACGATAATGGTCCGTGAACAGCTGGTGCATGTGCCAAGGCCAAACATGATCTATGACCATGATTGTCCTTGGCAAATTTTTTTACAGAAGTGATTTCCCATTGCCTTCTTCTGGGCAGTGTCTTTACAAGGCGGGTGACCCCAGCCATTATCAATACCATTATCAATAGCCGAGGAGTCAGACATCAGGAAGAGTCATGGTAGTAGGGGACTCCATAATAAGAGGTACGGAAAGGGGTTTCTGCGGCAACAGGCGAGATTTAAGGATAGTGTGTTGCCTCCGTGGTGCTAGGATCCAGGACATCATGGACCAATTGCAGGGAATTCTCAAGGGTGAAGGTGAACAGCCGGAAGTGGTAGTGCATGTCGGCACAAATGACATCGGGAAGAAGAGGAAGGACATTCTGCGCAGAACTTCAGAGAACTCGGAAGAAGGCAGAAAAGCAGGACTTCCAGGGTGGTTATCTCTGGTTTGCTTCCAGTTCCTCGTGCCGGAGAGGGAAGGAACAGGGAGATAATGGATCTGAATGTGTGGCTGAGGAACTGGTGCAGGAAGCAAGGATTTACATTCTTGGACCACTGGGATCTGTTTTGGGGTAGGGATGAATTGTACAAAAGGGACAGGTTGCACCTTAATAGGTGGGGGACCAGCATTCTGGCAGACAGGTTTGCCACTGCAACACGGATGTGTTTAAACTAAGTAGTGGGGGGGAGGGGATGAACTGGAAATATAAGGATGGAGTTAAAGGGAAAGTGAAAATAAGAAAAGTTTAAAAGGACAACAGAATCAATGGAGTAGAAAGCTCAAGAAGAGATCATACAGTATGTACAAGTGAAATAGGAATTGATATGAAAGGAGAGGGGAGTAACGAATTAAAAGTATTATATAGGAATGCACGAAGTATAAGGAATAAAGTAGATGAGCTTGAGGCTCAGTTGGAAATTAGCAAGTACGATGTTGTGGGAATAATTGAGACATGGCTTCAAGCGGACAGGGCCTGGGAAATGAATATTCAAGGATATACATCTTATTGAAAGGACAGACTGACTGGCAGAGGGGGTGGGGTGGCTCTGTTGGTGAGGAATGATATTCAGTCCCTTGCGAGGGGGGACATAGAATCAGGGGATGTAGAGTCAGTATGGATAGAACTGAGAAATTCTAAGGGTAGAAAGACCCTAATGGGAGTTATCTACAGGCCCCCAAACAGCAGTCTGGATGTAGGGTGTAAGTTGAATGAAGAGTTAAAATTGGCATGTCGCAAAGGTAATGATACCGTTGTCATGGGGGATTTCAATATGCAGGTAGACTGGAAGAATCAGAATGGTACTGGACCCCCCAAGAAAGGGAGTTTGTGGAGTGCCTCCGAGATGGATTCTTAGAACAGTTTACCAGGGAGAAGGCAATTCTAGATTTAGTGTTGTGCAATGAACCGGATTTGATCAGGGACCTCGAGGTAAAGGAACCATTAGGAGGTAGTGACCATAATATGATATGTTTTAACCTACAATTTGAGAAGGAGAAAGGAAAATCGGATGTGTCAGTATTACAATTGAACAAAGGGAACTATGGAGCTATAAGGGAGGAGCTGGTCAAAGTTCAATGGAACAATACCCTAGCAAGGAAGACAGTGGAACAACAATGGCAGGTATTTCTGGAAATAATGCAGAAGGTGCAGGATCGGTTCATTCCAAAGAGGAAGAAAGATCCTAAGGGGAGTAAGGGGCGGCCGTGGCTGACGAGGAAAGTAAAGGGCAGTATAAAAATAAAAGAGAAGAAGTATAACATAGCAAAAATGAGCGGGAAACCGGAGGACTGGGAAGCTTTTAAAGAGCAACAGAAGATAACAAAAAAGGCAATATGCCAAGAAAAAATGAGGTATGAAGGTAAACTAGCCAAGAATATAAAGGAGGATAGTAAAAGCTTCTTTAGGTATGTGAATAGCAAAAAAATAGTTAAGACCAAAATTGGGCCATTGAAGACAGAAACGGGTGAATTTATTATGGGGAACAAGGAAATGGCAGACGAGTTGAACAGGTACTTTGGATCTGTCTTCACTAGGGAAGACACAAACAATCTCCCAGATGTAATAGTGGCCAAAGGAACTAGGGTAAAGGATGAACTGAAGGAAATTTATATTAGGCAAGAAACGGTGTTGGATAGACTGTTGAGCCTGAAGGCTGATAAGTCCCCAGGACCCGATGGTCTGCATCCCAGGGTACTTAAAGAGGTGGCTCTAGAAATCGTGGACGCATTGGTAATCATTTTCCAATGTTCTATAGATTCAGGAACAGTTCCTGCTGATTGGAGGGTGGCTAATGTTGTCCCACTTTTCAAGAAAGGAAGGAGAGAGAAAACAGGGAATAATAGACCGGTTAGCCTGACGTCAGTGGTGGGAAAGATGCTGGAGTCAATTATAAAAGAGGAAATTACGACACATTTGGATAGCAGTAGAAGGATCAGTCTGAGTCAGCATGGATTTATGAAGGGAAAATCTTGCTTGACTAATCTTCTGGTTTTTTGAGGATGTAACTATGAAAATGGACAAGGGAGAGCCAGTGGATGTAGTGTACCTGGACTTCCAGAAAGCTTTTGATAAAGTCCCATATAGGAGATTAGTGGGCAAAATTAGGGCACATGGTATTGGGGGCAGAGTACTGACATGGATTGAAAATTGGCTGGCTGACAGGAAACAAAGAGTAGCTATTAACGGGTCCCTTTCGGAATGGCAGGCTGAGACCAGTGGGGTACCGCAAGGTTCGGTGCTGGGACCGCAGCTGTTTACAATATACATTAATGATTTAGATGAAAGGATTAAAAGTAACATTAGCAAATTTGCTGATGACACAAAGCTGGGTGGCAGTGTGAAATGTCAGGAGGATGTTATGGGAATGCAGGGTGACTTGGACAGGTTGGGTGAGTGGGCAAATGTATGGCAGATGCAGTTTATTGTGGATAAATGTGAGGTTATCCACTTTGGTGGCAAGAACAGGAAGGCAGATTACTATCTAAATGGAGTCAAGTTAGGAAAAGGGGAAGTACAACAAGATCTAGGTGTTCTTGTACATCAGTCAATGAAAGCAAGCATGCAGGTACAGCAGGCAGTGAAGAAAGCTAATGGCATGCTGGCCTTTATAACAAGAGGAATTGAGTATAGGAGTAAAGAGGTCCTTCTGCAGCTGTACAGGGCCCTGGTGAGACCCCACCTGGAGTATTATGTGCAGTTTTGGTCTCCAAATTTGAGGAAGGACTTTCTTGCTATTGAGAGAGTGCAGCGTAGGTTCACAAGGTTAATTCCCAGAATGGTGGGACTGTCATATGTTGAAAGATTGGAGCGACCGGACCTGTATACACTGGAATTTAGAAGGATGAGAGGGGATCTGATTGAAACATATAAGATTATTAAGGGATTGGACACGCTGGAGGCAGGAAACATGTTTCCGCTGATGGGTGAGTCCAGAACTAGAGGCCACAGTTTAAGAATAAGGGGTAGGCCATTTAGAACAGAGATGCGGAAAAACTTTTTCACCCAGAGAGTGGTGGATATGTGGAATGCTCTGCCCCAGAAGGCAGTGGAGGCCAAGTCTCTGGATGCATTCAAGAGAGAGTTAGATAGAGCTCTTATAGATAGCAGGGTCAAGGGATATGGGGAGAGGGCAGGAACGGGGTACTGATTGTGTATGATCAGCCATGATCACAGTGAATGGCGGTGCTGGCTAGAAGGGCTGAATGGCCTACTCCTGCACCTACTGTCTATTGTCTAATACTCTTCAGAAAGTGTCTGCCATGCGTCAGTGGTTGCAAAACCAGGACTTGTGATATGCACCAGCTGCTCCCATGGGTTCACGTGACCCTGATTGTGGGGTGGGGGGGTGCACAGCTTAGTAGGTGCTCTAGCTTGCCCAAGAGGGACCTGCAGGCTAGCAAAGGAAAGAGAACCTTACGTCTCCTTTGGTAGATATGTATCTCCAACCTGCCACCCATGGTGACATACCAGGTATTGTAAAACTCCTAACAAAGTGTGCCTTCTTCATGATCACATCAGTGTGTTGGGCCCAGGATGGATAACAGTTCAGCACTGAACGGTTGGGCCAAAGGGCTTGTTTCTATGTTCTGTCAGGTGTTTCTCTGAGCTGATCTCCAGCTGAAACCAGAGAGAATTGTTAGCACCAAAATGTACATTTTAGAAGCCGAGCCTTTTATTCCATTGTGTCTCAGTTTGCATTACCGACCTCTTTTGTGTAAAATTAAGAGGGGATGTGTCACCTTGGTTACATTTCCTGTGCGGGGCTCAATCAAAGTGCAAATCCAGCTCCGTCATAAAAAATGTTAATCTGTGAAACCCATACCCTGTAAGTTATCTCTTGTTATCCCCGTCCGCTCCACCCCAACGTGGGAGCACAGCTGTCACCAACACAGAACTGGGTTGAATGAAGACAACAATTCAACATTGTCCCTTTGTTCCGCCATTCGCAACACGACGATAATCATGCCCCATTTATCCTGCAGCGTGTAGCATATTGAAGCTCGCTGCATCCGTCCAGAAGTACACCCAGTGGCCACTTTATTAGGCACACGAGTGGGACCCAGTGTAGACGTCTGCTGCTGTAGCACGTCCACTTTGAGCTTCGGCATGTTGTGTGTTCAGAGAAGCTCTGCTGCACACCACTGTTGTAACATATGGGTATTTGAGCAATTCAGGAACAGCTTCTGCCCCTCTGCCATCCGATTCCTAAATGGACATTGAACACCACCTTACTTTTTTAATATATATTATTTCTGTTTTTGTACAATTTTTAGTCCATTCAATATACATATACTGTAATTGATTTACTTACTTTTTTTATTTTCTTTATTATGTATTGCATTGAACTGCTGCTGCTAAGTTAATGAATTTCATGACATGCTGGTGATAATAAACCTGGTTCTGATTCTGATTCCTTCTAATTACTTTCCTCTTCTGGTAAGACGGCGGCACACATGGTCACCGTGGCCACTCCAGGTCCAACCAAAGGTGCCTTTGTTTGTGGTTTACCTCATTTTTCACGATCGCAAGACACTGCTGGTTATTACGAACATCAAGCACTGCAGGTCTACCCCACTGGAGAGTTTCTCGATAGCAGAGGAACTGGACATGGTGCGGATCATGTTACCACCTGCTACAGGATGGCAGCAGAGACAGTGTGCAGTCCAGAGACTCTTAGATAGGTACATAGAAAAATGGAGGCTGTGTGGGAGGGAAGGGTTAGATTGATCCTGGAGTAGATTAAAAGGTCGGCATAACATTGTGGGCCAAAGGGCCTGTACTGTTCTATGCTCTATATTCAAATCTAAAGAGATTAAGAGATGGCACCAGGGGAAAGAGCTCTGAATCAGAGGGAGGTCAGGTTTGGTTGCTGACTCCAGCTGGTCAGTCCACGTTGTCTCCTGTTGGGTTGAACTCTGATTGCTTTGTTATCCCAGTGTTGAGTGTCTGGAAAATACATTGCCTTTGCCTTAGTGATGCTGACTACATAGCTGATTTCATCATCAAGCACATACAGCTGCACAGAGGTTCAAAGTAAATTTATTATCAAAGTACATATATATCACCATGTACAATCCTGAAATTCACTGTCTTGTGGGCAAACTCAGTAAATACAAAGAAACATAATAGACTCAATGAAAGACCGCACAAAAGATGGACGAACAGCCAATGTGCAAAAGACAGCAAACTGTGCAAATACACAAAAAAATATATATCAAGAACATGAAATGAAGAGTCCTTGAAATTGGGTCTGTAGATTGCGGGAATGGTTCAGTGTTGGGGTGAGTCAAGGATGACCTGCTGGTGTAGTGGTTTGCACCACGCTTTACAGCACAACAACATTTTTCAGCACAGGTGACTCAGGTTCAGTTCCCATTGCTGTCTGTAAGGAGTTTGTACGTTCTTCCCGTGACTCCATGGGTTTCTTCCAGGTGCTCTGGTTTCCTCCCAAGGTCCAGAGTCCTACTGGTTAATAGGTTAATCGGTCATTGTAACTGTCCGGTGATTTGGCTAGGGTTAAATCGGGGATTGCTGGGCGGCGTGGCTCGAAGGGCCTGTTCCATGCTCTGTCTCAATCAATCAGTCAATGGTGAGTGAAGTTATCTGCTCTGGTTCAAAAGCCTGATGGTTGAGGGGTAATAACTGTTCCTGAACCTGGTAGTGTATGTCACAAGGCTCCTGTACCTTCTTTCTGATGGCAGCAGAGAGAAGAGAGCATGGCCAGGATGGCGGGATCACTGACTGATGGATCCTGCTTTCCTGCAATAGTGCTCCTTGTATGTGTGCTCAAGGGCGCTGAAGGCTTTGCCCGTGATGAACTAGGCTGTATCCAGTACTTCAAAATGGTATTTCCATACCATCCTGCCACCCTTCTGAAAGATGCTGTCACATCAATAGTAATAAATGCCACCAAATAAATTGGTTTTCTAAATTCTAATGCAGGCATGATAGGTAATTAAAGCAATTAGGTTGCATAGAACAGTACAGCATAGGAACAGGTCCTGTGGGCTGCAACATCTCTGCTGTACTCAATGCCAACTCAAACTAAATCTCATCAATATCTCTTCATTCCCTGTGTATTTGTGCACTTATCTGACAGTCTCTTAAACCCCGCTATCAGATATGCTTCTACCACCACCCCTTCCAGCCTGTACCAGGCACCCGCCACTTTCTGTGTAAGTAAGCCTTTAAACACAGCTCCTTTAAACTAGTTCCCCCTCAGTTTGAGTGCATGGCCTCTAGTATTCAACCATGGGAAATATACCTCTCGTAATTTTATGGACTTGTATCAGCTCCTCCCTCAGCCTACAGCATTCCAGAAAAAACAACGCAAGTTTGTGCAACCTCTCCTTGGAGCTCATACACTTTAATCCAGGCAGAATTCTGTTGAACCTTCTCTGCACCCTTTCTATAGCCTCCACATCCTTCCTTCAGCAAGGCGACTGCAGTTGTACACAATACTCCGAGTGCAGCCTAAACCAAACTTTATACAGTTGCAATATCATGTCCTTACTCTTATACTCAAAGTTCAACCACAGTAGTTCAGTTCTGGCTGCCTCATTGTAGGTTGAAGAAGTTCTAGACAGGGTGTGGAGGAGATTTGCTAGGATGTTGCCTGGATTAGAGAGCATATCTTATGAGGATAGGTTAAGCGAGCTAGGGCTTTTCTCTTTGGAGCGAAGGAGGATGAGAAGTGTATACATGATAAGAGGCATAGGTGGAGACGACAGCCAGTGACTTTTCCCCAGGACAGAAATGTTTAAATTCGAAGGGGCATAATTTTAAGGTGTTTGGAGGAAATTAAAGGCAGTCGTCAGAAGTAGTTATTTTACACAGAGAGCAGTAGATGTGGGGAACTGGCTGCCAGTTGTGGGAAATGCATTCGGGACATTTAAAGAGATTTTTAGATAGGCACATGGATGATAGAAAAATGGGGAGCTGTGCGGGAGGGAAGGGTTAGATTGATCTTGGCATAGGTTAAAGGGTTGGCACAACATCGTGGGCCAAAGAGCTTGTACTGTGCTGTACTGCTTTACATTCTATGCAATACCCAGATGACCTATTTCAATTAAAATTCATTACCTTTCCAGCATACTTTCTAGTGAAAGTGATACGGAAAGACTTTGGGGCAATGTGAAATGAAACCAACTTGACAAAGTTGCACATAATTCAATGAACAAGCGAAACACATACTCCCTGTCCCAAATGGCATTTGATCCCCATTAACGATCAATTAGACGGGTATTTTCTTTGGTCTTTCAGATAATCCTCTTAATCCCTCTTTTATTTCCTATTCATTTTCTGTTCCTTTTGAACGTGGTAACTTTGCCAGTGTTTTCCGATTTGTTGCAAAGCATGGGTGTATAGAGGGTGATGCTGAGGTAATGTTGTAGTATCAATATTAACAAGCAGTGTTCTTTCACATGACATAGATCGCTGACGTTTATTCCCCACCATCTTTCTCCCACAATCTCTCCCGTGGTGTCACCCTTCCTCCCTATAATGCTGGCATTCTGTCCTTCAAATTATCACACACCACAACAACTCCCCCATGGATACCTGGCCCATCTGGATTCCAAGGAGATCAAACATCACTAAGCACAAGACATGAGAGCAGAATTAGGCCATTCAGCCCATCAAATCTGCTCTGCCATTCCACCATCGCTGATTTATTATCGCTCTCAACCCCATTCTTCTGCCTTCCCCCCATAATCTTTGAAGTCCTTATCAACCAAGAAACTATCAACCTCCACTGTAAATATACCCAATGACTTGGCCTCCAAGCCATCTGCGGCAATGAATTCCACGGATTCACCACCCTCTGGCTTAAGAAATCCCTCTGTATCTCTGTTCTAAAGGTTTGTCTTTCCATTCTGAGGCTACGCTCTCTGGTCCTAGCCCCCCTCACCCCCACTATAGGTAACATCCTCTCCAAGTCCACTCTATCTAGGCCTTCCAATATCTGGTGGTTTCTGAATTAAAATCAGGTATAATATCATTGGTATATGTTGTGAAACTTGTTGTTTTGCAGCAAATGTACATTGCAAAACATAATAAAAGACTATAAATTATATATACATATAAGTAATAATATAAAATATTTCTAATATAAATCAATATAAAAGAAATCAAATGAAATAAGTAGTGCAGAAAGAGATCAAAAATTACTGAGGTGGTGACATGGGTTCATTGTCCATTCAGAAGTCTGATGGCGGAAGTTGATCATTTCCTGATTGGTCAGGGCATCAAAATATATGGCAAGAAGGCAGGTGTGTGGTGTTCAAGAATCAGCCATGAAGGAATGGTGGAGCAGATTCGATGGGCTGAATGGCCTAATTCTGCTCCTATGTCTTATGGTCTAGTGGCGGAGGAGAAGAAGCTGTTCTTTAAGTGTAGAGTGTGTGTCTTCAGACTCCAGTACCTCCTCCCTGATGGTAGCAATGAGAAGAGGGCATGTCCTGGGTGATGGGCGTCCTTAATGATGAACGTCACCTTTTTGAGTCATCGCCTTTTGAAGGTGTCCTTGATGCTGGGGAAGCTAGTGCCCATGATGGAGCTGCTTGAGGTTACAACTCTCTGCAGTTTATAGTGAGGGAGGCATTTCTCTAATGTGTTCAATTCAACTCCTTCAACCAGTGTGATCTGTGGCCATCTAGTAAGAGGAGTGGGGCCTGTAAGAGGCAAAGAAGATGATAAGAAAAAACTCAGGAGAAGGCAAGCATTTGTAAAAGGTAATGTTTACCTTAGTGTTTATTTAGGAAGAGGGTACTGAGAAAATATCATTAGGAATGGGAATGGTGAATGCACTTGCACTGAACAGCTTTTTAAAGTACTGTAACTGGGTTACATGCATTCCCAATGCTCCAGAAGCCAAAGAAGTTTGTAACGTGTTCATCAAAGTCTATAACTACACCTTCCAAAAATTTGGGATGCTCTGTAGTTGAGTTGAGTTGAATTAAATTGAATTGAATTAAGCAACACACACAAAATGCAGGATTATCAGGCAACTTCTATAAAGAGGAATAAACAGTCAACATTTAGCAACATAGAAACACAGCACAATCCAGGCCTTTCAGCCCACAAAGCTGTGTCGAATATGTCCTTACCTTAGAACTACCTAGGCTTACCAATAGCCCTCTATTTTTCTAAGCTCCATGTAGCCATCCAGGAGTCTCTTAAAAGACCCTATCGTTTCCGCCTTCACCACCGCCGCCGTTAGCCCATTCCACACACTCACCACTCTCTGCGTAAAAAACTTACCCCTGACATCTCCTCTGTACCTACTTCCAAGCACCTTAAAAATATGCCCTCTCGTGCTAGCCATTTCAGCCCTGGGAAAAAGCCTCTGACTATCCACATGATCAGCACCAAACACAATTTCAGCCTTCATCAGGACTCAGAATTGGATTGAGCTGAGTTGAGCTGATTTATCATTGTCACATTTACCCAGCGGCAATGAAAATCTTTGCATGCCAACCATAATTTCATCACATAAGTACATTGAGGTTTTTTTAAGCCCATCACCCCTACTGGGGCATAAGCCCCCAACAGCAGCTCTTTAGGGTCCTCTGTCCTGGGCCCCTCTTTGAAGATCCTTCCCCTCCCAGGGATAAGGTCTTTGGAGCTTTTGGTGGCTCTGGTGTTTATAGGATGGGTTTGCCAGCCCCATGTCCAACCCTTCTGCTTTCACAGTCGGGCTTGGGTGCATAGTTTTAAGTACAGGGGATTGTCAGAGGTGAGCTCTTTACACAGTAAGTGGTGGGTTGCATGGAACATCCTGCCAGGAGTGGTGGTTAGGGACATTTAAGAGACTCTTAGGCTCATGGATGAAAGAATAGTGGAGGGTTATGTAGGAGGGAAGGGCTAGATTGATCTTAGAGTAGGTTAAAAGGTCGCCATAATATCATGGGGCCAAAGGGCCTGTACAGGGCTGTAATGTTTTATGTTCTATGGAGAAGAAAGCAGCACCAGACACCATTTTTCCCTCTGAGAGCTAGAAATGTTGCCAACAAGATGGAGGAGGACGGGAAGTGGAATTACAGTAATTTCAGTGACATGTAACCTTGGCAGGAGATGAGACGAGGATGAAGGTGAGCAGAAATTAAATCTCCTTGACAGTAATGTTCTCCGTCCCATTCAAATAATTCTAACCGAGATAAATCCAACTTGGGATAATTCAGGCCGGCTGTGGCTCAGAGCTAATACTGTTTCTCTATTGACTCCCACAATGGTTAAATGGGTTTTGTCCATTCAGGGTTACTTATGTTTTATGACACTGTTAAGGACAATATATGAAACTGCATTGAATTTTTATTGGTATCTGGCACTTATTGAAGGTGCATGCACTTCCAAACAGAGGAAGTAGCGCAGTCTTTTAATTTGTAAGTTGATAGTCAATAAAATATTGATAGGAAAATATAACAAAATGCTTGCCTCCCACCCTATGGGGAGGCAAGTCCTGTAGAGGTCTGTGGAGCTGAAATAAAGGACTTTCAGGATCTCCTACCTGTTTCTCAGAGTCAAAAGACGAAGTCACAGTAAAGTCAAAGTCAGATTTATTAACAGAGTACACACATGGCATCACATTCAACCCTGAAATTCTTTTTCTGCAGGCATACTTAGCATTTACTGTAAACAGGGTCAATGCACAACAAACTGTGTAAATGCAAATAAAAATAAATAGCAAATTATTAAGAGCATAAATAACAAGGTAAAAGAGTCCTTAAATGAGTATAGTTGTACTCTTTTGTTCAAGAGCCTGATGGCTGAGGGGTAGTAACTCTCCATGAACCTGGCGGGATGAGTACTGAGGCTCTTGTACCTTCTACCTGATGGCAGCAGCAAGAAAAGGGCATGGAAGAGCATTCTACTTCACCCAGGTGGAATTTGTGGTCTCCTTATCACGGACGGAGTGAGCAAGCTCTAACCCAGCTGAGATCACACCCCTGTAAAGCTGCATTTTAAGACCCTAAGACCTTAAGACACAAAAGCAGAATCAGACCATTTGGCCCATCAAGTCTGCTCTGCCATTCCATCATGGCTGATTTATTTTTCCTCTGAACCCCATTCTCCTGCCTTCTCCCCATAGCCTTTGACACCCCTACTGCCTGTTAGGAGACAAATCTCAAGGTTGTATAATGTATACATACTCTGATAATAAAAATATTTTGAACTTTGAACTTTGTAATCAAGAACCTCTCAATCTCCAGTTTAAATGAAATCATCTCAGTCCCAAAGGGGGCAAATACACCATATTACTTCCTCACCACCACATAAAACTGTGACGCCTTTTTTGAGGAACTATAGACTTGTATCAGTAAGTCTCTCTGTTCCTCTAAACATTCTCTTAGACCATTCCATTCACTGTGTTTGTCCTGCCCTGGGTTAAATTCCAAAGATATATCACTTTACAATTGTGTGAGTTTTATTCCTTGTACTTGTACTTGTTTAGAATACACCTGTGGATTGTATATTGCCTGGTCATTCACCTTTAAAATAACTCTTGCACCCAAAGCGATCGAAAATCTGACGAGTAAGAGCTGTAGCCACCAACAACAGAAATTCCACTTCCAAAGACAAATGAGTTAGAACTTCAATTATACAATCCCTGGTCAGACCACACTTGGAGTTTTGTGTTCAGTTCTGGTTGCCTTGTTAAAGGAAGGATGTGGAGCTTTACGGAGTGCAGAGGAGATTTACCAGGATGCTGCCTGGATGTGAGGGTAGGTTAAGCGAGCTAGGGCTTTTCTCTTTGGAGAGAAGAAGAATGAGAGGTGACTTGATAGAGGTGCACAAGATGATAAGAGGCATAAATCGAGTGGTCAGTCAGAGACTATTTCCCAGGGCGGAAGTGGCTAATACTGGGGGGGGGGGAGGGGGCGGAGTTGGGAGAGGATGTGCATAATTTTTAGGTGATTGGAGGAACGTATAAGGAGGATGTCAGAGGTAGGTTTTTTACACAGAGACTGGTGAGTGTGTAGAATGCCCTGCCAGGGGTGATGGTAGAGGCAGATGCATTGAAGAGAATTTTAAGATGCATTTGGAGGCAGAGACATTTAAAAGACTCTGAGGTAGGCACATGGATGATAGGAAAATGGAGGGCTATGCACAAAGGAAGGGTAACATTGATCTTAGAGTAGGTTATAAAGTTGGCACAACATCGTGGGCTGAAAGTCCTGTACTGTGCTGATTTATGTTTTTATACAAGAAGCATTTCTAACAGGAGTTCCCTGGAGTTTTGAGTTAATGTGATTTTCCTGAATAATCCCACAAAAATTGGATTTGTGGATGCAATTATATCAAATCTTTTCAAATTGGAAACCATACAAAGAGAAGCTTGCAAATTATCCTGAACTCAAGGGACAACTGTCTGTTTTGCAAATAATGGTCACAACATCATCAATAAAAGTTTCCTCTAAATGGTTTCCTGAGCAATTTTAATTTGTCGTCCTTCAACTGTGCACAACTTAATCATCCCAGAATTAGACGTTTTAGTATGTGTAACTATGCCTCGTTCATAACAAGTGCCAATCAATTTTAATGGGCAAACAAAATTCAATTAAAACCATGCAGGTTACTGGTCTTCTCAATTACAGGACTACCCAAGGAAGATTTGTTCATTCATTATGTGCCGTGTCCATGACGTGAGCAATCATGGTCTGTGATCATGATTCTTTTAGCAAATTTTTTTTACAGAAGTGGTTTCCCATTGCCTTCTTCTGGGCAGTGTCTTTACAAGATGGGTGACCCCAGCCATTATCAATATACTTCGGAGATTGTCTGCCTGGCATCAGTGGTCACATAACCAGGGCTTGTGAAATGCAGCAGGTGCTACACCTTGCCCAAGGGTGACCTGTAGGCTAGCGTAGGGAGGGAGAGCCTTACACCTCCTTTGGTACAGACATATCTCCACCCTGTGACCGGCCTAAGAAATCAAAATTAAATACAGTGGATTCGGTTAATTGTGCCATCAGTTAATAGGAGCAGCTGCTTATTTGACTTTTAACTGTTACAGAACAGAAACTAATCAAGAGAATAGCTGTGATTCCCTTCATTTATTTGGGACTCTATGCTACTTAATTTAGACAAAAAGCTGTGGCCGAACAGTTTCTAACTAGTGTTAATCAAGTGCACGTGTGTGGCTGTTAGACTCTATACTGTGCTTAGAGTAAACAGTTTTTAAATAGTGTCAGGTGTGTGTGTTTGTTTTCAAGAAACTGATAGCTGGTGAGATACAAGCAGTAAGAGAATTCAGAACTGTTTTGCTCACTGTGGTTTCAAGCATTCAGGCTTGGAGATGCCAGAAACGGCCGGGAGTGAAAATGAAACAATTTCACTCCTTCAGCAAGTTAGGAACTACTAAAAAATTTGAAAGTATTGACAATAATCTTGAATGCTACAATGAAAATGAAGATTAAGAGGATACAATCATTGATAGCATTGTATAAAGGCAGTTCATTATCTGTGCTAGGTGTCTGCACTGATTTTGTTCATTTACAATCAATCAAAAGAGTACAGTGGCGTACACTGGATTTTTTCCTCCATCGATAACTATTAGGAACTAATAGTTTTATTGTACTGTAGTAGTTAGTGGTAGTGTTCTAATTTGTTCTTTATTTCATTTAAATACATAATTTGTTACTCAATTAGATTAGATGAGATTAGATTAGATTCAATTTTATTGTCATTATGCCGAGTACAGATACAAAGCCAATGAAATGCAGTTGGCATCTAACCAGAAATGCAAAGAATAGTGTTATTTACAAAATAACTGCGAATAAAAAGTAAGTGCTACAGCACACAAATATAAAAGTACTGAGACAGTACAATATGGGTGCAATACTGCTTAGCGCTGTGATGTGAGGTTCAACAGGGTCACAGCCTCAGGGAAGAAGCTCTTCCTGATCCTGCTGGTGCGGGAGTGGAGGCTCCTGTAGCGCCTACCGGATGGGAGGAGAGTAAAAAGTACATGGTTAGGGTGAGATGCATCCTTGATAATGCTTTTTGCCCTGCCCAGGCAGCATTTATGGTAGATGTTCTCAATGGTGGGCAATTGGGTACCGATAATCCACTGGGCAGTTTTCACCATATGCTGGAGTGCTTTGCAGTCCAATACAGGACAATTGCCATACCACACTGAGATGCAGTTGGTGAGTATGCTCTCAGTGGTCAGCGGTAAATGGTAGTTTGTCTTTTTCATACTTTTTTAAACTATTTCAATGAAACTGGCTAATTGGGGCAGCTACTTCATTGGGACAAAATATACTGGTCCCAGTGTGTCCCAATTAACAGAAATCCATTGAACTTTAAAATGTCATGAAGACTTGTCTCCATTTTCCACCACAGCCAAAATTACACGACCACACAAAAAAATCAGTAAACAATGAGATTCAGATTTATTTATGAAAAAACATATGGTAAAGTGTGTTGTTTGTGTTAACAACCACCATAACCTAGAGAGTGCTGGGGCAGTCCGCAAGTGTCACCACACATTCCAGTGACAACATAGCAGGCCATAATGTTTGGAAGAACAGTACAGAGCACAACAAGCAACAAAGGGACGTTGAGAAGCAGGACCACAAAGGTAGTCATCTCGGGATTACTGCCTGCGCCGCGTGACAGTGAGTATGGGAATAGAGTGAGGTGGAGGATAAACGCATGGATGAGGGATTGGAGCAGGGGGCAGGAATTCAGATTTCTGGATCATTGGGACCTCTTTTGGGGCAGGTGTGACTTTTACAAAAAGGACGGGTTGCACTTGAATCCCAGGGAGACCAATATCCTGGCGGGGAGGTGTGCTAAGGCTATTGGGGAGAGTTTAAACTAGAATTGCTGGGGGGTGGGAACCAAACTGAAGAAACGGAGGAAGAGACGGTTGGCTCACAAATAGAGAAAGCTTGGAGACAGTGTGAGAGGGAGGATAGACAGGTGATAGAGAAGGGACACGCTCAGACCGATGGTTTGGGATTTGTCTTATTTTAATGCAAGGAGTATTATGAACAAAACGAATGAGCTTAGAGCGTGGATCAGTACTTGGAGCAATGACGTTGTGGCCATTACAAAGTCTTGGATGGCTCAGGGGCAGGAATGGTTACTTTGAGTGCCGGGCTTTCGATGTTTCAGAAAGGACAGGGAGGGAGGCAAAAGAGGTGGGGGCGTGGCACTGCTGATCAGCGATAGTGCCATGGCTGCAGAAAAGGAGGAAGTCATGGAGGGATTGTTTATGGAGTCTCTGTGGGTGGAGGTTAGGAACAGGAAGGGGTCAATAACTCTACTGGGTTTTTTTTATAGACCACCCAATAGTAACAGGGACATCGAGGAGCAGATAGGGAGATAGATTCTGGAAAGATGTAATAATAACAGGGTTGTTGTGCTGGGAGATTTTAATTTCCCATATATTGATTGGCATATCCCTAGAATGAGGGGTTTAGATGGGGTGGAGTTTGTTAGGTGTGTTCAGGAAGGTTTCTTGGCACAATATGTAGATAAGCCTACAAGAGGAGAGGCTGTGCTTGATCTGTATTGGGAAATGAACCTGGTCAGGTGTTAGATCTCTCAGTGGGAGAGCATTTTGGAGATAGTGATCACAATTCTATCTCCTTTACCATAGCATTGGAGAGGGATAGGAACAGACAAGTTAGGAAAGCGTTTAAACGGAGTAAGGGAAAATATGAAGCTATCAGGCAGGAGCTTGGAAGCATAAAGTTGAGAACAGATGTTCTCAGGGAAATGTATGGAAGAAATGTGGCAAATGTTCAGGGGATATTTGTGTGGAGTTCTGCATAGGTACATTCCAATGAGACAGGGAAAGGATGGTAGGGTACAGGAATCAAGGTGTACAAAGGCTGATGTAAGTCTAGTTCAAAAAACTAGGTAATGATAGAGATCTAGAAGATTATAAGGCTGGCAGGAAGGAGCTTAAGAAAGAAATTAGGAGAGCTGGAAGAGGCCATGGGAAGACCTTGACGGGTAGGATTAAGGAAAACCCCAAAGCATGCTACAAGTATGTGAAGAGCAAGAGGATAAGATGTGAGAGAATAGGACCAATCAAGTGTGACAGTGGAAAAGTGTGTATGGAACCAGAGGAGATAGCAGAGGCACTTAATGAGTACTTTGCTAAAGTATTCACTATGGAAAAGGATCTTGATGATTGTAGGGATGACTCACAGCGGACTGAAAAGTTTGAGCATGTAGATATTAATGGAGAAGATCCTGAGAGGCAGGATTTATGAACATTTGGAGAGGCATAATATGATTAGGAATAGTCAGCATGGCTTTGTGAAAGGCAGTTCGTGCCTTACGAACCTGATTGAATTTTTTCTGGATGTAACTAAACACATTGACGAAAGTAGAGCAGTAGATGTTGTGTATATGGATTTCAGCAAGGCATTTGACAAGGTATCCCATGCAAGGTTTATTGAGAAAGTAAGGAGGCATGGGATCCAATGGAACATTGCTTTGTGGATCCAGAACTGGCTTGCACACAGAAGGCAAAGAGTGGTTGTAGACAGGTCATATTCTGCATGGAGGCCGGTTGACCAGTGATGTGCCTCAGGGATCTGTCTGGAATCCCTACTCCGTGATTTTTATAAATGACCTGGATGAAGAAGTGGAGGGATAGGTTAGTAAATTTGCTAATGACACAAAGGTTGGAGGTGTTGTGGATAATGTGGAGGGCTGTCAGAAGTTACAGCAGGACATTGATTGGATGCAAAACTAGGCTGAGAAGTGGTAGATGGAGTTCAACCCAGATAAGTTTTGTAGGTCAAATATAATGACAGAATATGCTATTAATGGGAAGACTCTTGGCAGTATGGAGGATCAGAGAGATCTTGGAGTCCGAGTCCGTAAGACACTCAAAGCTGCTCCGCAGGTTGACTCTGTGGTTAAGAAAGCATACGGTGAATTGGCCTTCATCAGTCATGTAATTGAGTTTAGGAGCCGAGAGGTAACGTTGCAGCTATATAGGACCCTGGTCTGACCCCACTTGGAGTACTGTGCTCAATTCTGGTTGCCTCACTACAGGAAGGATGTGGAAACCACAGAAAGGGTGCAGAGGAGATTTACAAGGATATTGCCTAGATTGGGGAGCATGCCTTTTGAGAATAGGTTGAGTGAACTCGGCCTTTTCTCCTTGGAGTGACGGAGGATGAGAGGTGACCTGATGGAGGTGTATAAGATGATGAGAGACATTGATCATGTGGATAGTCAGAGGCATTTTCCCAGGGCTGAAACGGCTAGCATGCAAGGACACAGTTTTAAGGTGCTTGGAAGTAGGTACAGAGGAGATGTCAGGGGTAAGTTTTTTACGCAGAGAGTTGTGAGTGCGTGGAATGGGCTGCCGGTGACGGTGGTGAAGGTGGATACGATAGGGTCTTTTAAGAGACTCCTGGACAGGTACATGGAGCTCAGAAAAATAGAGGGCTATAGGTAACCCTGGTTAATTTCTCAGGTAAGAACATGTTCGGCACAGCTTTGTGGGCCGAAGGGCCTGTATTGTGCTGTAGGTTTTCTATGTTTCTATGTTTCTAAAGCAACAACAGCATCAGAAAAGCGATTATAACAAGCACACACTTACAGTAATTTCTTAATAGAACATGCCCGCTTATTGTTAGTACCATTGGGGTAGAGATATAGGAGCCTGAAGCCACACGCTCAGCCGATTAGGAACAACTTCTTCCCTTCCACCATCAGATTTCTGAATGGTTCGTGAACCAATGAATACTACCTCACTATTTCTTTTCTTTTGTACTATTTATTAGTTTGTTGTCATTTATAGTAATTTTACTTTTCTGTACTGCTGCCACTAGACAAATGTCATCATGTACAATTCAGGGATAATAAACCTGATTCTGATAACTTAGATATACCACACACACACAGATGTGCACACACACGACCTATAAGATACACACAAAAGTACACATTGCATTCTCACTTCAGGCACCTGTAATTAAGGCACAAATATAAAATCTGCAGGTGATGGAAATCCAGAACAACACACACAAAATGCTGGAGGAATTCAGCAGGTCAGGAGGCATCTATGGAAGGGAACGGACAGACACAGAAGTAAAATTAGGCTATTCAGCCCATGGAGTTTGCTCTGCCATTCCATCATGGATGATTTATAATTCTTCTCAACCCCATTCATCTGCTTTCTCCCCACAGCCTTTCATTCCCAGATTAATCAAGAACCTATCAAACTCCACCTTAAATATACGCAATGACTTTGTCTCCACATGCTCCAGTGGTAATAAAGTCCACAGATGCACCACCCTCTGGCTAAAGATATTCCTCCTCTTTTCTGTTTTAAATGAGCGTCCCTCAATTCTCTCTTCCTAGACTCCTCCTCTATAGGAAACATCCTCTCCACAACCACTTTATCCAGACCTTTCAGTACATGATAAGTTTCAATGAGATCCCCCCCCCCCAATTCTTCTGAACACCAGCTAGCACAGGCCCAAAGCCATCAGACACTCCTCAGATGTTAACCCTTTCATTCCTGGGATTATTCTTGTGAACCTCCTCTGGAACGTCTTGGGTAGGGACGCTTTAACAGGACTGGTTAGCATAGACAGGCTGTTGCAAATTTGCACACATTTTATACATCTCTCAGTTAATCAAGTGAACATGGTTATAAAATTAGAAACATTGATTGTATTTTGTACACTAGTATCAAAGAGGATGGTCCTTCTGGCCATGTGTACTGAAGAAAATGGTTCAGTTGGCAGGGTCATTGAACAATGGGGTCTGGACCATTAGCCCATCAAAGGGATGGACTAACACAGCAGGTTAAACTTACCCCCACTACCATAATGTGGCTACACTCAGGTTAGAGGAACAACACCTCATATTCTATTTGGGCAGCCTCCAACCCGATGGCATGAACATCGATTTCTCCAACTTCCGGTAATATTCTACCCTTACCACTTCTCTCGTTTTCCATTCCCCATTCTGGTTCCCTTCTCACCCCTTCTTTTCTCCTCTCCTGCCCATTACCTCCCTCCAGTTCCCCTCCTCTTCCCCATTCTCTCATGGTCCACTGTCGTCTCCTATCAAATTCTTTCATGTTCAGCCTTTTCCACCTATCACCTTCCAACTTCTTTTATCATTACTCCTCCTCCCCCCATTCCCCTCTTTCCCTCACCTGCTCTTACCTATTACCTGCCAGCTTGTACTTTTCCCTTCCCCCACCTTCTTATTCAGGCTTCTTCCTCCTTTCCTGCCAGTCCTGATGAAGGGTCTCAGCCCAAAACATCAACTGTTTATTCCCCTCCATAGATGTTGCTTGACCTACTGAATTCCTCCACCATTTTGTGTGTGTTGCACAAGATTTGCAGCATCTGCAGAATCTCCTGCGTTTACATTTAATCAGTTCTGATTCAGTATGACAGACTTCAACCTCAATGCACTTTTATAAACTGGTAAATTGGTTATTATTGCCTCACGTACCAAGGTACAGTGAAAAACGTTCTCCATGCTGTCCTTACCAATCATTCACCACATCAGTTCATCGAGGTAGTGCAAGGAGAAACAGTAACAGTGTTCAGAATAAAGTGTTACACTTACAGAAAGTACAGTGCAGGTAGACAATAAGGTGCAAGGCCTTGCAAAGTAGATTGTGAGATCAACAGTCCATCTTAACCTACTTGGGACTGTTCAAAAATGTAGTAACAGTGAGATAGTGGTACATGCCATTAGGCCGTTGCATCTGCTGGGAGAGGGGAGAATAGAAAATGTCTGAGGTAAGAGGGGCCTTTGATGATGTTGGCTGCTCTACTGAGGCAGCGAGAAGCATTATGGGTTGGAACTCTGCTCCGGCATACCAGGGTCCAAGAACTCCCATCAGCTGGAAAGTTTTGGGTGTGTAGTATAGTTCTCTTGTACTTAAATAAGACCTAATGAAGATCTAAAATTAACTAACATCTGTATTAATCTGCAGTAATTAGAGTGCAGCAATTGTGCTTCAGTCAATAACATTTCCAGATTACAGAAAATTTAGGTTACTGTTCTTAGAACTCACAAACATCCATTTTCCACAACTGCCCCATCATACTTAAGAAGAACAGTTCTCCTGCTCAGAGGAAGAATAAATGGAAATGGGGAGGGGGGGGTAATTTTATGATCCAGCATTTTTGGTGGGTTGGCACCAGTCAGACACCAATGTTGACAGATTAGAGAGTTTCAACCTCTTCGTTAAAAAAATGAAAATCAGCTTTATTTGTTACTTGTACATTGAAACATATAGTGAAATGTGTTGTTTGCACCAGAGCAATTTTGCCCCTTATCGCAATTGGCCTCTTATCTAAGAAAGGATGTGCCGACATTGGGGTGGGTTCAAAGGAGGTTCACGAAAATGGTTCCGGAATTGAAAGGCTTTTTGAGGAAATCATTTGAGGAACGATTGATGGCTCTGGGCCTGAACTCACTGGAATATAGAAGAATGAGAAGAGAATCTCTTTGAAACCTATTCAATGTTGAAAGGTCTTGATAGAGTGAATATGGAGAGAATGTTTCCTATGTTGGGGGGGCGGTCTGTGATCAGGGGACACAGCCTCAGAATAGGGACGTGCATTTATAATGGAGAAGGGAGGAATTTCGTTATATTGGAGGGATAGGAAGGTAGGCAGAAGGGGTGGTGTAGCTCTACTGGTAAAGAATGGCATCAAATCAGTAGAAAGATGTGACATAGGATTGAAAGATGTGAAATCCTTGTAGGTTGAGTTAAGAAACTGCAAGGGCAAAAGGACTTTGATGGCAGTTACATACAAGCCTCCCAACAGTGGCTGGGAGGTGGATCACAAGTTTCAAAAGGAAATAGAAAAGGCAAGTCAAAAGGGCAATGTTATGGTAGACGTGGGAGATTTTAACATGCAGGTCGATTGGGAAATCAAGTTGGTAATGGATCTCAAGAGTGAGTTTGTTAAATGCCTAAGAGATGGCTTTATAGAGCAGTTTGTCATTGAGCCTAATAGAGGATCAGCTATACTGGATAGGGTGTTATGTAATGAACCGGAGGCGATTAGGAAGCTTAACATAAAAGAACCCTTAGGAACCAGTGATGACAATATGATTGCATTCGACTTAAAATTTGATAGGGAGAAAGTAAAGTCTGATGTAGCAGTATTTCAGTGGAGTAAGGGAAATTACAGTGGAATGAGAGAGGAGCTGGCCAAAGTAAATTGGAAGGAGCTTCAGGCAGGGATGTCAGCAGAGCAGCAATGCCATGCATTTCTGGGGAAAATGAGGAAGGTGCAGGACATGTGTATTCCAAAAATGAAGAAATACTCAAATGGTAAAATAGTACAACCATGGCTGACAAAGGAAGTCAAAGCTAGTGTAAAAGCAAAAGAGAGGGCATACAACAAAGCAAAAATTAGTGGGAAAATAGAGGATTGGGAAGTTTTTTAAAACCTGCAGAGAGCAACTGAAAAAGTCATTAGGAGGGAAAAGATGAAATATGAAAGCAAGCTAGCAAAAATATCAAGATGGATAGAAAAAGTCTTTTCAAATATGTTAAAAATAAACGAGAAATGAGAGTGGATATAGAACCACTAGAAAATGAGGCAGGAGAAATAATAATGGGGGACAAGGAGATGGCAGATGAACTAAATGAGTATTTTGCATCAGTTTTCACTGTGGAAAACATTAGAAGTATACCTGATATTGTAGTGTATGGAGGAAGAGAAGTGGGTGCAGTTACTGTTACGAGAAAGAGGGAGCTCAAAAAGCTGAAAGACCTAAAGGTACATAAGTCACCCAAACCAGATGAACTGCACCCTAGGGTTCTGTAAGAGGTAGCATTAGAGATTGTGGTGACATTAGAAATGATCTTTCAAAAATCATTGGACTCTGGCATGGTGCCAGAGGACTGGTAAATTGCAAATATTACTCCATTCTTTAAGAAAGGAGGAAGGCAGCAGAAAGGAAGTTATAGACCAGTTAGCCTGACCTCAGTGGTTGGGAAGATGTTAGAGCAAATTGTTAAGGATGAGTTGATGGAGTACTTGGTAACACAGGACAAGATAGTACAAAGTCAGCATGGTTTCCTTCAGGAAAAATCCTGCCTGACGAACCAGTTGGAATTCTTCGAGGAGACTACAAAATAGGATAGATAAAGGGGATGTAGTGGATGTTGTATATTTGGACTGTCAGAAGGCCTTTGACAAGGTGCCACACATGAGACTGCTTACCAATATAAGAGCCAATGGTATTACAGGAAAGTTACTAACAGGGTTAGAGCATTGGCTGATTGGTAGGAGGCGGCGAGTGGGAATAAAAGGATCCTTTTCTGGTTGGCTGCCAGTGACTAGTGGTGTTCCGCAGGGGTCAGTGTTGGGACCACTTCTTTTTATGCTGTATATAAATGATTTAGATGATGGAATAGATGGCTTTGTTGCCTAGTTTGCAGATGATACGAAGATTGGTGGAGGAGCAGGTAGTGTTAAGGGAACAGGTAGGATGCAGAAAGACTTGGACAGTTTAGGAGAATGGGCAAGAAAGTGACAAATGAAATACAATGTTGGTAAATGCATGGTTATGCACTTTGGTAGTAGAAATAAGTGTGTAGACTATTTTCTAAATGGGGAGAAAATCCAGGAATCTGAGATGCAGAGGAACTTGGGAGTCCTTGTGTAGAACACCCTGAAGGTTAACTTGCAGGTTGAGTCAGTGGTGAGGAAGACGAATGCCATGTTAGCATTCATTTCAAGAGGTCTAGAATACAAGAGCAAGGAGTTGATGCTGAGGCTTTATAAGGCACTGGTGAGGCCTCACCTTGAGTATTGTGAACAGTTTTGGGCCCCTTTTCTTAGAAAAGATGTGCTGGCATTGGAGAGGGTCCACAGAAAGTTCACAAGGATGATTCCAGGAATTAAAGGATTATCATACAAGGAATGTTTCATGGCTCTGGGTTTGTACTTGCTGGAATTCAGAATGAGGGGGATCTCATTAAATCCTTCTGAATGTTGAAAGGCCTAGACAGAGTAGATGTGGAAAGGATATTTCCCATGGTGGGAGAGTCTAGGACAAGAGGGCAAACCTCAGGATAGAGGGGCGCCACTTCGAAACAGAGATGCGGAGAAATTTCTTTAGCCAAAGGATGGTGAATTTGTGGAATTTGTTGCCACATGCAGCTGTGGAGGCCAGGTCGTTGGGTGTATTTAAGGCAGAGGTTGATAGGTTCTTGATTGGACATGGCATCAAAGGTTGCAGGGAGAAGGCTGGGATCTAGGGTTGAGGAGATTAAAAAATAAGGATCAGCCATGATTGAATGGTGGAGCGGACAAGAATCTGTGGAATTCATTGCCAGACGTAGCTGTGGAGGCCAAATCATTGGGTATATTTAAGGCAGAGGCTGATTAGTCAGGGCATGAAGGGTTATGGGGAGAAGGCAGGGGATCGAGCCTCAGAGGAAAAATGGTTCAGCCATGATAAAATGGCGGAGCAGACTCCATGAGCCAAATGGCCTAATTCTGCTCTTATATCTCATGGTCTTAACAACCAACAAAGTCCAAAAATGTGCAGTGGACAGCTTACAAGTGTCACCATGTTTCCAGAGTCAACATACCATGCCAACAACATACTAACCCTAACCCATAATGAGGGAGGAAACTGGAGCACCTGGATGAATCCCACATGGTCACGGGAAGAAGGTACAAGCTCCTTACAGATAGTGGTGATGATTGAACCCTAACCTTATACAGTAGCTGGAATTGTATTCTGCCTCTCAATTAACATCATGATCTGTATGAAGGAAATGCAAGTTTTTCATTGTATGTTGTTACAGTGAAGACCCCATAGTTTAACTGGCTGATAAACCAATAGGTGTGTCCACCTATGGACATACAGTCAATCTCTGGGTATAAGCTCATTCATTATGTGCCTTGTTGTGCTCCTATGGCTTCACGTGACCCTGATCGGGGGGGAGGGACAAAGCAGGTGCTATTTACCCAAGGGTGACCTGCAGACTAGCAGAGGGAAGGAGACGAATCTCTACCCCGCCACCCAAGGATATAAGCCATCTTATTTATTGTGTATTTATTCTTATTATTTTCTTTATCTTATTGTTTTTTTTTCGTGCTGCATTGGACCCAAAGTAAGAACTATTTGATCTCCTTTACGCTTGTGTACTGGAAATGACATTAAGCAATCTCGAATCTTGAATCTAAATTAGAAGTGGCATTCGGGGTTTGGAGGTTACAGAATAACGTGGGTGGGAGGCAGAGTTTGAGGCGGAATATTACCAAAGATAACATCTCAAGAAGTGATTACTCACATATATTTAACACATGACAGTTAACGACATTATTCGCTGCAGTCGAGAATCTCTGAAAATGATGTTGATTCTGGCGAGCAGGGTGAAAGAGAAATAGGAATGACAAATGAACTAGCTTGGTTCTGACTCTTCATTCAGGGACTTAAAAGAAATCCTTCTCTTTTGCTGCTGAATTATTACAGTCCTGTCTCTTTGCTTATGGGTGGGCTATAGCTAAAAAACAAAGAATTTATAACAGGTTCTGAAAATATGGTTTTACAAATATGATAGTGGGAGTGGAAGTATGCATTTCTCCCTCTCCTTCCCTCCCTCTCCCTCCCCATCTCTCTCTCCTTCCCACTCTCCTTTTCCCTCTCCTCTCTCTCCCTCTCCCCCTCCCTTTCCCTCTCCCTCTCTCTTCCCTCTTCTTCTTCTTCCCTCTCTGATGTTCAATTTTAATTCATAATCAATATCACTGTTAATTAAGCGCAATGCAAAACGTTGCTTCAAATCATGGTAATTCATGCCTTGGACCTGAGCTGTGACCATTGTAATTATATATAGGCTGTTTAATGCTGTACTTTCTTAAATACAATTCTGCTTCTTCCTCTTTTATCTGCCAGAAATGCCTGTGCCCTCCTTAGGATTTGAGAAAAACAATTCTCAAAAATCAAAGCTTGGACTTTCTCTTAATACTTCTCGAGCTGACTGGGGCTGTGTGGGTGGGTTGAGCTGGAAAATTGGATTTGTAAATTGCCTCGCAATGGGAAGAGAGGCTAAGCAGAATCTTGTATTGATAACACAACTTCAGTGCAGAAAATAGTACAGAAAAATAAGAGGCTGCTTTTATATGTGGGCTTTTGTACCCTCAAAGTACTTTGCGCCAAGTCAAGTATTCTTTGAAGCTCTCATCTACTGTAAGAAAACTGGTCGTCAGTTGGTATATAGCAAGCTTCCACAAGAAGTTCAAGTTGTATAATGCTGAAGCTGAGGTTGTACTTCAGATTGGGGGTGATGGACAGAGAGGAAAGCCATTAAAGCTTACAGCGGGATCTGGACCAGCTGAAGAAATGGGCTGAAAAATGCCAGATGGAATTTAATGCAGACAAGTGTGAGGTGTTGCACTTTGGGAGGACCAACCAGGGTAGGTCTTACACAGTGAACGGTAGGGCACTGAGGAGTGCTGTACAACAAAGGGATCTGGGAGTACAGATCCATAATTCCTTGAAAGAGGTATCACAAGAAGATAGGGTCATAAAGAGAGCTTTTGGCACATTGGCCTTCATAAATCAAAGTATTGAGTACAGGAGTTGGGATTTTATGTTGAAATTGTATAAGACATTGGTGAGGACTAATTTGGAGTATTGTGTGCAGTTCTGGTCACCTACCTACAGGAAAGAATACAGAGAAAATTTACAAGGATGTTTCTAAGACTGGAGGCCTTGAGTTAAAAGGAAAGGTTTAATAGGTTAGGACTTTATTCCCTAGAATGTAGGAGAATGAGGGAAGATTTGATAGAGATGTACAAAATGATGAGGAGTATAGATAGGGTAGATGCAAGAAGGCTTTTTCCACTGAGGTTGGGTGAGAGTAGAACTAGAGGTCATGGATTAAGGGTGAAAGGTGAAATGTTTAATTGGAACCTGAGGGGGACCTTCTTCACTCAGAGAGTGGTGAGAGTGTGGAACGAACTGCCAACGAGTGGGGGGGGGGGGTGGTTTCAAATGCAACATTTAAGAGAAGGTTGGATAAGTACATGGATGGGAGGGGTATGGAGAGCAATGGTCCTGGGGCAGATCAATGGGAGTAGGCAGAATAACAGTATGGCATGGACTAAATGGCCCAAAGGGCCTGGCACTATACTGTAGTGCTCTATGACTTTATGACTGTAAAAGGCAGGATATGTGAGGGTCTTTGGTGTCATGCCAAGTGTCCTCTGACCCCTGATGAAATTGAAAAAAATTAAATTTAGAAAACAGATGAAATAGAGCACTAGAAAATTGATAAAAACTGAACAGAGACAATGATTCATAGACATACAACACAGAAACAGGCCCTTCAGTCCTTCTCGTCCAGTCCATGAAAATCCCCATCTTGCCTGCATTGGCACTTATCCCCCTAAACCAGGGGTTCACAACCTGAGATCCACGGACCCCTCCATTAATAGTAAGGGACCATGGCATAAAAAAGTTGGGAAACTCTCTCTAAACCTTTCCCATCCATGCACCTGACCAAATGACTTCTAAATCTTAATGGCACCTGCATCTACGACTTTATCAACCATCTAGTTCAATATACCCACCACCTTCTGTGTGGAAACCTTGTTCCACGGGCTTCTTTTAAATCCCCATCTACCTTAAATCTGTAACCTCTAGTTTTTGACCCCTTTCTTCTAGGGATAAAAACTGTGACTATCAACCCTATCTCAAAGACTATAAGATATAGGAGCCGAATTTGGCCATTTAGCCCATTGAGTCTGCTCTGCCATTTCATCATGAGTGATCCATTTCCCCTCTCAGCCCCAATCTCCTGCCTTCTCCCAGTATCACTTCATGCCCTGACTAATCAAGAATCTATCAACCTCCACCTTAAATATACCTAGTGACTTGGCCTCCATAGCCACCAGTTGCAACAAATTCCACAGATTCACCACCCTTTAATTAAAGAAATTCCTCCTTATCTCCATTCTAAAAGGATGCCCCTGTTTTCTGAGACTGTGTCCTTTGGTCCTAGACTCTTCCACCATAGGAAACATCTTCTTCACATCCACTCTATCGAGGCCTTCAACATTTGATAGGTTTCGATGAGGTCACCCCTCATTCTTCTGAATTCCAGTGAGTAGAGGCTCAGAGCCATCAAACACTCCTCATATGACAGGACTCTGACAAATTTCTACAGATGTACTGTGAAGCATATTCTAACTGGTTGCATCACCGTCTGATAGGGAGGGGCCATTGCACAGTATTGGAATAAGTTGCAGAAAATTGTAAACTCAATCAACTCCATCATGGCACTAGCCTCCCCAGCATCAAGGACATATTCAAAAGGCAGCATCCATCATTAAGGACCCCCATCACCCAGGACATGCCCTCTTCTCATTGTTACCATCAAAGAGGAGGGACAGAAGCCTGAAGGTACACACTGAACATTTTAGTAATCGCTTCTTTCCCTCCACCAACACTTCTTTTCTTTTCTTGCTCTATTTTTGTACTACTTATTTAATCTATACTGTATATATACATATCCAGCCTCTCCTTATAACACAAGCCCTCCAATCAATCAGTCTCCTTGTGAATCTTATCTGCACCCTCCCTAGTTCAATCATATCCATCTCATAGTGTGGGTGACCAGAACTGCACACGCTACCCCAGCTGTGGCATCTCCAGCGTCCTGTATGCTGGAACGTGACTTTGTAGAAACAATAGACTGCACCTGCTTGAAATCTGGAACAACACACATGGGAGCTGGAGGAACTCAGTTGGTCAGGAGCTGGACAGTCAGCTTTTCAAATTGAACCGTGTCATCAGGGTCCTGTCCATCTCCCTCCATAGGTGCTCCCTGTCTCGCTGAGTTTGCATGTATCACTATGTGGCCCTTTTATGCATTCTTTATTGAGTTATTTAGAGATACAGTATGGTAATAGTCCCTTTTGGTCTAACAATACCACACCACCCAATTTACCCATGTGATCAGTTAATCAACTAACTCATACAACTTTGGAATGTGGTAGGAAACCTCCTTTCGGACAGCAGCAGGAATCAGATTCGGAATTAGAATCAGGTTTAATATCACTGGCATATGTCAATAGTTTCAATAGTTCCATTTAATACCAGAGAAATGTTACAATATACATCCTGAAATTCTTGTTCTTCACAAACATCCACAAAAACAGAAGAGTACCCCAAAGAATGAGTGACAGTAAAAACGTCAGAACCCCAAAGCCCCCCCCATTCCCTCCTCCCACACACAAGCAACAGGTAAAGCAATGGCCCTACCCTTACCCCACTTACTTCGGCAAGAAAAGGCATCGGCACCCCCCACCCAGCAAGCAGAACCCCCAAGTAAGACCATGATCTGCAGTACAACAAAAACTAATCGTTCATCTGACTATTTGACATACCACAGTCTCCCTCCCTCCCCATTAAAGGGACAGAGAGGTGTCACAGCGAGAGGGGAGACATAACAAAACAACTCGCTGACTTGCAATGATAAAAATCCACCCCATCGCTTTTTTTCTGAGTTCTCCAACTCAAGAATTGGCAACAAGTTCTCCCCACCAACAAGAGAGAGAGCTCCCAACAGCTGATCCGCTGTTCCAGATGTTCTGCTTTCTCCCGTGACGCTTCAGTCAGTAGCACTGCCATAGAGTGAGCTCGTCCACAGGGCCGTGAGCCTCAGAACCCCGAAGGCGCGCCCGGTTTTCATGGCAGCGTCGTTAGAATTTCGAAAGGTGACCAGTCTTAAGCCCCTAGGAGCAGGTCCCACCATTGCAAAGAACCAAAGTCTGAGAGTAAGTCCAGGGCAGGGTCTCCAACCCCCATCCACCCTGAAAAGGAAAAAGGTAGAACTTAAGCTGTTTCCACAGATGAACTTGAAAGAGTCACTGTTAAGCACCATCATAGCAACAGTAGTACAATGCAAAACATAATAATAGAAAACAACTGTGAATTACAGTAAGTGTGTGTGTATATATATATATATAGTAGTTAAATTAAATAAGTAGTGAAAAAAATAGAAATAAAAACAGTAGTGAGGTAGTGTTCATGGGTTCAATGTCCATTCAGGAATCAGATGACAGAAGGGAAGAAGCTGTTCCTGAATCATTAAGTGTGTGCCTTCAGGCTTCTGTACCACCTTCCTGATGGTAGTATTAAGAACAGAGCATGCCCTGGCTGATAGGGACCCATCTTTCTGAAGATGTCCTGGAAGCTACGGAGGCTAGTGTCCGTGATGGAGCTGTCAAAGTTTACAATTGAACCTAGGTTGCTGCTGCTGTAATAGCATTACACTAACCACTATGGTTATATTGCCAGTGAGTCTGAACATGTTATAGTTTGTCTTTTCATCTAGTTCATTAAAATAAGTCACGAATAGCCGTGGCCCCGGTACTTATACCTGTGGCAACAGTATGACTTTTCTGAAAATGGCTCATTTATTCCCGCTCATTTTTTCTGTCCTTTAACTAATCCAATATCCAGGCTAATATTTTTCCTTAATTCCTGTGAGCCTTTATTTTATGAAACAGTGGTTCATTCTCAAACGCCTCATGGAGACCCAGATGCAGTATACTACTGCCTCTGTTAGTTATTCAAAAAAACTATTAAATTGTTAAACCCTATTTCCCTGTCATAAAAAATCATGTCAGCTGTCTAATCAGATTATGATTTCATAGAAGTCTAGTTGCCATTAATAATGAATTCCAGCATTTCTCTGACATACCAGAGTAACTCAATGCGGTTTTGTATTTCCCTCTTCCCTTGCTTTCTTGCAGATCTCTGCTAGATTTATTGTCTGCCAACCTGCGAGGAACTGCCCTCGAACCCAGGGAGTTTCACTGCACTTTTTCCCTTTAATGTCCTTCCCCACCTTTGAACCCTGCGTTGTTTATAAATACTGGAATATTTAAAGTGAAGGCAGATACAGAATATTTCCTTAAGGCAGAGCCGTTTTGCTGTTCCCTGTTATAATTTCCCACAGAGTCATAGGACACCACAGTACAGAACCCGTCCCTTTGACACATTTGCTTCGTGCCGAACCGTTACTCTGCCTAGTCTCATTGATCCATACCTGGACCACAGCCCTCCACACCCCTCCTGTCCACGTACTTATTCAGACTTCTCTTAAACTGAACCCACATCCATCACTTCCACTGGCAGCTCACTCCACACTCTCACCACCCTCTGAGTGCATAGATTCCCTTGAACCTTTCACCTTCCACCCTGTAGTCCTAGTCTCACCCAACCTCAGTGGAAAAAGCCTCCTTGCATTTACTCTATCCACACCCCTCATAATTTTGTATACCTCTATTATCAATACTCGGTTTTATGAAGACCTGTGTGCCAAAAGCTTTCTTTAGGACCCTATCTTGGCAACATCCTTTTAAATTTTCTCTGTATTCTTTCAATCGTTGTCCTGTCATTTGATGGAGTCTATCAAATCTCCCCTCATTCTCCTATGCTCCAGGCAGTAATGTCCTATCCGTTTCAACCTTTCCTTATGACTTAGGTCCTCAAGTCATAGAATCATAGAGCCATAGGAAAGGATAGCACAGAAACAGGCTCATCAGCCCATGTAGTGTGCACTGAGCCACTTAAGCTGCCTACTCCCATTGATCTGCTCTGGGACTGTAGCCCCCCATGCCCCTACCATCCACGTACCTATCAAAACTTAATCATTGAAATCGAGATCGCATACACCACTTGCGCTAGCCACTCATTCCACACTCTCACCACCCTCTGAGACAAGAAGTTTTCCCTCATGTTCCCCTTAAACCTTTTACCTTTCACCCTTAACCCGTGACCTCTGGATGTAGTCGTACCCAACCTCAGTGGAAAAATGCTTCCATATATCCTATCTATACCCCTCAGTCCTGGTAACATTCTTGTAAATTTTCTCTACTGATTGACATCTTTCCTGTAGGTAGGTGACCAGAACAGCACACGGTACACCAAATTAGGCCTCACCATCTTATAGAATTTCAACATAACATCCTAACTCCTGTACTCAGTACTCTGATTTATGAAGGCCAATGTGCCAAAAGCTCTCTTTAGGATCCTCTCTTGGCAACATCCTTGTAAATTTTTTTCTGTATTCCTTGTCATATTGTCCTGTCATTTCAAAGATACATCCTTTCTCAATTTTTTGATCATCCATTCCTATTTTCTACAACTCTCTTCAAAATCTCTTGATTTAGCAATCCTACCATTATAAACTGATGCAGCAGTGAAACAAGCTCTTCGGCCCATCTGGTCCATGCTGACCAAATGGCCCCGTCCAAGCTATTCTCTTTTATCATCATTTGGTCCGTAACCTTCTAAACCTTTCCAATCCATGTACCTGCCCAACTGTCTTTTAAAAGTTGCTATGTACCTGCCTCAGCCATTCCCTCTGGTAGCTGGTATTGAACCTCAATCTTGTAAAGGTTATGCTACCCACTGAGCTACCGTGCCACACTTACCATGTTTACCTTCACTGGCTGAGACATTGATTAGGAGAGTTGGGATGTCATGTTGCAGTTGTACAAAACATCAGTTAGACGATGAATGGAGGATTGTGTTCATCTTTGGTCATCACGTTAAAGGAAGGATGTGATAACAATAGGGAGAGTGCAGAAGAGATTCACCAGGATGTGGGCTGCAGTGTGGATCTGCTGGGGTTAGGCAGATACTAGTACAGTGTTCAGAAAGGAATTTGGATAGGAAAGGAGTGGACAGATTAACACAGGCAAACTGAATGAACTTGGTTATAGTTAGTCATCAAAGGATGGCTAGCGTAACTCTTTACACCGTCATCAATCGGAACTCAGTTGACAACACTGTCTATAAAGAATCGGTACATCCTCCCCATGACTGCGTGGGTCTCCTCTGGGTGTTCTAGTTTCCTCCCACATTCCAAAGACAGTCCAGTTAGGGTCAGTAAGTTGTGGGCATGCTATGTTGGCACCAGGCACATGGTGACACTTGCAGCTGCCCCAGCACATCCTCAGACTGTGCGGTCATTGACGCATGCAACGCACTTCACTGCATGTTTCGGTTTTGAGGTACATGTGGCAAGTAAAGATATGCTTTATGTTTCATTAAAGCTCTTCATGCTTGGTGTGTATGAGCCAAATTGCCACGTTTCTATACTCTATGATAGTCCAGGTGACAAAGAAGGTAGGCACAGGAACCTGAGACAGGAAAAAGGATTACAAACATGATCTCTGTTCCAAACATTAAACTAATCTCTTCAGTCTGCACGTGGTCCATATCCCTCCACTCCCTGCTGTTTGGCGAACCCGTCTAAATACCTGTTCAGTACTCAAGATTTGAGATACAAGATTGGTTAATGTCATAAGCAACACACACTTAAATGCTGGAGGGACTCAGCAGGTCAGGCAGCATCTATGGAGGGAAATGAACAGTCAGCGTTTCAGGCTGAGACCCTTTATCAGGACTTATAATGTACCTTGTAAGTCTTTAAACTTTTCTCCTCTCGTCTTAAGCCTGAGCCCATTTCCACCCCAGGAAGAAAACTGACAATGTTTAAAAGACAGGCGACGCCAGCCTATCTATAGCTCTCTTAATTAGAATTAGAATTTTATTTCTTACATCCATCTCACAACATAAAGGAGTAAAAATCTTTATGTTGCATCTCTGACACTTTGTACAGGCAATGAGGAAGGGAAATGAGGGAGGATATTGCCCAAACACTAAGATTGTATACAGAATTGTTTTGCATAATGTACGTACAGTCCGATATGCAATCAGATCAATGTGTATTGATCAATCTGATGACCTGGTGAAAGAAGCTGTCCCGGACCCTGTTGGTCCTGAACCTAATGCTGTGGTACTGTTTGCCAGACAGAAGCAGCTCGAACAGTTGTGGTTAGAATGGCTGGAGTCCCTGATGATCCTTCGGGCCCTTTTTATACACCTGCTGCTGTAAACGTCCTGAATATAGGAAAGTTCACATCCACAGATGGGCTGGGCTGCCCACATCACTCTCTGCCATGCCCTGCGATTGAAGGTAGTATAGTTCCCGTACCAGGCAGTGACATAGTCAGTCAGACAGCCAAGCAAAGATTAAAAGTACATTGATTATCTAAAAATATGTATGCAGTATACAGCCCTGAGATTCGTATTCTCACAGACAGCCACAAAACAAAGAAACAACATGGAATCCATTCAATGAAAACATCAAATGCCGTATGTGCAGAAAAAAAGAACAAATTGCGCAAACGGCAGAAAAACGAGCAAATAACACACAGAATATTAAACATCAAACCGCAGAGTCCTTGAAGCAGTCCAGGAATTTTCAATTTAGTTCAGTTCAGTTCAATTTAGCGCTGTGTCATTTGTTCACTGCAGGCTGCAGAACCGGTCCGCCTTGATCAAACTCACACAAGATAGCTATAAAACAAGTAACCAGAAACACATATAAAATGAACTGCAGAGTCCTCTGAAAACGAGCCCAGTCCACAAACCACACCAATCAAATCTTGCCCAAGACTCAAGACTCCTGCACCCTCCTCCAGCAGCAGCGAGCAAGAGGGAGGGGGAGGGGGAGAGGGAGAAGGAGGGGGAGGGGAGAGGGAGAAGGAGAGGGAAAGGGAGGCCAGTCAAATGCAGGCCAAAGGTGCTGAGCACCCACTCGTCCTCCGACCTCACCATCATTGATTTCAATTTTGTTCGAGGCTTTAATCTGCGAGTTGATCGAGACTTGGAGCCGATCATGTGTTTGCATTCTGTCATTAGGCCACACGCTTTGTTGTAAACCTTGCTCTTAACCAGGCCAAATTCCCTCAGAGACAGCAAAAGTGCCAGGTCACTGGGTCGGCCCAAAAACACATTATCAAGATGTAAATTACAGGCTCCAATCGCACGCAGATTAGAAGCAGAAGTATATTTAAAAGAAGTAGTTTCAGGAACTGTCCGCAGCCATCGCCATTCGTCATGTAAGTTGCTGGCACCATCTTGCAGCAAGGTAAATTTTTTAATAAATAGGTTTATTATTGTCAAATGTACCTGGGTATTTGCATGCCATCCATTCAGATCATTTCATTACAACAGTGCATGAGATAGTACAAGGAAAAACAATAATAGAATGCGAAATGAAGTGTTACATTTATAAAGAAAGTGCAGTGCAGGCAGACAATAAGGTGTAAGGCCTGTAACAAGACGGACTGTGAAGTCAAGAGTCTTAACTTCCCTTTGACCAAAACCCAAAGATAACCAACAGATAACAGGGATTATGAATGATGGTCGGCTTTTCTGTCCTGGTCAATAAACCAACGACATGCCGTGTGTGAGAATTCAGGCCCTGATCATGTAGTGATCGAGAACTTCATGCCGTGTCCTGAAGTTCCATAATCTAAAATCAGAATCAAGTTAATTATCTCTGTCTGAAGTGTGGTGATATTTGGTGTTCTGTGGCAGTAATACAGTGTAAGAATTACTATATGTTTATCGTCGTTGTGTGCCATGTCATATGACGTGGACAATCATGATTGTTCTTGGCAGATTTTTCTGTAGAAGTGGTTTGCCATTGCCTTCTTCTGGGCAGTGTCTTTACAAGAGGGGTGATCCCAGCCATTATCAATACTCTTCAGAGAGTGTCTGCCTGACATAACCAGGACTTGTGATGTGCACCAGCTGCTCATACAACCATTCACCACCTGCTCCCATGGCTTCATGTGACCCTGATCGGGGGGCTAAGTAGGTGCTACACCTTGCCCAAGGGTGACCTGCAGGCTAGCAGAGAGACATCCTTTGGTAGAGATGTATCTTCACTGTACATTACAATAAATAGTGCAAAAGAGGAGTAACAAGGTGGTTTTCATGGTTTCATGGACTGCTCAGAAATCTTATGACAAAGGGAAAGAAGCTGTTCCCGAATCATAAGTTTTCAGGCTCCTGTACCTCCTCTCCGATGGTAAAAATGAGAAGAGGGAATGGTGAGGGGACTTAATAATGGATGCCACCTTCTTGAGGCACTGCCTTTTGAAGATGTCCTTGATGATGGAGAGGTTGTCCCTCTGCTGGTGCTGGCTGAGTCGATACCCTCTGTAGCCTCTTGCGATCCATTGCATTGGAGCCTCCATACAGGTCAGAATATTTTTCACTCTGCATCTGTAGAAATTTTCAAGAGTCTCTAGTGACATGCCAAATCTCAAAACCCTCATAAAGCAGAGCCACTGGCATGCCTTCTTCTGGCACTCAAACTAAAACAGAGAGACCAGCATTACTCTGTTTTAACAATGAAGAGAAGATCATTGTGTGAATGTGTTCCGTTGTCATGTGATGGTGATGTTAAAAATTGAGCAATTTTCATTAATTGCAGTTCAAAAGGTGGCATTTTGACATTTGCAAGTACAGCGACGAGCGGGAGTAAACGCCTGTGATCGGAGCTGTTCCTTTAAGGACCGAGTTCTTTGATGTGGTTTTGTTTGATCTTTGTAAGACATCATAAGTAATATAGTTTTCACCAAACAGCAATGCACTATTTTGGGATGTTTGTGTTACAAGTTTCCTTTTTTTTCGGATTTGGGCAACTGGCTGTTACACAAGGGAGCACACCATTTGAAAGAAACGCAAGACACTGGGCTGTTTTCCTGAATGAAGCACAACTTCCGTTTAAGGGAGAGAATCACAGGGAAAGATCAGAGAAAACCACATGAAAGGCCTGGACCTCTTAAAGAGGCAGGTCACATTCAAAACCGTTTGTCAAAATGTTGATGTCAGATGATTGTCTAAATGTTCAAAATTTAATAACTTGAAAACAAAAAGTGAATTAGGAGGATGAGTCAAATGTTCCAATTTGATTTGTCCAAGTCAGAAAGAACGATCAGCCATGAATGCTGAAACAACTTCCTGCTAATATGTTTTTCTCCCTTATTTTAATTTTTATTACCGTATTAAGCCAAGGGTTCTTTCAACTTTCCAGCAAAAATCACACACATTCATACTGGGTCATCAGAGCAATAAAATCACTTCACAGGAGTGCGATCAAGGAAAGTTTTGCCAGTGTCTCACAGAAAGAAGTTTATAAAGATTAGCTTTATTTGTCACATGTACATTGAAGCATGCAGTGAAATGCAGCATTTGTGTCATAACAAAATAGTGAAGTTTGTGCTGAGGGCAGCCCACAAGTGTCATCATGTTTTCGGAGCCAGCGTAGGGTGAGACTAGGTCATAGGTTATAGGTGAAATATTTAAGGGGTAACTGAGAGGAAAATTCTTCACTCAGAGCGTGGTGTGAGTGTGGAATAAGCTGCCAGCAGAAGTGGTAGATGCGGTTTTGAGTACATTTAACAGAAGTTTGGGTAGGTACTTGGATGGGATGAGTACAGATGGCTATGGCCCAGATGTGGGTCGATGGAATGAGTAGAATAATAGTTTGGCATGGACTAGATGGACCAAAGGGCCTGTTTCTGTGCTGTAGTACTCTATGACACTATGACTGTATAACATGGCCACAACTCACTAACCCGAAACATACAGCTTTGGAATGTGGGAGGAAACCTACACAGAACATGCAAACCCCTCGAACCCAAGTCGCTGGTGCTGTAGTAACTTCACACAACACTATGCTACCCTGCCGCCTTGTTTCCACCCCTTGAGCTAGCCTTTTCCTTTTCCTTTCTCTCTGAGACAGCAGTGGGCAGGAGAGAGAATCAACCGGCAGATCCAGTACACAGAACTATCTTTGCTTTTTCTCAGGATATGGGTTTCCCTGACCAGTGATGCTCAGAGAGGCCACAGGGGCATAGCCTCAGAATAGAAAGATATCCCTTTATAAAAGAGAGTAGAAGTCCTCCTTAGCTGGAGGGTGGTGAATCTGTGGAATTCATTGCCACAGAAGGCTGTGGAGGCCAAGTCATTGGGTATATTTAAAGTGGAGGTTGATAGGTTCTCAATTACTAAGGTCTACTAGATTACTAGATGAAGGGATTAAAAGTAACATTAGCAAACTTGCTGATGACACAAAGCTGGGTGGCAGTGTGAAATGTCAGGAAGATGTTATGAGAATGCAGGGTGACTTGGACAGGTTGGGTGAGTGGGCAAATGTATGGCAGATGCAGTTTAATGTGGATAAATGTGAGGTTATCCACTTTGGTGGCAAGAACAGAAAGGCAGATTACTATCTAAATGGAGTCAAGTTAGGAAAAGGGGAAATACAACGAGATCTAGGTGTTCTTGTACATCAGTCAAAGCAAGCATGCAGGTACAGCAGGCAGTGAAGAAAGCTAATGGCATGCTGGCCTTTATAACAAGAGGAATTGAGTATAGAAGTAAAGAGGTCCTTCTGCAGCTGTACAGGGCCCTGGTGAGACCCCACCTGGAGTATTGTGTGCAGCTTTGGTCTCCAAATTTGAGGAAGGACATTCTTGCTATTGAGGGAGTGTAGCGTAGGTTCACAAGGTTAATTCCCGGAATGGCGGGACTCATATGTTGAAAGATTGGAGCGACTGGGCTTGTATACACTGGAATTTAGAAGGATGAGAGGGGATCTGATTGAAACATATAAGATTATTAAGGGATTGGACACGCTGGAGGCAGGAAGCATGTTCCCGCTGATGGGTGAGTCCAGAACTAGAGGCCACAGTTTAAGAATAAGGGGTAGGCCATTTAGAACAGAGATGCGGAAAATCTTTTTCACCCAGAGAGTGGTGGATATGTGGAATGCTCTGCCCCAGAAGGCAGTGGAGGCCAAGTCTCTGGATGCATTCAAGAGAGAGTTAGATAGAGCTCTTATAGATAGCGGGGTCAAGGGATATGGGGAGAGGGCAGGAACGGGGTACTGATTGTGTATGATCAGCCATGATCACAGTGAATGGTGGTGCTGGCTAGAAGGGCCAAATGGCCTACTCCTGCACCTACTGTCTATTATCTATTGTCATCAAAGGTTATCAGGAGAATGGTGGTGAGAAGGAAATTAAATCAGCCACAATGGAACGGCAGAAGAGACTCTATGGGGTGAATAGCCTAATTCTGTTTCTATGCCACTGGCCAGGTCAACATTTCTTGCCAATGCCAAGCTGCCCATGAACTTCATGACTTCACAGTTATGAATCATTCACCTTCATTTTTATCTTGAGGCACTCAGCAGCATACCAAGTAAAGCTTGCAAAGACTAGTGAAGCTAGCCTGTTTTCCTGAGTTTGAACACTACAACACAGCAACTAACAGCCCAAAGTAACTGCCGTGTTTTGTCCACACTGCCAAAGAACTTTTTGAGTGTGGATTGGCCTCTCCAGCCATCTGTGTACCCCACAGACCAGGAGTGGTGAGGGGTGGTGGAGAGAGTGAGAAAAAGAGGAAAAAGTACAGGCTCTTCAGCCCACTGATGTTCTGCCAACCTATAACCCAGACTAAGATCAGCTTAGTCCTTCCAACCGAAACAACACTCCATTTTTCTATCAGAATTAGGTTTAATAACACTATCATATGTCGTGGAATTTGTTGTCTTTCCGGCAGCAGTACAATGCAAATAAAAGTAAAAATAGTAGTGAGGTAGTGCTCATGAATTCAATGTCCATTCAGAAAGCTGATGGCAGAGGTGGAAGAAGCTGTTCCTGAATCATTGAGTGTGTGCCTTCAGGCTTTTGTACCTGCTCCTTGATGGTAACAGTGAGAAAGAGGGCATGTCCTGGGTGATGGGGGTCCTTAACGATGGACTTTGCCTTTTTGAGGCATCACTCCTTGAAGATGTCCTGGAATCTGGGTAGGCTATTACCCATGATGGAGTTGACTAAGTTTACAACTCTTTGAAGCTTATTTCGATCCTATGCAGTACCACCCCGCCCCACCGCCACCCAGTTGGTGATGCAGCCAGTTAGAATAGGCTCCATGGTATATCTGTAGAAATTTACAAGTGTCTTTGGTGACAAACCAAATCAAACTCCTAATGAAATACAACTAGTCTTGCCTTCTTTGTAGCTGCATCGATATGCTGGGACCAGGTTGGATCCTCAGAGATATTAACATCCAGGAACTTGAAATTGCTCACTCTTTCAACTTCTGATCCCTCTATGAAGATCATGTCAACCACTTTAAGGTTGAGCTGGTTGTTTTATGGTTGATATAAACTTTTTAAAAATTTCTGATTTATGTAATTACTTGAATTCCAAATTCCCTGGCTGCAATTTATGTCTCCAGATTAATAGTCCAAGTAATGGATACTAATCCATTAATTTACCACTGTTGTAATATCCCTGTACTGTTTACAAAATTTGTCCTACCTCACTCTACTGGTGTCTCTTTTCACCAAAATATCATTTCCAGGAGATAAGAACAAAGTATTTGTTACTCCAGATCTGATACAGCACAAAAAAACACAATAAGGTAAAGAACACAATGATAAAAAAAACACAATAAATATAAATACATAAGATGGCTTATATGCATAGATTGATTGTATATCCATACAACGACACTAGGCAGAGGAGTGTCTGTACATACGGTGACTCTGACAGGAAATGATTAAGCCTGATCGTGATTGTGATTTATGCCACTCGTGATTTTATAAAACTCCATAAAGTCAGTTCTCAGTATTCGATGCTCTAGGGAAAACAGTCCCAACTTATCCAGTCTCTCCTCCAGTAAGGTGGTCTCCTCATGAATTTTATCTGCACCCTCTCTAGCTCATTCAAATCTGTCTGATAGTGTGGGCAATCAGAATTGCACACACTACCCAAATGTGGCTTCACCAAGCACCTTGTACTCAAGATTCAAGATTGTTTAATGTCATTTCCAGTAAACAAGTACAAAATAATTGTTACTCCAGATTCAATACAGCACAAAAATCACAATAAGATAAAGAACACAATAAAAAATTACAATAAATATAAACACATAAAATAGCTTATACAGGCGTCCCCCCTTTACAAAGGTAGAGCGTTCCTTTGAAACCTTTCTTAAGCAGAAATGGCGTAAAGCGAAGAACCATTAATTTATATGGGAAAATTTTTTGTAAAAGTGAAAATCCTCTTTGTAATGGGAAAACAGGTTACTAATGTAGGTCTTTTGTAAAAGTGAAGTGGTGTAAAGCGAACATTCGTAAAGCAGGGGACACCGGTATACGTAGATTGATTGTACTGTATGTCCATAAAGTGAGACTAGGCACAGCAGTGTCTGTGCATAAGGTGACTGACAGGAAATGATGAAGTAGTGGCGGTTGGGAGTGTGAAGGGGTGGGTTTCTGGGTGGAAGTGTTGATCAGCCTCACTGCCTGGGGAAAGTAACTGTTTTTGAGTCTGGTGGTCCTGGTATCAATGCTACGTAGCCTCCTCCCTGATGGGAGTGGAACAAACAGTCCATGAGCAGGGTGATAAGATCCTTCATGATGTTACGGCACCTTTCTGTATAAATGTCCTTGACGGTGGTCTACCTCCTTGTCAGTATTCAAAGTCAAATTCAAAATAAATTTATTATCAGTGTATATAAATGTCATCATATACCGAAATTGTATAAGATGTTGGTGAGGCCTAATTTGGAGTGTTGTGTGCAGTTTTTGTCATCTACAGGAACGATGTAAATAAGGTTGAAAGAGAACAGAGAAAATTTCCACGGATGTTGCCAGGACTAGAGAACCTGAGTTATATGGAAAGGTTGAATAGGTTAGCACTTTATTCCTTGGAATACAGAAGACTGAAGGGAGATCGGATAGAGGTATACACATTACGAGGGGGATAGACAGGGTAAATGCAAGCAGGTTTTTTCCACTGAGATTGGGTGGGACTAAAATTACAGGTCATGGGTTAAAGATGAAAGGTGAAAAGTTTAAGAGGAACATAAGGGGAAGCTTCTTCATGCAGCAGGTTGTGAGAGTGTGGAATGAGCTGCACTGTGTAATGATTTGATTCATATGAACAGTATGCAAGACAAGCTTTTCTCTGAATTTTGGTATACGTGACAACAATAAACCAAAAACCAAAAAAAAAGCCTGGACCATATTCAGTGATTCATCTTTGGATCTGAATGATCCAAACGTGTGAGTGTGGAACGAGCTGCCAGCGCAGGCAGTGCATGTGAGCTCGATTTCAACGCATGGATGGTAGGGGTATGGAGGGCTGTGGTCCTGGTGCAGGTCAATGGCAGTAGGCATTTTAACTGGTTCAGCATGAACTAGATGGGCAGAAGGGCCTGTTTCTACATGTACTTTTCTATGACTCTACTACCTTGAGTTTCATTTTCTTGCAGGCATTTACAAGAAAAATAAAGAAATGCAATAAAATGTTTCCACCTACTTTCTGTTTTTTCTGTAGCTCAGCAGAAAAGCTTCTTTGTACCTACTGTGAATGCCTGCAGGAATATTAATCTCAGGGTTGTATATGGTGACATATATGTACTTTGATAATAAATTTACTTTGAACTTTTTACTTTTGTACTTTGAATTTATGAAAATTATACCTAGGCAAAGCCTGACAAACAACCAATGTGCAAAAGAGCACGGACTGCACAAATACAACAATAACACTGAGAACATGACTTGGAAAGAAGAGTAACAACATTTCAGAGGCATCTGGCCAGGTATTTGATTGAGCAGGACACAGAGAGATATGGGATTAATGCAGGAAAGTAGGATTTATAAAGAAATATATCTAGACAAAGCCTTACAAACAACCGATGTGTAAAAGAACCACATTGAACCACATCTGCCATCGATTATCCTTGTGTAAAATCTGTCAGTTATTTTATAAGGCATTATGACTCCAGAGATCCTTGCCCTTCTAGCAGGAACATCCTTAAATTTAATTATCCCTTTTCAGATTCCAATGTGCTATGCAGTGATTTTTTTCTACCTTTTATTTTAAGTGCCATTGCAGGGATCTATGCAAAGGTCTCCGTCCATCTCTACTGTTTGTATGTGGACGTGAGAGCAGTTAGCTGAAAATTACAGGCCAACCTCTCCCCGCCATTGAGCGCCGCCACAGGAAAGCAGCATCCGTCGTCACAGGCCCCCACCATCCAGGTTACGCTCTCTTTTCGCTACTACCATCAGGGAGGAGGTACAGGAGCCTTTGGTTCCACACCACCAGGTTCAGGAACAGTCATTGCCCCTCAGCCTGAGTAACTTCACTCACCTCAACTGCAAACTGATTCCACAACCTACAGACTCACTTTCAAGGGCTCTACAACTCATATTCTCAGTGTTACTGTTTTTATTTGTACAATCTGTCTTCTTTGTACATTGCTTGTCTGTCACTCTTTGTTGTCATAAATTCTATTGAAATTCCTTTTATTATCATGTAAATGCTTGCAAGTAAATGAACCTCAAGGTAGTACTGGATATAATAACATACACTCGGTGGCCAGCTTATTACGTACCTCCTGAACCAAATAAAGTGGCCGCTGAGTGTATGTTCGTGATCTTATGCTGCCCATCAACTTCAAGGTTCAAAGTGTTGTGCATTCAGAGATGCTGTTCTGCACTCTGCTGTTGTAACATATGGTTATTTGAGTTACTGTCACCTTCCTGTCAGCTGGAACCAGTCTGTCCATTCTCCCCTGACCTCTCTCAATAACAAGGCGTTTTCATCCACAGAACTACTGCTTGCTGGATTTGTTCTGTGTTCTCTGTAACAGAGTTTGTTCCAACATATGCAGTATACTGCTTGGCCTGCACCCCGGCCTATTCACTGACTTGGCTGAGGCTACACAGGGCTCCCATCTCCTCATAAATTGTCTTTAAAACCCCTCCAATAACTCACCATGCTCTGTAATTGTCTATCGAGGCGCCGACGCCAGAATTAAAACAGGAGCATTATGCAGAGAGTTTGTTCAGAACAGCCCACTATTCCCTTGAGTGCAGAAGATATGACTGGGATGTTCCACTTCATTAAAAGAATTTGAGAAGGTAATGAGAAAGGAAACTGTTTTGAATGGAGGCATAACCTTAAAATTAGAGCCAGGCCTCTAAGAGGTGATGACAGTAGCTGAGAAAATTTCAGAATCAGATTTAATATCACCAGCATATGTCATGAAATTTGTTGTCATGCGGCAGCAGTTCATTGCAATGCATAATAATAAAAACTGTAAATCACAGTAAGTATATTCATTTTTGTTAAAAGTTAAATTAAATAAGTAATGCAAAAAGAAACAAAAAAGTAGTGAGGTACTGTTCATGGGTTGAATGTCCATTCAGAAATCAGGTCTCGGCACTGATCCTTATGGAACACTGCTGGTCGCGGGCTTACAGCCAGAACAGCACCCTTCCAGAAGCACCCTCAATCTGCTGTAACCACACCAATGGACTACCTTTGCACCATCGGCAACAGGCAGGGTTTCTCAGTGGCCACCTAATTTAATTCCACTTCCTTATGCCCATTCTGTCATGTCAGGCCATGGCCTCCTCTACTGCCAACTCTCCGATTGGTGGAGCAACACCTCATATGCCATCTGGGTAGCTTCCAACCTGATGGCATGAACATCGTTCTTTAACTTCTGGTAATTTCTCTCCCCTGCCCCTTTCCTCTTCTTCCAAACCCCATTCTGGTTCCCCTTTTAACCAATGTCTTCTCTTCACCTGCCTATCATCTCCCTCGTGCCCTTCCTCCTTCCTTTCTCCCATGATCCACTCTCCTCTCCCATCAGATTCCTTTTTATTCAGCCATAAGACCATAAGATGTAGAAGGAGAACTAGGCCTTTTTAACCAGATGATGTAGTTCAATGCATTTTCGTCATCATCATCATTATGTGACGTGTCCTGTGACGTGGGTGATCATGGTCTTTCTATGACCATGATTGTTCTTGGCTAATTTTTTCTACATAAATGGTTTGCCATTGCCTTCTTCTGTGCGGTGTCTTTACCCCAGCCATTATCAATCCTCTTCAGAGATTGTCTGCCTGGCGTCAGTGGTCACATAACCAGGACTTGTGATATGCACCGGCTGCTCATATGACCATCCACCACCTGCACCCATGGCTTCACGTGACCCTGGTTATGGGGGCTAAGCAGGTGCTGCACCTTGCCCAAGGGTGACCTGTAGGCTAGCAGAGGGAAGGAGTGACTTACACCTCCTTTGGTAGAGACATACCTCCACCCCGCCACTCACCAAAGTGTTTTACAGTGAGATAAAAGTCCAAATATAGTTAAAAATAAATATGAAAATAAAAGACAAGAAGATGTTACCCGTAGTTAAAAACAGGGTTAAATAAATAGGTTTTGAGCTAGTGTTTAAAAGTGTCAACTGAGTCTGTGTCCCTTATAGTTTTAGCTATTGAATTCCACAGTTTAGGAGCATAGTTCAAATAGGCTGAGGGAGATTGTTTAAATTTAAGAGACCAGCAGAAGAATACCTGAGAGTTCAACAAGATTATAAAACAAAAATAATTCTGTATATACTCTGGTCCCAGACCACTAACAGCTTTAAAAACAAGTAAAAAGAACTTTAAAATCAATTCCAAAAGATACAGGGAGTCAATGCAGAGTAGCCAGGACGAGAGTGATATGTTCCCTCATCCTCACTTTGGTTAAGAGTCTAGCAGCAACATTCTGAATGAGTTGAAGTTTGTCAATAGATTGCTTTGGAAGGCCAGTAAAAAGTGCATCTAATCTATTCAATATAAAGGTGTGAATTAGCTTTTCAGTATCATTTCGGACAGAAACGGATATACCTTTGCAATATTTCTTAAGTGTAAAAATACTGCTCTGGTCACTTTCTTCATGTGGGATTTAAAATTCAAATGTTAATCAAAGATAACAGGCTTGTTACTTCTGACTTTACAATGGAAACCAAGTTCCCAAGTTTATCAAGAAGTTTATCTCCTTTAGCTAAAAATATTTCAGTTTTATCTTCATTTAATTTTAAGAAATTATTGCTAATCCATTTCTTTATCGCAGCCAAACCAGAAGTCAGAGAAAACGCTAGACAGGGTTATCACCATCAGGCTTAACTGAGAAATACAATTGTGTGTCATCTACATAACTGTGGAAATCAAGTTTATGTTGTGTAATGATGTCTCCTGTTGGGAGCACGAAAAGGAGAAAAGTAGGGACCAAGACTACTTCCCCAAGCAACACCTAATGGTACTTTGTATCTCTTAGAAAATTGGTCTCCAAGACAGACAAAAAATTTTCATATAAGATATATAAATGAACCAATTAAGGGGACTACCAGCGAGACCTAGCCAGTACTCAGGCCAATCTAGGAGAATATTGTGATGAATTGTGTCAAAAGCAGCGCTTAGATCTAGAAAAATTAGAACTGAGACTCTGTTGGCATCGGTGCTGCACCTAAGGTCACTGACAATTCTGTAAAGGTCGTCTTTGTGCTGAGGTTTGCTCTAAAACCTGGCTGAAAGGTTAGAACGGCCTGTACTGTTCTGGAGGCCTCCATCAGTCAGACTCGACCATGGATGTTGCGTCCTTGCTGTCTAGTTATGCAAGCCTGGCAGTGCGATATAGCTATTAATAGTCAGCTATTACCCATGCTCAGTCTCCCCCTCTCCACACATCTGATGAACACAGAAGAACAGCAGAGATCGATACAGTTTGGCACCAGAAGCGTCACAGGAGTTGCCAGTCAGCGTTGAACTCAATGTAGGACTGCTTTAGGGACTCCAGCTCTGGATTTTTCCCGTGGGGTTTACTCCTGAAGCCTTCCCCGTGAGCGGGTACAGCCACAAGGCAGCGGAGGTTTGAAATCAGAGTTTTCCTTCTCTTGGATGAGCTGCCAACGATGGCTGACGAGCCCCATCTGCCCGGAGCGACTGGTTTTAAGGTGGCAGTACCTGCCTTTGCCCCTTCTCCTGTCAGAAGAAATGTTTCTGCTGGGCTTAGTAGCTAAGCCACACCTGAAGGCCAGGAGCTGGACTTGGTTGTCAGAGGCCATTTGAGATGCATGCAGTTAGGAGCATTTACTAGGTAGTGGGAGCTTATCCCCATTACTACCCCCGGCTATAACACCCTTAAGGAACCCGTTCTGTTCTGTATTTTCACCTCACCTGTCTCATTGTGCACTTTTGCCCATTCTGACTTTCACCTCTCCCACTTAGATCCATCTCTCTGCCTCATTTTTGCAACACAAAGTTCCCCAGATTGTTCATTGATGGCACTAACTTTGCACAGAAGGCAATAATCTCCCATTATGTAATGCTTATCAGGCACCAAACAGATACGATGCCAAGTACAGTAATCCTTTTTGACCCTTAAGCTGTCTAAAGTATAATAGAACTGTTTTTTATTTGTTGATGATTGATGTAAGTTATGTATTTTTGTTGACTGAAGCAGGCAGAGATGAACATTATTCTAACTTAATCAGAAAATTAAAATATGAACTAGTTTGTTATGAAATTCGTTGAATAAAAAAGCCCAAGATAGCGAGAAGAGATTGAAAATCAAATAAAAATGGAGCTGAGGCTGAGTTGGTGTAGAACACAAGCAACAGTTGAGGGGAGTTAAATCAGCTAAATAAATTCTCAGTCATCACTGAAGCCCTTCTTTAATTCCCATCCCTTGTGTCTTTGTGCATTGTGCCAGAGATGGTAAAAAAATAGTAAAAATACATTTGTTTGGCATTGTGCTTCTAAAACTCTGGACTGCAAACTTGCTGCAGAAGTTGATATTTTAGTCTCCTTTTCTTTCCACATCTAAAAAAATTAGGTTTAAAATATAAGATCAAATAGTGAGATTAAAATTACAAGCATCACACACAAAGGAACTCAGCAGGCCAGGCAGTATCTGTGTAGAGGAATAGAGAGGGTGCATAGAATATTTTCCAGGAAGCTCTCTAGATTAGACAGTATGTCTGATGAGGATAGGTGAGCAAGCTAGGGTTTTTCTCTTTGGAGCGAAGAAGGATGAAAGGAGACGAATTGACTTTATTTCTTACATCCTTCATATACATGAGGTGTAAAAATCTTCATGTTACATCTCTGTCTAAATGTGCAATGTGCAATTTATAGTAATTTATAATAAATAGTATGTACAACAGGAGAGTCAATATAACATAGAAATATAGTAGCGTCAGTATGAATTGATCAGTCTGATGGCCTGGTGGAAGAAGTTGTCCCGGAGCCTGTTGGTCCTGGCTTTTGTGCTGCAGAACCATTTCCCGGATGGTAGCAGCTGGAACAGATTGTGGTTGGGGTGACTGAGGTTCCCAGTGATCCTCCGGGCCCTTTTTACACACCTGTTTTTGTAAATGTCCTGAATAGTGGGAAGTTCACACCTACAGATGCGCTGGGCTGTCCACCCCACTCTCTGCAGGGTCCTGCGATTGAGGGAAGTACAGTTCCCATACCAGGTAGTGATGCAGCCAGTCAGGATGCTGTCAATATACAAGATGATGAGAGGTATAGATCGATTGGACAGCCACATTCTTTCTCCCAGGGCAGGGGTAGCTAAATCAAGGGGGCATAATTTTAAGTTGATTGAAGGAAAGTGTGGGGGGGGGGATGTCAGAGGGAGTTTTTTTTACAAAGAGCAGTGATTGGGTGGAACGTGCTGCCAGGGATGTGGTAGTGGCTGATACATTAGGGATCTTTAAGAGACTGTTAGATAGGCACATGGATGATAGGAAACTGGAGGACTATGTGTGTGGGGGAGGGGCTATCTAAGGTAGGGATTTTTAAACTTTTTTATGCCATGGACCGTTTTGGCAGTCTGGTGAAGCCTGCGGACCCCTTCTCAGAATAATGTATTTAAATATATAAAATCAAAGACATAGGATTACAAAAGAAGCCAATTATATTGAAATACAGCAGTCAAAATAAATTAAAAAAACAAATTTGTGATACAGTAATATATATGCTTCTTTATTAAGGCATTAGGTAACAAGTATGGATGAGCATGCCGTAAATGATATTTTGAGATATTTGTAACAACTGTAACGTGACATGAGAATGTCTGTGATTTCTATTGGTGACAAAGTCACAGGGACTGTGGTTTGTTGCCTACATTCATAATTGAACGAAATGCTAGATTTCAGTTAGTGAAAATAAAGATGTAAATTTTTTCTCTTCCAATTTCACAGACCCCCCCCCCCCGAGGGGTCCGTAAACTCCAGGTTAGGAACCCCTGATCTAAGGTACCTAAGGTTATATTGATCTTAGCGGTTCGGTAAAACATCGTGGGCCGAAGGGCCTGTACTGTGCTGTACTGTCTTACATCCTGTGTTCTGTTCTGGGACAATTTTCCCTGAAGCATTGGGGGCTGAGGAGGGAACCTTTTACAGCTTTATAAAATCAGATAACATAACAGGCACAGTGTTCTCCTCAAGGTAGGGGAGTCCACAGCGAAAGGCTAAGGTGAGAGTTAAAAGATTTTAAAAAGACCCGATAGGAAACTTTTTCACAGAGAGGGCGATGCATATATAAAACGAGCTGCCGAAGGGAGTGTTAGAGGCAGGAATGATAATGGTGTTCAGTAACTTCAAACAGTACAGAGATAGGAAAGGTTTAGAGCAGGGATTCCCAACCAGGAGTCCATGGACCCCTTGGCATAATGTCCTTGGCCATGGCATAACAAAGATTGCGAACACCTGCTTTAGAGGGATTTGAGAAATGTTTAGATAAGGAAAGGTTTGGAGGGATTTGGGCCAAATGTGGGCAAGGGATCAGCTGTTAGGGAAAGTGACGGACGTGGACAAGTTGGAATGAAGAGCCTGTCTTCTACTCTGCATGACTCGGTCACTCTGTGATTCAATGATTCTGTCACTCTGTGATTCTGTGTCACTGTCACTTTGTGATTCTGTGACTCTGAGACTGTGATTCTGTCACTCTCACTCTGTGACTCTATGACTCTGTAACTGTGACTCTTGTCACTCTGTGATTCTGTGACTCCCTCACTCTCTCACTCACTCACTCTGTGATTCTGTGACTCTGTTATTCTGTGACTAAAATTCTTCATGGCTTCAGCTCAATTTTCTTGCTTGATTCCCACTGAACTCTCAATTTGCCTGCAGTCCGAAACTCTTCCTTGGGTTTGAAAATGTCTCATGATTTATCGCTCACAGTTCCATCAGGTAACAAATTCCAAAGATCTGCAATCCCCAGAAGAGAAGAAAATAATGTGTTTTTGGTGGATCTGATATTGATGCTCAAAGTTCTAAATAAATTTAATATCAAAATACATATATGTCACCAATTCTACCCTGGGATTCATTTTCTGTGACTCCACTGAGCACCTATCAAAGTTTGTCGAAGTTTTAGGTGACATGCCGAATCTGTGCAAACATCTAAGAAAGTAGAGGCATTGATTGTCTTTTTTGTAATGACATTTTCATGCTGGTCCCAGGTCCCAGGACAGATCCTCTGAAATGATAATGCCAAGGAATTTAACTTTGCTGACCCTGTCCTCCTCCAATCCCCTAATGAGGACTGGCTCATGGACACACTCCCCCCACTTGATTTCTTCTGCTGTTGTCAATAATTAGCTCTTTCAAGTCAAGTCAAGTCACTTTTATTGTCATTTTGACCATAACTGCTGGTACAGTGCATAGTAAAAATGAGACAGCGTTTTTCAGGACCATGGTTTACATGACACAGAACAAAAAACTAGATTGAACTAGGTAATTTAAAAAAAAACACAGAGAAAGCTATACTAGACTACAGACCTACACTGGACTGCATAAAGTGCACAAAAACAGTGCAGGCATTACAATAAATAATAAACAGGACAATAGGGCAGTAAGGTGTCAGTCCAGGCTTCGGGTATTGAGGAGTCTGATAGCTTGGGGGAAGAAACTGTTACATAGTCTGGTCATGAGAGCCCGAATGCCTTTTCCCAGATGGCAGGAGGGAGAAGACATTGTATGAGGGGTGCATGGGGTCCTTCATAATGCTGTTTCCTTTGCTGACATTTAGTGAGAGGTTATTATTGTGGCACCATTCAACTAGGTTTTCAATCTCCCTCCAAATGCCAATTCATCACTACCTTTGATTTGGCCTACAACTGCGGTGCCAATAGCAAACTTAAAGATGCATTGGAGCTGTACTTAGCCTCACTGTCATAGGTATAAAGCAAGTAGAATAGTAGATGGAGATCATGGAGATGTTGTTGCCAGTCCAAACTGACTGGGGTCAGCAAATGAGGAAATCACGGATCCAGTTGCACGAGGAACTTAGTGATTAGCTTTGAGGGGATGATAATATTGAATGCTGAGCTGTAGTCAGTGAAGAGCATCCTGATGTATGCATCTTCATTGTGCAGATGTTCCAGAGCCGAGTGAAGAGCCAATGAAATGGTATCTGCTGCTGACCTGTTGTGACAGTAGGCAAATTGGAGCAGATCCAAGTCGCACCTCAGACACTGTCTGGGCCAGGTGGGTTTGCCGTCCTGGAAGATGCTCTCATGCTAGCCTCAGAGAATTAAATCATGGGGTTGTCATGGGCTGTGGAAGTTAGTGAAGGTGGTCAAGGCAAGCTTGAAGGGTATTGAGCTCGTCTGGGAGCAGAACCTTGTTGTCACTTATGTTGCTTGGTCTCACTTTGAGGGAGGTGATAACATTCAAGCCCTGTCACAGCTGCTGAGCATCCTCTTTGCTTCAAGTTCAGCCCACAATTACCCCTTCACATGTGAGATGGCATACGTAGACCTCTTGTAGTTTGATAGTCAGCAGAGACTTGGTGGGCTGAAGGGCCTCTTTTTCTGCTGTAGTTCTTCCTCATTTCCATCTTAAACTCAGCTCCCTTTACTTTCAAACATTGCATATCTAATTTCCAGTCTTCCTTGAAGGAGAAAAGCCCTCACAAAGCTTACACCATCAATCTCACTCAGAATCTTTTCTGTTTCAATATGACCATCTCTCATTTTGACCTCCAGAGAGTGTTGTCCCTACCTGCATGATTTGTGCTTAGAGTACAGTCCCATTGTACAGTAATCAATCTACTGAATGGCCTCTTCGACAAATAAATAAGAAGTCCAAACCTGTCCACAATACTTCATGTGTGATCCCTCTAGTGCCTTGTAAATAATTTAATGATTTTTTTTCAAAGTGGATAATGTTGCATTTCCCCTCATCACACTCCAACATCCATGTGTTAGCAGACTTTCTTAACCCGTCTTTATGGCTTTTCAGATCCACAACTTTATTCCCCCCCCCCCCCCCCCCCACACACAGTGGTTCTCTCTGGTTAATTCCTTCAGGAACTGGCCTTTGGTAATTGTCCCAGGGCTGCAGGTAATGGATGCAGAAGTCTGAACCCAGAGCACATTCGAAGACAAAGTTGAGTTTATTGTCCTCTACACAAGTATAGGTGAACAGGTGTAATAAAACACTTTATGGTGCCAGTGAACTGGGTTCAATTCCACCGCTGTCTGTAAGGAATTTGTACGTTCTCCCTGTGACCTTGTGGGTTTCCTCTGGTGCTCCGGTTAATAGAATAATTGGTCATTATCAATTGTCCTCAGATTAGGCTAGGGTTAAATAGGTGGGTTACTGGGTGGTGCTTCTCGTTGGGCTGGAAGGGCCTGTTCTGTGCTGTATCCCTAAATAAATAAACAAACAAATAGAGAGAACGACTTTGGAGCAGAATTAGGCCATTCAGCCCATCAAGTCTGCTCCACCCTTCCACCTTGGCTGATTTATTATCCCCCTCAACCCCTCTCTCCTGTTCCTCCCATTAACCCTTGACACCCTTACTATTCAAGATTCTATCAATCTCTGATTTAAATATACCCAATGATTTGGCCACTGCAGCTATCTATGGCAGTGAATTCTACAGATCACTACCCTCTGGTTAAACAAATTCCTCCTTATCTCTTTTCTAAAGGGCAGTCCTTGTATTCTGAGGCTGTGCCTTTTGTCCTAGACTCCCTACTATTAGAAGCATCCTCTCCATATTCTCTCTATCTAGTTGTTTCAGTATTCTGCAGGTTTTAATGAGATGCTCCCTCATTTTTCTAATCTCCAGTGAGTACAGGCCCACAGCCATCATATGCTCCTCATGTATTAACCCCTTCATTCCCAGGATCATCTTCTGGGCCCTCTCCAATGTTAGTGATCATCACCAGAAGATCTCCCTGCCTTGTTACCCCCAGACTCCATGGGAGTCCCTGCTTTCTAACCATTCACATCTGTGCAAAATGTTGCACTTTGTGAAGTGAAACCAAGGCAATATTTACACAGTGAATGGTCAGGTTCTGGGGAGTGTTGTGGAACAGAGCGAACAGAGGGAATACAGGCATCTTTCACTAAAAGCAGCATCACAGGCAGACACAGTGGTGTTGTAGGTGGTTGGCACATTGGCCTTCCCTAGTCAGGACACTGAGTACAAGACTGTACATTATGTCACAGTCGTGCAAGACTGCACTTGGAGTACCGTGGAGAGTTTGGTGACCTTCATGCAGGAAACATCATTAAATTGGAGAGTGTGCAGAGAAGATGTATGAGGACATTACCAGGACACAAGGGCCTGAGTGGTAAGGAGGGGTTGGGCAGACTAGGACTTTATTCATTGGAGTATTGGAGATTGAGAAGTGACCTTATGGGAGGTGTATAAAACCATGAGGGGGATAGATGGGGCAAACAGATTTGGCCTTGTTCCCATGGAAGGGCAATTTCGAAGTTCAAAGTACATTTATTATCAAAGTATGTATACATTATACACCCTTGAGATTTGTGTCCTTACAGGCAGCCATGAAGCAAAGAACCCATTGAAAAGGAAGACCTTCAAGCACCCAATATACAGAGGGAAAAAAACAAATCAGGCAAACAATAAACACAAGCAAATAATGTTCTGAACTGGAGTCCGTAAAGAGAGTTTGTCCAGCACAGTTCAGAGAAGCGAGCTTGACCCTCGGCTTGGGCCTCAACACCTGACACCCTGACCTTTTCAATCTGGCCCAGTGCCTAAGTTATCTAGAAGGCATAGATTTAAGGTGAGAGATGAAAGATCTAAAATGATCTGGGGTGAGGGGAGGGGGCTTCTTCACACAGAGAGTGCCGAGTTTCTGGAAGGATCTGCTAGAGGAAGTGATTGAGGCAGGTACAGTAACAACATTCAAACAATATTTGGATAAGTACATGGATAGGAGAGGTTCTGAGGGATATGGGCCAAAGGCTGGCAAATGAAACTTAGGTAGTAATCTTCATCGGCATGGATGAGTTGGGCCTAAGGACCCATTTCTGTGTTATATCACTCTGTGACTCCATGTACCACTGTGTCAGCACCTTGAGTGGGTCTGTACTCTGTGTCAGCACCTCGAGTGGGTCTGTACTCTGTGTCAGCACCTCGAGTGGGTCTGTACTCTGTGTGAAGAGTTGAGAAATGGAACAGTGTTGAATGACAAGTCAGAGAGACAGCATTGTAGTTGCAAACCTTCAGTTGTTTGTACTGTGGGAAGATGCGTTAGGGCTATACATCGCAGAAACAGGCCCTTTGGCCCAACTGGTCCATGCTGACCAAAGAGGCCCTATCCAAGCTAGTCCCATTTGCCAGCCTTAACTTTCTAAATATTTCCAATCAATAAACCAGTCCAATTGTCTTTTGTTATTGTACTTGCCTCAACCACTTTCTCTGGCAGCTTGTTCCACATACATACCACCCTTTGTGTGAAAAAGTTGCCCCTCAAGTTCCTCTTAAATCTCCCCCTGGTCACTTTAAACCTATGCCCTCTAGTTCTTGATTCTCCAACCCTGGGAAAAGGTCTGTGCCCATTCACCTTAGCTATGCCCCTTGTGATTTTAAACACCTCTATATGTGAAGTGAAGTCAAGTCAAGTCAAGTTTGTCATTTCACTATATACATGATTACTGTCAAATGAATATGTAACAGGGCTGTGTAGAAGTTAGTGTGACGCTGTTAGAGGACCAGGGTCCTGGTTTTAGTTCTGCTGCTGTCTGTAAGGAGTTCGTACGTTCTTCCCGTGACCATGTGTGTTTCCTCCAGGTTCTCCATATCCTCCCACATTCCAAATCACACAGGTTAGTAGATTAATTAAAGAGAGAGATAACAATTAACTTTATTTGTCACATGTACATTGAAACATACAGTGAAATGTGTTGTTTGCATCAAGTCAAATCAAGCGTGGATTGTACTGGGGGCAGCCCACATGTGTTGCCACACTTCTGGCATCAACATAACACGCCCACGGTTCAGTAACTGTAACTCTATAACTGGTGAAATGCAGAGGCGCAGTATTAATAAGTGACCTCAAGGTCATCACTGGAAGGGAATGCATAACCACTCAGAGTCCAAGTCATGATTTGTAGAGTCAAAGAGCACTACCACGCAGAAACAGGCCATTCAGCCCATCTATTCTGTGTCAAATTATTATTCTGCCTGATCCCATCACCCTGCACCTGGACCACTGCCCTCCATACCTCATTCCCTTGTCATCTATGCACCTATCCAAACTTCTCTCAAATGTTAAGCTTGAACTTGCATCCGCCATTTCTGCTGGCAGCTCGTTCCACGTTCACACCACCCTCTGAGTGAAGAAGTTCCCCCTCAGATTTCCCTTAAATATTTCACCTTTCACTCTTAACCCATGACCTCTAGATCTAGTGGAAAAGCCTGCTTGCATTTACCCTACCTAAACCCCTCATATTTTATCAAATTTCCCCTCATTCTCCAACACTTCAGAGAATAATGTCCTAACTGGGTGACAGGGTGGAGATACATCTCTACCAAAGGAGGTGTAAGGTTCTCCTTCCCACTGCTTGCCTGCAGGTCACCCTTGGGCAAGGTGCAGCCCCTGCTTAGCCCCCCCTCCCCGGATCAGTCATGTGAAGCCATGGGAGCAGGTGGTGGATGGTCGTACGAGCAGCCAGTGCATATCACAAGTCCTGGTTATGCGCCCACTGTCGCCAGGCAGAGAATCTCTGAGGAGTATTGATAATGGCTGGGGTCACCCGTCTTGTAAAGACACAGTTCAGAAAAAGGCAATAGCAAACCACTTCTATAGAAAAATTTGCCAAGAACAATCATGATCGCCCGCATCATATGACACGGCATGTAATGATGGTGATGAAGCTTTCCAACCTTTCCCTATTGCTCAAGTCCTGAAGGCTCAGCAACATCCTTGTAAATTTTCTTAGTACTCTTTCAATGGTATTGATATCTTTCCTGTAATTCTTTCCACAATGGACAAAGCATTGCACAGATGAACAGTTGTGGGATAGTGACGTGTGTGAAGTAGCTGCTGACACTGCCATTATACCAGCTGTCAGTGCACCAGATTAATGGAAAGAGAGGTTGTGTGTCACAGAGACCCAAGGGATCTCCCCTTACACCGGGGGTTAAGATTGGCTAATTCACCTCTGTAGATCAAGGCTACAAGTGCTCCAGGAAGTTGTGACGGAGCCAGATTCTTAACCACAGGCCAATTACTGTTGGTCAGGAGTCAGAATGGGAAAGAGTTCCATTCCTTGATAAGAGAGAGTGGGAACCATGCTGCAATAGTAAGGAACAAAGACCAAATGTATACAGTGTAAAAAAAATTCTGATTCAGTCTTTTCAAGTATTAAGTAATTACAACCACAGCAGTGAGAATGAGTGCGTTTGTTGCTGTTGAGCTTCCAGTACCAGGAGCACGTTTTGTATCTTGGCTTTCATTTTGGGTAATCAGAAAAGAATGCATAAAAACAAAACTGTTTCCCAAGTGCTGTTTGTTGGTGCCATGATTAATTTAATCTTCAAACAGTTCAGCAAATTACTTCCAATTGCTGGCGTCACTTTCATGTGGAAGCCCAGACTCGGCGAGTGCCTCTGTCCAGCAGTGAATGGGTCCACAGCGGCTCAGTGGGAACTAAAGCTGTTTCCAAACAGCCCAGAGTGCCTGTAATTGCTACATAAATGGATCATGGCTTTATGATACACTTTTCCACCAAACATCTCCTTATTCCTCTTGCTTCCCTTTCACCTATTCTCGCTTTCTCGCAGTTGTCCTCTCCCTGTTTCCTGTTCACCTGGTGTGCCCAGAAATTCTTACCACTGTAGTAAACTGTTGGAGAGTGGATTTGGAAAAGGGAGAGCAAAGACAAAGCGAGAAGGAAAAGGAAATAAGGATATTAAAGGGTGATTAGATTACATTAATGTTAATGCAGGGAAGGGGAAGTCGTTGAGGCCAATACATAGAACATAGACGATTGGGTTTAATTCCATGTCCCACAGTGTGAAGTACCGGGTTCTCAAGGTCAAGCAGAGTAGCTGCAGATCTAAACCATTTCTCCAAGCCCCACTTGTCAGCTGCCTCAGCTTCCACTCAAATTTGAAACCTTTTCACCTCCCTGCATCTGTGAACCTCTAAAAGGCCATTTGACGTAAGGCATTTAACTGGTGGCAACTGTGAAATGTTACAATGTGGACAATTTGTCTTACTGAGTGCAGAACTGAGCCCATTGTGTTTGTGCCAAGGTTCAGGTCCCCATCTTTTCCCGCATACAATGATGTTTCAAGGACAGCTGCTATCCAACTGCTATGAAGATTAAAGATTTGTTTTACTTGTCACGTATACTTTGGAAAAATACAGTGCAATGTGGCATTTGCATCAATGGTCAAAACAGCCCGAGGATTGTTCTGGAGGCAGCCCCCAAGTGTCTCCATGCTTCTGACACCAACATAACATACGCACAACTTAATAAACTTTGGAATGCAGGAGGAAATCAGAGCACCCAGAGGAAACACACATAGTGATGGGAGAACTTTCAAGCTCCTTACAGACAATGGTGGGAATTGAACCCTTATCACTGGCACTGTAAAGCTTTATGCCAATAACTACACTACCATACCACCTATCACTTAAAGGTTCTTTCACCTTAAGGTCTCTAATTAATTCCAGTTCATTGCACAACACCCAATCCTGAATAAATAATATCTTGGCATCACTTGAACTTGAGATTGAACATTTAAGAAAAGTGCTCTACAACTCTTAAAGGCATCTGTCCATCTGCCCCCCTGTGGTGCCCCACCTTCCCTTTCTCCCTTGATCCTCTCTCCTATCAGATTCTTTCTTCTTCAGTTCTTCACCTCATGCACCTATCACCTCTCAGCTTCTTACTCCATCCCCCCTTCCCCACTCACCTGGTCTCACCTATCACCTGCCACATTGTACTCCTTCCCCTCGCCTCACCTTCTTGTTCTGGCTTCTGTCCCCTTCCTTTCCAGTCCTGATGAAGGGTCTCGGCCCAAAACATCGACTGTTTGTTCCTTTCCATTGATGCTGTCTGACCTGCTGAGTTTCTCCAGCATTGTGTGTGTGTCGCTCAAGGTTTCAGCATCTGCACAATCTCTTGTGTTTATGATAATGTCAGTGCAATTTGCTGATTGCAGTCAAAATACAAGTTCAAGTTCAGTTTATTGTCATTCAGTTTATTGTTAGACATATATATTGTCAAACAAAACAACGTTCCTGCAGATCAAGGTGCATAACACAGCACATATAACTCACATAAAGTAATATTACCATAATGATCACAAATCAATTAACAAATAATACAGTGTATTTATGACACGAGTTACAAAATAAACAATATAACACGACTGGCTCTTCATACATGATGAGGGGCCTGGCTGGTGGCAGGTTGTTGAGTAGTCTCTCTACTGGTTCCCATCCCAACAGTTCTTGTTCTAGTGCTACGGGACCTCCTGCCTGATGAACGGATGAGAGAAGTCATTGATCTATGTCCTTGCGTACATAGCGCTCCTGATAAATATCTCTGATGGATGGAACAGAGACTCTGATGCTTCTCTCAGCTTTCTTTGCAGTCCTTTGTAGGGACAGTCCATCACAGATAAAGTCCTCCCCACCATTGAGCACATCTACTTGGAGCGCTGATGCAGGAAAGCAGCGTCCATCATCAGGGACCCCCAGCACCCAGGCCAGGCCATGCTCTCATCTCACTGCTGCCGTCAGGAAAAAGGTGTAGGATTCTCAGGATTCACATCACCAGGTTCAGGAACAGTTGTTACCCCTCAACCACCAGTCTCTTCAACCAGAGGGGATAACTTCACTCATCTTCACTTGCCCCATCACTGAACTCTTCCCACAACCTATGGACTCACTTTCAAGGACTCTTCATCTCATGTTCTTGATATTTATTGCTTATCGATTTATTATTAATTTTTTTTCTCTTTTGTATTTGTTGTCTTTTGCACACTGGTTGAACATCCTGTTGGGGGCAGTCTTTTATTGATTCTATTGTGTGTCTTGTATTTACTATGAATGCCCACAAGAAAATGAATCTCGGGGTTGTATATGGTGACCTATATGTACTTTGATAACGAGTCTACTTTGAACTTTGAACTCTGGTTCTAGTCTCACCCAACCTCAGAGGAAAAAGACTACTTGCATTAACCCCTCATACCCCTCAGCATTTCACCGAATAGAAGCTGAATGGAATGGAATGCAGGAAATGCTGGTACGGTGAGAGATCCTCGTGTAGGAAAATTGTTAGTCTGGCTTGATTCCACTGAATGGCCTATTTCCTGCTCAATTATACTGTATGTTTTAAAATTCCAGTCAGAGCATACTTGGTGCTCTGCCAGTAGATGGGGAGCCGGCAGGCATCTGCAGACAGCTTTTGTTTCGAAGGTTTGCCTCAAAACGCCCTTGTTGCTTCTCCCCACTGTTTACATGCAGGCCATGTTGCAATAGGGGCTGAGCACAAAGCGAGAGCTCGCAGGCATCCTTGGCCTGCTTTGTTCAGGCTGCGGGTATTTTGCCTGCTGTAATCTAGTCTGTCGCCAGTCCGGGCATTGTTGTTAAGATCGCCTGCGCCGATTGCCAGTCATCAGGCTGCCAGCGACTGTGGTTGCTGTCTTATCTCCCCGTAGCAAGCCAAAAGATCCAGAGCAGAGGCCAAAGCCTCGTATCTTCAGGTGAGTCAGCATAGCACAAAAGCAAGAATGCAAATAAGCTGGCGTCGGGATGGCGGTACGTCAGTGCTGACAGGAGGGAAGTGTATTTCAACCGTACTTTGAGAGAAGGAGAAAACCAAATGCAATTATCTCCTCTCCCAGTCACGTTGTGTGAATCATGGTGTAAAAGCCATTCGTTCCGTTGCAATTTGTCACACAGCCTCTTCACAGATTATTAATTTGAAGTTTCAGGACCAGATCTAGGCAATTCCTCCGTCAAGTAATTTTATTCCTCTCTATCTTAGAATCATGGAGCACTACAGTACAGAAGGAGGCTCTTTGGCCCATCTAGTCTGTGCCGAACTATTATTCTGCCTCATCCCATTGACCTGCACCTGGGCTTTTGCCCTCCACACCCATCCCATCCACGTATTTATTCAAACTTCCCTTAAATGTTGTAATTGATCCTGCATGAACTACCTCTGCTGCAACGTGCATGGGCTCAGGCACTTGGACTATTTTTTTTGTGTGTGACTGTATGTTACTGCCTGTGTTGCCGCCTGTGCCTTGTGCTGTGTGTGACTGTTGGTACTGTGTTTTGTACCTTGGCCCCGGAGGAACGCTGTTTCATTTGGCTGTATTCATGTATGGTTGAATGGCAATTGGACTTGAACTTGAACTTCTGCTGTCAGCTCAGTCCACATTCTCATCACCTTCTGAGTGCAGAAGTTCCCCTTAAACATTTCACCTTTCACCCTTAACCTATGACCTTTAGTTCTAGTCTCACCCAAAATCAGTGGGAAAAGCCTGCTCGTATTTACCTTATCTATACCCCTCATCATATTGTCTGCTTTTTCAAACACTATTTCTGTGATTTCTACCTGTCTAGTTATCCGTTTGTTTGTTTGTTTGTTGATTTATTTAGTGATACAGTGTGGAGTCAGTCCTTCCGACCCTTCGAGCCATCCCAGCGACCCCCAACAATCCTAATTAACCCTAAGCTAATCAAGGGATGATTTACAAAGACCTGGAATGTCTTTGGACCGTGGGGGGAAAATCCTACACATTCCACAGGGAAGACGTACAAAAACTCCTTGCTAACGGCGCCAGAGTTAATCTCCGAAGTCCAATGCCCTGAGCTGCAAAAGCATGGTGCTAACCATATTCTCCCTAGTGTCATCAGGACTTTCAGAGGTCACAAGTAAAGGACGTGGGACATGAGCAGTACGGGAAAAGGCCCTTCGGCCTACCTTGACCTTAATGCCAAGTTAAATTTCTGCAGCCATACGTGATCCCATTCCCCGCATGGGAACTGCCTCTTAAACACCTCTATTGTATCTGCTCCCACTACCATCCCTGACATCCTGTTCCCAACACCAACCACTCCCTGAGTAAAAAAAACCTTCCCGCACATCTTTAAGCTTTCCCCCTCTCACCCTGGTTTCCTCCCACAGTCCAAAGGTATACCAGTTGAGAGGTTACTGGGTCATTGTAAATTGTCCCGTGATGAGACGAGGGGTGAATCAGGGGCTTGCTAGGTGGCATGGCTTAAAGAGCCGGAACAGCCTATTCCATACTAACTTAATCAATCAATAAATAAAGTCAGCAAGCTGTGCCCTCATATTTGACATTTCTGCTCTGAGACAAGCATGCTGACCGTCTACCCTTGTCATCATTGATAATGACAGAAAGCAAAGTATCTAAAATAACTGGTCCCAGGACACACACACTCTTACAACTCAAACATTCTTTTTATTTTAGCAACACACACAAAATGCTGGTGGAACGCAGCAAGCCAGGCAGCATCTATAGGGAGAAGCACTGTCGACGTTTCGGGCCGAGACCCTTCGTCCTTGTGTATTCTTTTTATCTTACTTGTGCACAAGGAGATCAGCATGGCCCCTGTCATCCACACTGTCCTTAAACTGCTGTTTTTTATGCAGAGTCCTCAGCATTCTTAAGTGGGAGGGTGAACAGCCAGAGGTCGTGGGTCATGTAGGTACCAATGACATGGGTAGGACGAGTGACGGGGTTCTGCATAGAGAGCTCAGGGAGTTAGGTGCTAAGTTAAAGGGCAGGACTTCCAGGGTTGTGATCTCAGGATTGCTACCTGTGCCACGTGCTAGTGAGGCCGGAAATAGGAAGACTATACAGTTTAACACGGGGCTAAGAGGTTGGTGTAGGAGGGTGGCATCTGATTTTTGGATCATTGGGCTCTCTTCCAGGGAAGGTAGGACATACAAAAGAGGAGGTTTGCATCTGAACTGGAAGGTATGACCACCTTGATGGGGCTCAGTTACAGACCACCCAACAATCAGAGGAACAAATTTGTAGCAAAATCTCAGACTGATAGATAGATAGATACTTTATTCATCCCCATGGGGAAATTCAACTTTTTTTCCAATGTCCCATACACTTGTTGTAGCAAAACTAATTACATACAATACTTAACTGCTGCAAGAAACATTAGGTTGTTATCGAATCCTGACGAAGGGTCTCGGCCCAAAATGTTGACAGTGCTTCTTCCTATAGATGCTGCCTTGCCTGCTGTGTTCCACCAGCATTTTGTGTGTGTTGCTTGAATTTCCAGCATCTGCAGATTTCCTCGAGGTTGTTATCGAAGGTGATTTTAACTTTCCACATATTGACTGGTACTCCCATACTGTAAAAGGACTAGATGGGATAGAGTTTGTCAAATGTATTCAGGAAAGTTTCCTTAATCAGTACGTGGAAGTCCCAGCAAGAGAGTGGGTGATACTTGATCTGTTATTAGGGAATGAAACAGGGCAGGTGACAGGAGTTTGTGTAGGGGAACACTTTGCATCTAGTGAGCATAATGCCGTTAGTTTCAAAGTAATTATGGAAAAAGATAACTCTGGTCCACAGGTTGAAATTCTAAATTGGAGAAAGGCTGATTTTGATGGTAACAGAAAGGATCTGTCAAGTGTAAATTGGGAAACGCTGTTTTCTGCCAAGGAGGTACTACCTTTTGGTAGGAATAATCCAAATAGGACATACATGGTAAATGGTAGGGCATTGAGGAATGCAGTAGAACAGAGTGATCTAGGAATAATGGTGCATAGTTCCCTGAAGGTGGAATCTCATGTGGATAGGGTGGTGAAGAAAGCTTTTGGTGTGCTGGCCTTTATAAATCAGAGCATTGAGTATAGGAGTTGGGATGTAATGGTAAAATTGTACAAGGCATTGGTGAGGCTGAATGTGGAGTATTGTGTACAGTTCTGGTCACCGAATTATAGGAAAGATGTCAACAAATTAGAGAGAGTGCAGAGGAGATTTACTAGAATGTTACCTGGGCTTCAGCACCTAAGTTATAGAGAAAGGTTGAACAAGTTAGGTCTTTATTCTTTGGAGCGTAGAAGGTTGAGGGGGGACTTGATAGAGGTATTTAAAATTATGAGGGGGATAGACTGAGTTGACGTGGATAGTCTTTTTCCATTGAGAGTAGGGGAGTTTCAAACAAGAGGACATGAGTTGAGAGTTAAGGGGCAAAAGTTTAGGGGTAACATGAGGGGGAACTTCTTTACTCAGAGAGTGGTAGTTGTGTGGAACGAGCTTCCAGTAGAAGTGGTAGAGGCAGGTTCGGTTTTGTCATTTAAAAAAAAAAATTGGATAGGTATATGGACAGGAAAGGAATGGAGGGTTATGGGCTGAGTGCAGGTAGGTGGGACTAGGTGAGAGTAAGCATTCGGCACGGACTAGAAGGGCTGAGATGACCTGTTTCTGTGCTGTAATTGTTATATGGTTATATATGATGTACTTGGGAAGTTGGAAGCCTTCAAAAATAAAATGTTGAGAGTACAGAGCTTGTATGTGCCTCTCAGAATAAAAGGTAAAGATAACAGGTTTCGGGAACCTTGGTTTTCAGGAGATATGGGTGCATGGAGGGTAGTGCTTGGAGGAAGATAGACCGAATATAATAAATTGGGACTAGCTGAGTGGATGTCATGGACAGGTTGGGCCAAATGGCCTGTATCCATGCTGACTTGCTCCATGACTCTATAACCTACCCAAATGTCTTGAATATTGTAATTATATCCATCTCTACCACTTTCACTGGCAGCTCATTCCATTTACCCACCACCCTCTGTGTGGAAAAAAATTGGAAAAAATGCCCCCAAACTGAAGCTGAACTAAAATCTCAAAATGAAAGCCCTTTCAATCAAAGTTCAAGGTAAATTTTATTATCAGAGTACATATATGTCACCACGTACAACCCTGAGATTCATTTTCCTGCGGGCATTCTCAACAAATCTATAGAATAGTAACTGTAACAGCAACCAGAGTGCAGAAGGTAACAAACTGTGCAAATGCCAATATAACTAAGTGATGTCTACAATCGGTTCCTTGGTCTTGCTGACATTGAGTGAGAGGATTGTTGTTATGACACCTCTCAGCCAAATTTTCAACCACATAGAATACATGCGTCCATTTTATCAATTATTGTGAGTTAGGCAAATTTCTACAGATGTAGGAATAGATTATTCCCCTCCACCTCCACCTCCGCTTCCGCCATCAGATTTCTGAATGGACATTGTTCCATGAATAGTACCTCACTACCTTTGTTCTCTCTCTTTGCACCCTTGTTTAATTTAACTTCATGTATGTTAAATTAAATAAGTAGTGCAAAAAGAGAGAACATATATATATATACACACACATACATACACACACACTGAGTGTGTGTGTGTGTGTGTGTATTATATATATATACTTACTGTAAATTCAAGTTTTTATTATTCTGCATTTCAATGTACTGCTGCTGCAAAACAACAAATTTCACGTCTGCCGGTGATATTAAACCTGATTCTGATCCTGATGTACCATGGAGAGTATTCTAACTGGTTGCATCACCGTCTAGTATGGAGGGGGTCACTGCACAGGATTGGGAGAAGCTACAGAAACTTGCAAACTAAGTCAGCTCCATCATGTGCACTCACTTCCCCAGCATCCAGCAAACCCTCAAATGGTGATGCCTTGAGAAAGTATCACCCATCTCTAATTACCCCCATCACTCAGGTCATGCCCTCTTCTCATCGTTACCATCAGGGAGGAGATAGAGGAGCTGAAGACACACACTCAACAATTCAGGAACAGCTTCTTCCTCTCCACCATCAAATTTCTGAAAGGACAATTAACCCATGAACACTACCTCCCTAATTTTTCTCTCTCTTTTTGCACTACCTATTTAATTAAATTTTTATATATATTTCTTATTGTACTGTACTCCTGACGCAAAACAAATTTCACAACATATGCTGGTGATATTAAACCTGATTCTAATTCTCAATTACTGTCCAGAGAATACCTTCAGTAACTAATTTTAGGCCCATAAATTCTGAAGCAACATATTCAATAAACTACTTGTGATTATGAGGCAGTAAATTGCCGAGAATCCCTTGAGAAACCGAGTTCATGTTACTTCAGTGGAGTCAGCTGTCTCTCTTGCTGACAATTAACCTTTAATCCTGAAAGGGTTAAGTCAGGCTAATGTTCAAGAGTTTTAAATACAGATCCTGTCATCTATTACTGATGCTGGAAATTAGTACAACAGATTTTTTTATTAAAATGAAATATATTCATAGTAAGACCGTAAGACATAGGGTTAGAATTAGGCCATTCAGCCCATCAAGTCTGTTCTGCTATTTTACTCATGGCTGATTTTAAAAATATTAAGAAATATTTACAAAAACAAACAGTGCAATGCCTTTTTAATTCCGAATAGGCCCTTCCAGTCCAAAGAGCTGCACCACCCAGCAACCAACTTATTTAACACTAGCCTAATCACAGGGCAATTTACATAGACCAATCAACCTTTGAACTGGTATGTTTCTGGACTGAGAGAGGAAACTGGAGCACCCAGAGGAAATCCATGCGGTTATGGAGAGAAAGTGCAAACTTCTTACGGACCGCACCAGAATTGAGCTCCAAACTCTGGAACTGCCCCAGCTGTAATAGCTTTTTGCTACCTGCTACGCTATTGTGGCACAAAATTTCATTCTTACATTCATAGACAATGCTTTCAGTACTGTTCTATTATATTCCTACACCCCAATAACACTGCTGCCACTCATGTTGCCCCCCGGGGTGGGACACTACGATAATAACTTAGTGAATATCTCACCCAACCCGGCCCCTCCCTCTCCAGTAGCAGAAGAACCCTGTACTGTAGTCCTTCCCCACTAAGCTTTAATGCATCCCTCAGCATGTACTCCTGCAGCCTGGAGTGTGCCAGTCAGCCGCATTCCTCCACGGACATCTCGATGTTCTGTACTGTTAATGCTGGTTCCTTGTTTAACATGATCAAGGGAATATTTTGGCCTGTTTTCACAATTCCCCTTCGTGAAAGGGAGCATGTTTTGCATAACTGGAGAAATCCTCAGAAGTAGGTAGATGCGGCTGTGAGATTAGGTGGAGTTCTGTCTGCCACCTTTTGCACTTGCCAAGCAGTCCGTGATGAGCTTGCTTTAATCTGCAGACCTCCAGGCACCAGGGTCTTGTGGATGGAATCCCTTCACGATTGGTCAGATTCGTGGTGGCAGCCTGCCCTAACAGTCTGTTTTCAGTCATGGGAGCAAAATTAGTTATCTGATTTGGTGTTTCAAGATAAGGTATGACTGCACATATTCAGAGTAGCTGCAAGGGCCTCATCTGCCTGCATTCTTGCCCTCTGCTGCAGAGAAACAGGACCTTCACCTCATATATTCAGTGTTGGACTGCTATTCTACAATGGACCTGCACTGGACCATAGCCCTCCATACCCCAAACTTATCCAAACTTCTCTTAAGTGTGGAAATTGACCCCGAATCCACTACTTTCGCTGGCAGCTCGTTCCACCCTCTGACCGAAGAAGTTCCTCCTCAGTTTCACCTTTCACCCTTAACCTATGATCTCATGTTGTTTGGATGAAAGACAAACGTCTGCCGAAACAAATCTTCTACTCCCAGCTTAAAGAAGGCAAATGTAAAAGAAGCGGACAACAGAAGAGATTCAAAGACGCTTTAAAAGCCAACATGAAGAAATGTAACATCGACATCAACAATTGAGAAACCAATGCCAAGGACAGGAAACTCGGGCAAGCCATCATCCGAGAAGGAGCAGCAACTTTCGAAGCCAACAGATGTGCAGAATTAGAAGAAAAGAGAAGAAAATGAAAAGAGAGGCAGCAACAACCAAAGCCCGATCTGCCATCTGGAACTACCTGTCCTGAATGCGGAAGAACTTTCAAAGCCAAGATTGGACTCATAAGCCACTTGAGAGCCTATAAATAAATCAACAGAACGAAGACCATCTTCCTCGACCTCGAGGGATAGCCACGACAATGATGACGCTGATCTCTCATTCTAGTCTCACCCAACCTCAGTGGAAAATGCCACCTTGCATTCACAGTGTATTTTATATATTTTATTCTATCTATAGACGCACCTTTAAGGATTCTTTTCAACTCCTGCTCTCAGTATTATTTTTATTTGCAGAACTTGTCTTCTTTTGCACTTTGGCTGTTTATGTTTATCAGTCTTTGTTCATGTATAGTTTTCATAAACTTTATTGTATTTATTTTTCTGTAAATGTCTGCAAGAAAATTAATCTCAAGATCGTATATGGTAACATATGAGTACTTTAAATAGTACTATAAATAAATTTTACTTTGGCATTGACTTTTTCAGAATCAGAATCAGGTTTATTATCACTGACATGTGTCATGAAATCTATGGCAGTAGTACTCAAAGTACATTTATTATCAAAGTATGTATGCAGTATACAACCCTGAGATTCGTCTTCCCACAGACAGTCACGAATCAAAGGAACACCGTGGAACCTGTTCAAAGCAAAAACATCACCCCCTCCCCATGCACAAAAAACAAATCACGCAAACGGCAACAAGAACGTCGTTCTCCATGTATAACGCAAAACATAAAAAACCTGTAGATCAATATAAGAAATATATTTTTATTTCCTATTATCATTTAATTTGTATATATACACATATATACATCAAATTAAATTTAATAACTAGTACCAAAAGAAAGTAAAGGTAGTGAGGTCGTGTTCATGGGTTCAATGTCCATTCAGAAATCGGATGGCAGAAAGGAAGAAGCTGTTTCAAAAATGTTGAGTGTGTGTCTTCATGCTCCTGTACCTCCTCCGTGATGGTAGCAATGAGAAGAGAGCATGTCCTGGATGATAGGGAAGGAGAGGGAGGATTCCTTATTGATGGGTTCTACCTTTTGAAAATGTTTTAGATGCTGGGGAGGATAGTGCCCATGATGGAAATGGCCAAGTTTGCAACCCTCTGAAGCTTTTAACAATCCTGTCCTTCCATACCGGGTGGTGATGCAATCAGTTAGAATGCACTCCATAGTACTTCTTAGAAATTTACTAGTCTTTGGTGACTTTCCAAAGCTCTATTTAATTATACCACATAATTTTAGAATGCACTCCACAGTATTTCTTAGAAATTTGCTAGTCTTTGGTGACATTCCAAAGTTCAGTTTAATTATACCACATAATTTTGAATCCCTTTATCAAATCTCCCAATTTTCCAACATTCCAGGAGATAAAGTTCTAACCTTTTCAACCTATTCAACTCTTGTGTCTGAGTTCCTCCCTGTGGCGATGGCATGCCTTGAGCCATCTTGTCCCCGGGCTCTGCCAGTGATTGAAACGATGCCAGAGATACCACAGTTTCTGTAGTGGAATACGCAGAAAGATACAAGAAATGCTTGAATGGGTTTTTGTTAACTCTTTCACAGCTTATTTTAGCTTTAGAAAACAGAAAATGTTTTAATGAGAAGATTCAAATTCAGATTCTGATACTTCAATTCCTGACAAAAGTTTCTAAGATGGATATTATTTATTGATCCCAAAGGAAATCACAGTGTCACAATAGCATTACGAGTGCACAGATAAAAATATTAGAAGACAAGTAGAAAGAATAAAAAATAAATTACCACAAACAGTCTAACAGGAGGGGGTTATCACTTCCCTGGCTATAAGTTGACTCATTATAGGGCCTAATGGCCAAGGGTAAGAATGACTTCATATAGTGCTCTTTGTAGCAGTGCTGTTGTCTTCGTCTTTTACTAAAAGTTCTCCTTTGTTCAGCCAAGGCGGCATGCAGAGGGTAAGAAAAATTGACCAGGATTGCCAGGATTTTCCATAGGGTCCTTTGTTCTACTACAGCCTCCAGTGTGTCTAGTTTAACTCCTATAACAGAGCCAGCCTTTCTGATCAGTTTATTGAGCCTGTTGGCATCACCTGTGTTGATGCCATTGCCCCAGCATTATCACACACAGAAGATTGTACTGGCAACAGCAGACTGGTGGAACAATTGAAAGAGAGGCCTGCATACTCCAAAGGACCTCAGTCTCTCAGGAAGTAGAGGCAACTCTAGCCCTTGGTGTACACAGCCGCTGTGTTGGTACTCACTGAAGTCAGTCATCTAGCTGCACCCCAGGTACTTGTAGGTCCTCACCACATCCCTGTCCTCTCTGTCTACAGTAACAAGGAGTAGTGCAGGTTTAAAGTCCATCACCATCTCCTTTGTTTTATTAATGTTGAGCTGCAGATGATTCAGCACCATTCAACAAAGTCCTTCACCAGAGCCCTGTATTCATCCTCCCATTCTCCCCTTATACACCCAACTATTGCTGAGTCATCAGAGAATTTTTGCAGATAACATGACTCAGTGTTGCATCTAAAGATATGAGAAGCATAGACAGTATGAACAGTCGATATTTTTCCCCAGGGTCAAAATATCTAATACTGAGGAAAAGCATTCAAGGTCAGAGGGGATAAGTTCAAAAGAGATGTGCAGAACAAGTTTATTCTTACACTGAGAGTGGTGGGTGCCAGGGGTGGCGATAGAGGCAAATGCAATGGAGGTGTTTAAAAGCCCCTTAAGTTGGCGTGGCTCCAGCAGACTGGGCAGATGAGATCCAATGGCCAGGAAGGTGGTTCTGCAACACTTCGCGGAAAGCAAAGGGCATGACATGTCACAGAAAACATCATGGTCATCCCCTGCAAACAAGGAAGACCCCAGTTTGTGACGCTTGTTCGACCCACTGGACCCGGACTTCTGAGGTCAAGAGAGTGGAACTGCTCCAGTTCAAATGACTTCTCCATTTTAAAAACCCTCCCACACAGGTTTCCTGTTGTCATCGGACGTGACAGACAACCACCAAGTGGGCAGAGAATGGAGGGATATGGACATTGTGTAAGCAGAAGGGATTAGCTTGGTTAAGCATTTAATTACTAGATTAACTAATTCAGCACAACATCATGGACTGAAGGGCCTGTTCCTGTGCTGTACTGTTTTGTGTGCTAGACTAGGTCACTTTCATAGACATCAGAGTGCCATGCAAATCCTTGCTCAGCTGAAGGAGACAGTGAACGTAGCAGCACGACACAACAACCATTCCCTCAATGTCATAAAAGACTTAGAGATTATCTTCAGGGGTGGTGGGAAGGTCGGTGCACATCACTGTTCCCTCTAAGTGACCGCGCAGTAACTGAAATGCTTTTGTGCACATAGCCTTTGTCACCATGCAGCTAGAATTGGACACAGCTAGAAAAAGTTCACAAAATGTGAAAGATTTTCTTTGTTGTACTGTATTTCATTACAGCCTTCTATTAATAAATATTGTATAATCAAAAGAATGTGATTTTTCAAGTTTTCATTCTAAATATTCAGAGTATGCATATTGCAATTAAAAATATTTAAAATGTGGTGCAGTTTTCAGGCCGTGTAGAAATGTCCCGCTCAGAGCAATGGTTGGTCTGCACAGCTGTTGGCCTGATGCAGGTTAGTAGGATTAGTGTAGGGAGGTATGTATTTTTGGCCAGCATGCTCATGGGGACCTGTTTCTACCACTTTCTGGCATAATGATGTGTGTCCTCTCCCCACAGATGGGTTAAGCCCAGAGGCCAAGCTGCACCTTGCACTGACCAGCAAGAAAAAAGCCAAGGGTGCACGGGGCGACTCAGCCAAGGCAGAGGAAGAGAAAAGCGATGCACAGCCCATAACCATCACCTTAGCCTTTAAGAGATACTTATTCGACCCGCAGAAAAAGATGATTCAGTCTTAAAAGTGTTTATTTTCGAAGGAGGATTATTGAAAGGTGGGATTAGATTTAAAACCTCCTTTAAAGTTTCCTTGCCTTAAAGTTCGATTCTGGGGTGCGTTTAACCATTTTTGAAGGAATAAAATTAAAATTAATCCCTTTTGATTGCTGAAAGATCTGTTTAAAAAACACTTATTATTTTTTCTGATGGGTTGGTTTTTACTTCCAGCTGAGTACGCAGTTCACAGACACTGTCCACTGACTGTTCTGACTGGTGATTGAATGTACTACCTCAGCTACACCAGCACAGGCAAGGGAATGCGAACATAATCTCTGGAAAGCTCCAAACACCACTGCTTGGGGAGGGCTTGCAAAGTGTAGATGGGTCATATCCATATGCAGCAGGGACTGTGGACCGGCACGGTAGTGTAGTGGTCAGAATAATGGTCAGAGTTCAATTCCCGCTGCTGTCTGTAAGGAGTTTGTACATTCTGGCCGTGACCTGGGGGTTTCCTTCGGGTGCCCCGCTTTCCTCCCACATTCCAAAGACGTATAGGTTAGTGGCTTAATTGGTCACAGGGTGTAAATGGGCCAATCGGGTTGTTTAGAGCCTGTTATAGTGCTAATACTAATAATATAAAATATAAATTGTCCAATGTGCCAGCAAGTCTCCAGTGAGAGTGGAACAGGAGTTAACACCAGCAAAAGAAGAAAGTTAAAGCAAATGGTTAAGCAAGGGGGAAAGGGGAGAGGGGGAGGGCAAAAGCCAGAAAATATGAAATGCAAATAGGTTGGGAGGGTTGCTCTCAGGCTGAGAACTGAAACAAGATTCAAATTCAGCTCTGTTTATCAGATGTACATCGAAACTTGCAGTGAAATGTGTCGTTTGTGTTAGCAACCAACACACCCACATTCCGGCACCACCACAGCATACCCAGCACAACACAACAAAACAGAATATACCAAGCCAGAAAGCAACAACAGCAAAATAAGCCCAGTTCCTCCGTCCCAGCCACCCACCCACCCGTGTACACACACACACACACACACACACACACACACACACACACACACACACACACACACACACACACACACACACACACACACACACACACACACACACACACACACACACACACACACACACACACACACACACCCCAAACTCAGCGGCCTCACAAGTTTGCAGATATTTGGGGTCCGACTTCCCAAGCGGACTCATGAAGGCTGGGACAGAAGAAGCGTTGCCCACAGCTGGATCAGAAATTGCTGAACTCAATAACAAGTTCAGAAGGCTGATTGAGAGATGAGCTGCTGCTCCTTTGAGCTGGGTTTCATTGTAAGAGTGTACAAGTGAGGTCAATAGAAATCCTGTCCAAAGATTGCAGTCACTTGCAAATCTCCCCAACTCTCCCCTACTTCTTCTTCTTCTTGGGCCCTTAGCTCCCAGTGATGTCTCAGCCATCGATTTTTTTCTTCAACATTTCTGTAATCCATTGTATCCACTGTGCAGGGGATTGGCCTATACAGCTTCACCAGAACCCTGTTGACTGGCCTTACCCATTTCTGCCTCTCACGATGGGGACATAGACTTGGATTATTCAGAGGTTTCCCCCCTACTGACCCTGGGGAAAAGACAGATAGACGATAGAGGGTGGAGACCATCAGAAGTTCTCATTTAATGCCTGAAGTTCAGATCCTCAGCTTAATTACCCTCTCTATACCTTTATAATTTTGTATATCTCTGTCAAATCCTCCTTCACTCTCCTACACTCTGGAGTATAAAGCCCCAACCTATTCAACTTTTATTGTGAAGCAAGAAGACTATAGAAGGGTTTGAAAATGAGGAATTTAAATCCACTGCTTTGACTGATCTAAATTTAGTTCTATTCTATAAAGTTTGGCTAATATATCTTGGGAAACAGGCTATTTGTCCCACAAATATTTACTGGCCATCCACCAATTATTTACACTTAATGACTCCTATTTTCTTCTCCCCACATTCCCATCACCAATGTTCCCTCTGAGGTGTGTGTGCACACACACATCTTTTGCTACTAGCTCACAAAGGAATTTAAACTGCGCACAAAAGATTGTCACCCTTTACCCTGTTGACATGTTAAGTGTATTTCACGATTGTACACAATTTCCTTTTCCGGTTTCTGATGCAGACAGTGTTGACAACATGGAGTTTGCAATGATTTGCCTGCAGATTTTAGAACTGGCTTTAATATACTCTTTTTATTGAAGAAATTATTCAGTAAGTACACGTTGTTGTCACTGGGCAAAAAATTGCACAGCACAAGGTTTTTGCGCACACTGGTCGTTACAAGTTAGAGGGAACATTCTGCATTACCTGTCCCCAAATTCTACAACGGTGTTGGGGCAATTTGCCTACAGACCCGCACATCTTTGGGATGTGGGAGTAAACTGGAGCACCTGAGGGAAACTGACATGGCCACAGAGAGAGCGTGCAAACTTCAGACACAGTAGGTCAGGATTGAACCTAGGTTTCTGGGGCAGTGAGGCAGTGTCTCTACCCATTGCACACACACAAAGGAGGCCAACCTATATGAAGAGGTGTTAGGAGCAGTGACCAGCAGCTTGGTCACAGTCTTATGGATGATGGGGCTTCGTGAGGCAATTTAAGAGTTTAGTGACGTGTAGCTAAATTGAGGGGTATGAAAAATTAGGGCTGGAGAGGTTAGCAAAACAGAAATCTACTTTAAGTTCAATCTAACCCATCCCTCCCACCGTTCTCCATTTTTCTATCATCTCTGTAGCTTAGAGACTCTTAAATGTCCCTGCCTCTAAATGTATCTTAAAATTCTCCTCAATATATTAGCCTTTTACCATCACCCCTGTCAAGGCAATCAACCACTACTCTGTGCAAAAAACTGATCTCTGACAGCCTTCCTCTACTCTCCTCCAATCATCATATTAGCCATTTCCACCCTGGGGAAAGAAGTTCATCGCTTGTCCACTCTATGCCTCTTATCTGATACTCCTCTATCGAGTCCCCTCTCACTTTCTTTCACTCTAAAGAGAAAGGTCCTAGTTCGCTCAAGCTATCCTCACGGGATATACACTCTAATCCAGTCAGCATCCTGGTAAACCTCATATGCACCCTCTCTAAAGCCTCCACGTCCTTCCTATAACAAGGCAACCTGAACTGAACACAATGCCCGAAGTGTGGTCTAGAGTCCTAGAACATTACGGCACAGAATCAGGCTCTGGAGTGTCCATCTAACCAGGGTTTTATAGAGCTGCAGCATTACCTGGCAGCTCTTGAATTCAATCTCCCGACTAATAAAGACCACACACCACATGCCTTTTTAAACACACTATCAATTTGTGCAGCAACTTTGAGGGATCTGTGGATTTGAACCCAAAGATTGCTATGTTCCTCCACACTTCCAGGCATTCTTGCTCTGCCTGAGATTCGAGCCATTTCCAACCCTGCGGGTGCACTGTGCATTGATTCAGTATCAGGGGCATAACTGCTGAAAGGTTAATTGCTCTTGTCTAGGAGCTTGAGTGTGTGGTGGCAATACAGTTTGGTTGAGTATGGTTTGCATTTATACCTTCACTGAAGATTGTAAGCTGATCATTGTTAATCCTAAACACAAAAGATTCTGCAGATGCTGGAAATCTGGAGTAACATACACTAAGTGCTGGACTCAGCAGCCCAGGCAGCATCTACGGAGAGGAATAAATAGTCGACGTTCAGATCAAGACCCTTCATCAGGACTAATTGTTAATCCTAGACATAGAATCATAGAAAAATACAGCATACAACTAGGCCCTTTGGCCCATCTAGTCCATGCTGCACTATTTAAACTGCCTAGTCCCATCGACCTGCACCCAGACCATAGCCCTCCTACGCCTACTATTCACTTTTCTCTCCAACATTGAAATCGAGCTCGCGTGCACCACTTGTGCCGGCATCTTGGTCCACACTCTTACCATTCTCTGAGTGGAGAAGTTTCCTTCATGTTATCCTTAAACTTCTCACCTTTCACCCTTAACCCCTGATCTCTGGTTGTGGTCCCACACAACCTTAGTGGAAAAAGCCTGCTTGCTTTTACCCCTCATAGTTCTGTATACCAAAAATCTCCTCTCAATCTTCTACGTTTCAAGGATAAAGTGCTAACCTATTTAATTTTTCCTTATAAATCAGGTCTTCCAGTCCCGGCAACATGCTTGTAAATTTTCTCTGCACTCTTTCAATCTTATTTATATCTTTCCTGTAGGTAGGTGACCAAAACTACACACAATACTCCAAATTAGTCCTCACTAACAATTTATCCAACCTCAACACAGCATCCCATTTTCTGTACTCAATGCGTTGACTCATAAAGGCCAATGTGCCAAAAGCTTTCTTTATGACCCTATCTACCTGTGACACCACTTTCTAATAATTATGGACCTGGATTAATAGATCCCTTTATCCTACCACACTTCTCAGTGCCCAACCACTCACTGTGTAAGATCCACTCTGGTTAAACTGCACTTATCTGTATTAAATTCCATCTGCCATTTTTCCAGCTGGTCCAGATCCTGCTGCAAACTCTCATAGTTTTCCTTGCTGTCCACTGTACCCCGAGACTTGTAGTCATCCGCAAATTTGCTGCTCCAGTTAACCACACTATCATCCAGGTCATTGATAAAAACATAGAAAACCTACAGCACAATACAGGCTCTTCAGCCCACAATGCTGTGCCGAACATGTACTTACTTTAGAAATTAACTTGGGTGACTCATAGCCCTCTATTTTTCTAAGCTCCATATACCCATCCAGAAGTCTCTTAAAAGACACCATTGTATCCGCCACCACCACCATGACCGGCAGCCCATTGCACGCACTCACCACTCTCTGTAAAAAACTTACCCCTGACATCTCCTCCGTACCTACTTCCAAGCACCTTAAAACTGTGCCCTCTTGTGTTAGCTATTTCAGCCCTGAGAAAAAGCCTCTGACTATCCACACAACCAATGCCTCTCATCATCTTGTACACCTCTGTCAGGTCACCTCTCATCCTCCATCGCTCCAGGGAGAAAAGGCCGAGTTCACTCAACCTATTCTCATAAGGCATGCTCCCCAATCTAGGAACATCCTTGTAAATCTCCTCTGCACCCTTTCTATGGTTTCCACATCTTTCCTGTAGTGAGGCGACCAGAACTGAGCACAGTACTCCAGGTGGAGTCTGACCAGGGTTCTGTGTAGCTGTAGCATTACCTCTCGGCTCTTGAACTCAGTCCCACGGTTGATGAAGGCCAATGCACCTTCTTAACCACACAGTCAACCTGCACAGCAGCTTTGAGTGTCCTATTGACTCAGACCCCAAGATCCTTCTGATCCTCCGCACTGCCAAGAGTCTTACCATTAATACTATATTCTGCCATCATATTTGACCTACCAAAATGAACCACCTCACACTTATCTGGGTTGAACTCCATCTGCCACTCCTCAGCCCAGTTTTGCATCCTATCAATGTCCTGCTGTAACCTCTGACAGGCCACCACACTATCTACAACACCCCCAACCTTTGTGTCATCAGCAAACTTACTAACTCATCCCTCTACTTCCTCAGTGCTTAAGGCATAACAGTTCTTCCTCCCACTCCTCCCTTTACCCATCTGTCTTTTTCCATTTCCCATTTAGGCTACCCTCTTACCCATTCTCTTCTCTTCTTCTGGTTTCACCTCCGTCTGCTCCTCCTCCTTCCCTTTCTCTCATGGTCCACTCTCCTGTCCTATCAGATTCCTTCTTCTTCAGCCCTTTACCTCTTCCACCCTTCACCTCCCAGTTTCTTCATCCCCCTTTTCCCAGCCATCCTGCTTTCCCCTCACCTGGTCTCACCTATCACCTGCCAGCTTGTACTTCTACCCCCTCCCCCACTTTATTATTCGGGCTTCTGCCCCCTTCCTTTCCAGTCCAGTTAAAGGGTCTCAGCCCAAAATGTCGACTGCATATTCCTCTCCACAGATGCTGCCTGACCTACTGAGTTCCTCCAGCATTTTGTGTGTGTTGCTGAGGTGTTTCATTTCTCTTGCACCAGAACAAGGGGAGACCTGCGGGTGATCTCAGGATTCTTACTGTCTCACATCGCACCACGTGCCAAGTTCACTCAGGTCAGAGGTCTACAGGCACTGCACTGAGATGTATAAATACGGGTTTCTAGAAATTGATGCAATCTGAGTTACTCTGCATGATGAACAAAATGAATTTGTATCAAATAAATAATATTTGTGAATTATTTACTTGAATTTGACATTCCTCTTCTCCACAATCTGACAGTGCGGGAAACAGGCACATAGCCGGTTCTATTTGCTACGTTTGGCCCACATTCCTTCCCTAATCATGTACAGTATCAGTCAAGGTTCTCTTCAAATGCTGTTAACTTAACTCCCTCAACCAATTCCTCTGGCAGCTCGTTCCATGTAGCCATCAGCCTCTGCATGAAAGAGTGTCCTATTAACTCTCTCCCCTCGCTGCTTAAACCTGTGCCCCTACCCCAACACTTCAGAAAAGACTGTGCAAATTTACCTTACCTACTCCCTCATGAATTTAGAACATAGAATACAGACCATTGCATCACAGTACAGGCCCTTTGGGACTTACGGCTCACAATATCATGCTGCCCATTTACACTCTTCCCTCCCACATAGCCCTCCATTTTTCTATCATCCATGTGTCTATCTAAGAGTATTTTAAATGCTTCTAAAGTTCAAAGTAAATTTATTATCCAAGTACATATATGTCACCGTATACAACTTGGGGCGTGCTAACCTCTAGTTTTACAGTACAAGTGACCTGGGTTCAATTCCTGCTGCTGCCTGTGACTTTGTACATTCTACCCATGACCATGTGGGTTTCCTCCGGATGTTCCAGTTTCCTCCCACAGTCCACTACTGTTAACCTACTGTTTGGTAGGTTAATTGGCGATTGTACATAGCCTTGTGATTAGGCTAGGGTTAAATTGAGGGACTGCTGGGTGACATGGCTCAAAGGGCTGGAAGGGTTGCTCTGTATCTCTGAGCAACCCTGAGATTCATTTTTGTGTGGGCATAATCAATAAATCTATCGGGTAATAGCCATAACACATCAATGAAAGACCGCCTGCCCAACTTGGGCGTTTAACCAGAGTGCAAAAGACAACAAACTGTGCAAAGAGAAAAAGAAAGAACTAATAATAATAAACATATAAACAATAAATATCGAGAACAGGAGATGAAGAGTCATTGATTGTGGAAACATCCCTAAGATGGGGGCAAGTGAAGCTGGGTGAAGTTATCCCCTTTGATTCAAGAGCCTGATGGCTGAGGGGTAATAACTAGTCCCTAACCTGGCAGTGTGAGTCCTGAAGCTCTTTCTGATGGCAGTAGCAAAAGAGAGCATGCCCTGGGTAATGGGGGGTCCCTGATGTTGGGTGCCGTTTTCCTGCGATAGCGTTTTATGCGGATATGCTCAATGGTGGGAGGGCTTTAGCCGTGCTCTGCCACCCTGCATCTGCCTCCACCACCACCCGACAGGGTATTCAAAGCACCCACCACTCTCTGTGTAAAAAACTTGCCCCTGACATCCCCACTGTACATTCCTCCAATTGCATTAAAATTATGCTTGGTCATGTAAGGAATTTCCACCCTGGGAAAAAAAGAATCTGGTTGTTCACTTGATCTATGTCCTCTATTTTTCTATCACATACAACATTCTTCCAGGCTTAATGGCATCGTTCCTACAGCAGGGTGACCAAAACTGAACACAGTATCCCAAAAGCACATTCAGCATCATCTTGTACAACTACAACACAACAAACCTCAATATACTCTCTGCCCTGACTGATAAAGGCCAGTGTGCAAGATGCCTTCTTCACCACCTACAATTCACTTTCAGGGAACCCTGTCCTCATACTCCCAGGTCACTCAGTTCTAACGTTGAACCCTATTCCATTGGCAGACCAGAGACTAGCTTAACTATCTCTTCCTACACCCACCACACCACTGTGTCAGAAACCTTTTATTGATAGTCAATGATCCATTTGATTTACTGACAGTATCAATTTGCTAACTAAGTTTGTTCCATAGGGCATAAACCAGTACACCACATGAACAGTCCCATTGGCTCTCAATTTTGTGCTGAACCAATTAAATTAGTAATCAAATGCCCAACTAAACAAATCCTTTCTACCTACACAATGTCCATCTCCTTCCGTCTCCTCCACATGCATGTGCCTATCAAAGAGCCCCTTGAGTGCTCTATCATATTTGCCTCCACCTCCACCCCGGCAGTGCATTCCAGATGTTCTACTTTGGATATTCTCCTGATTTTCCTGGGATACTCTCTCACCTTCCTTGGGAGTCATGATCCAAAACTGAAATTTCCAGAGCTAATACTGAGGGTTGGGGGAGTTGGACACATGTCTCTACCAAAGGAGGTGTAAGGTGCTCCTTCCCTCCACTAGCCTGAAGGTCACCCTTGGGCAAGGAGTAGCACCTGCTTATCCTCCCAGTCAGGGTCACGTGAAGCCACAGGAGCAGGGGGTGGATGGTCGTTTGAGCAGCCGGTGCACATCACAAGTCCTGGTTATGCAATCACTGAGACCAAACAGACAATCTCTGAAGAGTATTGATAATGGCTGAGGTCACCCATTTTCCAAAGACACTGTCCAGAAGAAGACAATGGCAAACTACTGTAGAAAAATTTGCCAAGAACGATTATGGTCATGAGATCATGATCACCCACGTCATACGACACGGCACGTAGTGATGATGATGACTACTGGGGGAGTGTACACGGCCATACAGTAACTGAAATATCTCCATGCACATAGCATTTGTTGCCTCACAGCTGGAATTTTCTTTTATATCATGGTAATAACTTTGACATCTATGTTAATATAATTGTGATATACCCTGTAATTAATTATGTGTTAATAAATATATAAGCCATAAATTTTCTAAATAATAAATGCACCATAACCTTTTCTTTGAAACATTTTAGAACTTCAATGTATTACAGTGTTCGCATTTCAAATTGTAACAATAAACACAGAACGTTAGTCAGTAGCTCATTGTTAATAAACCGCAGGCCTGCTGAACGCCGACGCCATCTAATCAAAACATGTTACTTTTCCCATTGTGCCTCTCAGTTGTTTTGACTGCCTGACATTGTTTACTTGCATTGTGAGTTGTGGTTTGTATTTGTTTGATGTACATATTACCATAAAAAAGTTAATATACTGAGCAGTGAAAAAGTTCCTGCTCAGAGCAATGGTCGGTCCATGCAGCTGAGAAAAAGAATTTGAGGGACTGTTATTCCCCAGGTATAGAAGGCCCCTTTGTATTTTGGATTTGTTGGACATTTTCATCAAACTATTACAGGAGTTCTATAGCATTAAGTTACAGTACTGAACCAGTAACCAGAGACCTGCACCATTCAGATTTATTTACTTATCATGTGTACGTTGAAACACACAATGAAATGTGTTTTTGCATTAACAACCAAAACACTCAAGGATGTGCTGACGGCAGCCCACAAGCATCTTCATGCATTCATGTCATAGCATGCTCACGACGTTCAGCAGAACAACACGGAACACAACAACAACAGCAGAATGTGCCCCTTTCCCACCCACACAGTAAAGCATTCAACCCTAGGACATCCTGCAAAGTGTACAAATCCCAGCAGAGAATTAAAACTCAAGCAATTAAATAAACTCAGAATCAGTTTTATTATCTCCAAATGTAATGTGTTGTTTTGCGACAGCAGACATAAAATAGTGTAGCAAAGGAACAATGAGGTAGTGTTCGTGGACTGTTCAGAAATCTGATGACGGATGGAAAGAATTGTTCTTGAATCTTTGAATGTGTGTCTTCCTGAATCGTTGACTGTGTGCCTGATAGTAATAATGGCACAAGGCCATGTCCCGGGTGATGAGGGTCCTTAGTGATGGCTGCCGTCTCCCAAGGCATCACCTCTTGAATATGTCCTCAACAGTGGGGTCGGTTGTGCCTTGATGGAGCTTGCTGTGTCTATAACCCTTTATAACTTCTTGCAATCCAGTGCATGGTAGTGCAATTACTCGAATTGAGTATGATGTTCTCCCAAGGAGCTGTTCTTACGCTTTCTAACTCCAAAAACTAATCGAAAACAAACACAGGAGCTGGATATATCTTGTCTACTTCATTTGACATTTAGTGAGGCATGCACAGGGTGGTGTAATAATATATGCCACTCACAAACTTCTTATATATACCTCATTATGAATTATTTACACAAAAAATTATGAGTCAAACAATATATTTACAACCTTGCTCAAATATTACTGGAATATTAAATACACAACATATTGTCTTAATGGAGATGCTTGTTTAAGGTGGGGTGACTGATGCACAGGGAGCCACCACACGGTCCTTAACAGATTGGGGCCAGGGTCTAGTGGCATGGAGTGCCAGATGACTGGGGACCCTTCACTGCTGCAGCCTTCCTCCACCTTCACTGCCTTTGTGATGTGTCATCATCTTTCACCAGGTCCACCGTTGAGGTCTTAATCAGATTGTTTTTGGTCTGGGACCTCCCTGTTGACCTTACTGCCATGGGTGGCCCTACCAAGAGCTAAGTTATCTTTGATACGCTGTCATTCCAAATAGGACTTGCTCATGAAGACACCTTGCTCAGTATTGATGAGTTGGCCAAAGGACCTGTTTCTATGCTGTATGGTACTATGACAAATATATTTCATAACATTTCATTCCGTGATAACCTGATTCTGATTCACCATCAGTGGTTCCCTGTGGCTGCAGTATGTACCATCTGCAACAACTCAGGAATGGAAAAGTCTACAGAAAGTGGTGGACACAGCCCAGTCCATCACTACAGGCAAAGCCCTCCCCACTACTGAGCACACTTACAAGGAGCACTGTCACCAGAAAGCAGCATCCATCATCAAGGACCCCCACCATTCAGACCACGCTCTCTTCTTGCTCCTGCCATCGGGAAGAGGGTATAGAAGCCTTCAGCCCCACACCATCAGGTTCAGGAACAGTTATTACCCCTCAACCATCAGGCTCTTGATCCGGAATGGGTAACTTCACTGATCACAACTCTGAACGGATTGCACAACCTATAGACTCACTTTCCACGACTTTACAACTCATTTTCTCAGTATTATTTTCTTTTTATTTACACTATTTGCCTTCTTTTGCATATTGGTTGTTTGTAAGTCTTTGTTCATGTACAGGTTTTTGTAAATTTTATTGTATTTTTTTTATTTTCCTGTACATGCCTGCTCTGGGCTTCACATCTATAGAGTCACTTCTGTTCTGAGCGCTGTTGTTTGCTTTTATTGTTTGCATGATTTGTGTTTTTTTTCTCTCACTCTGCAGATTAGGGTTTCGATGACCTTTTTTTAATGGATTCTTTTGGGTTTATTGTTTTGTGACTGCCTGTAAGGAGACGAATCTCAGGTTGTATAATGTATACATACTTTGATAATAAATTTACTTTGAAATGCCTGTAAAAATGGATCTCAAGGTAGTATATTATTGTATGTACTTTGATAATAAATTTATTGAAGCTTGAAACAAAACTCACGAAGGCTTCTTCAACACCATCTCACAAGTTCCTGATCCATTCGCCATGGTCAGGGGCAGCTGGTGTAAGGGGTCATCAGGCCTTTCTGGCGAATGAGTCACGCCGCCCAGCAACCCACCTATTCAATACTAGCCTAATCACAGGACAATTTACAATGACCAGTCAACCAGGACATCTTTGGACTGTGGGAGAAAACTGAAGCACCCGAAGGAAACTACGCATTCACAGGGAGGACGTACAAGCTCCTTACAGAAAAGTGCCGGAGTTGATTCCAAACTCCGACACTCTGAGCTGTAATAATGTCAGGCTAACTAATACGTTACCATGGTGCCGGAATGTGTGGCGACCCTTGTGGGCTGCCTCCAGCACATCCTTAAATTGTGTTGGTTGTTAAACCAAATGACACATTGCACTGTTTGTATCAATGTACATGTGATAACTAGAATGTTACCTGGGTTCCAACACCTAAGTTACAGGGAAAGGTTGAACAAGTTAGGTCTTTATTCTTTATTCTTTGGAGCATAGAAGGTTGAGGGGGGACTTGATAGAGGTTTTTAAAATTATGAGGGGGATAGATAGAGTTGACATGGATAGGCTTTTTCCATTGAGAGTAGGGGAGATTCAAACAAGAGGACATGAGTTGAGAGTTAGGAGGCAAAAGTTTAAGGGTAACATGAGGGGGAATTTCTTTACTCAGGGAGTGGTAGCTGTGTGGAACAAGCTTCTAGTAGAAGTGGTAGAGGTAGGTTCGATTTTGTCATTTAAAGTAAAATTGGATAGGTATGTGGATAGGAAAGGAATGGAGGGTTATGGGCTGAGTGCAGGTCAGTGGGACTAGGTGAGAGTAAGCGTTCGGCACGGACTAGAAGGGCCGAGATGGCCTGTTTCCATGCTGTAATTGTTATATGGTTATAAATATATAAATAAATCCAGATTAATTCATTAGGTGGGTGTGTGGAACACTTTGCCGGGGAGTGTGGTACAGGCAGAAACTTTAGAGATATTTAAGAGACACATGGATGCTAGAAAAATGGAGGGCTGTATGGGAGGGAAGAGTTGGCTTGACCTTTGGCACAATATGCAGGCCGAAGGGCCTGTACTGTGCTCTATGTTCAAACCAAAAACATTTTTCCATACTTCGATTAGCCAAAAGACTGTATTTAAAATTCTTATTTTCAAATCCCTCAATGGCTATATCCTGCTGAGGAGAGTATAAGGAGATGTCAGAGGCAGGTTTGTTACACAGAGTGGTGGGTGTTTTGATCACCCTGCTGGGGGGGGGGGGAATGGTAGAGGCAAATACACTAGAGGCATTTAAGAAACTCTTAGATAAGCGCATGGATGATAGAGAGATGGAGGGTTATGTGGGAGGGAAGTGTTAGGTTGATCTTAGAGAAGATTGAAAGGTCGGCACAACATTGTGAGCCAAGGACCTGTACTGTGCTGTGGTGTTCTATGTTCAATGTTCTGTATCTCCTCTTCGAAGCCAGCTGGTAGCATTTTGCTTGTCAGCATTGGTGAGGTTGTGTAAATGAAGGAAGAAATATAAATACCTCAAACGAGAAAATCTGCAGATGCTGGAAATCCAAACAACACATACAAAATGCTTTAGGAGCTCAGCAGGCCAGGCAGCATCTATGGAAAAGAGGACAGTCAACATTTTGGGCCAAGACTCTTCCCCAGGACTGGAGAAAAATAGATGAGGAGTCATCTTTTTGTATGAACATATTCTTCAGCCTGGGTGCCCGAGTTGTTTCTCACCCAGAATTTGCATTGCTATCCTGTGTATTCGGTCCTGTGTTGGGTATGAGCTGGATTGTACTAAAAGCTATGTGAATCCCCATGGATTTGTATCTCCACAGGGACACAGAAAGCACCAGTGAAGAGCAGTGACTGTTGTAACACTGACAGAGGAGTTACCAGAGGTATGAGGAATCGTTACAATAAGACAATTACTAAACAACACACACAACGCTTTGCATCACTCTCTGTGAGATTGGTGTTTGATTCCCACTGCTGTCTGTAAGGAACTTAAACATTTTCCCCATCCTCCAAAGAGGACCATGTCATGGTTTGGAGGCTTACGTGCCTCAATGACCCAGAGAGCTATGTTGGCTGGAGTCCGGGTTTTATGCTTGGCTGTTGGTAGGTCACCCATGTCAAACAGGTCAAAGGGTAAGATCAGACTAAGAGTGGTCCACCAGTCCTCCAGGTTCGGGGACTCAGCTCAGGGTTAACAACCCTGACTGGTCAAACAAAATTGTTATGGACACAGCAATGAACAATCTTTCTACATCTGAACGTGACTGTATTCCTGAGTCTCCACCCAGGATTTGCAGGACTGACTTGACGGTAGTGAGAACCGAGAAGAGTGAAAACTGACACAATGAAGGAAGCCCCGAACACCATCAGAGAAGGAGGACCTTCATTGTTGCCCTAAATGCCAGCAGCATAATGGGCAGAAAGTACTTTCGCCTCATGCCCATGTGGCTTTCCTCCAGCTGCTCCAATTCCCTCCCACATTCCAAAGCTGTATGAGTCGGAGTTATTAAGTTGTGGGTCTACTATGTTGGCGCCAGGAGCTGGGTGACACTTGCGAGCTGCCCTTAGCAGAATCGTTGGTGATTTTATCAACACATTTCATTGAATATTTTGATGTACAGATAACAAATACAACTTATCTCTCTTTTTTACATGCTGGAAATCCAAAGCAACACACACAAAATATTGGAGGAATTCAGCTGCTCAGGCAGAATCTATGGAGATGAGTAAACAGTTGGCATTTTGGGCCGAGACCCTTCATCAAGACCCAGTAAAACAATTCTGTTATAGAGATTGGAAGGCTGTATTCTGAGATAGTAGACATTTAAGATCTAATTTGAAATTTTCAGTGTGTTCTGGTTGAGTCCTGTAGATGGAGCTATGGTTGTGTGAAATGGTCACATATGTTGCCTAAAAAGGAACTGATCTCAAGGTTCACAAGCTGTCCTGTCTCCCCCACCTTAAATCCGAGTGTTGTTTTAAAATGCCCGACATTAATTTGGACCTCTTCTAGAATCTGTATTCCAAGCATCACACCCCTCAGTATATGTTCAGCAAAAGAGCTGGCCATTAACTTCAGGAAGCAGGGTTGGACACACAACATAAACACAAGAGATGCTGGAAACCCAGAATAGCACTCAGAACACTGGTCAGGCAGAATCTATGGAGGGGGATAAATAGTTGACATTTTGAGCAGAGACTGTTCATCAGGACTGGGAAGGAAGGGGACAGAAGCCAGAATGAGGGGGAGGGGGAGGAGTACAAGTTGGGCTTGCCTCTGCGTGTCAGTGGTGCTGAAGAGGAGATGGTGGAGAGATTCAGGCCCCTAGGTATAAATGTCACCAAAAGCATGATCTGGTCCAACCACATAGATACCATGGTCAAGAGAGATCACCATCTTTCTACATCCTCAGAAAGCTGAGGAAATTCAGCATGCTGAACGGTCTTGGACCAAAACATCGACTCTTTATTCCTTCCCACAGATGTTGGCTGGAACCAGACTTGCTGAGTTCCTCCAACATTTTGTGTATGTGTAACTAAGAGAGATTTCATTAGGGACATTTAAGAAACTCTTAGATGGACACATAGATGACAGAAAAATGGGGGGCTATGCTAGAGGGGTTTAGATTGATCTTAGAGTAGGTTAAAAGGTTAGCAGAGCATTGTGGGCCAAAGAGCCTATACTGATCTGTACTTTCGACAGTATATTCTATGTTCTATGACACACACCAATTTTTATTGAGTAACCATAGAAAGCATCCTATTCAGATACATCATGGGTTGCTATGGCATCTGCTCTGCCTATAACCCCAAGAAACTGTAAAGCCTATCAACTCCTTCCGTTGCCTCTGCTCCTTCCCTTTCTCCTATGGTCCACTCTCCTCTCCAGCCCTTTATTTTTCCTACCCACCCGGCCTCTCCTATCATCTTCTAGCTTGTCCTCCTTCCCCTCCCCCCTCCTTTTTATTCTGGTGTCTTCCCCATTCCTCACAGCTCTGATGAAGGGCCTTGGCCCAGAATGTCAACTGTTTATTCATTTCCACAGATGCTGCCTGACCTGCTGAGTTCCTCCAGCATCTTGTGTGTGTTTGTCTGGATTTGCAGCAACTGCAAAATCTCTTGTGTTTATGATTTCCTGCATTTTATTCTTGTTTTTCTCTTTGTACAGCTCAATGTACTGATGTATTCTAACAATCTCTGTGGGTGGCATGTACAGTATCGTGCCAAAGTCTTAGACAGACACACACACACACACACACACACACACACACACACACACACACACACACACACACACACACACACACACACACACACACACACACACACACACATATATATATATATGTGCCTAAGGCTATATGAATACAGGAGTGTATTCATCAACATGGAGTGGAGAGCATTTGTAAATCTGGTGGGAGCAAAGGATGTTGGGAATGGTGAGGGTGGAGCCCCGCGGGAGGGATGTGGGACGGGTGGCAGAGGAGGAGTGCCGAGATTGGTGGGGTGGTACGGGTGCAGACACACCCAGCCCTGAGACACCAGGTAAGGTTATTTGACTCCAAACAATTGGTTTATTGATCATTACAGAATGTCTCTCTGGTGCTTCCCACTCCCCTCCCCCTTCCCATCTTCTCAACTGTGATTTCCCTCTCTCCCTGCCCCCTTCCCACTCTCAGTCCACACCAGAGACCCATATCAGAATCAGGTTTGTGCCGGATCATTGCCCATGGTGTGGGTTGGCCACGTTCCCTGTCACATCCTTGTGTCTCACTCCCAAGAGACAAAACCAGAAAGCTGATCCTCACCACCTGACTTCTTATTTTCAACATAATGGCATCTTCATTGGTCACCTGTGTGTGTAGAACCCAAGTCTTCAGACTCTTTCTTCATTCACTTTGTTCCTCATGAAATCTTCACCAGGAAAGTAGCTTCATTGAGAGGGATGAGCATTTCTCCCCAAGTCAGTCATTTGTTTGATTTACCAGATTTCTGAACAGTCTGTGAACCCATGAACACTACCTCAGTATTCATCTTTTGTGCTATTTATTTTGTTCATAACTCATGGTGATTTTCATGTATTGTACTGCACTGCTGTTATAAAACAGCAAATTTCCTGATGTACATTCAGTGGCCACTTTATTAGGTACAAGTATCCAATCAGCCAGTCATGTGGCAGCAACTTAATGCATGAAAACCTGGAGAAAGGGTCAAGAGGTTCAGTTGTTGTTCAGACCAAACATCAGAATGGAGAAAAATATGATCTAAGTGACTTTGACTGTGGACAGATTGTTGGTGCCAGATGGGGCGGTTTGAGTATCTCAGAAACTGCTGATCTCCTGACATTTTCACGTCCAACCATCTCTAGAGCTTGCAGAGAATGGTGCGAAAAAGAAAAAAATACCCAGTGAGTGGCAGAAAAGCATATCTGATCGTACAACATACCGAATCTGAAGTGAATGGACTACATCAGCAGAAGACACGAGCATACACTCAGTGGCCACTTTATTAGGTACAGGAATTAGCTCATAGGATGACCATTGAGTGTATATCATCATATACAGTACTACCTTAAGATTGATCTACTTGCAGGCATTTACATGATATCAATAGAATTTATGACAACAAAGATTGACAGTTTGGAGTATTGTGTACAGTTCTGGTCACCAGATTATAGGAAAGATGTCAACAAAATAGAGAGAGTACAGAGGAGATTTACTAGAATGTTACCTGGATTTTAACACCTAAGTTACAGAGAAAGGTTGAACAAGTTAGGTCTTTATTCTTTGGAGCTTAGAAGGTTGAGGGAGGGCTTGATAGAGGTATTTAAAATTATGAGGGGGATAGATAGAGTTGACCTGGATAGGCTTTTTCCATTGAGAGTAGGGGAGATTCAAACAAGAGGACATGAGTTGAGAGTTAGGGGGCAAAAATTTAAGGGTAACACGAGGGGGAACTTCTTTACTCAGAGAGTGGTAGCTGTGTGGCATGAGCATCCAGCAGAAGTGGTAGAGGCAGGTTCGATATTGTCATTTAAAAAAAAGTTGGATGGGTATATGGACAGGAAAGGAATGGAGGGTTATGGGCTGAGTGCAGGTCGGTGGGACTAGGTGAGAGTAAGCGTTCGGCACGGACTAGAAGGGCCAAGATGGCCTGTTTCCATGCTGTAATTGTTATATGGTTATATGGACAGACAACCAATGTACAAAGAAGACAGATTGTGTAAATAAAAACAATGACACTGAGAATATGAGTTGTAGAGCCCTTGAAAGTGAGTCTGTAGGTTGTGGAATCATTTCAGAGTTGAGGTGAATGAAGTTACGAATATATCACCAAGTACGGCCTTGAGATTCATTTTCCCACAGGCATTTACAGGAAAATAAAGAAATGCAATAGAATGTATGAAAAACTGTACATTAACAACAACTGACAACAGAATGATGTGCAAAAGAAAAAATCTAAAATAAGTAATAGTGAGTCCAAGAGTTACAGAGTTCTGGAAAGTGAGTCTGTAGGTTGGGGAATCAGTTTAGCATTTTTCATTGTATCTTGGCATAAGTAATATCAATAAACTAATTGATTTCCATTTGATGGTCGTGCCTTCTGATGCTCTCTCCTCCCCAAACCTTGCCTCCTCTCTTCCTCTCTGATATCCCTGGAACGCACACCTCAATCTGTCCTTAAGTCCTGTTAGGTGGCTTGGAGATAAATTTTATTCCATCCCATCATCTTAGAGCATCTACTTCTCATGAGGTGCTATGCGAATCTAAGTTGTTGTTGTTTAATCAGTCGGATTGTGTTGGTCTGTCTTTTGACTCTGTGACACGGGCACAGGTCTGTGCTGAAGTTTGGAGACCTGAAGCTGCAGTCCACTGATCTGAGTTCCAATCCCTTCATCACAACTGTTGACGTAAAACTTAGCTGGTCATTGGATTGTTTTTAAAGAAACTGGATGTCTTTAAAAATGATATTCGTCAAGCTACTGGACTGCTGTATGGCTCACCAATTGGTATCGGAATTGGCTTATTAAAATTCAAAGTTCAAAGTAAACTTATAATAAAATTACATGTATGTCACCACATACAACCCCGAGATTCATTTTCTTGCAGGCATTCTCAATAAATTCATTACAGAATAATAACCATAACAGAATCAATAAAAGACCACACCAGCTTGGGTGTTCAATCAGTGTGCAAAAGACAACAAACTACGTAAGTAAAAAAAAGAAATAAATAATAAATAAATAAACAAACAAACAAGCAAGCAAGCAATAAATATCAAGAACATGAGATGAAGAGTCCTTGAAATTGAATTCATAAGTTTTATTGTCACATGTACTGAGATACAGTGAAGGGCTTGTCTTGCATACTGTCCATACACAACACAGAGCACTGAGGTAGAACAGAAGAAAGATTAGCTTTATTTGTCACGTGTACTGTACTTAGAAATATCAAAGCCCAGAGTGAAACGTGCCGTTTTGCATCAATGATCAACGCAGTCTGAGGATGTGCCGGGGGTCGCCTGCAAGTTTTGCCGCATTTCAGGCACCAACATAGCATTGCCAACAACTTACTAACCCTAACCCGTAGTGTCACAGTGCACGCTCACAGGACTGCACCCACCTGCAGAGGAATCGCAGGCTATCTCTGTCACAGCGGTCACTGGCACCGCTGGTGCTCAGCCCAGGAGCAGAGGAACAGTGGACTCCCCATGAAGAGTCACAAACAAGCCTGAAGGCTCTGTGTGTCAATGCGAGGAGCATTCGTAACAAGGTGGATGAATTGAATGTGCAAATAGTTATTAATGAATATGATATAGTTGGGATCACAGAGACATGGCTCCAGGGTGACCAAGGATTGGAGCTCAATATCCAGGGATATTCAATATTCAGGAGGGATAGACAGGAAAGAAAAGGAGGTGGGGCAGCATTGCTGGTTAGAGAGGAGATTAACACAATAGAAAGGAAGGACATTAGCCTGGAGGATGTGGAATCGATATGGGTGGAGCTGCATAACACTAAGGGGCAGAAAACGCTGGTGAGAGTTGTGTACAGGCCACCTAACAGTAGTAGTGAGGTTGGGGATGACATTAAACAGGAAATTAGAAATGCATGCAATAAAGGAACAGTAGTTATAATGGGTGACTTCAATCTACGTATAGATTGGGTGAACCAAATTGGTAAGGGTGCTGAGGAAGAGGATTTCTTGGAATGTATGTGGGATGGTTTTCTGAACCAACATGTTGAGGAACCAACTAGAGAGCAAGCCATTCTAGATTGGGTATTGAGCAATGAGGAAGGGTTAGTTAGCAATGTTGTCGTGCGAGGCCCCTTGGGTAAGAGTGACCATAACATAGTGGAATTCTTCATTAAGATGGAGAGTGACATAGTTAATTCAGAAACAAAGGTTCTGAACTTAAAGAAGGGTAACTTTGAAGGTATGAGACGTGAATTAGCTAAGATAGACTGGCAAATGATACTTAAAGGGTTGACGGTGGATATGCAATGGCAAGCATTTAAAGATCGCATGGATGAACTACAACAATTGTTCATCCCAGTTTGGCAAAAGAATAAACCAGGGAAGGTAGTGCACCTGTGGCTGACAAGGGAAATTAGGGATAGTATCAAGTCCAAAGAAGAAACATATAAATTAGCAAAAAAAAAGCGGCACACCTGAGGACTGGGAGAAATTCAGAGACCAGCAGAGGAGGACAAAGGGCTTAATTAGGAAAGGGAAAAAAGATTATGAGAGAAAGCTGGCATGGAACATAAAAACTGACTGTAAAAGCTTTTATAGATACGTGAAAAGAAAAAGATTGGTCAAGACAAATGTAGGTCCTTTACAGTCAGAAACAGGTGAATTGATCATAGGAAACAAAGACATGGCAGACCAATTGAATAACTACTTTGGTTCTGTCTTCACTAAGGAGGACATAAATAATCTTCCGGAAATAGTAAGGGACCAAGGGTCTAGTGAGATGGATGAACTGAGGTAAATACATGTTAGTAGGGAAGTGGTGTTAGGTAAATTGAAGGGATTAAAGGCAGATAAATCCCCAGGGCCAGATGGTCTGCATCCCAGAGTGCTTAAGGAAGTAGCCCAAGAAATAGTGGATGCATTAGTGATAATTTTTCAAAACTCCTTAGATTCTGGATTAGTTCCTGAGGATTGGAGGGTGGCTAATGTAACCCCACTTTTTAAAAAAGGAGGGAGAGAGAAACCGGGGAATTATAGACCGGTTAGTCTGACATCGGTGGTGGGGAAAATGCTAGAGTTGGTTATCAAAGATGTGATAACAGCACATTTGGAAAGAGGTGAAATCATCGGACAAAGTCAGCATGGATTTGTGAAAGGAAAATCATGTCTGATGAATCTTATAGAATTTTTTGAAGATGTAACTAGTACAGTGGATAGGGGAGAGCCAGTGGATGTGGTATATTTAGATTTTCAAAAGGCTTTTGACCAGGTCCTACACAGGAGATTAGTGTGCAAACTTAAAGCACACGGTATTGGGGGTATGTTATTGATGTGGATAGAGAATTGGTTGACAGACAGGAAGCAAAGAGTGGGAGTAAACGGGACCTTTTCAGAATGGCAGGCAGTGACTAGTGGGGTACCGCAAGGCTCAGTGCTGGGACCCCAGTTGTTTACCATATATATTAATGATTTAGATGAGGGAATTAAATGCAGCATCTTCAAGTTTGCGGATGACACGAAGCTGGGCGGCGGTGTTAGCTGTGAGGAGGATGCTAAGAGGATGCAGGGTGACTTGGATAGGTTAGGTGAGTGGGCAAATTCATGGCAGATGCAATTTAATGTGGATAAATGTGAGGTTATCCACTTTGGTTGCAAGAACAGGAAAACAAATTATTATCTGAATGGTGGCCGATTAGGAAAAGGGGAAATGCAACGAGACCTGGGTGTCATTGTACACCAGTCATTGAAGTTGGGCATGCAGGTACAGCAGGCGGTGAAAAAGGCAAATGGTATGTTGGCATTCATAGCAAAAGGATTTGAGTACAGGAGCAGGGAGGTTCTACTGCAATTGTACAAGGCCTTGGTGAGACCGCACCTAGAATATTGTGTGCAGTTTTGGTCCCCTAATCTGAGGAAAGACATTCTTGCCATAGAGGGAGTACAGAGAAGGTTCACCAGATTGATTCCTGGGATGGCAGGACTTTCATGTGAAGAAAGACTGGATTGACTAGGCTTATACTCACTGGAATTTAGAAGATTGAGGGGGGATCTTATTGAAACATATAAAATTCTAAAGGGATTGGACAGGCTAGATGCAGGAAGATTGCTTCCAATGTTGGGGAAGTCCAGAACAAGAGGTCACAGTTTAAGGATAAAGGGGAAGCCTTTTAGGACCGAGATGAGGAAAAACTTCTTCACACAGAGAGTGGTGAATCTGTGGAATTCTCTGCCACAGGAAACTGTTGAGGCCGGTTCAGTGACTATATTTAAGAGGAAGTTAGATATGGCCCTTGTGGCTAAAGGGATCAGGGGGTATGGAGAGAAAGCAGGTACAGAGTTCTGAGTTGGATGATCAGCCATGATCATACTGAATGGCGGTGCAGGCTCTAAGGGCCGAATGGCCTACTCCTGCACCTATTTTCTATGTTTCTATGTTTCTAAACAAAAGTTAGATATAGGAATACCAAAAGAGCATCTGAGGATTATGACCAAGCAACATGGCGAGACAAATCATCCTCAACACAAGGACTCTGCTTAACAGAGCACAATGAGGGTCCCCTTTAAATAATCATAGAAACGGGAAAAGACGTGCTGCTGGCAATTACCTTGACAAGATTAAACCAAGAGCACCTGGGCTTAACGGCACTAACAATTAGTAAATGCAGGTGCCCGAGAAACCCTGAAGCCAAACGCTCGATGGCAAGTCGTAGAGGGCTGCAGGATCATGGCACCATACATCTCTGAAATGTGGGAGGAAATCAGAGCACCCAGAGGAAACCCACACAGTCACTGTGAGAACGTACAAACTCCTTACAGACTGTGGCTGGCAGGGATATCAGCAGAGCAGCAATTACATGAGTTTCTGGGAAAAATGAGGAAAGTGCAGATAGACGTGTTCAAAAAACAAAGAAGCATTCAAATGGCAAAATACCACAACTGTGGCAAATAAGGGAAGTCAAAGCTGATGAAAAAGCAAAAGAGAGGGAATACAACAAAACAAAAATTAGGGGGAAGACAGAGGATTGCAAAGTTTTTAAAAATCTACAGAGAGTAACTAAAATAATCATTAGGATAGAAAAGATGAAGTATGAAAGTAAGCTAGCAAACAATATCAAAGTGAATGTAAAAGTTTTTTCAAGTATATAAAAATTAAAAGAGAAATGAGAGTGGATATAGGACTGCTAGAAAAAGAGGCCAGAGAAATAATAATGGGGGACAAGGAGATGGCAGATGAACTAAATGTGTATTTTGTTTCAGCCTTCACTGTGGAAGACACTAGCAGTGTGCCAGATGTTGACAGGAGTGAGGGAAGAGAAGTGGGTGCAGTTACTATTACAAGGGAGAAGGTGCTCAAAAAGCTGAAAGATCCAAGGGTACATCTGTCACCCAGACCAGATGAACTGCACCCTAGGGTTCTGAAAGAGGTAGCAGCAGAGATGGTGGAGGCACTAGTAATGATCTTGCAAAACTCATTGGACTCTGGCATGGTGCCAGAGGACTGGAAAATTGCAAACGTCACTCCACTCTTTAAGAAAGGAGGAAGGCAGCAGAAAGGAAATTATAGACCAGTTAGCCTGACCTCAGTGGTTAGGAAGATGTTGGAGTCAATTATTAAGAATGAGGTTTTGGAGTACTTGGTGACACATGACAAGATAGGACAAAGTCAGCATGGTTTCCTTAAGGGAAAATCTTGCCTGACAAGCCTGTTGGAATTCTTTAAGGAGATTATAAATTGGATAGATAAAGGGGATGCAGTGCATATATGGATTTTCAGAAAGCTTTGAAACGGTGCCACTCATGAGGCTGCTTACCAAGTTAAGAGCCCATGGTATTACAGGAAAGTTACTGGCATGGCTAGAGCCTTGGCTGATTGATAGGAGACAGTGAGTGGGAATAAAGGATCATTTTCTGGTTGGCTGCCAGTGACTAGTGGCGTTCCACAAGGGTCAGTGTTGGGATGCTTCTCTTTATATTGTATATCAATGATTTAGATGATGAAATAAATGGCTTTGTTGCCAAGTTTCCAGATTATACAATGATTGGTGGAGGGGCAGGTAGTGCTGAGGAAACAGGTAGGCTGCAGAAGGACAAACAGATTAAGAGAATGGGCAAGAAAGTGGCAAATAATATACAAAGTTGGAAAATGCATGGTCATGCACTTTGATAGAAGAAATAAATGTGCGGACTATTTTTGAAACGGGGAGAAAATCCAAAAATCTGGGCTGCAAAGGGTCATAGGAGTCCTTGTGCAGAACACCCTAAGGGTTAACTTGCAGGTTGAGTCTGTGGTGAGGAAGGTCAATGTAATGTTAGCATTCATTTCAAGCAGTCTAGTATACAAGAGCAAGGATGTGATGCTGAGGCTTTATAAGACAATGGTGAGGCCTCACCTTGGGTATTGTGAACCTTTTGGGCTCCTCATCTAAGAAAAGATGTGCAAGCATTGGAGAGGGTTCAGGGGAGGTTCACAAGTATGATTCCAGGGATGAAAGGGTTATCATCTGAAGAAGGTTTGATGGTTTTGGGCCTGTACTCACGGCAATTTAGAAGGATGAAGGGGCATGTCACTGAAACCTTCCGAATGTTGAAAGGCCGAGACAGAGTAGGTGTGGAAAGGATGTTTCCCGTGGTGGGGGAGTCTAGGACAAGAGGGCACAGCCTCAGGATAGAGGGGTGTTCATTTAAAAGCGATACGGAGAAATTTCTTTAGCCAGAGGGAGGTGAATTTGTGGAATTTATTACCACAAGCAACTGTGGAGACCAGGTTGTTGGGTGTATTTAAGGCAGAGCTTGATAGGTTCTTGATTGGACATAGCATTAAAGGCTATTGGAGAGAAAGCTAGAGAGTGGGGCTGAGCAGGGGAAAGAAGGATCAGCCATGATTGAATAGTGGAACAAACTTGATGGGCTAAATGGCCTCATTCTGTTCCTACACCTTATGGTCTGATTGTAGTGGGGCATCATTTCATAGTCTTGCAAATGCCGTGCTTACTGGCCCTTGCCTTTATGTGACTCTACCTCCAGCAATGTGAACCCAAAGGTCCTCTGAAACAGCCCAGAATGACTGTTAGGTTGAGTGCAGTCAGAAAAGGTGATAAGTACACATTTTACTAGTGATTGTGTCTGTGTGTGAGATTGGGGTTTGTCTGTGTGTATGTGACTGTGATTGCTATTGTTCTGTATATATCACCGTATTTGGTGTGACTGTGATTAGGATTGTGTGTGAGTGTGTGTGAGAGAGAGAGAGACTGTGATTGAGATTGTGTATGAGTATTACCTATTTATTGAGCTACACAGCGAAATAGGCCTTGAAGCCCTTTGAGCCATGCTGCCAGGCAATCCCCCGATTTAACCCTAGCCTAATCATGGGACAATTTACTATGACCACCTAACCTACCAACCGGTACATCTTTGGACTGTGGGAGGAAACTGGAGGACCTGGCGGAAACCCACACGGTCACGTGGAGAACATACAAGCCCCTTACAGATGGCGGCGAGGAGGTATGTGAGTGAATGGAGGAGATAGGGAGACTTGGATGACATTTATCAGTGTGTGCACCAATGATTAAGAATGTGTGTACGTTTCTATAACTGTGATTGGGATTCTCTGTGGAGGTACAGGGACATGTACCAGGGACAGGGAGGTGTGCGGGGGATGAGAGGTTTCAGAGGTTAGGAGTGTGATCGATCATAGACTGACACAGGGAGCTGTTTAACTTATTGTGCCCATGACCCAGGGGTGTATCAAACCATCTTTATTTTGGGAATAATTATCTTCAAATTTTCATTTCCTTTCATCTTATGCACTATGTCAACGTACTGAACATCACAGACGGCACGAGCCCCGTTGCCAAGTGGAGACTAAAGCAAGTCTGGACCTTGTCAACAGAAAATAAACGAGAGGACGCAATAGCGGATTTAATTTAGTATCTTGCTGCATTTCCTTTCTGATTTGAAGAGATGGCTGAGCTTGATATATCCGCCTCTCTGGAGAGTATCAGTCTCAATCTCGGAGAGCGGACCCGATGAGGATGTGTTGGAGGCACCCAGTTTCTGATGTGTCTCTGATCTATCGGTTGTTTTATTGGATGCAGACTGGTTGCCCTCCAAACCTTGGCTTAAAGCAAAACCAGCTCTGTTTTCATCTTTCGTTTTAAGTTTGGCAGTTTAATGAATCGAATTGCTCTGGCTCAGCAGTTTTGACCATCGGGCCTAAGTGGGCCTCTATCAGGTCATCCCACACCCCCAGCCTCCTTTCTCCAAAGGACCATAACATCATGAGACATAGGAGGAGAATTGGGCCATTCAGCCCATCAAGTCTGCTCTGCCATTCCATCATGCTGATTTATTATCCCTCTCAACTCCATTTTCCTGCCTTCTCCTTGTAACCTTTGTCACCCTTATTAATCAAGAACCTGTCAATCTCTGGTTTAGATATACCCAATGTCTTGTCCTCCACAGCCATCTATGGCAATGAGTTCCACCCTCTGTCTAAAGGAAAACTAAAGTGAAGACAGCTTTATTCAATCTCTCCCCATAACTAAAATCTTTCAATTCAGGCAATATCCTCTAAATTTAAGAAAAGTTTGGATAAGTACATGGATGGGAGAGGAATGTAGGGCAAGTCAATGGGACTGGGCAGAATAATAGTTTGGCATGGACTAGATGGGCTGAAGGGTCTGTTTCTGTGCTTTGTGATCTAGGACTCTGTCTCCACCTTGGTGAATGTCTTCTGCAATTTTGTTCCTGGAGATGTGGATTTTCCATATGAGAATTCAGGGTCATAAAGGAAACTTTTATGGAAAGAAGACAGGAGAATGGGGGTTGAAAGGGATAATACATCAATCATGATGGAATGGCAGAGCAAACTTGATGGACTGAATGGCCTAATTCTGCTCCTATGTCTCATTGTGTTATGGTCTTTTGGCACATTAGCCTTCATAAATCAGGATACTGAGTCGGAATTTTACGTTGAAGTTGTTTAAGACATCGGTGAGATCAAAAATGGAGTATTACGTGTAGTTCTGGTCACCTACCTACAGGAAAGATGCCAATAAGATAAAAAGAGTTCAGAGAAAATTTGCAAGGATGTCGTCAGGACTTGAGCACATGAATTATAGGGCAAGACTGAATATGTTAGGACTTTACAATGAGGGAAGATCTTACAGACGTATACAAAATTCTGAGGGTTATAGATAGGGTGAATGTACACGGGTTGGGTGAGGCTAGAACTAGAGATCATGGGCTTAGGTTTGAAAGGTGAAATATTTAAGGGGAACATGAGGGGGATTTTTTCATTCAGAGGGTGGTCGGAGTGTGAGATGAGCTGCCAGTGGAAGTGGTGGATACAGGTCCATTTGTGACATTTAAGAGAAGTTTGGATAAGTACATGGATGGGAGGGTATGGTTCAGCTGCAGGCAGATGAAATGGAGCATAAGACCAAATCAACATAGGTTAGATGGGCTGAAGGGCAGTGGTGCTCTACGGACTCTGTGGCTCTAACCCAACAGGAATCTCTTGTCGAATCACCCACTGTTGTCATTGTTGTGAAGGTCAGTAATGAGTGGTCATATGAACGTTATGTCTTGACGCAGGGATTGGATCTGAAACATCAACCACCTCTGCTCTAGAGAAAATGAGTCGAATCTATACAATCTCTCCCCAGACCGAAAGTCCTCCAATCAATGCAAGATCTCTACAACATTCCCTCCTTTCTCCCTTCCCATCAGGTAGAAGATACAAAAGCCTGAAAGCACATACCAGCCGACTCAGACAACTTTTACCTCAGACCATTGAACAGAATTCCTGTACAATAAGATGGTCTCTTGACCTCACAGTCTACTTGCTTATGGCCTTGCATCTTGTTGTCTGCCTGCACTACACTTTCTCTACAGTGTAACTGTAACCTTCTATTCTGCACTGACCTTTCTGTTTTCACTTGAACTACCTCAATGCATTGTTATAATGACATTATCTGTATGAACAAGATAGGATTTTCACTGTACCTCCATGAAACATAGGTTGTAGAAGAGTACAGAACAGTACAGGCCCTTTGGCCCACAATGTTGTGCTGACCTTCTAACCAACTCTAAAAACAATCTAACCCTTCCTTCCCACATAGCCCTCCATGGGACAGCACGGTAGTATAGTTGTTAGCATGATGCTGTACAGTACCAGGGACCCGGCTTCAATTCTTGCTGCTACCTGTAAGGAGTTTGTTCGTTCTCCCTATAAACGCTTGGGTTTCCTCCCACAGTCCGAAGATATGCCAATTGGTAGGTTAATTGGTCATTGTAAATTGTCCCGTGATAAGGCTGGGGTTAAATCCCAATTGCAACTTAAAGGGCCAGAAGGGCTCATTCTATGCTGTATCTCAATAAATAATTCTTCTTTTCTTTCATCCATGTGCTAAAAAAACCCTTATATGTCCCTAACGAGTCTGCATGTGACCATAATAAACCAATTTACCAGTTTACCAGCTTTTCGTGTCTGTGATGCTGCTGAAAGTAAGCTTTCGTTGCTCCTGTGCACACATAGACTTGCGCAGATGACGATAAACTCCACTTTGGCTTTATGGGCAAAGGAGGCTACGGGCTCCGGCAGCATCGTGCTGTAGGACCAGCCAAATCTTCCCGAGTGTCTCTGATTTTCACCTCAACAAGGGATGCCCTCGCTCCTCTAACCATCTTCCTTATTGTGGGATCTTGCTGTGCACTGAGGAGCTGGAGAACTGCCGACGGTGAAATGAATTTACTCACTGAGATACAGCACAGGAAAGGCCCTTCTGGCCCGTTTAGCCTGGCACCCAGCAATCTTTCAATTTAACCCCAGCCTAATCACAGGACAATTTGCAATGACTGATTCATTTTGGTTCATTTTGTTAGGTCAAATATGATGGCAGAATATAGTATTAATGGTAAGACTGTTGGCAGTCTGGAGGATCAGAGGGATGGTTGAGAAGGCATATGGTGTATTGGCCTTCATCGACCGTGGGATTGAGTTCAGGAGCCGAGAGGTAATGTTGCAGCTATATAGGACCCTGGTCAGACACCACTTGGAGTACTGTGCTCAGTTCTGGTCGCCTCACTACAGGAAGGATGTGGAAACCATAGAGAGGGTGCAGAGGAGATTTACAAGGATGTTGCCTAGATTGGGGAGCATACCCTTTGAGAATAGGTTGAGTGAACTCGACCCTTTCTCCGTGGAGCAGCGGAGGATGAGAGGTGACCTGATAGAGGTGCATAAGATGATAAGAGGCATTGATTGTGTGGATAGTCAGGGGCTTTTTCCCAGGGCTGAAATGGCTAACATGAAAGGGCACAGTTTTAATGTGCTTGGAAGTAGGCACAGAGGAGATGTCAGGAGTAAATTTTTTACACGGAGAGTGGTGAGTGCGTGGAACGGGCCGCCCGGCAACAGCGGTGGAGGCGGATACGATAGGGTCTTTTAAGAGGCTCTGGATAGGTACATGGAGCTTAGTAAAATAGAGGGCTATGGGTAACCCTGGGTAATTTCTAAAGTAAGTACATGTTCAGCACAGCATTGTGGGCCGAAGGGCCTGTAAAATGCTGTAGGTTTTCTATGTTCCTAAGTTTCTATTGTGGAGGAAACCCAAGCAGTCACGGGGAGAATCTACGAGCTCCTAGCAGGCTGCGATGGGAAACGGGACGATGGCATTGAGCAGAGGGCAGGTGAACGAAATGATCACTGCAGAGGACAATGTGCTGAGCGGAGATATCCGCACCAACTTGCTTGTTGAAAAATTAGGAAACTGAATGTGTCTCTCAGAAAAGATGATGGGAATTTTAAAAAATTGATACGAATAGTAACGTCACATGAGCTGAGGTGCATGAGCTCCAGTATTTAATTTTAACGTATGTGTGGGACAACTCACTTCAGATTCAACCGAGCACAGCTAACAGTATTTGGGTCACGTCCTAATACAGGGTCAGGTTATCTGAGTGAAGCCAAGTCAAGATCTACAACAAGGAGCATTAATTGGAGCGTGGTAATCCTGACAAACATTGCAAGGAAGGGAATATATCTTATAAATATTTGATGGGGATGTTGTGCGGGAAAACACGCACTCTCCATTGCACATTATCTATGCATTTATGCAATCTCACTGACATGGATCGGTGGTTTAATATCGGGAATCCAGTTTCCTTTGTTTGCTAATCCTTGTTTGCATCTCTGTCCATGTTCATACAGGGTGATGAGAAATCAGGATGGTGATAATTGAAAATGTGCTAAACAATGTTCCTGTCATGTTGTCAGCTTTGAATTATCTTTAGTGACACATTCGTATAAGCACAAGGAGGTTGGCTGACTCCTTGATGATGTTCTGCCACTTTATGGCCGATCTCATGGCTCATTGAATTTCAGGACGGGGGATGGGGGTGCCCCCTAGGTACATTAGTTGGTGAGACCTGAGTTCGAGGTCTAGTGCTTGGGGCCCCATTTTGGCGTGTCTGGAGCTCAGGGCGTGGAGTTTGTGTCTTCTTTTGTCGCCATTGGCAAACCCTGGGGTGATACCAAAGATCAAAGCCCCAGGGTTGATTGAGAGTCCAGAAGTTTAGGCTTGATGACCAGAGCCTCGAGGTTGTGAATTTCTATGAGTCTGCCGGGGAAGTCAAAGGTCCGATGACCGGACTCCCGAGATTGTGAATTTCTATGAGTCTGCTGGGGAAGTCAAAGGTCCGATGACCGGACTCCCGAGATTGTGAATTTCTATGAGTCTGCTGGGGAAGTCAAAGGTCCGATGACCGGACTCCCGAGATTGTGAATTTCTGTGGATCTGCTGGGGAAGTCGAAGGTCCAATGACCGGACTCCTGAGGTTGTGAATTTCTGTGAGTCTGCTGGGGAAGTCGAAGGTCCAATATCTGGAACTGCACAAGTCCAATGGAGGCTGGAGACCAAGGAGGTTTAGAGGACTGAGGGTGGGTGCACTAGAGGGAAGTGGGTGGGGGCTTGTTTTGCTGTTGTTGCTTTGTCACTTGGTATGTTCTGTTTTGTTGTGTTCTGTGTAACCTATTTATTTATTGCGATACAGTGTGGAACAGGCTTTTCAGGCAGTGCTGCTCAGCAACACCTAATCACGGGACAATTTATAATGACCCATTAACCAACCAACCGGGACATCTTCAGACTGTGCAGTGAAACAGGAGCACCCAGAGGAAATCAACACAGTCACGGGGAGAACGTACTAACTCCTTACAGACGGTGGCGTGTTCTGCCGAACATGGTATGGAGGTGCCAGAACATGTATGTTTCACTGTATGTTTCAATGTTGAATCCTTGTGGGTTGAGTTAAGAAACTCATATTAAAATCCCCTATTACTATTGTAACATTTCCCTTTATATATGACTTTTCTATCTTCCAATGTAATTTATATCCCAAATTTATATCCACCATTTATATCCACCATTCAGGGCCCCAAACAGTCCTTACAGGTGAGGCAACACTTCACTTGTGAGTCTGTTGGGGTAATCTATTGCATCCGGTGCTCCCAGTGTGGCCTCCTCTACATCGGCAAGACCCGATGCAGGTTGGGGGACCGCTTCGTCGAGCACCTCCGCTCCGTCTGCCACAACAGACAGGATCTCCCAGTTGCCACCCACTTCAACTCTGCTTCACATTCCCATTCAGATATGTCCATACATGGCCTCCTCTACTGCCATGATGAGGCCAAACTCAGGTTGGAGGAGCAACACCTCATCTACCGGTTGGGTAGTCTCCAGCCCCTTGGTACGAACATCAAATTCTTCAACTTCTGGTAATTCCCTCCTTCTCCCTTCCCCATCCCAGTTTCACTCTGCCTTCTCTTCCAGCTGCCTATCACCTCTCTTATGATTCTGCCTTCTTCTACTACACAGTGCTTTCCCCTTACATTCCTTCTTCACCTCTCCTGCCTATCCCCTCCCTCACCCCTTGATCTTTCCTCTGATAGGTTTTTCACCTGGCACCTACCAGCCTTCTCCTTCCCACCCTCCCCCCACCTTCTTCATAGGGCCTCTGCCCCTCCCTCTTCAGTCCTGAGAAAGGGTCTCGGCCCGAAACATTGACTGCTCGTTTCCATGGATGCTGCCAGACCTGCTGAGTTCCTCCAGCGTGTTGTACGTGTAATTTATATCCCACATCCTGGCTACTGTTTGCAGGTCTGTATATAACTCTCAGTAGGGTCTTCTGATCCTATGTCACACAAGGATTTGATTTCATTTTTAACCAACGAACCATCCCATCCCCTCTGCCGATCCACCTGTCTTTTCAATACAATGTGTTCCTTTGGACATTAAGCTCCCAACTATGATCTTCTTTTAGCCACAACTCAGTGATGCCACCTTGTATTAGCAGCTTCCGCCCTGGGAAAAAGTCCCTCACTGTTCACTCCATCTGTGCCTGATCATCTTGTACACCTTTTTTCAAGTCAATTCTTATCTTCCTTCGCTTCAAAGAGAAAAGCCCCAGCTCACTCGTCTATCTTCATAAGATTATAAAACCATAAGAGATAGGGGCAGAATCAGGCCATTCGGCCTATCGAGTCTTCTCCTCCATTTTATAATGACTGATCCATTTGCCCCCTCAATCATATTCTCCTGCCTTCTCCCTATTACCTTTCATGCCCCAACTAATCAAGAACCTATCAACTTCCCCCTTAAATACACCCAATGACTTTGGCCTCCACAGCCACCTGTGGCAAAGAATTCCACAAAATCACCACTTTCTGGCGAAAGAAATTCCTCCTCATCTGAATGGACGTCCCTCACAATATTCCAAGTGTGGTCTGACCAATACCTTATTAAGCCATAGCATCACATCCTTGTTCTTGTAATCTCATCCTCTCGAAATGAATGCCTTCTGAAAATCCAAGTAAACAACATCAACTGACTCTCCTTTGTCTATCCTGTCTATTGTTTCCTCAAAAAATTCCAACAGATAGGTCAGACAAGATTTGCCCTTAAGGAAACCATGCTGTCTTTGGCCTATTTTATCATCTTGCTCCAAGAACAATGAAACCTCATCCTTAACATCTAACTCCAACATCTTCCCAGCCTCTGAGTTCAGGCTAACTGGTCTAGAATTTCCTTTCTGCTGCTTCCCTCCCTTCTTAAAGAGTGGAATTCCAGAATCTATTGATTCTTGAAAGATCATTACGAATGCCTCCGCAATCTCTTCAGCCACCTTTTTCAGAACCCTGGGGTGTAGTCCATCTGGTTCGGCTGGCACATGTGCTTTCAGACCTTTCAGCTTCCCAAGCAGCTTCTCCTTATAGAAGATTAAATCTGAAGGCAGAATACAAGGTTAATGGAAATTTACAAAATGATAAATTATAGTAATTAATAAGTGGTGCAAAATAAAAGGAATAATGAGGTACTGTTATGGGTTTATGGACCATTCAGAAATCTAATGGCAGAGGAGAAGAAGCTGTTCCTTTAGTAATAGCTTGTGGATCCTCAGGCCCCTGTACCTCCTCCCTGGTGGTTGCAACGAGAAGAGGAGGGACTGTACTTTGCTCTACTGTTCAATGTTCTACATCCTATGATCAAAGTAAATTTATTATCAAAGTAGATATATGTCACCACATACAACTCTGAGATTCATTGTCTTGCGGGCAGAGTGGCCAACCTGTGTGAAAAAGATAACAAACTGTGCAAATACAAAAAGAAAGGAAAAAGAAATAATAATAATAATAATAATAATAATAAACAAATAAGCAATATATACTGAGCAAATGAGAGTTAGTGTCCTTGAAAGTGAGTCAATTGGAACAATTCAGTGATGGGCAAGTGAAGTTATCCTCTCTGGTTCAAGAGCCTGAAGGTTGAGGGGTAAAAACTGTTCCTGAATCTGGTGGTGTGGGACCTAGGGCTCCTGTACCTTCCTTCTGATGATAGCAGTCAGAAGAGAGCATGTCCTGGGTGGTGGGGGGGGGGGGTCCCTGATTTTCTATGTTCTATTCCTCGACAACGTCTGAATTGTCAGGTGAGTTCGTCGCTTGCATTGTGGTGGCACGGTACTGTAGTAGTCAGCACAGTGACCCGGGTTCAATTCCTGTTGCTGTCTGTCAGGAGTTTGTACGTTCTCCCCGTGACCACGTGGGTTTCCTCCCACAGTCCAAAGACGTATCGGTCTGTAGGTTATTTGGTCACTGTAAATTGTCCCATGATCAGGCTGGGGTTAAATCAGATGTTATTGGGTGGTGCAGCTTGAAGGACCGGAAGGGCCAGTTAGAATAATTCATTTCTCTGTAGCCCAGAGGAAGTGCATAACTTTACAGCGCCAGTGATGGGAAGATTGGGATTCAGTTCACGCTGATCTTTGAAAGGAGTTCGTACACGCTCCCTGTCAACACGTGAGTCTCCTCCGGGTGCTCCAGTATCCTCCCACATTCCAAAGACATGCGGGTAAGGGTTAGTGAATTGTGGGCGTGCTACATTGGCACTGGAAACATGGCAACACTTGCAGGCTGCCCACACTGTGTAGGCCACTGACACAAAAGACACACTTCACTGTGTGTTTCGATGTACACAGGACAAATAAAGATAATCTTTCAATCTTTAACTCACAGTGAAATCATGGTGCTTTGTGCAGGTGTATTCCTGCATCTTAAATTGGACACCATCGTATAATTACTCTTAATTCCAATAACCTGCAGGGTGACAACATTAAGTGGATGATTAAGGATTTCCAATTAACTGGTACATTCAAGAAACTGCAAAGAGATAAGGACATTGCTTTGTTCCTACCCTTGATATTCTGACTTCATATAAACCTTCTTGATTTCCACAAAATTCATTTTAAAATTGTCACACATAGTGCTGGAGGAACAGCAGCAACTGTGGATGGATGGGGAATAAATTGTCAATGTTTTGCACTGAGACCCTTCATCAGGACTGGAAAGCAAGGGGGCAGATTTTAAGCCAGGGGGCAGAAGGGAGGAGATTTTAATTTTCCACACATAGACTGGGAAGCCCATACTGTAAAAGGGCTGGATGGTTTGGAGTTTGTAAAATGTGTGCAGGATAGTTTTTTGCAGCAATACATAGAGGTACCAACTAGAGAAGGGGCAGTGTTGGATCTTATGTTAGGGAATGAAATAGGTCAGGTGATGGAGGTATGTGTTGGGGAGCACTTCGAGTCCAGTGATTACAATACCATTAGTTTCAATATAGTTATGGAGAAGGATAGGACTGGACCCAGGGTTGAGGTTTTTGATTGGAGAAAGGCTAACTTTGAGGAGATGCGAAAGGATTTAGAAGGAGTGGATTGGGACAATTTGTTTTATGGGAAGGATGTAATAGTGAAATGGAGGTCATTTAAAGGTGAAATTTTGAGGGTACAGAATCTTTATGTTCCTGTTAGGTTGAAAGGAAAGGTTAAAAGTTTGAGAGAGCCATGGTTTTCAAGGGATTTTGGAAACTTGGTAAGGAAAAAGAGAGATATCTATAATAAGTATAGGCAGCATGGAGTAAATGAGGTGCTCGAGGAATATAAAGAATGTAAGAAGAATCTTAAGAAAGAAATTAGAAAAGCTAAAAGAAGATACGAGGTTGTTTTGGCAAGTAAGGTGAAAATAAATCTGAAGAGTTTCTACAGTTATATTAATAACAAAAGGATTGTGAGGGATAAAATTGGTCCCTTAGAGAATCAGAGTGGACAGCTATGTGTGGAGCCGAAAGAGATGGGGGAGATTTTGAACAATTTCTTTTCTTTGGTATTCACTAAGGAGAAGGATATTGAATTGTGTAAGGGAAACAAGTAGGGAAGTTATGGAAACTGTGGCAATTAAAGAGGAGGAAGTACTGGTGCTTTTAAGGAATATAAAAGTGGATAAATCTCCAGGTCCTGACAGGATATTTCCTAGGACCTTGAGGGAAGTTAGTGTAGAAATAGCAAGGGCTCTGATGGAAATATTTCAAATGTCATTAGAAACGGGGATGGTGCCGGAGGATTGGCGTATTGCTCATGTGGTTCCATTGTTTAAAAAGGGTTCTAAGAGTAAACCTAGCAATTATAGGCCTGTCAGTTTGACGTCAGTGGTGGGTAAATTAATGGAAAGTATTCTTAGAGATGACATTATAATTATCTGGATAGACAGGGTCTGATTAGGAACAGTCAGCATGGATTTGTGCGTGGAAGGTCGTGTTTGACAAATCTTATTGAATTTTTTGAAGAAGTTACGAGGAAAGTTGATGAGGGTAAAGCAGTGGATGTTGTCTATATGGACTTCAGTAAGGCCTTTGACAAGGTTCTGCACGCAAGGTTAGTTAGGAAGGTTCAATCGTTAGGTATTAATATTGAAGTAGTAAAATGGATTCAACAGTGGCTGGATGGGAGATGCCAGAGAGTAGTGGTGGATAACTGTTTGTCAGGTTGGAGGCCGGTGACTAGTGGTGTGCCTCAGGGATCTGTACTGTGTCCAATGTTGTTAGTCATATACATTAATGATCTGGATGATGGGGTGGTAAATTGGATTAGTAAGTATGCAGATGATACTAAGGTAAGTGGCGTTGTGGATAATGAAGTAGATTTTCAAAGCTTGCAGAGAGATTTATGCCAGTTAGAAGAGTGGGCTGAATGATGGCAGATGGAGTTTAATGCTGATAAGTGTGAGGTGCTACATTTTGGTAGGAATAATCTAAATAGGACATATATGGTAAATGGTAGGGCATTGAAGAATGTAGTAGAACAGAGTGATCTAGGAATAATGGTGCATAGTTCCCTGAAGGTGGAATCTCATATGGATAGGGTGGTGAAGAAAGCTTTTGGTATGCTGGCCTTTATAAATCAGAGCATTGAGTATAGGAGTTGGGATGTAATGTTAAAATTGTACAAGGCATTGGTAAGGCCGAATTTGGAGTATTGTGTACAGTTCTGGTCACCGAATTATGGGAAAGGTATCAACAAAATAGAGAGAGTACAGAGAAGATTTACTAGAATGCTACCTGGGTTTCAGCACCTAAGTTACAGGGAAAGGTTGAACAAGTTAGGTCTTTATTCTTTGGAACGTAGAAGGTTGAGAGGGGACTTGATAGAGATATTTAAAATTATGAGGGGGATAGATAGAGTTGACATGGATAGGCTTTTTCCATTGAGAGTAGGGGAGATTCAAACAAGAGGACATGAGTTGAGAGTTAAAGGGCAAAAGTTTAAGGGTAACACAGGGGGAATTTCTTTACTCAGAGTGTGGTAGCTGTGTGGAACAAGCTTCCAGTAGAAGTGGTAGAGGCAGGTTCGGTATTGTCATTTAAAGTAAAATTGGATAGGTATATGGACAGGAAAGGAATGGAGGGTTATGAGCTGAGTGCAGGCCAGTGGGACTAGGTGAGAGTAAGCGTTCGGCACGAATTAGAAGGGCCGAGATGGCCTGTTTCCGTGCTGTAATTGTTATATGGTTATAAGACAGAATTAAAAAGATGGCAGATGGGGAGGAGTTTAACCTGGTCTGTGATAGGTGAGACCAGGCGAGGGAGGAAGGTGTGTGGACGGATGCGTTTGAACATTGAACAGATGTGTTTGTACTGGAGCAGATGTGTTTGTAGCTGAACAGCTGTGCTTGACACTCAACAGATGAGTGACACTGAACAGATGTGTCTGACACTCAACAGATGTGCCTGAGTAGGAAAAGATGTGATTGTACCTGAACTATCACACCCATGTCACTCACCATCCTGACTTGGAAACATATCATCATCCCTTCATTGTTACCGGATCAAGATTTTGGAACCCCCTCCCTAACAGCACTGTGGGTGCACCTACACCTCAGGGACTGCAGCGGTTCAAGAAAGCAGCTCATCACCACCTTCTCAAGGGCAGCTAGGGATGGACATTAAATGCTGATTTAGCTAGTGATGTCCACATCCCGTAAATGAATAAATTTTTAAAAACAGATGTTTTTCTACAAGAACTGATGTGTTCGAACATTGAACAGACCAGCCTGTACCCAAACAGATACACTTGTACCTGAACAGATGTGGCTGAACATTAACCAGATGTGCCTGAACCTCTCCCGGATGTATCTGAATGTGAACAGATGTATTTGAATTTTGAACAGATGTGCTTGAATCAGATCAGATGTGTTTGATTGTGAACAGATGTGTTTATACATTGAGCAGATGTGTTTGTACCTGAACAGATATGTTTAATTATTGAACAGATATTTTTTGTGCCTGAACAGATATGTTTGAACTTGAATCATAAGACCAAAAGACATAGGAGAAGAATTAGGCCTTTCAGCCCATTGAGTCCACCCCACCACTTCATTATGGCTGATCCCAGATCCCATTCAATCCCATACACCTGCCCCCTACACTATCCCTTATTAGGGTTAGTTCTGCCAAAGGATCTTGGCCTGAAACATGGACAGTACTTTTTTCCATAGATGCTGCCTGGCTTGCTGAGTTACTCCAACATTTTGTGTGCATTCCTTTCAACATTTGGGGGGTTACAATGAGATCCCCATGAATTCTTCTAAATTTCAAGAGTGGAGTGACATGTGCAATTTTTCAGTCCTCCGGGACCATGCCAGAATCAAGTGATTCTTGAAAGATGATGACCAATACATTCATTATCTCTTCAGCAACTTCTCTCAGGACTCTGGGATGTCGTCCACCTGGTCCAGGTGACTTATCCACCTTAAGACTTTTGAGTTTGCTTAGCACTTTTTCCTTTGTAATAGCAATGGCACTCACTCCTGCTCTCTGACACTCACGGATCTCCAGCATACAGCCAGTGTCCTCCACAGTAAAGACTGAAGGAAAGTATTTATTAAGTTCACCTGCTATTTCTTTGTCTACCTCACCAGCATCATTTTTCTGTGGTCCAATATCAACTCTCAGCTCCCTTTTACTCTTTATACAATTGAAAAAACTTGAACATTGACCAGATGTGTTTGTACATGAATGGATGTGTTTGTAAATTGAACAGATGTGTTTGTAAATTGAACAGATGTGTTTGAGATTGAACAGATGTGTTTGAAATTGAACAGATGTGTTTGAAACTGAGGAGATATGTTTGAATCTGAGAAGATGTTTTTGAACTTTGAACAGATGTGTTTGAATCTGAGAAGATGTTTTTGAACTTTGAACAGATGTGTTTGAAGAGCTATATTAATACATGAAAGAGAGAAGGGAAACATGAGCTGGATCCAGGTGTGACTGAGGTCGAAACACATGGGTAACAGCAACATTTCAAAGTGAAAAGGAGCAAGGAAACTTAAAACGTATTAGAATACGCAACTGGTGTGACTGCATGTTACACAGGTGGATGGGGGATGATAGAAGACTAAGAGCGACTAAGGATGAAAAGGGTGCAATTAAATTCTAGTCATCTCGTTATAGGAAGGATGTGAAAGCTTTGGAGAGTGTGCACAGGAGATTCACCAAGATGCTGCCAGGATTAGAGAGAATGTCTTATGAGGATAGGTTGAGCGAGCTAGGGTGTTTTTCTTTGAACCAAAGGAGGATGAAACATGACTTGATAGAGAAGTACAAAGTGATGAGAGGCATAGATCGAGTGGACAGCCAGAGACTTCTCTTTTACCAGGGAATAAGTTGAAGGTGATTGGAGGAAAGTACTGGGAAGGGATGTCAGAGGTAGGCTTTCTTACACAGAGAGTGGTGGATGTGTGGAACACGCTACAAGGGGTGTTGGTAGGGACAGATACATTAGGGACATTTAAGACATTCTTAGATAGGCACATGGATGAAAGAAAAATGGGGGGCTATGTGGGAAGGAAGGTTTAGATTGTTCTTGGAGCAGGTTAAAGGGCTGGCCCAATATTGTGGGCCGAGGGCCCTATACTATTCTGTACTGTTCTATGTTCTACAAACATGTGATTGAAGATGAAAGGTCACTTTATTAGGCACACCTGCCTGTTAATGCAAATATCTAATCAGCCAATCATGAGGCAACAACTCAACACATAAAAACATGTGGACATGGCCAAGAGGTTCAGTTGTTGTTCAAACCAAACATCAGAATGGGGAAGGAATGTGATCTAAGTGACTTTGACCGTGGAATAATTATTGGTGCCAGACAGGATGGTTTGAGTTTCTCAGAAACTGCTGACCTGCTGGGATTTTCACGCACAACAGTCTTTAGAGTTTACAGAGGATGGTACAAAACAAAAGCTAAACACATGCAGTGATCAGTTCTGTGGGTGAAAATGAGAGAGGTCAGAGGAGAATGGGCAGACTGGTTCAAGCTGACAAGGTGACAGCAACTCAAATAACCACGCATTCCAACATCTCTGAAATGCACAACACTTCAAACCTTGAAGTGGACGGGCTGCAGCAGATGAACTCAGTGGCCACTTTATTAAGTACGGGGAGTATTTATAGTGTAGGTGAGTTTGAAGGTGAAACAGGTGAGACACCAGTGTGATGAGGTGCAACAGATATGACTGACATGAATAATCGGTAGCTGGAGAGCAAAAGGGTCTTCTTACCTTCAGGCCAGTCAGCCCTACTGTGGCATAGGCTGCCGACAGCAGTTCATAAGAATCTTCTATCCTGGGTCAGTCCTTCAAGTTGTCCCCAGATGTGGCCCACCTTCAAAGATCATGCCCCTCCCTGGATGAAGTCTTTGAGCTTCTGTTGGCATTTCTGCAGCTCTGGGTTTTTACAGGATGGGGTTTCTAGCCCCATGCCCAACCTTTCTCCTTTCCAGCAGGCTTGTGAATTTGAATTGGATTGAATTAACTTTATTACTTATATCCTTCATATACACGAGGAGTAAAAATCTTTACGTTACATCTCTGTCTAAATGTGCGATGTGCAATTATAGTAATTTATAATAAATAGTATATACAACAGGAGAGTCAATATAACATAGAAATACAGTTCATCAGAATGAATTGATCAGTCTGATGGCCTGGTGGAAGAAGCTGTCCCGGAGCCTGTTGGTCCTGGCTTTTATGCTGCCAGATGGTAGCAGCTGGGATAGATTGTGGTTGGGGTGACTCAGGTCCCCAGTGATCCTTTGGACCCTTTTTACACACCTGTCTTTGTAAATGTCCTGAATAGTGGGAAGTTCAAGTTCACATCTACAAATGCACTGGGCTGTCCACACCACTCCCTGCAGAGTCCTGCGATTGAGGGAAGTACAGTTCCCATATCAGGAAGTGATGCAGCCAATGAGGATACTCTCAATTGTGCCCCTCTAGAAAGTTCTTAGGATTTGGGGGCCTATACCAAACTTCTTCAATCGTCTGAGATGAAAGAGGTGCTGTTGTGCCTTTTTCACCACAGCCGGTATGTACAGACCACGTGAGATCCTCGGTGATGTTTATGCCAAGGAACTTAAAGCTGTTCACCCTCTCAACCCCAGATCCATTGATGTCAGTAGAGGCTAGCCTGTCTCAATTCCTCCTGTAGTCCACAACCAGCTCCTTTGTCTTTGTGACACTGAGGGAGAGGTTGTTTTCTTGACGCCACTGTGTCAGGCTGATGACTTCTCTGTAGGCTGCCTCATTATTATTTGAGATTAGGCCAATTAGAGTAGTGTTGTCAGCAAAATTAATTAGCAGACCGGAGCTAATCTGCTAATTAATTTTGCTGTGGGTGGCAACACAGTAATGGGTATACAGAGAGTAAAGGAGGGGGATTAGTACACAGCCCTGAGGGGCACCTGTGTTGAGGGTCAGAGGGGCAGAGGTGAGGGAGCCCACTCTTACCACTTGCCAGCAATCTGACAGGAAGTCCAGGATCCAGCTACACAAGGCAGGGTGAAGGCCGAGGTCTCTGAGCTTCTTGTCAAGTTTGGAGGGAATTATGGTGTTGAATGCTGAACTGCAGTCCAAGAACAGAATTCTCACATAAGCGTCCCTCTTCTCCAGATGTGTAAGTACGGTGTGTAGAGCTGTGTCTGTCACGTCATCTGTCGATCGTTGTGTTAGTAGGCAAATTGTAGGGAGTCCAGATTGGGTGGTAGCAAGCTGCAGATGTAGTCCTTGACCAGCCTCTCAAAGCATTTGCTTATTATTGAGACCATCCATCACAAAGTTCAAAAGGGTCTGATTCATGTTAAAGTCCTCTGACTTAGATGGAACACGTGGTATTGGATCTGAAGCAGAACTTGAACTTTCTAGCTTTGAACAATGTGATGAGAGATGAGAGATAAAATAGATATCGCTGAAAATTGATTGGTACAACTCTGCATAGAAAGATGCAACTCAGTGTAACAATCGCCTTATCATCAAACAGCTGATTGAATCAGACTCAGAATCGGGTTTATTACATTACAGTGCTAGACATAAATACTACGAAACATTACAAATAAACAAATTGTGCAAAGATGGAGCAAGTTAGTCAGGTAGTGTTCATGGGTTCATGGACCATTCAGAAATCTGATGGTGGAGGGAAGAAGCTGTTCCTAAAACATTGAGTGTGTGTCTTCAGACTCCTGTACCTCCTCCCTGATGGTAGAAATGAAAAGAGGGCATGTCCTGGGTGATGGGGGTCCGTAGTGATGGATACCGCCCCCTTGAGGCATCGCCTTTTTGAAAATGTCATCCATCTCTGAGGATCTAACCTGGTGTCCACATATCGATGCAGCTTTAAAGAAGGCAAGACAGCAGCTATATTTCATTACCAGTTTGAAGAGATTTGGTTTGTCACCTAAAACACTTGAAAACTTCTATAGCTGTACCATGGAGAGCATTCTGACCGGCTGCATCACTGTCTGGTTCGGGGGTCGGGGGGTTCAACTGCACAGGACCAAAAGAGGCTACAGAAAGTCGTAAAAATTAGTCAGCTCCATCTTGGGTACGTGCTTCCATAGTATCTAAGACATCTTCAAGGAGCAGTGCTTCAGAAAGGTGACATCCATTATTAAGGACCCCCATCATCCAGGGCATGCCTTCTTCTCACTGTTACCATCAGGGAGGAGGTACAGAAGCCTGAAGGCACACACTCAGTGATTCAAGAACAGCTTCTTCCCCTCTGCCATATGATTCCTAAATGGATATTAAACCCAAGAATACAACCTCACTTTTATTTTAATATATATTATTTCTGTTTTGCACTATTTTAATTTATTTAATATACATATATACTTACTATAATCGATTTATTTGTTTAGTTATTTATTCTTTCTATATTATCGTGTATCGCATTGTACTGCAGCTGCTAAGTTAACAAATTTCATGATACATGCTGGTGATAATAAACCTGATTCTGATGTGGAGGCTGGTGCCCATGATAGAGCTGAATGAGTTTACAACTTTCTGCAGCTTTTCCCGATCCTGTGCAGTGGCCCCTCCATAACTGACAGTGATGCAACCAGTTAGAAGGTTCTCCACAGCACGTCTCTCGAAATCTGTTAGTCCTTGGTGACATATTGAAGTGAGCTAAAATATGCCTTTCAGCTTTGTGTTTCATATTCTGTGTTTTTGCTCATTTTTTGTTACCAGTAGAGCAATTTTTGCACATGGGGAGAGCAGGCTTTGATATTTGATATTTTTCTTTGATCGAGTTGGTTCCATGGTTCTTTGTTTTGCGACTGTCAGTGGAGAAGACGAATTTCAGGGTTGTATACTGTATAAATACTTCGATAATAAATGTACTTTGAATCTTTGGATACCAAGTCTCCTCAAACTTCGAGTGGTTCCTTGAGGTTGTTATAGCTGGGGCTGGTAATGGGGGCAAGCTCCTACTACCTATTAAATGCCCCCAATGGTGTGGGCCTCAAACAACCTCTGACAGCCAGGTCCTGCTCCCGGCTTTCTCATCTGGTTTAGCTACTAAGCCCAGCAGAACCGTTTCAATTGACAGGAGAATGCAAAGGCAGGTTACTGGCACCTTAGGTGTGAGGTGCTCCTTACCTCCGCTAGCCTGCAGGTCACCCTTGGGCAAGGTGTAGCACCTGCTTATCCTCCCCGATCAGGGTCACGTGAAGCCATGGGAGCAGGTGCTGGATGATCGTATGAGCAGCCGGTGCAGATCACAAGACCTGGTTATGCGACCTCTGAGGCCAGGCAGACAATCTCTGAAGAAGATTGACAACGGCTGGGGTCACCCATCTTGTAAAGACACTGCCCAGAAGAAGGCAATGGCAAACCACTTCCGTAGAAAAGTTTACCAAGAACAATCATGGTCACGGTCTGTGATTTCCTACATCATATGACAGGGCACGTAATGATGACGATGAAGATGATGAATCCAGATGAAGGGTCTCGACCCGAAATACTGACTGTTCATTTGGTGTTGCCTGACCTGCTGAGTCCCTCCAACATTGTGAATTGATTTTGCTGCAGATTCCAGCTTTTTCCTATCTCTTGCATCTCCATTATCTGCCTCATGCCCACTTCCGTCCACGCATTGGGAAATATATTGGATTCCGGTCAATTGAGCCGTTGATTAATTGGAGCAGCGACTTATTTAGGAAAGCTTTGAAAGAACAAAACCTAATTGAACAAATAGCCGGGATTGCTTTGCGAGTAATAGTTTTACACATTCTCTCAGTGGAGTCCAAACTTTCCCTTCTGGAAAGAGCAACACACACACAAAATGCTGGAAAAATTCAGCAGGTCAGGCAGCATCTTGGAGAGAAATAAAGAGTCAATGTTTTGGGCCCAGACCTGTCATTAGGACTGGAAAGGAAAGGGGAAGAAGACAGGGGAGGGGTAGCATTCTCTGGTGTTCTGGAAAGCGCCATAGAACCATTAAAGCAAAATCTTTACGCTGGCTTAAAAGTTTCTTCCTCCAGACAGTTAATTCGATCAACCATTCTAGTTAGCCTCCCCCACCTCCTCTATCTAGTCCCCCATTACCACTCTGCACTTTTCATGATGATGCTTACGTTGTAAATAGATGTTGATATTTATATATGGACGCACATTTTATTCCATGTCTGTACTTCCAGCTTTAATTTTTAGAATCGTTTATTATTTATAATTGTTGAATGTTGTTTTTGTTGCATGTCACACTAACACACCACAGCAAATTCCAAATACATGTAAATATATATGGCAAATAAAGTTGCTCCTTGATCCTTGGATTCGAGCCAATTTATCCTTCAGAGGGTTTTAATTGGAGCAGACAGTGCTTTTGTGTATGAGAAAACAATTATTGGTTAAAGGCGAGAATATGCAGTAAATTGGATGGGGAATGTTGTTGGCATGAAGTGGGCACCATGTCCTTGTTTCCACAAAGCAAAGAAAAGCAGCATGTTTTTCATTGTGTTGGCCAGAGTTCCAATCCTCTCTGCGGAGGTGATACCAAACAGCATCACCAAGCAGGCGCTCAATCAAGGCGTACATACAAATTCAAGCTAATTATGCAATAGGGAGCATTCAAAACTGGCGAGTGCCAAGCCTTAGTGACTGGAATACGTTATTGCCTTAAGAAGGAGAACACAGTTCCCCATTCATCGACACAATGCCACGTTATGTCTCGCTCCACTCTAATTTGCATCTATTTTACTTTCAGGTTCACATTCCAAAACACCTGCTCCACCTTCAGTCACACCTGAATCACATCCTTTGGAAATTAATTTATCATCATCGTAACCTGTTGCTTTTTCACAACACGGCTGTTGGTGACAGAATTTCAGATGCTGACGAGGAGGCGTACAGGAGCGAGATATGTTGTTCGAGTGCTTTAGTGGTGTTGCAACAACAACCTTACACGTGACGTCAATAAGACCAAGGAGTTGATTGTGAACTTCAGGAAGGGGAAGTTGAGGGAATACACACCAGTCCTCATCAAGCAGTTATTAGTGGAAAAGCTGAGTATTTTCAAGTTCCTGGGTGTCAACATCTCTGAAAATCTATCCTGGGCCCAAGATATCAATGTAATCGTGGAGAATTTTCTGCACTATTGTTCCTTTTACCAAAATGCATTATCATACATTTCCCAACACTATATTCCATTTGCCACTTTTTCTGCCCATTCTTCCGATTTGTCTAAGTCCTTCTGCAATTGCAATGCTTCCTCAGCACTACCTACCCCTCCACCTATCTTCGTATCACCTGCAAACTTTGTCACAAAGCATTCAGTTCCATCATCCAAATCAATGACAAACCATGTAAAAGGAAGCAGTTCCAATACTGACCCCTGAGGAAAACCACAAGTCAATGCAGCCAACCAGAAAAGGCCCCCTTTATTCCCACTCGCTGCCTCCTGCCTGTCAGCCATCCCTCTATCCATGCCAGTGTCTTTCCTGTAACGCCATGGGATTTTATCTTGTTAAGCAGCCTCATGTGTGGCACCCTATCAAATGTCTTCTGAAAATCCAAGTAACTGACACCCACTGCCTCTCCTTTGTCCACCCTACTTGTTACTTCCTCAAAGAACTTTAACAGATTTCTCAGGCAAGGTTCCCCTTTACAGAAACCAAGCCAACTTTGACTTATTTTATCATTAGTCTCCAAATATCCCGAAACCTCATCTTTAATAATAGACTCCAACACCTTCCCAACCACTGAGGTTAGGCTAACTGGCCTATAATTTCCTTTCTTTTGCCTTCCTCCCTTCTTAAAGAGTGGAGTGACATTTGCAATTTTGCCTGAAGGCACACACTCAACGATTCAGGAACAACTTCTTCCCCTCTGACATCCAATTTTTGAATGGACAGTGAACCCATGAACACTATCTCACTACTTTTTTTATTAATGTGTTCTGTACTACTTATTTAATAAATAAATATATGTATACCTACTGTAATTCATAGCTTTTTTCTATATTATTATGTATTGCATTGAACTGCTGCCACAAAGTTAACATATTTCACGTCAGATGACGGTGGTATTAAACCTGATTCTGATTCTGATTGCTGGGTGACGCGACTTGAAGGGCCGGTATGGCTTGTTCCACACGTATCTCAATAGATAAAATAAATTTAAAAAATTTAAAATGTAACAGTTATTAACCCATAATCATCAGGCTCTTGAACCAGGGTGGATAACTTCACTCAGGACAACTCTGAACTGACTCAACAACCTATAGACTCACTTTCAAGGTCTCTACAATTCCTTTTTATTTATACAATTTGTCCCTGTTGAACATTGGTTTTGTGTCAGTCTTTGTTTATGTATAGTTTTCATAAATTCTGTTGTATTTATTTTCCGGTAAATGCCAAAAGCAAGGAAAGGAATCCCAGGGTTGTGTATGGTGTAGTACTTTGATAATAACTCTGCTTTGAGTTTGACTCCTCGTCCCAGTATGAACTCCGGCTTTTTAGTATCTCGATATTAGATTGTACATGGAGTTTGTAGCTGAGATGCTGAGTTACTTACCCACCCCATCCCACCCCAAATGCCCCCATAATAAACTAAACATGTATCCACAGCAAGAGGGTTGGCACTGTCCTGGTATGGAAATTTTAAATGTCAAGCAATCCTGTGGTCTTTCAAAGTGTCCTCAGTACTGCCCAATATTTAGCAAAATTCACTCAGTATCACCAGCAGATAATTTGTAGCTTGGGAGCTCGCTGTGCACAGATAGGCCCCTCAAATGCTGTGCTCGCTGCAGAAGTGATCCATCAGCTGTAAAACACAGAAGTCTATTACAAATGTCAATAGATATCTGTTACCCCAGGGTGGAAATGTCTAATACAAGAGGGCATGCATTTAAGGTGGGGGGTGGGGGGTAGGTTCAAGGGAGAAGTGCAGGGTAAGTTTTCTTACACAGAGAGCAGTGAGTGTTGTTGGTGGGGAGACAGAGTTGCTCAGAAGGCTTTGATAGACACAGGAATGAGCAGGGAATGGAGGGATATCAACATCATGTAGATAGAAGACATTAGTTTACTTGGGCACTGATTAATAATTTAATTTTACTTATTTAGGCCTTTCAATATTCGATAGTTTTCAGTGAGATCTGCTCTCATTCTTCTTGAACTCCAGCGAGTACAGGCTCAGAACCTTCAAAACCTCCTCATGTGATAATCTTTTCATTTCCAGAATTATTCTCGTCAACCTCCACTGGACCCTCTGCAAAGCCAGCACATCTTTTCTTTGATAAGGGGCCCAAAACTGCTCACATTACTCCAAGGTGAGGCCTCACCAATGCCTTATAAAGCCTCAGCATTACATCCTTGCTTTTATATTCTAGTCCTTTTGAAATGAAAGCAAACATTACGTTTGCCTTCCTCACCATTGACTCAGCCTGCAAGCTAACATTTAGCGAATCCTACACAAGGACTCCCAAGTCCCTTTGAATTTTCTTCCCGTTTAGAAAATAGTCTACACCTTTGCTCCTTCTACCAAAGTGCATGACCATATACTTGGGAAAGGGAGAGGGATAAAGACTAGCTTTATTTGTTACATGTACATTGAAACATACAGTGAAATGCATCATTTGCATCAAATCAAATCAGCGAGGATTGTGCTGGGCAGCCCACAAGTGTTGCCTTGCTCCTAGCCAACACAGCAATCTGGAGACTCACTCCACCATGTTAACTTGGAATGAGTCTCCCATGCCTCTGAAGTAAGTAATCAAAATGCATCAACAGACTGGTCTTATTGGGACGCGATCATCAGCCTTTCACACATTTCTCAATACTAATTCTACCTCCTGGTAAAGAACACCCTGAATCCAAGACTGATGGAGAGCTGCCAACAGAAAACACGTACGAGCTGTCCCTGTCAATTTTACAAGTACCTTCAACGTATTGGCTCTTCCAAAATACCTCATTCTCTTAAAAAAAATTCTCATAAAATTTCAAAAATAATTAACTTTCTGGCTCACTTTCTATCAATTAAAAAGCAGCCTACAGTAACTTTGTACTATAACTGTCAGAAAACATACAGTTCTATGACTCCAGAAGTTTGGATAGTTACATAGATGGAAGTAGGCAGTTTAAATGGTTTGGTACGGACTAGATGCACCGAGGGGCTTGTGTCTGTGTTGTACTTCTCTACGATGCCATGAATCTATAAGCAGAAAAAGTCATAGACGAATACTCCAACAACTGTTTCCAACTATTCAGTTCCAAGTTTTCAACCTTCCAAATTCCTTTGGCAATTTTGTTCATCTTTCTGAATTTTTACCTTCCCTGGGCTTGTGTTACCTTGCAAATCACCTCTTTTGTCATCTGTGATACATAGGAATAATTTGGATGAAAAACACAAGAGATTCTGCAGATGCTGGAAATCCTGATGAAGAGTCTCGGCCCAAAATATCGTCTGTAGATGTTGTCTGAACTGCTGAGTTTCTGCGGCAGTTTGCGTGTGTTACTCTGGATAAAAATGTAGGTGACCAGATTAGTAAGTTTACAGTTGGCACAAAAACTGTGAGTTGTACATGGTGAGGAAGGCTGTCAAAGAATCCACCAGGGTATTGATCAGTTGAAAATGTGGGCAAAGGGTGACCCGGTAACAGAGTGGTTAGCACAACACTTTACTGAACCAGTGACCCAGGTTCAATTCCCACCGTTGTCCGTAAGGAGTTTGTATAACCTCCCCATGACCGCATGTGTTTCCACTGAGTGCTCCAGTTACCTCCCATTGTTCAAAGACATACTGCTTGGTAGGTTAATTGGTCATTGTAAATTCTCCCGTGACTGGGCCAAGATTAAATCAGAGGGTTGCCGGGCAACGCAGCTCAAAGGGTTGGAAAGGCCTATTCCACACAGTAAATAAGATAAATCATGGCAACAGGCCACTCCAGCCCCATGAGCCTGTGCCCCCCAGTTACACCATGAGACTAATCAACCTACTGAATTTCTGGAACGTGGGAGGAAACTGGAGCACCTGGAGGAAATCCATGTGGTCACACGGAGAACTTACAAACTCTTTCCAGACAGTGGTGAGAATTGATCCTGGGTCGCTGGGTATAGCAGAGGAATTGAACCTGGGTCGCTGGTGCTGTAAAATAGAGTTACACTAACCACCGCACTGCTTACAGACAGCAGAGGAATTGAACCTGGGTCGCTGGTGCTGTTGCGCCAACCTGCCACCTCTTCATCATTATCCAGTCTGGCCTGTACTTAACTCCAGGCTCACCAGCGTGATGGACTCCTAACAGTCTCATCCGTTCAGGGCCATGCAGGATGGACAAAACTTCCAGCCTCACCAATGTGCCTCCATTCTCCACATGTGTCACACTTGAAGTGGTCGACGCCTGATGAAAATCCTCAGCCCAAAATGTGGACTCTGTATTCCTCTCCATAGATGCTGCCTGACCTGCTGAGTTCCTCCGGCATTTTGTGTGTGTTGCTCTGGATTTCCAACATCTACAGAATCTCTTGTGTTTTTCTGGAGAAGATATATACTTGGAATATTGTGTTCTGCTCTCATCACTCCATTATAGGAAGGATGTGGAGGCTTTAGAGAGGGTGTGGAGGAGATTTACCAGGATGCTGCCTGGAGCATGTCTCATGAGGATAGGTTGAGCGAGCTAGGGCTTTTCTCTTTGGAGTGAAGAAGGATGAGAGGTGACTTGATGGAGGTGTACAAGATGATAGGAGGCATAGACAGAGTGAACAGCCAGAGACTTTCTCCCAGTGTGGAAATAGCTAATACAAGAGGGCATAATCTTAAGGTGATTGTTGGAAAGTATGGAGGGTTTTCAGGTAATTCCTTTTTACACAGAAACTGGCGGGTGCCAGGTGTGGTCGTGGAGGCAGGCACATTAGGGACATTTAAGAAACTCATAGAAAATGGCAGGCCATGAAGATGGGAGGGGTAAGATTGATTTTAGAGTAGATTAAAAGGTTGTGAACCAAAGGGCCTGTACCATTCTATAGTGTATAAAATTAATTTGAAAGTTTGGAAGCTTGAAGAATTATATACCCCATCTGTACTGTACATATCATAATTTTGTATACTTCCATCAGGTCGCCTGTCGGCCTCCAGCACTTCAGAGAAGGCGATCCAAGTTCACCCAACCTTTCCTTATAGGACTCTCTAATCCAGGCAACGTCCTGGTGAACCCCTTCTGCATGTTTCCAAAGCCTCCACCTCTGTCCTGTAAAGTAGTAATCAGGTCAGGACTCCACCTAACACTGCAAATGCAACCTCACCAAAGTTTAACGTAGCTGCGACATCACTCCTCAAATTTTATTTAACACCCTGACCGATGAATGTAAGCTTGCCTTAAGCTTTCTTGACCATTCAAGGTGCACTTATTATCAAAGTACATTCTGCAACTTTGAGATTCATCTCCTTGCAATAGCCACAAAACGAGAAACCCTTGAAAAAAAAAGACCACCAATGATCCAATGTGCAGAGAGAGAGAAATAAAACCAAATCGGACAAACGAAAATAAGCAAATAGCATTTAGAGTGAAAGTGAGTCCTCAGACACGAAGCCCAAAGCAGCCAGAGCCAGCCCACGGGCTCAGCCTCAGTTCATCACATAGGGAGAGTGTCTAATCTTGCAACGTTCAGGGAGCTATGGTCTTGCACCACAGGATCCTTGCCTCTAAAAGTGCGGCCACTTACTTGGCACTTACCTCCCGAAGTGCAACAACTTGGATTTATCCACACTGAACTTTATTTATTTACTGAGATACAGTGTGGAATAAGCCCTTCCCACCCTTGGAGCCGTGACCCCCGCAGTCCTACACAAGGACTCCCAAATCCATTTACACCTCTGATTTTTGAATTTTCTCACCATTTAGAAAAGAGTCTATGCTTTTACTCTTTCTATCTAAGTGTTTGAAAATACATTTCCTGGCACTGTATTTCATCTGCCACTTCTTTATCCATTCTCCTAATCTGTCCAAGTCCTCTGCAGACTCCCTGCTTCCTCGACACTACCTGCCCCTCCACCTATCTTCATATTGTCTGCAAACTTGACTGCAAAGCCATCAATTCTGTCATCAAAATCATTGACATACAATGTAAAAAGAAGCAGTCCCAGTACAGACCCCCTGTGGAACATCACTAGTCACTGGCAGCCAATCAGAAAACATTCCTTTTATTCCCACTCTTTGCCTCCTGCCAATCAGCCGACGCTTTATCCATGCTAGTATCTTTCCTGTAATACCATGGGCTCCCATCTTGTTAAGCAGCCTCATGTGTGGCACTTTGTCAAAGGCCTTCTGAAAATCCCAATAAACTACATCTCCTTTGTCTATCCTGCCTATTATTTCTTCAAAGAATTCCTACATGTTTGATAGGCAAGGTTTCCTCTTCAGGGAACCATGCTGACTTTGGCCTATTTTACCATGTGCCTCCAAGTACCCTGAATCCTCGTCCTTAATAATGGAATCCAACATCTTCCCAACTCTGAAGCCAGGCTAACTGGCCTGTAAGTTCCTTTCTTCTGCCTCCCTCCCTTCTTGAAGAGTGGTGTGACATTTGCAATTTTCCATTCCTTCGGAACCATGCCAGAATCTAGTCATCTTAGATGATGGATGGTGATTTATTGAGGCAACGCTTCCTGTAGATACTAACAATGGTGGGGAAGGATGTGTCCTTGATGTACTGAGTGAAGTTCATTGCTCTCTGTAGCTTCTGCGTCTAAAAGCTTGCCCCGCACATCAAGAGAAAATCTGCAGATGCTGTAAATCCAAGCAACACCCACAAAATGTTGGAGGAATGCAGCAGGCCAGGCGACATCTATGGAAAAATGTACAGTCGACGTTTTGGGCTGAAACCCTTTGGCAGGACCTTTAAACCTCCCCCCTCTCACCTGAAAACATTTTCACCCTTTTTTTTGGGCGATTTTTGAATTGTGGTATCCTGCAGATAATGAACACTGAGCTGAAGTAAAGTATGCCTTTTGATTCTGCGTTTTATACTCAGTGTTTTCACTCGTTTTGTTGCCGTTTGCGTGATTTTTTTGTACATGGGGAAGGGGGTTGATGTTTTTCTCTGAATGGGCTGGTTCTATGGTTTTTGTTTTGTGCCTGTCTGTGGGGAGGATGAACCTTCAGGGTTGTATGCTGAATACTTTGATAATAAATGTACTTTGAATCTTTTGTGTTTTATGTGCTGCGTCGGATTCGGAGTAGCAATTGTTTCATTCTCCTTCACGCTAGTGTACTGGAAATGGCTTTAAACAACCTTGAGCCCTGAATCTCGATGAACTGATCTGAATGATAGGCAGGAGAGGGCTTTCACTGCACCTCAGTACTTGTGGCAGTATTAAACCAACTTACTAACACGCACAACATGCTGGAGGAACTCAGCAAGTTAGACAGCATCCAGCAAGGGAGCAAACTATGTATGTTTACCAGGTGGTGCTAACATTCATTGTGTCATAAGGTACCCTCACCCCGATCGGTGAGGATACCTGTGAGTTTCCATTCGGACTTCATGGAAAGGAGCTGAAGTCTCACACCATCAGGTTCAGGAACAGTTATTATCCAATAACCATCAGGCTCCTGATACAGTGTGGATAACTTCGCTCACCAAAACTCTGAACTGTTTCCACCACCTGTAGTCTCACCTTCAAGGACTCTACAGCTTAAGTTTTCAGTATAATTTATTTATTTATTTACTTATTTGTATTTGCACAATTTGTTGTCCTGTGCACATTGGTTGTTTGTCTTTGTGTGCAGATTTTCATTGTTTCTATTGTGCTTCCTTGTATTTACTGTGAATGCCCACAAGAAAATGAATCTCAGGGTAGTATATAACCATATAACAATCACAGCACGGAAACAGGCCATTCCGGCCCACCTAGTCCATGCCGAACTCTTAATCTCACCTAGTCCCACCTACCTGCACTCAGCCCATAACCCTCCACTCCTTTCCTGTCCATATACCTATCCAATTTTACCTTAAATGACACAACTGAACTGGCGTCTACTACTTCTACAGGAAGCTCATTCCACACAGCTATCACTCTCTGAGTAAAGAAATACCCCCTCGTGTTTCCCTTAAACTTTTGCCCCCTAACTCTCAAATCATGTCCTCTCGTTTGAATCTCCCCTACTCTCAATGGAAACAGCCTATTCACGTCAACTCTATCTATCCCTCTCAAAATTTTAAATACCTCGATCAAATCCCCCCTCAACCTTCTACGCTCCAATGAATAGAGACCTAACTTGTTCAACCTTTCTTTGTAACTTAAGTGCTGAAACCCAGGTAACATCCTAGTAAATCGTCTCTGCACTCTCTCTAATTTATTGATATCTTTCCTATAATTCGGTGACCAGAACTGTACACAATATGTACACAATATGATCGTGCTTTGATCATAAATATACTTCAAACTTTGAGTGATTCCTGAAGAATCAAACAAATTGAGTCAAATGATGAGTTGGTACTGTTACAGAGGAATTTTTTTTCCACAGTCATTGCTGATGCTGGGTGACCTTATGAATCTCCTACAAGGTCAACCTGTGATGGGGGAGTCAGAGCAGATAGAAATGGAAGGGTTCCTTCACAGTGTGACACCTTTATTTACTCAAGATTACATCTTTCCCAGAGACTGGCGGAGAGGGGGATGCAGTGGGGAAATACAAATGGAGAGTAATTTCTGTTTTGAGCTTACAGATCTCTTATTTATTGTACATTGATCCCACTCTAAATAACATTGGAAAGCCGATGATGAAACAACTTCAGTTTTTTTCCACAAAGTTCACTTCTCTGATTTTCAGGATTAAAGATTAGCTTTATCTGTCATATGTGCATTGAGACACACAGGGAAATGAGTCGTTTGCTCAAATTAAATCGGCGAAAATTGTGCTGGTGGCAGCCCCCAACACAGCATGCCCATCGCTTACTCACCCTAACCTGTATGTTCCTGGAAAGTGGGAAGAAATCGGAGCACATAGAGGATACCCACACAGTCACGGGATGAAACACACAAGCTCCTTGAAGAGGAGCTGCACTTTCCCACACTAACAGGAAGGCAAAATGGGATCATTCACTGAGAATATAGAGCCACCTCTGTGATGCCAGAGACAGACAAGGTACACGTGGCAGGACATTCAGAAAACAAAGGACTACAAGTCCACCCTGCGCTTCAACAACAGTGGCGCTCCTCTTCCTGAGAGGCTGAATGTCGGCTACGCTCAATTTAACGCACGGAACAATGTGCCACTGATAAGGACCCCCCCCCCCACCCCCGCTTCCCCCATCCGGCTTCAAGGCAGCCACCACCATCCCGGTGCCCAAGAGGGTGTCAGTAACTTGTCTCAATGAATACTGTCTAGTGGTACCGACTTCAGCAGTAATGACGTGCTTTGAACAGCTGGTTATGATTGCGTTAAATCCTGTCTTCTTGCTACACTGAACTTTTTCCAGTTCACTTTATTGCTCCTCCGATCCACTGCTGATCATAGCCTCTGCACTTCACTCTGTCCTGTCCCACCTGGAAAATGGTGCCTCATAAACAGGATGTCGTTTTTTATTGACCAGCTCAGCATTTGATACGATCATCCCACAGAAGCTGGTGGGTAAAGTGTCCTCACTGGGTCGCAATACATCTCTCAGTAACTGGATCCTAGACTTCTTGACAGAAAGGCCATAGTCAGTCCGAGTTGGCAGAGATACCTGCAGTGCCATCACGCTGAGAACTGGCACACCCCAAGGCTACATGCTCAGCCCGCTGTTGTTCACACTGCTGGCACACGACTACACTGCTAGATCCAGTTCAAACCGACTCATCGAGTTCTCTGATGATGCAACAGTAGTTGGCCTCATCGACAATGACCATGAGTTGGTGTACAGAAAGGAGAGAGACCAGCTGGTAGAGTGGTGCGAGCACAACAACTTGAGTCTCAAGGTGGACAAGACCAAAGAGATGATGTGGACTTCAGGGAGATGCAAGCTGACCACTCCTCTCTGCACATACATGGCTCCTCCGTGGAGAGAGTTAGTGGCACCATGTTTCTTGGGAGTGCACATAACGAATGATCTCACCTGGTTCCTCAACACCACCACTCTGGTCAAGAAAGCACAGCAGCGTCACCACTTCCTGAGGTTAAAGGTCCTGCCCCACCCTGAAACTTCTAATCAATTTTTAGAGGAGCACCATTGAGAGTGTCCTGACCAGCTGCATCACCATCTGGGACCAGAATTGCAAGGCATCTACCTGCAAGGCCCTACAAAGGATTGCAAGATCATTGGGGTCTCTCTTCCACACGTCAGAGATATTTATCAGGAGCGCTGCATATGCAAGGCCCTTAGCATTGTTAATGATCCCTCCAATCCGTCTTTGACTCCCTACCATCAAGCAGGAAGTACCATAGCATTAGGGCAAGGACTGTTAAGATGGGAGACGAGTTCTTCCCCGCCATAAGACTATGGAAGCTCCCTGCCACCACCCAGATCTCACCATGCATGATGCACAAGTAGCGTTACACTGTGTTGTAAGTGCACCTTATTATTTGTTAATTTACTAGTGGTAATATTATTTTATGTGTTATGTATGGAAGTTATATGTATTGTGTTGTGTACCTTGGTCTGGAGGAATGTTGTTTTGTTTGGCGGTATGCATGTGTACGGTTGAGTGACGATAAACTGAATTTGACCTTGAACTCCAGACGCCGGTGGTGTACAGTGTAACACTAATCACCTTGCTACCATGCTGCTTGTAACTCAATAAGACATGAGAGCAGAATTAAGCCACTTAGGCAATCGAGTCTCCTCCACTATTCAATTTTGGCTGATTTATTTTCCCTCTCAATCTCAGTCTCCTGCCTTCTCCCCAGAACTCTTACTAATTAAGAAGCTATCAACCTCCACTTTAAATACACCCAATGACTTGGCCTCCACAGCTGTCTGTGGAAATGAATTCCACAGATCTGCCACCCTCTGGCGAAAGAAATTCTTCCTCATCTCCATTCTAAAGTGACATCTTTCTACTCTGAGGCCCTGCCCTTTGGTTCTACACTCCCCCACTATAGGAAAGATCTTCTCCACGTCCTCTCTATCTAGGCCTTTCAATATTCGGTGGGTTTCAATGAGATTCCGCCCCTCTGCCCCCCATTCTTCTAAACTCCAGCGGGGAGCCATGAAATGTTCCTCATATGTTAACCCTCTTATTCCCGAAATTAGTCTCATGAATATTTTCTAGATCCCCTACAATGCCCGCACATCCTTTCTTAGGTTCAAAGCTACTCGCAATAATCCATGTGCGCTTTTGGCAGTTTCCTTACATCCCTTTCTTCTAGTTACCAACTATTTGCCATAGGGATTTATGTTGGAAATGCCAAAACTAAAGACTGAACAGCCATGGGACTGATTAACAAAAATCCAGCACTAAATCCTTCCCAGAGCTTATCTCTGGATCAACAACACCACATCACAGCAGTTGCAATCGTTTAGAAATCAGGTCTTCTGAATAAGCTGAATAATGCTGGCTGAAGCAAGTATACTCCCCTTCTTTGCTTTGAAATGTGCCTATGGGATCTGCCAGGCTGCAGTAAATTTCCTTTTCCCCCTTGCCTTGGGTTCAGGGCTGTGCTGAAACTCCTCTGAAGGATGAATTAACTCTGGACTCTCATTCTAGTTCTTAAGTGATTGCACTTCACTTCCCATTGGGCTCTGTGTAGCTAAAATCTGATGAACAACCTTCAGTAACCTTTTCTTGTCATTGATTTAAGTTAGTGAATCAACTTAATTCACTTGAAAGTTACATTATAGTTGCATACTACATTGGTGGGACCAATTTTGGAACTGTAGTCACCTACCTACAGAATGATATGAATAATGAAAGTGGGCAGAGAAGATTTACAAGGATCTTGCCAGATCTTGAAGACCTGAGTTATTGTTGTCGTCGTGGCTATTCCTCGAGGTCGGGGATGATGGTCGTCGTTCCATTAATCTATTTATGGACTCTCAAGTGGCTTATGAGTCTGATCTTGGCTTTGAAAGTTCTTCCGCATTCAGCAGAGGTCGTTCCAGATGACAGATCGGGCTTTGGTTGTTGCTGCCTCTCTTTCCATTTTCTTCTCTTTTCTTCTAATTCTGCACATCTGTTGGCTGCCTTCTCGGATGATGGTTTGCCAAAGTTTCCTGTCCTTGGCGTTGGTTTCCCAATTGTTGATGTCGGTGTTGCATTTCTTCATGTTGGCTTTTAAGACGTCTTTGAATCTCTTCTGTTGTCCACCTCTTTTACGTTTGCCTTCTTTAAGTTGGGAGTAGAAGATCAAACAAATACACGCACAGGCGTCTTCACTCTGTGGGCCACCTGAGTTATAGGGAAAGGTTGAATAGGTTAGGGCTTTATTCCCTGGAGGGTAGGAGAATGAGAGATTTGATAGACGCATAAAAGATTATGGGGGGTATAGTTAGGGTAAATGCATGCAGGCATTTTCCATTGAGGATGGATGAGACTAGAACCAGAGTTCATGGGTTAAGGGCAAAAGGAGAACCTGAGGGGGAACTCTTCACTCAGAGGAACATGGAATGAGCTTCCAGCGTGAGTGGTGGATGCAGGTTCAATTGCAACATCTAAGAGTAGGTCGGATAAGTACATGGATGAGAGGGGTGTTGAGGGCTATGGTTGGGTGCAGGTAGAAGGGACTGGGAAGAATAGCAGTTTAGCATGGACAGGATGGGCCGAAGGGCCTGTTTCTATGCTGTAGTGCTCAGTGGCACTATGACTCTGATAAGATTCAGACTTCCAGTTTTTACCTCCTATCTTTGTATCTAGAGGATGACTTCATCAGAATTCACTCAGACTGTTTGTGTTGGTCTGTTATTGTCACGTGTACAGAGAGACAGTGAGAAGCTTGTCTTGCATACAGATCAGATTGTTACACAGCACACTGAGGTTGTACAAGGGAAAACAATGCACTGTATAATGACTTGATCTGTCTGAACAGTCACAGCAGTAAAACCTTACATAATCTTTCTTTATTTTCACTGAGTTAAATTGATGGATAAACTCATTCCACAGATAAAATTCACAGTTATTTAGACTTCTAACTTTTATCTTGGCCCAAAGCAATGGATACTTGCTTTTATTAGTCGTGGCATTGAGTTCAAAAGTCAAGAGGTTATGTTGCAACTTTATGAAACTCTGGTTTGGCCACATCTGGAGTATTGGATACAGACGTCTGGCCAAGATGGCACCCACATACAACGCTCCTTCGGACAGCATCTTCTGGGTAGACCATGAAACAATATATTCACTTCCTTTATGTCTTTTACGTTTATTTTTTGTCTTGAATGCAATTCTGGGACTGTGGGAGTCTGTGAATTGCAGTTTGGAGATCGTTTGGTTGCTCCAGCGCTCTGCAGTCTCTGAGAGGATTCCGGGAGGAAGAACCTCCTGGTGAGGAGACTGCAGGACATTTTACTCCATTTCACTGACTAAAGCTTCCATTGTTCGCTGATTAGTGCGATGATAGAGACTGAAACATCGAGGCAAATGCGCAAGGTGAGTGCCGGCGGCCTGCCTTCTGACCACTGGTGGGATCGCTCTGTGAAAGGCCTGTTACCGGGTCTGGGGAATGTTACCCAGGTTTTCTGCGTTTTGGATATGGACTTGGACTCTAGACTTTTTACAGTCTTACAGTTTTTTATATTCTGTGTTTTTTGCCCAAGTTTTCTTATTTTTTTGTGTACTGGGGAGGGGGATTTGGGAGTTGATGTGCCTGTTCTGTTTTTGTTCATATTTTTGTGCGGGGAGGAGGGATTTAGAGGTTGATGATTGTGTTGCCATTCTTTTCTTCTTTCTTGGTTTCGTGGCTATCTGGAGAAGAAGAGTTTCAGAGTAGTATGCTTTGATAATAAATGATCCTTTGAACTATTCTGGTCACCCCACTATAGGAAGGACAGTGAGGCTTGGAGAGGATACAAAGGAGATTTGCCAGGATTAGATCTGCCTGGCTTAGAGGCCATGTGCCTGGCCAAACTTGGGTTGTTTTCTCTGGAGCACCAGAGGCTGAGGGAGATCTGAGAGAGGTTTGTAAGATTATGAGAGGCATAGACAGAGTGGAGAGGGAGCATCTGTTTCCCAGGGTTGAAATATCTAATACCAGAGGGCATGCATTGAGGATGAGGGGTAAACATTTTACTCAGAGAGTGGTGGATGCCAAGTTAGAGGATTTTAACCAATGTTTAGATAGGCACATGACTATGAGGAAGATGGAGGGATATGGACATTGTGTCGTTAAGAGGGATTAGTATTTGGGTGTTTTTGATTTGCTTTTTAACTGGTTCAGCACAACATTGTGGGCCAAAGGGCCTGTTCCTGTGTTGTACTGTTCAATCTCCCGTCCACAGACGCTGCCTGACCTGCTGAGTTCTTCCAGCATTTTGAGTATGTTGCTCTGGATTTCCAGCATCTGCAGAATCTCTTCTGTTTCCAATTATTACCTCCTACCTTTGTAGTGGGGGGGGAAGGGGAATAATCAGGATCAACTGCTGGGTCAATAGCTGGGGTTTCTTGAGTCTAAACTTCCAACTCCTCCCCAATCCTGTGCTCACCTTGAAGCTTCTGTTTGATGTCAGAATCTGAATCTCCACCAGGTTTATCATCGCTGACCTGAAATTTGTTGTCCTGCGGCAGCAAAGACTTAAAAATCTATAAATTACAAAATAAATTGGACAAAAAAAGTAATAATGAGGTCGTGTTTATGAGGGCGGCACATTAGCATAGCGGTTAGCGGAATGTTATTATAAAACCAGCAGCCCAGGTTAAATTTCACTGCTATCTGTGAGGAGTTTGTACATTCTCCCTATGACATGTGGGTTTCCTCCGGGTGCTCTGGTTTCCTCCCACAGTCCAAAGACGGGTTAGAGAGTTATGGGCATGCTACGTTGGCGCTGGAAACATGACAACACTTAGATAGATAGATAGATACTTTATTGATCCCAAAGGAAATTGCAGTGTCACAGTAGCATTACAAGTGCACAGATATACAAATATTAGAAGAAGGAATAAGAAAAAAGTTACCTTAAAAATAAGATGTACAAGATTTACAAGGTTGCTTCCCCGGCTGTAGGTTGACTCCTTATAGAGCCTGATGGTCAAGGGTAAGAATAACCTCATGTAGCTGCGGGCTGCTCCTAGCAGAAACCTCGCTGATTTGATTTGACACAAACAACACGTTTCACTGAATGTTTTAATGTACATATCGTAATCCCACAAGCCCGTGAATCTTTCAGAAATCTGATGGTTGTGGGGAAGAAGATGTTCCTCACTCTCTGAGTGTGTGTCTTCAGGATCTTGTACCTCCCCCCTTTTCTCGAGAAGAGGGCACATCCCAGGTGGTGAGGGTCCTTAGTGATAAGACCATAAGATATAGGAGCAGAAGTAGGCCATTTGGCCCATCAAGTCTGTTCTGCCATTCAATCATGGGCTGATCCAATTTTTCCAGTCATCCCCACTCCCTTGCCTTCTCCCCATACCCTTTGATGCCCTGGCTAATCAAGAACCTATCTATCTCTGCCTTAAATACACCCAATGACTTGGCCTCCGCAGCCACTAGTGGGAACAAATTCCACAGATTTACCACCTCTAACTAAAGTAATTTCTCTAGATGCTGATGGATGCTGCTTTCTTCAAGCTATCATTGATGGCGGTGAGGGATGCAGGTAATGAACTTCTCCCCATGACGAAGTATAGTTACCGATAACGCAGGGAACACAGTGTGCAAATTTACAAGGCAAGCTTTCACAAGGACCAATGCACGAACTGTGTCGCCAGTGCATGGGGAGCAGTGAATAAACACTCTTCCCTCAAAACTGAGCCAACAGCAAGCCTGCAAGGGAGAAAAAAGAAGCAAAGGAAGATGAGCCTTCCCTCCGCCCACCTATCCCGCTTAATGAAACAACATTCCTCTGGACCACGGTGCACCCACAAAACATATCTCACACAGCACATAAAACAAAATACTACCATAAATAATAAAATATAATTCAAAATTCATGTAGTCCACAGCACGGGTAAACAGTAAACAGCTCGCGGTCCTGGTGACGAGACCTCAGTGGTGGCAGAGCATTTAAAGAAACCATTAGGCTGCACCTCGACACGATGATGACCTCTTGCCACAGGCCCCTGGCCCTGCACAGAAGCAATTTCTCACTGGCCGGGCCCCTGCTTGCCATTTCCCCTAACCCAGGATCCTTATTCGTCACTGGTATCAAATGCACGATCCAAACCCATTGTACTTTTCCTGGACACAAAGTACACTGCAGATGCTGTGGTCAAATAACACGTACAAATACGCTGGATGAACTCAGCAGGTCGGGCAGCATCCGTTGAAAGGAGCAGTCAACGTTTCAGGCCGAAACGAAGGGTCTCGACCCGAAACGTTGACTGCTGCTTTCAACGAATACTGCCCGACCTGCTGAGTTCATCCAGCTTATTTGTACGTGTAGTTTTCCTGGAAGTTTCTCAACCCGGACTGAAAATTAAACCCCGAGGCACAGTGAATCTATGCTGACAAGCTGAGCTTGTGTATTTTCTGATGCAAAAGAGATGTTTATTTCTTGATTTACTGGCCCAGGTAATGAAAGTTATGCATGGTGGGGTGGAGATACATCTCTACCAAAGGGGATGTAAGGCACCTTTTCCCTCCAGTAGCCAGCAGGTCACCCTTGAGCAAGGTGCTCCAGCACCCTTATCAGGGTCACGAGAAGCCATGGGAGCAGCTGGTGGATGGTCGTACGAGCTGCTGGTACATGCCACAAGTCCTGGTTATGCAATCACTGGCGCCAGGCAGACAATCTCAGGCTGGGGTCACCTGTCTAGTAAAGACACTGCCCAGAAGAACGCAATGGCAAACCACTTCTGTAGAAAAATTTGCCAAGAACAATCACGGTCAAAAACCATAATCACCCACATCATACGCACGGCACACAATGATGATGATGAATGAATTTTGGAAGATTGTAAGAATAATTAGATTCACTGTGATGTTGATATCAGGGCTACTCTCTGCTCCTCAGACAGCTGATACCAATTGATTTACACCTACTGGTCCAAACAAAACCTTTGGTCTTTGGAGCAGTCATCCTTCCTACATTACCATATGAAGCTGAATCATGGACCACCTACAGTAGGCACCAGAAAACCCTGGAACAAAACCACCAAAGATCCTTACGAAAAATTTTGAGGATCGTCTAGAAGGAAAGATCCACTAAAACCAGCTCACTGGATGAGGCCAACATGAACAGCATCCCCACCACAATAGAGCAACACCAATTCTGATGGATAGACCATATCATTCAGATGCCTACCTCACATTTCCCCAAACAGATCCTTCACTCCCAGTTGCAGCAAGGTCAGTGAGCCCCTGGTGGGCAATGGAAACATCAACATCAGCCTGAAGAAATTCAACATTACACCTAAAATCCGGGAAGACATTTCCTGGAGGAAATCTGTTCAGGAGAGAGATGCACTACAAGAGAACGAGCCCCGTTGTGCCTCAGAGAACAAACAGCAGCTGCAAAAGGAGAGACTGAACAACCAAAAGAACCGACCACTAAACACAGCTGTAATTTACTTGGGTCCACACTGCACCAGATTGTGTGGATCCTGGACCAGCCTCTACAGCCATTGGACAACCCCTTAGGAGAACATCTTACTTGACTGGAGTGATTGCACTACCCTGTCATTTACATGTTTTCTTGACCTATGGGTGTAATTACAATGGTCCAGAATTCATTTATACACAGACATTACAGATCCTTTCAGTCATCAGATCAACAATGATGTACATTTACGTAATTCTTGTAATGCAGAGAGCATTCATTGATGCAAACAATTCATTTTACACACGCGACAAATAAAGCTAATCTTCAAAGCAATATTCCGTATCCTGACTGGGTGCATCATGGGCTAGGGCAGCAACTCAAAGGCACAGAAATGTAAGAGGCTACAGAGAGTAGTGGGCTGTGCCCAATAGATTACGAGTATATACCTCCCCATCTCCGGTACTATCTATAGGAGGTGCTGCCTCAAAAAGTCAACATCCATCAGCAAAGATCTCCATCATCCCAACCATGCCATCTACTGGGCCTGAAGCCTGAAGTCCCACACCACCAGGGTTAGGTACAGCTACTTCCCTTTAACCATTCGGTTCTTGAACCAAACAGCACAACCCAATCACTACCTCAGTAACGCAACACTATGATGACTTTGATCACTAAAATAGACTCTGGTTTTGTCTTAATTGTGTAATAATCTGATGCTATGTACCTGTGATGCTGTGGCAAGAACGTTTCTCCGTTGTATCTGTGCACACGTGGACTTGTTCATCCCATATGAAAATAAACCCAACTTTGACTTTGAAAATGTTGTGATGTGCTTTACTGGAGCTTTTTTTTTGTAACAAATTGATTGTTTAGGTGGGACAGTACTGGAAAAACCATCCCTAACTGAGGATGAGAGGCCTGGATTGAGTGGACAGGCAGAGGCCTTTTTTTCCCCAAGGCAGAAATGGCCAATATGAGGGGGCATAATATTAAGGTGATTGGACAAAAATACTGGGGGCACGTCAGAGGTTTGTAAAGCAATAACAATGTAGAATAAAGTGTAAAAGTTCCCAAAAAGGTGTAGTAAAAGTGCAGGTAATATCCAATAATGAAATATCTAACCATATAACCATATAACAATCACAGCACGGAAAACAGGCCATTCCGGCCCTCCTAGTCCGTGCTGAACTCTTAATCTCACCTAGTCCCACCTACCCGCACTCAGCCCATAACCCTCCACTCCTTTCCTGTCCATATACCTATCCAATTTTACCTTAAATGACACAACTGAACTGGCGTCTACTACTTCTACAGGAAGCTCATTCCACACAGCTATCACTCTCTGAGTAAAGAAATACCCCCTCGTGTTTCCCTTAAACTTTTGCCCCCTAACTCTCAAATCATGTCCTCTCATTTGAATCTCCCCTACTCTCAATGGAAACAGCCTATTCACGTCAACTCTATCTATCCCTCTCAACATTTTAAATACCTCGATCAAATCCCCCCTCAACCTTCTACGCTCTAGCTAAACTAATTCCTTCTGTCTGCACAATGTCCATATTCCTCCATTCCCTGCACATTCGTGTGCCTGGCCAAGAGCCTCTTAAACACCTCAGTTGTATCTTTGTCCACTGCTATCCCTGACCCACCAATCACCGTGTAAAATATCACTTTCCCCACACATCTCCTTTGAACTTAGCCCTTTTCACCTTAAATGCATGCCCTCAGGTATTAGAAATTTCAACCATGGCTAAAAGACACCAGCTGCCTACTCTGCCTACATCTCTTAGAATCTTCAAAGTTCTATCAGCTCTCCCCTCAGTGACCGGTGCTCCAGAGGGAAAAAAAACCCAAGATGATCGAACTGTTCTGTAAGACCATAAGCAGAATTAGGCCATTTGACCCATCGAGTCTGCTCCACCATTTAAGCATGACTGATCCATTTTCCCTCTTTGCCCCAATCTCCTGTCTTCTCCCCGTATCCCTTCATGCCCTGACCAATCAAGAATCTATCTCCCTCTGCCTTAAATATACCCAAAGACTCGGCCTCCACAGCCTCCTGTGACAAAGAATTCCACCACTCTCTTACCAAAGAAATTACTCCTCATTTCCATTCTTTAAAAAATGTCATCTATTCTGAGGTTGTGTCTTCTGGTCTTTGATAGCCCAACCATAGGAAACATCCTCTCCACTTCCACTCATCATAGCTCATACCCTCTAAACCAGACTGCACCTTCTGCAAAGCTTCCATGACCTTCCTGTGTAGGTGCAACCAGATCTGCTCACAATACTCCGTGTGGCCTAACCAAACTCTTATACAGCTTTAAAAAGACCTTCTCACTCTTGTACTCTCTGTCCTGACCAATGAAGGCAAAAACAGCATACGCCTTCTTTGCCACCACTTCCAGGGGTGGTAGAGGCAGATACATTAAGGGACATTTAAGAGATAGGCGCATAGAAAAATGGAGGGCTATGTGGGAGGGAAGAGTTTGATTGATTTTAGAGTAGGTTAAAAGGTCAGCACAACATGACATAGGTAGGAAAGGGGAAGAGGTCCTGAAACGAGAGTATAGGGAGTTAGGAAGGCAGTTAAGAAGAAGGACTGCAAAGGTAGTAATCTCGGGATTACTGCCTGTGCCACGCGACAGTGAGAGTAGGAATGGAATTAGGTGGAGGATGAATGCGTGGTTGAGGGATTGGAGCAGGGGGCAGGGATTCAAGTTTCTGGATCATTGGGACCTCTTCTGGGGCAGGCGTGACCTGTTCAAGAAGGACGGGTTACACTTGAATCCTGGGGGGACCAATATCCTAGCGGGGAGGTTTGCTAGGGCTACGGGGCAGACTTTAAACTAGTAAGATGGGGGGGCGGAAATCAATTTGAGGAAACTATGGGAGAGGAGGTTAGTTCACCAGTAGAGCAAGTAAGTAGACCGTGTGTGAGGGAGGACAGGCAGGTGATGGAGGAGGGATGCGCTCAGCCCGAAGTTGTAGGGGAGAAGAAAGAAAAGGATAATAAATTTGAATGCATTGCTAGGGATGAAAAGAGAGGAGGAGGTGGAGAGTATCTTAAATGTATCTATTTTAATGCTAGGAGCATTGTAAGAAAGGTGGATGAGCTTAAAGTGTGGATTGATACCTGGAATTATGATGTTGTAGCTATTAGTGAAACATGGTTGCAGGAAGGGTGTGATTGGCAACTAAATATTCCTGGATTTAGTTGCTTCAGGTGTGATAGAGTAGGAGGGGCCAGAGGAGGAGGTGTTGCATTGCTTGTCCGAGAAAATCTTATGGCGGTGCTTTGGAAGGATAGATTACAGAGCTCCTCTAGGGAGGCTATTTGGGTGGAATTGAGGAATGGGAAAGGTGTAGTAACACTGATAGGAGTGTATTATAGGCCACCTAATGGGGAGCGTGAGTTGGAAGAGCAAATGTGTAAGGAGATAGCAGATATTTGTAGTAAACACAAGGTGGTGATTGTGGGAGATTTTAATTTTCCACACATAGATTGGGAAACTCATTCTGTAAAAGGGCTGGATGGTTTAGAGTTTGTGAAATGTGTGCAGGATAGCTTTTTGCAACAATACATAGAAGTACCGACTAGAGATGGGGCAGTGTTGGATCTCCTGTTAGGGAATGCGATAGGTCAGCTGACAGATGTATGTGTTGGGGAGCACTTCGGGTCCAGTGATCACAATAGCATTAGCTTCAATATAATTATGGAGAAGGACAGGACTGGACCTAGAGTTGAGATTTTTGATTGGAGAAAGGCTAACTTTGAGGAGATGCGCAGGGATTTAGAGAGAGTGGAATGGGTCAAGTTGTTTTATGGGAAGGATGTAATAGAGAAATGGAGGTCATTTAAGGGTGAAATTATGAGGGTACAGAATCTTTATGTTCCTGTTCGGTTGAAAGGAAAGGTTAAAGGTTTGAAAGCGCCATGGTTTTCAAGGGATATTAGAAACTTGGTTCGAAAAAAGAGGGATGTCTACAATAGATATAGGCAGCATGGAGTAAAGGAATTGCTCGAGGAATATAAAGAATGTAAAAGGAAACTTAAGAAAGGGATTAGAAAAGCTAAAAGAAGTTACGAGTTTGGTTTGGCAAATAAGGTGGAAGTAAATCCGAAAGGCTTCTACAGTTATATTAAAAGCAAGAGGATAGTGAGGGATAAAATTGGTCCCTTAGAGAATCAGGGTGGTCAGCTATGTGTGGAGCCGAGGGAGATGGGAGAGATTTTGAACGATTTCTTCTCTTCGGTATTCACTAAGGAGAAGGATATTGAATGGTGTAAGGTGTGGGAAACAAGTAAGGAAGTTATGGAACCTATGACAATTAAAGAGGTGGAAGTACTGGCGTTTTTAAGAAATTTAAAAGTGGATAAATCTCCGGGTCCTGACCGGATATTCCCCAGGACCTTGAGGGAAGTTTGTGTAGAGATAGCAGGAGCACTGACGGAGATCTTTCAGATGTCATTAGAAACAGGGATTGTGCCGGAGGATTGGCGTATTGCTCATGTGGTTCCATTGTTTAAAAAGGGTTCTAGAAGTAAGCCTGGCAATTATAGACCTGTCAGTTTGACATCAGTGGTGGGTAAATTAATGGAAAGTATTCTTAGAGATAGTATTTATAATTATCTGGATAGACAGGATCTGATTAGGAGTAGCCAGCATGGATTTGTGCGTGGAAGGTCATGTTTGACAAACCTTATTGAATTTTTTGAAGTAGTTACGAGGAATGTTGATGAGGGTAAGGCAGTGGATGTAGTCTATATGGACTTCAGCAAGGCCTTTGACAAAGTTCCACATGGAAGGTTAGTTAAGAAGGTTCAGTCGTTAGGTATTAATGCTGGAGTAATAAAATGGATTCAACAGTGGCTAGATGGGAGATGCCAGAGAGTAGTGGTGGATAATTGTTTATCGGGATGGAGGCCGGTGACTAGCGGGGTGCCTCAGGGATCTGTTTTGGGCACAATGTTGTTTGTAATATACATAAATGATCTGGATGATGGGGTGGTAAATTGGATTAGTAAGTATGCTGATGATACTAAGGTAGGAGGTGTTGTGGATAATGAGGTGGGTTTTCAAAGCTTGCAGGGAGATTTATGCCGGTTAGAAGAATGGGCTGAACGTTGGCAGATGGAGTTTAATGCTGAGAAGTGTGAGGTTCTACATTTTGGCAGGAATAATCCAAATAGAACATACAGGGTAAATGGTAGGGCATTGAGGAATGCAGTGGAACAGAGAGATCTAGGAATAACAGTGCATAGTTCCCTGAAGGTGGAGTCTCATGTAGATAGGGTGGTGAAGAAGGCTTTTGGAACGCTGGCCTTTATAAATCAGAGCATTGAGTACAGAAGTTGGGATGTAATGTTAAAATTGTACAAGGCATTGGTAAGGCCAAATTTGGAATATTGTGTACAGTTCTGGTCACCGAATTATAGGAAAGATATCAATAAATTAGAGAGAGTGCAGAGACGATTTACTAGGATGTTACCTGGGTTTCAGCACTTAAGTTACAGAGAAAGGTTGAACAAGTTAGGTCTCTATTCATTGGAGCGTAGAAGGTTGAGGGGGGATTTGATCGAGGTATTTAAAATGTTGAGAGGGATAGATAGAGTTGACGTGAATAGGCTGTTTCCATTGAGAGTAGGGGAGATTCAAACGAGAGGACATGATTTGAGAGTTAGGGGGCAAAAGTTTAAGGGAAACACGAGGGGGTATTTCTTTACTCAGAGAGTGATAGCTGTGTGGAATGAGCTTCCTGTAGAAGTAGTAGAGGCCAGTTCAGTTGTGTCATTTAAGGTAAAATTGGATAGGTATATGGATAGGAAAGGAGTGGAGGGTTATGGGCTGAGTGCGGGTAGGTGGGACTAGGTGAGATTAAGAGTTCGGCACGGACTAGGAGGGCCGGAATGGCCTGTTTCCGTGCTGTGATTGTTATATGGTTATATATGGTTAACATCATGTGCTAAAAGCCCGTACTATGTTCTATGTTCTGTGTTCTATGTTCTATGTTCTGTGTTCTATGTTCTGTGTTCTATGTTCTGTGCTCTGCATTCTATGTTCTGTGCTCTGTGTTCTGTGTCCTGTGTTCTATGTTCTGTGTTCTTTGTTCTATGTTCTGTGTTCTATGTTCTATGTTCTATGATCTATGTTCTGTGCTCTGTGTTCTATGTTCTGTGTTCTATGTTCTTTGTTCTATGTTCTATGTTCTGTGTTCTGTGCTCTGTGTTCTATGTTCTGTGTTCTATGTTCTGTGCTCTGTGTTCTATGTTCTGTGTTCTATGTTCTTTGTTCTATGTTCTATGATCTATGTTCTGTGCTCTGTGTTCTATGTTTTGTGTTCTATGTTCTGTGTTCTGTGCTCTGTGTTCTATGTTCTGTGTTCTATGTTCTGTGTTCTGTGCTCTGTGTTCTATGTTCTATGATCTATGTTCTGTGCTCTGTGTTCTATGTTTTGTGTTCTATGTTCTGTGTTCTGTGCTCTGTATTCTATGTTCTGTGTTCTATGTTCTGTGCTCTGTGTTCTATGTTCTGTGTTCTATGTTCTTTGTTCTATGTTCTATGATCTATGTTCTGTGCTCTGTGTTCTATGTTTTGTGTTCTATGTTCTGTGTTCTGTGCTCTGTGTTCTATGTTCTGTGTTCTATGTTCTGTGTTCTGTGTTCTATGTTCTGTGTTCTATGTTCTTTGTTCTATGTTCTGTGCTCTGGATTCTATGTTCTGTGCTCTATGTTCTGTGTTCTATGGTATATGTTCTGTGTTCTATGTTCTGTGCTCTGTGTTCTATGTTCTGTGCTCTATGTTCTGTGTTCTATGGTATATGTTCTGTGTTCTATGTTCTATGATCTATGTTCTGTGCTCTGTGTTCTATGTTCTGTGTTCTATGTTCTTTGTTCTATGTTCTGTGCTCTGTATTCTATGTTCTGTGTTCTATGTTCTTTGTTTTATGTTCTGTGCTCTGTATTCTATGTTCTGTGTTCTATGTTCTTTGTTCTATGTTCTGTGCTCTGTATTCTATGTTCTGTGTTCTATGTTTTGTGTTCTATGTTCTGTGTTCTGTGCTCTATGTTCTGTGTTCTATGGTATATGTTCTGTGTTCTATGTTCTATGATCTATGTTCTGTGCTCTGTATTCTATGTTCTGTGTTCTATGTTCTTTGTTCTATGTTCTGTGCTCTGTATTCTATGTTCTGTGTTCTATGTTTTGTGTTCTATGTTCTGTGTTCTGTGCTCTGTGTTCTATGTTCTGTGTTCTATGTTCTGTGTTCTGTGTTCTATGTTCTGTGTTCTATGTTCTTTGTTCTATGTTCTGTGCTCTGTATTCTATGTTCTGTGTTCTATGTTCTTTGTTCTATGTTCTGTGTTCTATGTTCTGTGTTCTGTGTTCTATGTTCTATGATCTATGTTCTGTGCTCTGTGTTCTATGTTCTGTGTTCTATGTTCTTTGTTCTATGTTTTGTGGTTCTATGTTCTGTGTTCTGTGCTCTGTGTTCTATGTTCTGTGTTCTGTGTTCTATGTTCTTTGTTCTATGTTCTGTGCTCTGTATTCTATGTTCTGTGTTCTATGTTCTTTGTTTTATGTTCTATGTTCTGTGTTCTATGTTCTGTGCTCTATGTTCTGTGTTCTATGTTCTGTGTTCTATTTCTGTGCTCCGTGTTCTATGTTCTGTGTTCTATGTTCTTTGTTCTATGTTCTTTGTTATATGTTCTATGTTCTTTGATCTATGTTCTGTGCTCTGTGCTCTGTGTTCTATGTTCTGTGTTCTATGTTCTGTGCTCTGTGTTCTATGTTCTGTGTTCTATGTTCTTTGTTCTATGTTTTGTGTTCTATGTTCTGTGTTCTGTGCTCTGTGTTCTATGTTCTGTGTTCTATGTTCTGTGTTCTGTGTTCTATGTTCTTTGTTTTATGTTCTATGTTCTGTGTTCTATGTTCTGTGCTCTATGTTCTGTGTTCTATGTTCTGTGTTCTATTTCTGTGCTCTGTGTTCTATGTTCTGTGTTCTATGTTCTTTGTTATATGTTCTGTGTTCTATGTTCTATGTTCTATGATCTATGTTCTGTGCTCTGTGTTCTATGTTCTGTGTTCTATGTTCTGTGCTCTGTGTTCTATGTTCTGTGCTCTATGTTCTCTGTTCTGTGTTCTATGTTCTGTGTTCTGTGTTCTATGTTCTATGATCTATGTTCTGTGCTCTGTGTTCTATGTTCTGTGTTCTATGTTCTGTGTTCTATGTTCTGTGTTCTGTGTTCTATGTTCTTTGTTTTATGTTCTATGTTCTGTGTTCTATGTTCTGTGCTCTATGTTCTGTGTTCTATGTTCTGTGTTCTATTTCTGTGCTCTGTGTTCTATGTTCTGTGTTCTATGTTCTTTGTTATATGTTCTGTGTTCTATGTTCTATGTTCTATGATCTATGTTCTGTGCTCTGTGTTCTATGTTCTGTGTTCTATGTTCTTTGTTCTATGTTCTATGTTCTGTGTTCTGTGCTCTGTGTTCTATGTTCTGTGTTCTATGTTCTGTGCTCTGTGTTCTATGTTCTGTGTTCTATGTTCTTTGTTCTATGTTCTATGATCTATGTTCTGTGCTCTGTGTTCTATGTTCTGTGTTCTATGTTCTGTGCTCTGTGTTCTATGTTCTGTGCTCTATGTTCTCTGTTCTGTGTTCTATGTTCTGTGTTCTGTGTTCTATGTTCTATGATCTATGTTCTGTGCTCTGTGTTCTATGTTCTGTGTTCTATGTTCTTTGTTCTATGTTCTTTGTTATATGTTCTATGTTCTTTGATCTATGTTCTGTGCTCTGTGCTCTGTGTTCTATGTTCTGTGTTCTATGTTCTGTGCTCTGTGTTCTATGTTCTGTGTTCTATGTTCTTTGTTCTATGTTTTGTGTTCTATGTTCTGTGTTCTGTGCTCTGTGTTCTATGTTCTGTGTTCTATGTTCTGTGTTCTGTGTTCTATGTTCTTTGTTTTATGTTCTATGTTCTGTGTTCTATGTTCTGTGCTCTATGTTCTGTGTTCTATGTTCTGTGTTCTATTTCTGTGCTCTGTGTTCTATGTTCTGTGTTCTATGTTCTTTGTTATATGTTCTGTGTTCTATGTTCTATGTTCTATGATCTATGTTCTGTGCTCTGTGTTCTATGTTCTGTGTTCTATGTTCTGTGCTCTGTGTTCTATGTTCTGTGCTCTATGTTCTCTGTTCTGTGTTCTATGTTCTATGTCCTGTGTTCTATGTTCTTTGTTCCATGTTCTGTGCTCTGTGTTCTGTGTTCTGTGTTCTATGTTCTGTGCTCTATGTTCTATGTTCTGTGTTCTATGTTCTCTGTTCTGTGTTCTATGTTCTATGTTCTATGATCTATGTTCTGTGCTCTGTGCTCAGTGTTCTATGTTCTGTGCTCTGTGTTCTATGTTCTGTTCTATGTTCTGTGCTCTGTGTTCTATGTTGTGTTCTCTGTTCTGTGTTCTATGTTCTATGTTCTGTGTACTATGTTCTTTGTTCCATGTTCTGTGCTCTGTGTTCTGTGTTCTGTGTTCTATGTTCTGTGCTCTATGTTCTATGTTCTGTGTTCTATGTTCTCTGTTCTGTGTTCTATGTTCTTTGTTCCATGTTCTATGTTCTGTGTTCTATGTTCTCTGTTCTGTGTTCTATGTTCTTTGTTCCATGTTCTGTGTTTTGTGTTCTATGTTCTGTGTTCTGTGTTCTATGTTCTGTGTTCTATGTTCTATGTTCTGTGTTCTATGTTCTGTGTTCTATGTTCTATGTTCTGTGTTCTATGTTCTGTGTTCTGTGTTCTATGTTCTTTGTTCTATGTTCTGTGTTCTGTGTTCTATGTTCTATGTTCCATGTTGTGTGTTCTGTGTTCTATGTTCTTTGTTCCATGTTCTATGTTCTGTGTTCTATGTTCTCTGTTCTGTGTTCTATGTTCTTTGTTCCATGTTCTGTGTTTTGTGTTCTATGTTCTGTGTTCTGTGTTCTATGTTCTGTGTTCTGTGTTCTGTGTTCTATGTTCTGTGTTCTATGCTATATGTTCTGTGTTCTGTGTTCTATGTTCTGTGTTCTGTGTTCTATGTTCTGTGTTCCATGTTCTGTGTTTTGTGTTCTATGTTCTGTGTTCTGTGTTCTATGTTCTGTGTTCTATTTTCTATGTTCTGTGTTCTATGTTCTGTGTTCTGTGTTCTATGTTCTTTGTTCTATGTTCTGTGTTCTGTGTTCTATGTTCTATGTTCCATGTTGTGTGTTCTGTGTTCTATGTTCTAGGTTCTGTGTTTTGTGTTCTATGTTCTGTGTTCTGTGTTCTATGTTCTGTGTTCTATTTTCTATGTTCTGTGTTCTATGTTCTGTGTTCTGTGTTCTATGTTCTTTGTTCTATGTTCTGTGTTCTGTGTTCTATGTTCTATGTTCCATGTTGTGTGTTCTGTGTTCTATGTTCTAGGTTCTATGTTGTGTGTTCTATGTTCTGTGTTCTATGTTCTTTGTTCTATGTTCTATGTTCTGTGTTCTGTGCTCTGTGTTCTATGTTCTGTGTTCTATGTTCTGTGCTCTGTGTTCTATGTTCTGTGTTCTATGTTCTTTGTTCTATGTTCTATGATCTATGTTCTGTGCTCTGTGTTCTATGTTTTGTGTTCTATGTTCTGTGTTCTGTGCTCTGTGTTCTATGTTCTGTGTTCTATGTTCTGTGTTCTGTGCTCTGTGTTCTATGTTCTATGATCTATGTTCTGTGCTCTGTGTTCTATGTTTTGTGTTCTATGTTCTGTGTTCTGTGCTCTGTATTCTATGTTCTGTGTTCTATGTTCTGTGCTCTGTGTTCTATGTTCTGTGTTCTATGTTCTTTGTTCTATGTTCTATGATCTATGTTCTGTGCTCTGTGTTCTATGTTTTGTGTTCTATGTTCTGTGTTCTGTGCTCTGTGTTCTATGTTCTGTGTTCTATGTTCTGTGTTCTGTGTTCTATGTTCTGTGTTCTATGTTCTTTGTTCTATGTTCTGTGCTCTGGATTCTATGTTCTGTGCTCTATGTTCTGTGTTCTATGGTATATGTTCTGTGTTCTATGTTCTGTGCTCTGTGTTCTATGTTCTGTGCTCTATGTTCTGTGTTCTATGGTATATGTTCTGTGTTCTATGTTCTATGATCTATGTTCTGTGCTCTGTGTTCTATGTTCTGTGTTCTATGTTCTTTGTTCTATGTTCTGTGCTCTGTATTCTATGTTCTGTGTTCTATGTTCTTTGTTTTATGTTCTGTGCTCTGTATTCTATGTTCTGTGTTCTATGTTCTTTGTTCTATGTTCTGTGCTCTGTATTCTATGTTCTGTGTTCTATGTTTTGTGTTCTATGTTCTGTGTTCTGTGCTCTATGTTCTGTGTTCTATGGTATATGTTCTGTGTTCTATGTTCTATGATCTATGTTCTGTGCTCTGTATTCTATGTTCTGTGTTCTATGTTCTTTGTTCTATGTTCTGTGCTCTGTATTCTATGTTCTGTGTTCTATGTTTTGTGTTCTATGTTCTGTGTTCTGTGCTCTGTGTTCTATGTTCTGTGTTCTATGTTCTGTGTTCTGTGTTCTATGTTCTGTGTTCTATGTTCTTTGTTCTATGTTCTGTGCTCTGTATTCTATGTTCTGTGTTCTATGTTCTTTGTTCTATGTTCTGTGTTCTATGTTCTGTGTTCTGTGTTCTATGTTCTATGATCTATGTTCTGTGCTCTGTGTTCTATGTTCTGTGTTCTATGTTCTTTGTTCTATGTTTTGTGGTTCTATGTTCTGTGTTCTGTGCTCTGTGTTCTATGTTCTGTGTTCTGTGTTCTATGTTCTTTGTTCTATGTTCTGTGCTCTGTATTCTATGTTCTGTGTTCTATGTTCTTTGTTTTATGTTCTATGTTCTGTGTTCTATGTTCTGTGCTCTATGTTCTGTGTTCTATGTTCTGTGTTCTATTTCTGTGCTCCGTGTTCTATGTTCTGTGTTCTATGTTCTTTGTTCTATGTTCTTTGTTATATGTTCTATGTTCTTTGATCTATGTTCTGTGCTCTGTGCTCTGTGTTCTATGTTCTGTGTTCTATGTTCTGTGCTCTGTGTTCTATGTTCTGTGTTCTATGTTCTTTGTTCTATGTTTTGTGTTCTATGTTCTGTGTTCTGTGCTCTGTGTTCTATGTTCTGTGTTCTATGTTCTGTGTTCTGTGTTCTATGTTCTTTGTTTTATGTTCTATGTTCTGTGTTCTATGTTCTGTGCTCTATGTTCTGTGTTCTATGTTCTGTGTTCTATTTCTGTGCTCTGTGTTCTATGTTCTGTGTTCTATGTTCTTTGTTATATGTTCTGTGTTCTATGTTCTATGTTCTATGATCTATGTTCTGTGCTCTGTGTTCTATGTTCTGTGTTCTATGTTCTGTGCTCTGTGTTCTATGTTCTGTGCTCTATGTTCTCTGTTCTGTGTTCTATGTTCTGTGTTCTGTGTTCTATGTTCTATGATCTATGTTCTGTGCTCTGTGTTCTATGTTCTGTGTTCTATGTTCTGTGTTCTATGTTCTGTGTTCTGTGTTCTATGTTCTTTGTTTTATGTTCTATGTTCTGTGTTCTATGTTCTGTGCTCTATGTTCTGTGTTCTATGTTCTGTGTTCTATTTCTGTGCTCTGTGTTCTATGTTCTGTGTTCTATGTTCTTTGTTATATGTTCTGTGTTCTATGTTCTATGTTCTATGATCTATGTTCTGTGCTCTGTGTTCTATGTTCTGTGTTCTATGTTCTTTGTTCTATGTTCTATGTTCTGTGTTCTGTGCTCTGTGTTCTATGTTCTGTGTTCTATGTTCTGTGCTCTGTGTTCTATGTTCTGTGTTCTATGTTCTTTGTTCTATGTTCTATGATCTATGTTCTGTGCTCTGTGTTCTATGTTCTGTGTTCTATGTTCTGTGCTCTGTGTTCTATGTTCTGTGCTCTATGTTCTCTGTTCTGTGTTCTATGTTCTGTGTTCTGTGTTCTATGTTCTATGATCTATGTTCTGTGCTCTGTGTTCTATGTTCTGTGTTCTATGTTCTTTGTTCTATGTTCTTTGTTATATGTTCTATGTTCTTTGATCTATGTTCTGTGCTCTGTGCTCTGTGTTCTATGTTCTGTGTTCTATGTTCTGTGCTCTGTGTTCTATGTTCTGTGTTCTATGTTCTTTGTTCTATGTTTTGTGTTCTATGTTCTGTGTTCTGTGCTCTGTGTTCTATGTTCTGTGTTCTATGTTCTGTGTTCTGTGTTCTATGTTCTTTGTTTTATGTTCTATGTTCTGTGTTCTATGTTCTGTGCTCTATGTTCTGTGTTCTATGTTCTGTGTTCTATTTCTGTGCTCTGTGTTCTATGTTCTGTGTTCTATGTTCTTTGTTATATGTTCTGTGTTCTATGTTCTATGTTCTATGATCTATGTTCTGTGCTCTGTGTTCTATGTTCTGTGTTCTATGTTCTGTGCTCTGTGTTCTATGTTCTGTGCTCTATGTTCTCTGTTCTGTGTTCTATGTTCTATGTCCTGTGTTCTATGTTCTTTGTTCCATGTTCTGTGCTCTGTGTTCTGTGTTCTGTGTTCTATGTTCTGTGCTCTATGTTCTATGTTCTGTGTTCTATGTTCTCTGTTCTGTGTTCTATGTTCTATGTTCTATGATCTATGTTCTGTGCTCTGTGCTCAGTGTTCTATGTTCTGTGCTCTGTGTTCTATGTTCTGTTCTATGTTCTGTGCTCTGTGTTCTATGTTGTGTTCTCTGTTCTGTGTTCTATGTTCTATGTTCTGTGTACTATGTTCTTTGTTCCATGTTCTGTGCTCTGTGTTCTGTGTTCTGTGTTCTATGTTCTGTGCTCTATGTTCTATGTTCTGTGTTCTATGTTCTCTGTTCTGTGTTCTATGTTCTTTGTTCCATGTTCTATGTTCTGTGTTCTATGTTCTCTGTTCTGTGTTCTATGTTCTTTGTTCCATGTTCTGTGTTTTGTGTTCTATGTTCTGTGTTCTGTGTTCTATGTTCTGTGTTCTATGTTCTATGTTCTGTGTTCTATGTTCTGTGTTCTATGTTCTATGTTCTGTGTTCTATGTTCTGTGTTCTGTGTTCTATGTTCTTTGTTCTATGTTCTGTGTTCTGTGTTCTATGTTCTATGTTCCATGTTGTGTGTTCTGTGTTCTATGTTCTTTGTTCCATGTTCTATGTTCTGTGTTCTATGTTCTCTGTTCTGTGTTCTATGTTCTTTGTTCCATGTTCTGTGTTTTGTGTTCTATGTTCTGTGTTCTGTGTTCTATGTTCTGTGTTATGTGTTCTGTGTTCTATGTTCTGTGTTCTATGCTATATGTTCTGTGTTCTGTGTTCTATGTTCTGTGTTCTGTGTTCTATGTTCTGTGTTCCATGTTCTGTGTTTTGTGTTCTATGTTCTGTGTTCTGTGTTCTATGTTCTGTGTTCTATTTTCTATGTTCTGTGTTCTATGTTCTGTGTTCTGTGTTCTATGTTCTTTGTTCTATGTTCTGTGTTCTGTGTTCTATGTTCTATGTTCCATGTTGTGTGTTCTGTGTTCTATGTTCTAGGTTCTGTGTTTTGTGTTCTATGTTCTGTGTTCTGTGTTCTATGTTCTGTGTTCTATTTTCTATGTTCTGTGTTCTATGTTCTGTGTTCTGTGTTCTATGTTCTTTGTTCTATGTTCTGTGTTCTGTGTTCTATGTTCTATGTTCCATGTTGTGTGTTCTGTGTTCTATGTTCTAGGTTCTATGTTGTGTGTTCTATGTTCTGTGTTCTATGCTATATGTTCTGTGTTCTATGTTCTGTGTTCTGTGTTCTATGTTCTGTGTTCTATGCTATATGTTCTGTGTTCTGTGTTCTATGCTCTGTGTTCTGTGTTCTATGTTCTGTGTTCTATGTTCTGTGTTCTGTGTTCTATGTTCTGTGTTCTATGTTCTATGTTCTGTGTTCTGTGTTCTATGTCAATGATCTGTTTAGTGGTGTGGCCATTTGCAGGGAGCTATGCACTCGGACTCCAAGATCACTGTGATTTCTGATCACTCTGATCTGCCTGCCCCTCCCCGTGTCTCTGTGTCACCCACAAACCTGGCTACACAGTCATCAGTTTAGAAGGATTCAGGATGACCTTATTCAGGATTGGTATCAGATTTAACATTACCATGTGTAATTTGTTGTTTTGTGACGGCAGAATGATATCAAATTACGATAAATCACATAAATAAATAGTGCGAAAAAGGAACAGTGAAGTAGTGTGCACGGGCTCACGGACGTTTCAGAAATCTGATGGCGGGTGGGAAGAAGCTGCTGCTGAAACATCGAGTGTGGATCTTCAGGCTCCTGTTCCTCCTCCCTGCTCTACACTTGCAGGCTGCGGAGAGCAGATGGGGGAAGGGTCCATCTGGTTAACACTTGCACAGAACCAGGCTGGCTGACTGGCCTCCTTCTGCGGTGTAACCATTGTCTGAGTTGCATGTTCAATACTCCCTCTCCAACCTGTAAAGGCCCCATTATATTCTCCCCTTTTTCTTTCTGGCAACAATATGCAAACTGCAACAATATGCAAATGGGGTGGAGCAGGAATTTGTTTAAAGTAAAATATTGAGGCAGGAACAGTAAAAGGCTCCTTTGTCTCGCTGATGCCAGAATATGTTCTCCAGAGACTGTCTTGGCCCTACACCTGCTGAAAACTTATTCCAATGCTTTTCTCAGTTACTTGCATTGCAGTTTATCCAGCCTCTCTCTCTAAACCGGCTCTATCCAGATTCCTTCTGTTCATTCACCAAGCTAATTCCTGGGACGAGAACATTATCCTACCATGAGTCGCTGACCAGCTTGGGGCTGTATTATTTGGCATTTAAGACCACAAGACATAGAAGCCATTCAGCCCAACTAGTTTGCTCCACCATTCCATCATGGCTGATTTACTATCACTCTCAAACCGTTCCTCCTACCTTTTCCCCAGAACCGTTGATGCCATTGCTAGTCAAGAACCTATCAACCTCCACTTTAAGTATACCCAATGATCCCTCTGGCCAAAGAAATTCCTCCTCATCTCTGTTCTAAATGGCCATCCCTCTATTCTGAGGCTGTGTCTGCTAGTGTTAGACTTCCCCAGTCTAGGAAACATCCTCTCCATAATCACTCTATTTAGGCCCGTCGGTATTCAATACATTTTAATGAGATTTTCCCTCATTCTTCTAAACTCCAGTGGGGACAGATCCAGAGCCATCAATTTATCTTTTATGTTAACGCTTTCATTCCTGCGATCATTCACATAAACCTCCTCTGGACCCCCTCCAAGGAGATCACATCCTTTCCTGGCTAAGAGACCCAAAACTGTTCTATACTCAAAATGCAGTCTGACCAGTGCATTATAAAGCCAAGGCATTACATCCTTGTTTTTTGGAATCAGAAACTGAATCAGAATCAGGTTTATTATCACTGACGTGTAGTGAATTTGTTAACCTAGTAGCAGCAGTTCAATGCAATGCATGATAATATAAAAAAATAAGTAAAACAATTACAGTATATATATTTTTAAATTTATATATATGTATATATGTGTGTAAAATAGTTAAAAATACTGCAAAAACAGGAATAATAAAAGTGAGGTGGTGATCACGGGTTCAATGTTCATTTAGGAATCGGATGCCAGAGGGGAAGAAGCTGTCCCTGAATCACTGAGTGTGTGTCTTCAGGCTCCTGTACCTCCTCCCTGATGCCAGAGGGGAAGATGCTGTCCCTGAATCACTGAGTGTGAGTCTTCAGGCTTCTCTACCTCCTACCTGATGGTAACAGTGAGAAGAGGGCATGTCCTGGGTGATGGGGGTCCTTAGTAATGGACGCCGCCTTTCTAAGGCACCACTCCTTGAAGGTGTCTTGGATACTACGGAGGCTAATACCCAAGCTGCCTAATACCCTTCCCTTGGACAACATCGGTGGCGTGGAGAGGGGAGACTTGCAGCTTGGGCAACTTCCGGTCTTCCATTAAAAAAAACCTTGCGCCCTGGAAACTTTCCAAGGTGCAAATCCACGGTCTATCGAGACTAACGGAGGCCTAGTACTACGACTACTACCCAAGCTGACCAATTTTACAATTTTCTGTAGCTTTTGCTCCTGTGCAGTAGCCCCCACCACCCCACCCCCATATCAGAGAGTGATGCAGCCTGCAGAATGGTCTCCATGGTACTTCTGTAGTTTTTGAGTGTTTTAAGTGACAAACCAAATCTCCTTAAACTCACAATAAAATATAGTTGCTGTCTTGCCTTCTTTATGTGAGGGGTGATTGATAAGTTTGTGGCCTAAGGTAGAAGGAGTCAATTTTAGAAAACCTAGCACATTTATTTTTCAACATGTTCCCCTCCTACATGTACACACTTAGTCCAGCGGTCATGGAGCATACGGATCCCTTCTTTGTAGAAGTGGTCCACAGCAGGGGTGATTGATAAGTTCATGGCCTAAGGTAGAAGGAGATGAGTTATTAACTTCAAACTTTCTGCATAATCACTCAAAGAGTTGAACTGCATGTGCATGTAACTCATCGCCTTCTACCTTAGGCCACGAACTTATCAATCACCCCTGCTGTGGACCACTTCTACAAAGAAGGGATCTGTATGCTCCACGACTGCTGGACTAAGTGTTGATGTAGGAAAAATGAATGAGCTAGGTTTTCTGAAATTGAATCCTTCTACCTTAGGCCACAAACTCATCAATCACCCCTCGTAGGTGCTTCAATATGTTGGAATCAGGTTAGATCCTCAGAGGTACTGACACCCAGGAACTTGAAATTGCTCACTCCCTCCACTTCTGATCCCTCTACGAGGATTGGTTTGTGTTCCCTCATCCTATCCTTTCTGAAGTCCACAATCAGCTCTTTAGTCTCAGTGATGGTTGTTGCTGCTACACCACTCAACTAGCTGGTATATCTTGCTCCTGTACACCCTCTCTGAGATTTTGCCAGCAATGGTTGTACCATCGGCAAGTTTATAGATGGTATTTGTGCTATGCCCAGCCACACAGTCATAGAGAGAGTAGAACAATGAGCTAAGCACACATCCCTGAGGTGTGCCAGTGTTCATCGTCAGCGATCATTATATTCTGGTCCTCTTGAAATGAATGCTAATGTTGCGTTTGCCTTCCTTCCTACTGCCTCAACCTACAAGTTAACCTTCAGGGAATCCTGCACGAGAACTGCAAAGTCCCTTTGCATCTTTAATTTCTGAATTCACTCTCTGTTTTGAAAATAGCGAATTATTTATTCCTTCTGTCAAAGCACATGACCGTACACTTCCCTGCACTGTACTTCATTGTTGTACTGTACTCTGGAGCATAACATTACTCAGTGTGAGCATCTAGGGAAACCTCTCTGTTCAGTGCTGTGGTCAGCTCTCAAGCCACTCTGATCCACGCTACGCTCAATGTTGCAACAGTTAACCGCCGAGCACAGCACCTTGAGGAAGCGGCCAGAGAAGGCAATGTCAAACCATTTCTGTAGAAAAATTTGCTGGGAACTATCATGGTCATGGAAAGACCATGATCACCCACGTCATGCAACTATGATGTGGCACAAAATGATGATGGTGACTACTGACTCAACTGCAAGTTGGGAATCCTGCACTAGGACTCCCAAGTCTCTTTGCACCTCTGGCTTCTGAATTTTCCCCCGTTTAGAAAATAGTCTATGCCTTTATACACTTCCCTGCGCTGAATTCCATCTTCCCCTTCTTTGACCACTCTCCCAACCTGTCCACATCCTTCTGCAAACTCTTGCTCCTACAGCCCTACCTGTCCCTCCACCTATCTTTGTATGGTCACAGAGTCAAAGAGTAACAGAGCACAGGCACAGGCCCTTCAGCCTATCTAGTCCATACGGACCAGTGCCCACTCAACTAGTCCCAATTTCCTACATTCAGCCCATATCCCTCAAAGCCTCTCCCCTCCACGTATCCATTCAAGCACTTCTTAAAAGATACTGTTATTCCTGCCTCAACCACTTCCTCTGGCAGCTCGTTCCCCATACTCACCGCTCTCTGGGTGAAAAATTTTCCACTCTATTAAATTTTTCCCCTCTCACCCTCACCCCCTGGTGCTGGACTCCCCTACCATGGGAAAAAGACTATCTAATGCACCTCAACCATACATCTGATAATCTAAAACATTTCAATACGATTAACTCTCATTCTCCTACCCTGGCTAACCTCTTTCTATAACTCAGGCCCTGGAGCCCTGGTAACATCCCAGTAAATCTTCTCTGCACTCTTTCAGTTTAACCACATCTTTCCGTTAACAGAACTGTACACAGTGGTCCTGTTGTATTCGTCCCTGATTACTTATACCACTACAATTAATGTCGCAGCTCCTATACTCAGTTCCCTGACTGATGACATCTGTTTCACAGTTCTGTCTACCTCTGACACTGGTTTCAATGAAACATGCTCTTAGGCTACGTCCACACAAGACCAGATAATTTTGAAAATGCCGGTTTCATGTAAAAATGATAAGCGTTCACACTAGGTGTTTTTTAAAATATCTCTGTCCACATTGAAACGGAGATTTCGGTGAATCTCCTCCTACTGCGTGTGCGCACGACACATCTACTGAAAACAAGTGACATGTTTGGTGTCAAATCTCGCCGTGAAAGCGTGTGTTTGTGTAGTTACAGACTAGAAAAACTTAAATGATGGGCACCTGTTGGCTCTAGCGCAGGAGAACTTAAAAGTAATAAAAAAACAAATACTGGAGCATATGGAGGCAACCGACAGGGAGTTCACAGGCTGTATGACCCGGCTGACGACAAACATTGAAAAACTGACTAACTCTGTTGCATTAAGAAAGCACCTTGTTAAATGTGTAAAACATGTCTGCATCAGTGTTATCTTGTATTTCCGTACAATGTTACATTAGGCTGTTACACATCTATCGTCAGAGAAGTACTCGCATAAATAGGTAAACCACCTTCATACGAGCAAGGACAGAAAACTTATTTATTCAGTAAGTTATGGGTCAAAGTATTTGGTGAGTACATTTCTAACTCTTCTGGCTTCAGTCTCGTTGCTGTCTGTTCTGAAATTGTTAGGCTGCATTCAAGAAAACAATGAAATAGCACGCTGCCGTCTGACAGCGTTTTCAGATTTCTCCAGTTACCCCGTCCACACTGATCTGCCCGAGCAGCGTTTTCAAAATTACACACTCTGGAAAGCATTTCTGAAAAGCTCCAGTTTCAGGGGACGAAAACACCGTTTTAGTGTGGGCGGAGGGTAAAAATGAAGAGAAAAAGCTTCGGTTACGGATTTATCCGGTTTAGTGTGGAAGTAGCCTTAGTATCTCACACTGGTACAATCTGCAGACTTGGCCAGAATGCCGCCAGTTTCTCATCTGGATCATCAATGTATAAAATAAAAAGCTGTGGTCTCAGCACTCCACTTCTCACTGGCAGCCATTCTGAAAAGGGCCCCTAATCCCCAATCTCTGACTTCTCCCAGTCAGCCAATCTTAACCACTCACAACAGTCATAAAATCACAGCACAGAAACACCAATCCTACACTAATCCCATTTCTTTGTTCCCCCATTAATCAAGATTCAAATTTATTTATCACTCATACATTGAAACAGACAATGAAATGCTATGTTTGCGTTAACACCCAACATCTTGCAGTGACCAATTAACCCACCAACCCTCCACATCATTAGGACGTACAGTACTTTGCAAAAGTCTTATGTGAGCATATATATAACTAGGGTGCTTAAGACTTTTGCACAGTATTGTAATAGTTTTATGCATTGCACTGTACTGCTGACACCAAAAAAAACAAATTTCATGACATACGTGAGTGCTGATAAACCTGATTCTGATGTGGGTCTCTATCATGGACTGAGAGTGGGAAGGGATCGGGGAGAGGGGAATCATGGTTGGAAAAGGGGGGAAAGGAGCAGGAAGCACCAGAGAGACATTCTGTAATGATCAATAAATCAATTGTTTGGAATCAAATTATCTCGCCTGGTGTCTCAGGGCTGGGTGTGTCTGCACCCGTGCTGCCCTCCAGCCTGGTACTCTTTCTCTGCCACCTGTCCCACACCCTTCCCACAATGATCCACGCTCACCATTCCCAACATCCTTTGCTCCTGCCAGATTTACAAGCTCCACGTTGACAAATACAGTGTTGTGCAAAAGTCTGAGGCACCCTAGCTCTATATACGTGCCAAAGACTTTTGCACGATATTGAATGTGGAAACCAGATCACCGTACGGTCACAAGAAGAACACATATAAACCCAGACAGCTGGCATCAGAGGATGAAATTGTACCAAATTCACCAACAACATCAATATCAATTAAAAAGAAGATCTTTTATCAAATTACTGGAGGCTTGGTTGTGGGGTGGAGATATATCTCTGGAAAAGGAGGTGTAAGGCGCTTCTTCCCCTCACAAACCTGCAAATCACCCTTCGGAAAGGCATAGCACCCGCTCAGCCCCCCTTCCACCACCCCACCACCCCCCCACCACCCAATCAGGGTCATGTGCACTCATGGGAGAAGGCGGTACTAAATTTTTCTACAGCAGTGGTTTGCCATTGCCTTCTTCTGGACAGTGTCTTTACAAGACAGGTGACTCCAGCCATTATCAACATTCTTCAGAGATTGTCTGCCTGGTGCCAGTGGTCACATAACCAGGACTTGTGATATTTACCACCTGATCATACAACCATCCACCACCTGCTCCCGTGGCTTCACCTAACCTTGTTCAGGGGGGCTAAGCAGGAGCTACACCTTGCCCTAGGGTGACCTGCAGGCTAGTGGAGGGAAGGAGCACCTTACACCTCCTTTGGTAGAGATGAATCTCCACTCTGCCACCCAACAGCAATAATACCATCATTTAAAAGACAGTTGGCCAGATATGTGGATAAGAAGGGTTCAGAGCAGGGGTTCCCAAACCTGGGGTCCACAGATCCCTTGGTTGATGGTATTGGTCCATGACATATAAAATGTTTTGAATTTCTGGTTTAGAGGGATATGATTCAAACACCAGGCTAGCTTAGATTGGAATCTTGGTCAGCATGGGCCAGTTGGGCTGAAGGGCCTGTATCACGTTGTATGACACTGTAACTTTATGACTCTATTCTATAGTCCATTCCGTGCAGAATGAACTTGTGACTGGCGCTTTAGCAAACTGCTTTTGTGTCCTGTGATAGCGCCCGAATATTAATTATATAATGGTTCCGTTGCACAAGCTAACCGCTCCTTCCTGTAGAATGGTTACAGAAGTTTTGCGAAATTCTCAAAATAAAAATGGAATCACACTAATCAGATTGTGGAGAAGAGATGCAGTCTCACCGGATGTATGGCTTGGAGCTGATTCATTCTGATTAGTGCAATGTCGTTGTTTGCCAATATCCATCTGTTTCTCCACAGTTTGTCCTGTGTTGATAAGGGCACCTTTCATGTTTCTGGTTGGGGAAAGTGACACAGAGACGATTAAATGAGTAGCAACTATATTATAAAAAGTCAGTACTTGGAAATCCAGAGGAGAGCGCAAGGGGCTTTGTTTAATGTTCTCAGTGATACCAGTAGGGCATGAATATTTTCATGTTTTTTTCTTCAGTTCGTCCCTTGACCTTGTGCCAAAGTCCCGATGTCTGAGGCAGTCCAAAGTTTCACTGGGAGATATGTGTATGTGGGTGATATTAATTAACAATGCAGAAGACTTGATATGTTTATATATTCAGGTGCCTGTCTTTGAACATTAGCTCTGCATAAGTGGGGGATACAGCCCACATTATCACAGGCAAAGCCCTCCCCACATCTGAGCACATTTACACAAAGCACTGCTACAAGAAAGCGGCATCTGTCATCAAAGACTCTCACCATCCAGGCCATGCTCGCTTCTCATTACCACCATCGGGCAGGAGGTACAGAAACCTTAGATCCCACACCGTCAGATTAGAAACAGTTATTATCTTAAAACCATCAGGGTCCTAAACCAGTGTGGATAAAATCACTCACCACAACTCTGAACTGAGTTAACAGACTCACTTTCAAGGCTACTACAACTAACTCATGTTCTCGTGTTATTTATTTTTTTCTACATGCATAATTTTTCTTCTCTTGCACAATGGCTGTTTGTCAGTCTTCGTGTGTTGATGTTCATAAAGTTCTATTGCATTTCCTTTCTCCCTGTAAATATCCACAAGAAAATGGATCTCAGGGTAGTATATGGTAATATGTGTGCATTTTGATGAAATATTTACTTAGAACGTAGAACATTGAACTACTTGGAACAAATTGGTTCATTATTGCCACATGCATGGAGAAGCAGTGAAAAGCTTTTGTCTGTGTGCATTCCATACGTGACTACATACAGGCAGTAGAAAGGAAGGTACCCACCCACTTCAAGCAGGCTTCAATTATGCCAGTGCCTAAGATGAATGTGGTAACCTGCACTAGCATCCACTGGCACTTACATCCACTGTGATGAAGTGCTTTGAGAGGCTTGTGATGAAGCATATTAACACCTGCCTGAGAAGTGACTTGGATCTGCTCCAGTCACAACAGATCTGCGACTGACACCGTTTCATTGCTCTCCACTTAACCCTGGAACATCTAGACAGCAAAGATGCATACGTCAGGATGTTCCTTATCAACTGCAACTCAGCATTCAGGACCATCACCCCCTCAAAACTAATCAATAAGCTTCAAGACCTTCTCCTCAGTACCTCTTGTGCAATAGAATCCATGATTTTCTCATTTGCAGACCCCAGTCAGTTTGGATTGGCAACAACATCTCCTCCACAATCTCCATCAGCACAGGGGCGCCACGAGTCTGTGTGCTCGGCCCCCTGCTCTACTCACTTTATATTTATGGCTATGCACAGCTCCAATTCCATATTTAAGTTTGCTGATAACACCATTGTTGTTGGCCAAATTAAAGATGGTGATGAATCAATATATAGGAGGAAACTTGAAAGTCTAGCTGAGTGGTGCCACAACTACAACCTCCCATTCAATGTCAGCAAGACCAAGGAGCCGATTATTGACTTTCAGGCGGAAGAAACCAGAGGTCCACGAGCCAGTCCTCATCTGAAGTTCAGAGGTGGAGAGAGTCAACAACTTCCAATTCCTCAATGTTATCAGTTCAGAAAATCTGTCCTGGACCCAACATGTAAGTGGCATTATGAAGAAAGCATGGCAGTGCCTCTATGTTCTTAGGGGTTTGCAAAGAGTCAACATCTCTAAAACTTTGACAAAGTTCTGTAGATGTGTGGTGGAGAGTCTACTGACTGGCTGCATCACAGCCTGGTACAGAAACACCAATATCCTACAAAAAGTTGTGGATAATCTCAGTCCATCATGGGTAGAACCCTCACCACCATTGAGCAAATTTACATGGAGCACTGTCCCAGAAAAGCAACATCTATCATCAAGGATTCCCACCACCCAGGCCATGCTCTCTTCTCATTGCTGCCATCAGCAAGGAGGTACAGGAGCCTCAGGATTCACACCACCAGGTTCAGGAACCCCTTACCCATCAAGCTCTTGAACCAGAGGGAATAACTTCACTCAACTTCACTTGCCCATCACTAAACTCTTCCCACAACCCACGGACTCATTTTCAAGGACTTCATTCAGAGATTCAAAGTGCATTTATTATCATGTTCTTGAGATTTATTGTTTATTTATTTATTATTTTAAATATTGTATTCATATAGTTGATTGTCTTTTGTACACTGGTTGTTTGACCATCCTGTTGCACAAGGTCTTTCATTGATTCCACAGAGTTTCTTGGATTTATTGAGTATGCCCGCAAGAAAATGAACCTCAGGATTGCATATGATGACCTATATGTACTTTGATAATAAATGTCCTTTGAACTTTGAACTATCACCTCCCAGCTTCTCACTTCATTCCCTCCCACCTGGCTTCACCTATCACCTTCGAGCTTATATTTCTTCCCTTTCCTCCACCTCCTGATTTTGGCTTCTTCCCCCTCCCTTCCCTTGGCCCAAAAAATCAATTATTTTTTTCCCTTTTCATAGCTGCTACCTGATCTGTTGCTTTCCTACAGTATTTTGTGTGTGTGTGTGTTATTCTGAATTGCCAGCATCAGCAGAATCCCTTGTGTTTGTGCATCGGAAAAACCAATCAATATGTATAGATGTATACTGCTGAGGTGCCTCTGCATTCTAGGCTAACGAAGGAAAGGAGGTTTGAAGAAAATCTAGAAAAATATAGAACAAACGCGAGCCTAAGCAGCAGCTCCAGGTGTTCAATAGCATTGCCTCCATCTCGTCCGCTATGGGTATCATTGAGTTGGCCATAAAGAAGGCAAATGCAACGTTACCACTTGTTTTGAGGGGACTAGAATAGAAAAGCAAAGATGTAATGCTGAGGCTTCATACGGCCTTGATTAGGCTACATTTGGAATATTGCGGGCAGTTTTGGGAACCCATATCTAGGAAAGATGTGCTGGTCCTGCAGAGAGTCCAGAGCCGATTGATCGGAGTTCAACTCCCACTGCTGTCTGTAAGGAGTTTGTACGTTTTCCCCATGACAGCATGGGTTTCCTCCCACATTCCAAAGATGTGTGGGTTAGGGTTAGTAAGGGTTGGGCATGCTACGTAGGCACCAGAAGCATGGCGAGACTTGTGGGCTGCCCCCCAGCACATCCTCGGACTGTGCTGGTCATCGGCACAAACAGTGCATTTCCCTGCATCTTTTGATGTACATGTGACAAATAAAGGTAATATCTATAAAAATCTCTATCTATGGAATAATTCCAGGACCCTAACGTAAGAGGAGTGTTTGATGTCTCTGGGCCTGTATCCGATGAGTTCAGAATGATGAGGGAGGGAGCTCACTGAAAATCCTGGATAAGGGATGTGGAGATGACGTTTCCAATAATGGGAAACTCTAGGATCGAAGGGCACAACCTTAGAATGAAGGGATGTCCCTTTAGAACTTAGGTGAAGAGGAATTTCTTCAGCCAAGAGTGGTGAATCTTAAGGAAGTTGTTGCTACAGATGCCAGTAGAGACCAAGTTACTGGGTATATTTAAGAGTGAGATTGATCGGTTCTTGATTGGAAAGTGGTTAATGGTTACAAACAGTACCCAAAAAAACTGGGATAGAAGAAAAAAAGCTGCTTTAAAAAATCAGAATGGGGGCATTGACTCAATAGACCAAATGGCCTGATTCAGCTCCAGCATCTCATGGCCAAATACTTAACTGGCCAAAGTTCATCCATGGCTACAAGATCAGTTTCGAACTCTCCAAAACCTTTCTGCCAGCTAGCAGGTATAGGTCAGGAGGTAAGGTAGATGGGAACGAAATGGGGGCAAGGGAGGGTGATAAGGTAGTTGTGGTAGCTACCATTAGGCATGGACACCTGGTGGACATCAAGACCTTGTTCAGGATCTAAAACCCTCTTCTCTGCTATCCAAACCTCACCCCTTTGCCTGAAGACAAACACTCAATGTTTTAGGACCAACTTCTTCCCTTCTTCCCTTCTGAATAGTCCATGCAGCCATGAACATTATCTCAGTATTTTGCTCTATTTTAGCACGATTTACTTATCTATTTATTTATTTGTTACTTAGTTATTTAATTATTACTTCTAATTGTAACATAATACATTTTTATCTATTTCACTATACTGCTTCTGCAAAACAACACATTTCGTGACTTACAATACGTCAGTGACAATAACCATGATTCAGATTCTGATTCTGAGGTGAATAATTTGCCATTTCCCACTGTGGGTTTGGGGGGGTGGGGGGGGGGGTTGCTAAATTATCCTCTTGAAGTAAGGTCAGTTGATTTCATGGGAACTAGAAATTTAAAGGAAGTGGCTACATAATACTAGGACTCTTAGAAACTGCCTGAGCAAGTCACACACATTGGTTGACAGTTAACCTGGGAGACTGCCCTGCCACATTTTGCATGACAAATCCCCCAAACAGCAGCATGAATGACAACGTTATATTTGTTAATTCAAAGTTCAAACTCAAAGTAAATTTATTATCAAAGTACATATATGTCACCATATACAACCCTAAGATTCATTTTCTTGCAGGCAGTCACAGTAAATACAAAGAAACACAATGCAACCAATGAAAGACCACACACAAGATGGACAAATCATTAGATTAGATTCAATTTTATTGTCATTATGCCGAGTACAGATACAAAGCCAATGAAATGCAGTTAGCATCTAACCAGAAATGCAAAGAATAGTGTTATTTACAAAATAACTGCGAATAAAAAGTAAGTGCTACAGCACACAAATATAAAAGTACTGAGACAGTACAATATGGGTGCAATACTGCTTAGCGCTGTGATGTGAGGTTCAGCAGGGTCACAGCCTCAGGGAAGAAGCTCTTCCTGTGCCTGCTGATGCGGGAACGGAGGCTCCTGTAGCGCCTCCCGGATGGGAGGAGAGTAAAAAGTACATGGTTAGGGTGAGATGCATCCTTGATAATGCTTTTCACCTGCCCAGGCAGCGTTTATGGTAGATGTTCTCAATGGTGGGCAATTGGGTGCTGATAATCCGCTGGGCAGTTTTCACCACATGCTGGAGTGCTTTGCGGTCCGATACGGGACAATTGCCATACCACACTGAGATGCAGTTGGTGAGTCTGCTCTCGATGGTACAGCGGTAAAAGTCCATCAGTATCCTGGGACAGTGGTGAGCTTTCTTGATGCTCCGCAGGAAATAAAGGCACTGTTGCGCCTTTTTGATCAGGATGAAGGAGTTCAGGGACCAGGTGAGATCCTCGGAAATGTGGACATTAAAGAATTTGAAGCTTGATACACGCTCCACTACAGCTCCATTGATGTAGATGGGGATGTGAGTGTGGCTCCTAGCATGCCTGAAGTCCACAATGATCTCCTTGGTCTTCTGGGTGTTAAGGGCCAGGTTGTTGTCGGCACACCACGCGGCCAGGTGCTGGACCTCGTCCCTGTAGGCATTGTGCAAAAGACAACAAACTGTGCAAATACAAAAAGAAAAAATACATAATAAAGAAATAATAATAATAAATAGGCAATATATATCAAGAACTTGAGATGAAGATTCCTTGAAAGTGAAACCATAGGTTCTAGAAACAGTTCCGTGTTGGGGTGAGTGACGTTATCCCCTCTGGTTCAAGAGCCTGATGATTGAGAGGTAGTAACTGCTCCTGAACCTGGTGGTGTGACTCCTGTACCTTATTTCTGATGGCAGCAGTGAGAAGAGAGCATGTCCCGGGTGGTGGTGGAGGTCCCTGATGATGGATGCTGCTTTCCTACGACAATGCTCCATGTAGATATGCTCAATGGTGGGGAGGGCTTGAACGTGGTGGGGTTTGAAGGTAGTACATTTGATGATGTTGTTCTTGCTCACTACAGCTGAGTCCAGACCTCAGGCTCCTGACCCACATGTGTGAATAACACACATAAAATGCTGGAGAAACTCAATAGGCCAGGTAGCATCTATGGAAAAGAGTATAGTTGACATTTCGAGCCAAGACCCTTCCTCTGGACTGGAGAAAAAAGGATGAGGAGTCAGAGTTAGAAGGTGGGGTGAGGGGTGGAAGAAACACACAGTGATAGGTAAAACCGGGAGGGGGGAAGGGGTGAGCTGGGAAGTTGACTGGTGAAAAAGATGCAGGGCTGGAGAAGGAAGAATCTAATAGGAGAGGACAGAAGGCCATGGAAGAAAGAAAAGGAGAACGAACCCCGGAGAGTACAGGCAAGGAGATGTGGTGAGAGAGGGAAAAGGGGATGGGGGATGGTGAAGTGGGGGGTGGGGGTGGTCATTAATGGAAGTTCAAGAAATCAATGTTCATGCCATCAGTTTGGAGGTTACCCAGATGGAATACAAGGTGTTGCTCCTCCAACCTGAGTGTGGCCTCATTGTGACAGTAGAGGAGGCTATGGAGAGGCATGTCAGAATGAGAATGGAAAGTGGAATTAAAATGGGTGGCCACTGGGAGATCCCAGTCCTCAGGAAGGGTCTCGGCCTGAAATGTCAACTACACCCTTTTCCATAGGTGCTGCCAGCATTTTGTTTGTATTGCTCAGATTCTCAGCATCTGCAGATTTTCTCTTGTCTGTGATTGGATTGCCACACATGTGAATGGTCATTATCTAAACCAGGTAGGATGTAAAGTGACAGGACAAGGAAAGCCAGATGTTTGTAACATAGTCATAGAGCTCAGAAACAGGCCCTTCAGCTCAACTCATCCATGCTGACCAAGCTGCCCGACCGAGCTAGACGTAGAGCGTTGTGCAGAGCATCACCAAATGGCGTGGATAGGCAACTGCACAGGATCGGAGAAAGCTGCAAACTTAGACAGCTTCATCATCGAGGATATCTTCAAAACACTCATCGTGAAGGACCCTCACCGTGCAAGACTTGCCCTCTTCTCATTACTACATCAGAAAGGAGGTACAGCAGCTTGAAGACCCACACTCAACATTTTAGGAGATGCTTCTTCCCTTCTGCTATCAGATTTCTGATGGTCCATGGACCCAAGAGCTCTCACTCATTCATTATGTGCCATGTCATATGACATAGACAATCATGGTCTTTCCATGACCGTGATTGTTCTAGGCAAATTTTTCTGTAGAAGTGGTTTGCCATTGCCATCTCTGGGCAGAGTCTCTACAAGACGACTGACCCCAGCCATTATCAATACTCTTCAGAGATTGTCTGCCTGGTGTCAGTGGTCGCATAACCAGGACTTGTGATGTGCACTGGCTGCTCATACGACCATCCACCACCTGCTCCCATGACTTCACGTGACCCTGATTGGGGTCCAAGGATGACCTACAGACTAGCGGAGGGAAGGACTGCCTTACACCAGGGGTCACCAACCTTTTTTGCACTGCGGACTGGTTTAATATTGACAATATTCTTGCGGACCGGCCAAGGGGGGGTGCGGTGTGGGTGTTCATATCGACCGGAATATAGGTGATAAATTAACTATATGTCACTTATAAATGGCTAATACACTCAATTTCATTTCTGAAAGGGTTTATCTAACGAATTTAATATTAAACACACAGCGCATATTTTCCTCGCATGAACGTAGTGATAAGTCAATTATAACTCACTTATAAGTCAATAGCATCATAACATTTTAAGTAACGTTTGGATCTTAAACACACAGCATATATTTTCCTCGTATGAACATATAAAATCATTGCAACACACCAGTGAGAGGACAAGGTAAGGGCCGGAGGTCCCCGTACTGGGGCCGCAGCGGTCGCAGTCCGGAGAGAGCGACTGACCAAGTGAGGAGTGCGACAGGGCACGTGCCCACCCCCCTTCTAGGTAGATAGGATCTATCGGCCGGCCAACAAAAGTTTGGCTCGAGGGATGACTTTCAGTAGATCGCAGCGAGGTAGCTGCTCTGCTACTTATGAAACCCTGAGCCCAAATTAGGTTGTTTGTGAATATTTTAGCACTGGGTTCCCCACGAACATTCGGTGTGCTAAACAGATTTAGAGGCAACACCCATCTGTCCGCGCTCCAAGCCAGTAGCAACGGCACTTCTCGCCAGCCGGTTACCCGAGGCCAACCAGTGATCCCTGGCGCGAGGGTATCACGGCGTTTAGGCGACTGATGACCTCACGTGGGTTCAAGTTCAACAGTGGGTGTGACAGGGGATGAGGAAAGGTGCAGTTGACTCATATCGTTTCATATCAACAAATCATATTGTTTCCTCGCGGCCCAGTAGCACATGCTTTGCGGCCCGATACCGGTCCGCAGCCCGAGGTTTGGGGACCATTGCCTTACACCTCCTTTGGTAAAGATGTATCTCCACCCATCACCCATCATGAACACTACCTCTCTTTTTTTTAATCACTTTTAGCATTATTTATTTTATATATGCAATTGTAATTTATAGTATATTTTATGCCTTGCAATGTACTGCTGCCACAAAACAACAAATTTCACAACAAACAGACTGTGCAAATGTCTTAGGTGCCCTAGATTTTTTTTATGGTTTCAGGGAGTATGGCCTCCACGGTGACCTGCTCTCAACATCATCGAGGCTGTCTGGGTTTCCTGGAGAGACAGGAGCAAGTGAGACAGCCAAAGTCTGCAGAAGAGCTGTGGCGAGTTCCCCAAGATGCACGGAACAACCTATCGGCCAATTTTCTTATAAAACTGCATGACGATGTACCTAAGAGAACTGATGTAGTTTTAGAGGCGAAGGGTGGTCACATCAAATACTGATTTCATTTAGTGTTCTACTGTTTACTGCTCTTTGTAGTAATTTTCTTGATACTTCTCATTTCATTATCTTTGAAAGCATCTTTACTTCAGGGAATTTTTTTACATGTGCCGAAGACTTTTTGCACAGTACTGTACGTCATTGATAATAAACCTGATTCTGATTCCGTTCTGACAGTGAAGCACTCACACACCTGGGCTCAGGTTCCTGCAGTGGAATTTGCTTCCACTGACTCGAAATTGCAAGGCAAAATACTTGGATTTGTGAGTTATTCTGCTTAGTCACATCAACCCACACCTGGCCCATAGCTTCATGCCTCTCTCATCCACGTACTCCTCTTAAATTTTGCAATCGGATTCATATCCACCACTTCCACTGGCAGCTCGTTTCACACTCTCACCACCCTCTGAGTAAAGCAGTTGCCCCTCAGGTTCCCCTTAAATATTTCACCTTTCACCCTTAACATATGACCTCTAGTTCTAGAGGGATATTGGTGAAACAAAGGGTAAATGGGATGGATCAGTTAGACCAAAGGGATAGTTTCCATGTTTTCTGACTCTATGATTCTCTGACCCTCAGGCACTATTAAGCACATTGTGTTATAGGATTTGGGACCAAGAAGTCTACTACAAGAATTGGCAGAGGTGGTCAGGAAGTGCAGGAAAGGAGAAGAAAGGAGAACTTTATTCCCTGGTGTGTCAGAGACTTAGGAGTAAACATATAGAGGAGTATAATATCATTAGATCATAAGACTATAAAATATAGGAGGCGAAGTGGGTCATTTGACCCATCGAATCTACTCCACCATTTCATCATGGCTGATCCATTTCCCTCTAGGGCCTTATCTCCTGCCTTCTCACTGTATCCCTTCATGCCCTGACTAATCAATAATCTATCAACCTCTTCCTTAGGGACCTAGTAACTTGGCCTCCATAACTGCCTGGGGCAATGAATTCCACAGATTCACTATTCCCTGGCTAAAGAAATTCTTCCTCATCTCTGTTCTAAATGGACATCCCTCTATTCTGAGATTGAGTCCTCTGATCTTAGTCTCCCCCACCATAGGGAACATCCTCTCTGCATCTACTCTGCCTGGGCCTCTCAACATTCAATAGGTTTCAATGAGATCCCCCCCCCCCCTTATCCTTCTGAATTCCAGTCAGTACAGGCTCAGAGGCATCAACTGCTCCTCATATGATAAGCATTTCATTGCTGGAATCATTTTCACGAACCTCCTTTGAACCGTCTCCACTGTCAGCACATCCTTCCTTAGATAAAAGGCCAAAACCCGCTCACAGTACTCGATGTGAGGCCTCATCAGTGCTTTATAAAGCCTCAACATTACATCCTTGCTTTTATATTCTAGTCCTCTCAAAATGAATGCTGACATTGCATTTGCCTTCCTCACCACTGACTCAACCTGCAATTTAACCCTTAAGGAATTCAGCACGAGGAGTCCCAAGTCCCTTTGCACCTCAGATTTTTGTATTTTCTTTCCAGTTAAAAAATATTCTATACTTTTATTACTTCTACTGAAGTGCATGACCATCCACTTCCCGATATTGTATTCCACCTGCTATGTCTTTGCTCATTCTCCTATCTAAGTCCTTCTGTAGCCTGTCTGCTTCCTGAACACTACCTGCCCCTTCACCTGTCTTTGGATTGTCCGCAAACTTGGCCACAAAGCCATCAATTCCATCGTCCAAATCATTGACATATAACATAAAAAGAAGTGGTCCCAACACCGACCCCTGTGGAACACCACTAGTTACCAGCAGCCAACCAGAAAAGGCTCCCTTTATTCCCACTCTTTGCCTCCTGCCAATCAGCCACTGTGTTATCCATGTTAGAATCTTCCCTGTAATACCATGGACTCGTAGCTTGTTAAGTAGCCTCATGTGTGACACCTTGTCAAAGGCCTTCTGAAAATCCAAATACACAACATCCACCGATTCTCCTTTGTCTGTCGTTCTTGTTATTTCTTCAAAGAATTCCAACAGAAGTGTCAGGCAAGATTTCCCCTTAAGGAAATCATACTGACTTTGAACTTTATTGTCATGAGCCTCCAGATACCTCAAAACCACATCCTTAACAATTGAATGTAACATCTTCCTAACCACTGAGCTCAGACCAACTGGCCTATAATTTCTTTTCTTCTGTCTTGCTCTGAAGAGTGGAATAACATTTTCAATTTTCCAGTCTTCCAGGACCATGCTAGAATCCATTGATTCATGAAAGGTCATTACTAATGCCTCCACAATCAGTTCATCAATGTCTTTCAGAACCCTGGGGTATACACCATCTGTTCCAGGTGACTTATTTACCTTCAGACCTTTCAGTTACCTTCTACCCAGTAATGACGACTTCACTCACTTCTGCCCCATGACATTCTCAAACTTCCGACATCCTTCCACAGTGAAGGCTGATGCAAAATACTTATTCAGTTAATCCACCATTTCCTTGACTCCCATTACTGCCTCTCCAGCATCACTTTCCAGTGGTCCGATATCTACTCCCACCTCTCTCTAACACTTTATATATCTGAAGAAACTTTTGGTTTCCTCCTGAATGTTATTGGACAGCTTACCTTCATATTCCATCGTTTCCCTCTATAGGTGGGAGAGGCAGATACATTAGAGACTTTTAGACAGGCACATGGATGCTAGGAAAGCAGAAGGATATGGACATGGGTAGGCAGAGGGGATTAGTTTAGTGGCCATTGGATAACTAATTTAATTGGTTTGGCACAACATTGTGGGCTGAAGGGCCTGTTCCTGTGCTGTACTCCTCTATGTTCTATGACTTTATTTAGTTGCCTTCAGTTGGTTTATAAAAGCTTCCCAATCCTGTAACTTCGGACTATTTTTGCTCTATTATACCTATTGTCAGCCACAGTATTCTGAAGGCAGGATGACGAAACTGGGAAAATCATGAGGAGTACAGAATCTCAATCGCAGTCACTTTATTGCCAGTATGTGAAACATACCAGATTTGATTGTGTTTCGGTGCCCAGTGTAAAACACAGGACAACACAATAGTAACCAACAATTTACAGACAATAGTGCAAATGGCTACGAGCAATCCAATTAGTAGAACGGTCACATGCATAAACGTCAAGAATCAAACTTAAATAATTGTGAGCAGTCTCAACAATTATCAACAGAGCAGGAGGCAGGAAAGACCATTTAAGAGATGTTGTGCAGGGAGAGTTGGGGTGAGCTTTGTTGAGAAGCTGGCTAACTACAGGAAAGAAGCTTTGGAGATGATTTGTAGCCCTGGTGGTGATAGACGTAGCGTGATGGGGTGAATACACTCAGTTTTTTCCCAGAGTTGGGGAATCAAGAATGAGAGGGCATAGGTTTAAGGTGAGCAGGGAGAGATTTACAATGGACCCAAGGAGTGACTTCACAACGCAGAGTGTGGTCCGTAATGGAATGAGCTGCCAGTGGAAGCGCTGAGGCAGCTGCAACAAGATATAAGAGACTTTTGGGCAGACATATATCTAGAAAAGGTTTAAGGGATATGGACCAGACACAGGCATGTGGGACTAGCTTGGTCAGCATGGACGACTTGGGCCAAAGAGCCTGTAACTGTGTGACTTGGACATCTGGCTTTGCAATTCTCTCCCCGCACTTTCCACATCTGTTCAGCCGTCCTGTGATGAAAATCTCGAAGCTTCACCTGATGGAGGCTGTGGAAAAGGAACTTTCATTCAACCCAAGAGTTCTTGCTGATCCTGGCAATCCAGAGCAAAACTCACCGAAGGAACTTCCAATGATGCGGATTTGTAAGATGTAATCATGAGAAATCAAAGTTCAGAGTGAATTTATTATCAAAGTGCGCCTATGTCACCATATGCAGCCCTGAGTTCAATAAATCTATAGAACAATAACCATAACAGAATCAATGAAAGACCACCCAAGGCGAGTGTTCAACCAGTGTGCACAAGACAACAAACTGCAAAACAAGAAGAAAGAAATAATAATAAACAAGCAATAAATATCAAGAACATGAGATGAAGAGTCCTTGAAAGTGCACCCATAGATCGTGTGAATAGTCCAGTGATGGGCAGTGAAGTTGATGAAGTTTTCTCCTTTGGTTCAGGAACCTGATGGTTGAGGGGTAGTAACTGTTCCTGAACCTGGTGGTGCGAGTCCTGAGGCTTCTGTACCTTTTTCCTGATGGCAGCAGTGAGGAGAGAGAGTGGCCTGGGTGGTGAGGATCTCTGATGATGGATGCTGCTTTTCTGTGACAGTGTTTCATGTAGACATGCTTGATGGTGGTAAGGTTTGGAGTTCAGGTAAAAATTAGCTGTGACTTATCAAAATAGCAAAACTAGACTAAGGGGACTGGAGACACAAGAGGGTGCAGGTACTGGAATCTGAAACAAACAATAAACTCAGTGTCTGAATCAGATTTCAGATTTCAGATCTTTTACAAGAACATCAAAACATTCAGTGAAATGAGTCATTTGCATTTACAACCAACACACCCAAGGATGTGCTGGGGCAGGTCTGTGGTGAACCCCCCCCCCCCCGCTGACTGCTCCTGTGGCCCCTCCCACTGACCGTGGCTCCTCCCACAGACCCCGGTATAAAGGCGATTGAGGCCTGAGCCCGGCCCTCAGTCTCCAGGATGTAGTATGGTGGTCAACTACTGCCTGTTCTTTCTTCCAGTCAATAAAAGCCGATATCTCGCCTCACGTCTCAGAGAGTTATTGATGGTGCATCAAGGTCACAAGTGTCACCCACATTCTGGGCCGACAACGTCAAGCAGAGCAGCACAGCAACAGCAAAGCAAGCACCTTTCTCACCCACTGCCACACACACACAGGCCTCCAACTCCATGACAGGCTGCTTCCAGGCCTCCAGGCCTCCAGTCCTTGGCCCCAGATTCCCAGACCTACAGACATCAGGACTCCATCTTCAAAGCTCCTGGCTTGGACTTACAGACTTGACCTTCAGGCCTCTATCTCTGGACTTGCTAACTTTGGCCTTTGACCTCTGGGTTTTCTACTTCCAGGTTCACTGAGTTCCGGGCTGACCTTTGGCTTTGCTCTCTTGACATCGCCAGCCTTTAGGAATGGACCCTGGATCTGCTGATCACAGGCTTGACATACAGGCCTCGACCCCATCACTCACCGATCACAAGTTTGACGGTGTGTGGGCTGGTGTGGGTGTGATGGGATTTGAGGAACAGGAAGATTGCTATTTCAGGTTCAAATCCTGCTTCAGGATAGAGAGTGTGGAGAGAAGAAAGTTATATCCACTCGTCCCCTGACTGTTCTATGTTCTATTGTAAGATCATAAGATAGAAGAGCAACATTAGGCCATTCGGCCCATTGATTCTTCTCTGCCATTCCGTGACTGAATATAAAGGTTATTGTGTTGGGAATCTTTTGCTTGTTCTGGATAGAAACTCGCGTTGGAGTCTAATTGGAGTTGGGTTCATCTGGTTCTCTCAGTAATGGTTCCCCAGAACACAGGGCTGATGCTGCTGATAAATGAATTTGTTTAATCCATCCTAGTTTAATATCTGCATTATATGTTAGTGTTAATATGTTAGTTTAATATCTGTGGTATGATATTTAGAGAGTTCTTAGTTCGAATTTTTATTGCAAAGCAGTTCAAGAGTTACAGCACTTGAAATCCAACAACAACATTCAAGCAGAGGGGCAATGGCCAAGTCAGCACCCAGGCTGACAGATACCTCAATGGTACCCAACTTCTCCCATAACCTTTGACACCCTCACTAATCAAGAACCTATCAATTTACGCTTTAAATATACCTAATGACTTAGCATCCACAAGCGTCCGCGGCAATGAATTCTACGGAGTCATCGCCCTCTGGCCAAAGGTGGAGGCAACTGATGATAGACTCTGATAAGAGAGGAAGGTGGGGCATAGAACCGAAGGAACGAGACAGCGAGGGCAGTGAGGTGGGAAGAAGTTGGAGTAGCGTGTGGGTGATGGGCAGATGGAGAGGGTGAGGGAGGGGAGATAAATAGAGGAGGGGCTGGGAGGGGAAAGATCAGCTGTGGAGATCCAAAGGAGAGAGGTGAGCGACGGGGGGGGACCAGATTACCTGAAGTTAACAAATTGAATGTTCATGCTGTTGCATTTGACAACCCAGAAAGAATGTAAGGAGCTGTTCCTCTTGTATCTGTTCAGCCTCACTCTGGCACTGTAAGAGCCTGGAGACAGACAGGAGGACAGTGGGCCGGCAAACTAAAATGGGTGCCACCTGGTAGCTTGTTATGGCAACTGCTCTACCATGAAACTGCAGAGAGTAGCGGGCACATCTCAGCACGTCATAGACTCTGTTTATACTTCTCGCTGCCTTGTAAAAGTAGCCCAGCATAATCAAAGTCTCCACCCACCCCAGACATTCTCTCTTCTCTCCCACCCCCCCACTAACAAGAAGATTCAAAAAACTTGAGAGTGCATATGACCGGGCTCAAGGCAGCTTCTACCCCTATGTTATCAGACCATTGAGTGAATCTCTTGTGCAATAAAGATGAACTCTTGACTTCCCAATCTATCTCATCATGGTCCTGGCATCTTGTTGTCTGTCTGCACTCCACTTTCATCTGTGACCTCAATGCTAATCCTGCACTCTGTTACTGGTTTTCCTCTTTCACTATCTCAACATGCTTATGCCTGCAATGATCTGAGTGAATGGCATGCAAATTGTACCTTGGTAAACATGACAAAAATAAACCAACTCAAATGAAAAGCCAAATAACTTGCAACTCCAAAACTAATCAGAAGAAAGATATGGGAGAGCCAGGGATAACACACGTACCTCATTTTCACCTCAAGCAAGACGCGCGCATTTTATGCCGTGATGACGTAGGCCATTCACATACCTTTACATATAACCCATAAATTATTTAAACAAGCAAAGAACGCTTAATCAAACAATATATTTACAATATTACTCAAATATTAAATATACAGCAGTAATATGTAAAGGGTGAAAGGTGAAATATTTAAGGGGAACCTGAGGGAGAGCTTCTTCAGTCAGAGAGTAGTACGAGTGTGGAATGAGCTGCAAGTGGAAGTGTTGGATGTGGATTTGATTTCAACATTTAAGAGAAATTTGGATAAATAAATGGGTGTGAGGGGTGTAGAGGGGATTGCCTGGGTGCAGGTTGATAATTTGGGAGGGACAAGATTGGCAAAGGGCCAGTATCTGTGCTATGTGCTCTATGAATTCTTTGACCCCCGACTCTAAATTAAAAAAATATTTATTTATTATTTATTTATGGAGCTACAGCACAGAATAGGAGCTGTGCCACCTTGCAATCTTCAGATTTAATTCTAGCCTAATCACAGGACAATTTACAATGACCAATTAATCTACCAACCTTTGGACTGTGGAGGGAAATCAGGGGACCCAGATAAAACCCATGCGGTCACGGGGAGAATATACAAACTCCTTACGGGCAGCAGTGGGAACTGAACCCAGGTCACCTATACTGTAAAGCATTGTGCTAACCGGCTATGAGTCAAGTGGTCCATGCAGGGAGAGGAGAGTTGCTCAGGGACAGAGGGACACTGAGTATTCACTGAAGGGGCACTCACAAGAAATCCTCAACCCTGATTTTGTCTTTGGTACAGGGGTCCTTGCCTCTGTTCCACTCTAAGCATACAGTCCAGCCACACACCTACACCTGACTGACAAAAGCCCTGTACCAGACCAGCGACATCAAGTTTCGAGGGATTGAGTCCAAGAGCCACAAGGTAATGTTGCATCTCTACAAAACTCTGATTAAGCCATACTTGGAATATGTGGTCAGTTCCGATCGCTTCATTATGGGAAGGTTGTGGAAGCTTTACACAGGGTGCAGAGGTGATTTACCAGGATGCTGCCTGGATTAGAGAGCATGTCTGATGAGGATAGGCTGAGCGAGGTAGGGATTTTGTCTTTGGGGTGAAGGAGGATGAGAGGTGACTTGATGAGAGGTGTACAAGATGATAAAGAGCATAGATCCAATGGACAACCAGAGACTTTTTCCCAGGGGAAATGGCTAATATGGGGGGGGGGGGAGTAATCTTTAAGGTGATTGAAGGAAAATATGGGGAGGAGATGTCAGAAGTAGGTTTAGAGCAGGTTATAGTATCAGCATGACATTGTGGGCTGAAGGGCCTGTACTTTTCTTTTTGGAGTGAAGGAGGGTAAGAAATTACATGACAGAGGTGCATAGGATTATGGGAAGCTGGACAGAGTGGGCAGCCAGCACCCTTTTTCTCAGGGAAACAATGGTCAAAACCAGAGGACGTCCATTTAAGGTGATTGGAGGAAAGCTCAGGGTCTACGTCTGAGGCCTGAAATGCACTGCCGGTGGTGGTGGTACAAGCAGATACACTATGGACATTTAAGAGACTCTTATATGGGCATATGGATGATAGAGACATGAAGGGTTATGGGCTGTGTTGGAGGGAAGGGTTAATTTGATCGTTGTGTAGCTTTGTATAGATCAGTACAACACTATAGGCTGAAGAGCCTGTACTGTGATGTACTGTCCTATGTTCTAATAGAATAGAATAGAACTTTATTGCCATTGCTCTGGACAATGAGATTGTGGTGCTACTCCAGTTCGAGCAAAACAGATATTTACAATGCCATGCGGTATGGCTTAATTCTAAAAAAAATTCCCATATTTATATGCAACAAGTGACTTTGATAGTCCATAACATTGAAAGGCCATTGGCAAGCCGGGGTGCAGCATTATTCAGCTGCACAACAGCCTTTGGGAAGAAGCTGTTTTTCAGTCTTACTGTCTTGGCTAGGATGTTTCTGAATCTCCTACCAGATGGCAGGAGATTGAACAGACAGTGTCTGGGATGGGATGGGTCTTTAATGATGTATGAGCATGCCATAGGAGAGTTGTAGATTGTCTCAGGTCCGTTTGTTGAGTCCCAATGATGTGCTGAACCAACCTAATCACCCGTTGGCGCTTTGTGACCTGTCCTGCTGCAGCAAGGGTACCACACTGTCATTCCGTATGTCAGTATGATCTCTATCGCACATCAGTAAAAGTTGGCCAGCAATTATTAGGCAGATTAGCTCTCCTTAAGCATCTCCAGTAGTATAGTCACTGTTGTGCCTTTCCTACTATCAAGGTTGTGTTGACAGACCAAGAGAGCTCCTCAGTGCTGTTCAGCCCCAAAAACAATCCCCATTCAAATAATACCTGTGTGTTAATGTAGTTGACTGGTGATAGTGTTAAAGTCATAGAGTAATACAGCACTGAGGCAAGCCCTTCAGCCCAGCTCATTCATGCTGACCAAGGTGCCCATGTATCTTAGTCCCATTTACCCACATTTGGTCCATATCCCTATATTCTTCTTCAATAATGTGCCCACAAGATCCAAGTTATCAGACTGGTCCTTAATTTAAGGACCTAACATTGGGACTGTAAGTGTGTGAAGTGTTCAGTCAGGATCGAAATCCACAGAATTCCCCTCAACCATCAGGCTCCTGAACCAGTGTGGATGACTTCACTCAAAACTCCGAAAGGACTGCACAACCTATGGACCCATTTTCAAGGACTCTACAACTCATGTTCTCACTATTATTTAGTTATTATCATCTTTTGTGTATTGGCACAATTTGTTGTCTTTTGCGTGTTGGTTTTTGTCCATCTGTGTGTGTCGTTTTTCATTGATTCCGTTGTGTTCCTTTGTATCTAATGAGCATGCCCGTAAAACCAAGAGTCTCAGGGTGGAATATGGTGACATATACATATTTAGATGATAAAGTTACTCTGAACTTTGAATTAACCAAACTTCGAATCAAACGCCAATCACAGGTCAGGCCCCACCTACTTGGCAACTCCCAGACCCATGGCCTGTCTTCAGAGCAGTGTCTGTATACAGAAGTTCATTCAGCCATTGAACGTGGCCAGCAAGAGATAAGACAGGTGAAGGAAACACAGCTAGCCACACACGGAAGCAACATCCATCTTCACCAAGAGTGTTCTGTCATAAGTCACTTATCTGTATAAATCCAGGGTGTTTCTCTGTCTTAGGAAGTGGCGGGCTTTGAGAGAATTAGAACATCAGATTAATAACCACACAGCTTGACACAGTTCTTAAACACAAGAGATTGTGCAGATGCTGGAAACCCAGAATGATGCACACAAAATGCCGGAGGAATTCAGCAGATCAGTCAGCATCTATGGAGAGGAATAAACAGTCAGCGTTTCAGGCCGAGACCCTTCAGCAGGACTACAGGGTTCTTGCACTTTTCCTTCTAGTGCCCTCTCAATGGTCCTCTTGTATGGGATGTTTGATTGAGAGAAAAATATACACACGACATCTTGGAACAATAGACAGATACAACAGAGAAACCGGTCCTTTGATCTTTGAGTCACTCCTGACCTCATTTACACTAATCCTATATTGTTCCCAACTTCCACCCCTCACCCACACACACTAGGGAGAGCGTGCAGACGTTACACGGACAGCATTCAAGTTCAGGATTGAAGCTGAGTCTCTGGTGCTATGTGGTAGTGGCTTTACCCATTGTGCCATCATGCCAGCCTTCGGAATAGTGCCACAACATCTTTATGCCCTCTAATTCCTCTACCATTTTGTGTGTGTTGCTTGGGACTATGAGTAGCAGGGCAGTGGGGAGTGTAATGGGACAGAGGGTTTGAGGAGTAGAAGAGCATCCCTCAGTAAACGAGGCATCACAGGCGGACAGGCTGGCGAAAGGAGCATTGGGCACACTGGCACACCTTGGCAGGTCACTGAGTATAGTTGGGACATCACGCTGCAGTTGGATATGGTGTTGGTGAGGCTGTATTTGGAGTACAGTTGTGTTGACCTCATTTTGCAAGTATTTGGAGAAGCGGAGTTTCGTTAGGGATAGTCAGCGTGGCTTTCTGAGGGGTAGGCCAGGCCTCAGTCTTTAAGAATGTGACAAAACACGTTAATGAAGGTATATTCTATGTTCCACACTCAGTAGTCACACTGGTACACCAGCTCATGAATATAAGTATCTAATCAGCCAATCAGGTGACAGCAACTCAATGTATAAAAGCATACAGACATGGTCAAGAGATTCAGTTATTTTTCAGACCATGCATCAGGATGGGGGATAAGTGTGCTCTGAGTCACTGAGTCTACACGAGTAGAACTCAAAAATAGGAAGGGAGCAGCCATTCGAATGGGATTATAATACAAGCCTCCAATAGCCACGAGGACATTGAGAAGCAGAAATGTGGGCAGATTAGGGAATGGTATAAAAACAACAGGGTTGTTGTCATGGAGGACTTCAACTTCCCTAAGGTAAACTGGGACCTTCTGAGTGCAAGAGGTTTGGATGAGGCAAAATTTGTTAGGTGCCTCCAGGAGAGATTCTTCAATCAATAGTCCAAGAGGAGATGCTGTACTATTCCAAACACAAACAAGAGAAAATCTGCAGATGTTGGAAATCCAAGCTGAAGAAACTTAGCAGACCAGGCAGCATCTATGGAAAAGACAGTCGACGTTTCGGGCCAAGACCCTTCATCAGAGCTGTTCTAGACCTGGTGTTGGGGTAAGGAGACTGTCCAGATGACCAACGTTTCAGTGGGTGAACAGTTAGGGAACGGTGTCCACAACTCCTTAAGTTTTAAGATAGCTATAGATAAGTATGGACCTTGTAAGAGTATATTAAATTGCAACAGGGAAAATTATGAGAGCGTTAGGAAGGAACTTGGGAGAGTTCATTGGGAGCAGCTGTTTTCGGGCAAGGCCACATCCGACTGGTGAAGGGTGTTTAAAGGCCAACTGCATAGCGTACAGGACAGGCATGTTACAGTCAGAAAGAATGACAAGGGTGGCAAGGTAAGGGAAACTTGCATGTCAAGAAAGGTGATGAATTTAGTCAAGAAGTAAAATAAAAATGATGTAATGCTTGGGGAGGTAGAATCACACAGACTCCTTGGGGGTTATAAAGAATTCAGAAAGAAGCTCAAGCAGCGATTTAGGAAAGCTAGGAGTGACCACGAAAAGTCCTTGCAAGTAGGATTAAAGAGAATTCCAAGGCGTTCTATACATACATCAAGAGCAAGTGGATAACTAAGGAGAAGGTGGGACCACTCAAGGATGGGGGGGGGGGGGTGATATTTGCTTAGATGCAGAGGATATGAGTGAGATCCTTAATGAGTACCTCACATCAGTATTTACCAAGGAGAAGGACATGGCGAATAGGAAGATCGATGTCTAGCGTGTTGATGCGCTAGGGCATTTTGAGGCAAAGGAGGGGGTTGTGTTGGGTCCCTTCAAGAGCATTGATGGGCAAGTCCCCAGGGCCTGATGGGGTATACCCCAGGTTATTGAGAGGGGCAAGTGTGAGGTGAGGTCCCAGGGGACTGGCAAGTAGCTAATGTTCCATTATTCAAGGGAACCAGGGATAATCCTGAAAACTACAGGTCAGTGAATCAGTGATAGGGGAGTTACTGGAGAGAATTCCATGGCCTAATTATGGAAAGCAGCATGGCTTTGTGCAGAACAAGTCGTGCTTGATTGAGTTTTCGACAAGGTGATGAGGATGATTGAAGAAGGTAGAACTGTGGATATTGTCTACATTGATTTTAGTAAGGCGTTTGATAAGGTCCCTCATTGGAGACTCATTCAGACATTAAGGTGCATGGAACCCATGGCGAATTAGCCCAGAGTGGTGGTTGAAGGGCCTTATTCTAGCTGGAGGTCTGTAATTCGTGATGTTCCACAGGGATCTGTACTAGGATCTCTGCTGTTTATGGTTTATATAAATGACCCAGATGAAAATGTAAATAGGTGAATTAGTAAATTTGCAGATTATACTAAGATTGGTGGTGTTATGGATGGTGTAGAAGACTGGCAAAGACTGGCAACAGGATATAGATCAGTTGCAGACGTGGGCAGAAAAATGGCAGATGGGTTTTAACCAGCCCAAATGTGAAGAGTAGGTCAAATGTGAAGAGACAGTACACTGTTAAGGGCAAGATCCTCAAAAGTGATGATGAGCAGAGAGAACTTTGAGTCCAAGTTCATAGCTCCCTGACAGTGGCCACTCAGGTTGGTAGGGTGGTTAAGAAGTCATAGGGCAGGCTTGCCTTTATTAGTCGAGGCATCGAGTTTAAAAGTCAGGAAGTTGTGTTGAAGTTTCATAAAACTCTAGCTAGGCCTCATCTGATGTCTTGCATACAGTTTTGATCACCCTGTTATAGGAAAGATGTCAAGGCTTTGGAGAGGGTGCAGAAGAGATTTACCAGGATGTTGCCTGGATTAGAGGGCATGCAAGGTTGTTTTCTCTGGAGTGGTGGAGGCTGAGAGGAGATCTGATAGAGGTTTATAAGATTACGAGAGGCATAGACAGAGTAGACAGACAATACCTTATTCCAAAGATTATAATATCTAATACTAGAGGGCATGCATTTAAGGTGAGAGGGGAAGTTACAAAGAGGATGTGAGTGGCAAGTCTTTTTCTTACATGGAGGGTGGCGACTGTCTGAAATGTACAGCCTGGTATGGTGGTAGAGGCAGATGCATGAGGGACTTTTAAGAGATGTAGGGATAGCACAAGAATTAAGGAAAATGGAGGGATATGGATATAGTATAAACAGGAGAGATTAAAAGGCAAACACGAGGAAATCTGCAGACGCTGGAAATTCAAGCAACACACACAAAATGCTGGTGGAACGCAGCAGGCCAGGCAGCATCTATAAGGAGAAGCACTGTCGACGTTTCGGGCCGAGACCCTTCGTCAGGACTAACTGAAAGGAAAGATAGTAAGAGATTTGAAAGTAGGAGGGGGAGGGGGGGGGGAAAGGCCTCCCGTCCCATGATCCTTTCCCTTCTCCAGCTCTGTATCCCTTTTGCCAATCACCTTTCCAGCTCTCAGCTTCACCCCACCCCCTCCGGGCTTCTCCTATCATTTCACATTTCCCCCCCCCCCCTCCTACTTTCAAATCTCTTACTATCTTTCCTTTCAGTTAGTCCTGACGAAGGGTCTCGGCCCGAAACGTCGACAGTGCTTCTCCTTACAGATGCTGCCTGGCCTGCTGCGTTCCACCAGCATTTTGTGTGTGGGGCAGGAGAGATTAGTTAAGTTGACCATTTGATTATTAATTTAAATAGTTTAGCACAAAATTAAATATGTAATGCAAAATGAGAGCATAAAATAGGGAGCTAGTGTTCACAACACGCACACACAAAATGACGGAGGAACTCAGCAGGCCAGTACTGCCAAAGGGTTTTGGCCTGAAACAATGACTGTACTCTTTTCCTAGATGCTGCCTGACCTGTTGGGTCCTCCAGCATTTTGCGAATGTTGCTCAGATTTCCAGCATCAGATTTTGTATGGTTTGTGGTTGGATTATTACTCTGCAAAGTCTCTTCCAGGGATGCCTGCCCGATTTAGAGAGTGGTTGGTGCATGGAATGCACTGCCTGAGTCAGTGGTGGAGGCAGATACACTAGTGAAAGTTAAGAGACTACTAGACAGGTATATGGAGGAATTTAAGGTGAGGTGTTATATGGGAGGCAGGGTTTAAGGGTTGGCACAACATTGTGCGCTGAAGGGCCTGTACTGTGCTGTATTGTTCTATGTTCTAAGCTTAAATCTTCCCTTCGATGGAAGTTCAGTGAAAGCCTCTCTCACTACACCCTCTCTGTGATCCCTGCTGCTCTCCGTCTCTTTAACCACATGCTTACCCAGACCTGCTACTGCAGCTACGTATCCTTTCTGGGAATGTATCTTTGCCGCCAGCTTGTAACACGCACTTTCCAGATTTGTTTTCAAGCTTCTCAATTTGGACCCTCTGAGGACCCCGGGGTACTCACATTGAAACAACTGCTCTTCCCACCACGTTCTACCAGTCCTGCCAAAAGGCTTCAGCCCAAAATGTTGGCTGTACTCTTTTCCTAGAAGCAGCCTGGCCTGCTGAGTTCCTCCAGCATTGTGTGTGTGTGTTGCTCAGATTTCCAGCATCTACAGATGATGCACCATCAATAACTCTCCGAGACGTGAGGCGAGATATCGGCTTTTATTGACTGGAAGAAAGAACAAGCAGCAATTGACCACCATGCTACATCCTGGAGACTGAGGGCAGGGCTCAGGCCCCAATCGCCTTTATACCGGGGTCTGTGGGAGGAGCCACGGTCAGTGGGAGGAGCCACAGGAGCAGTCAGTGGGGGGGGCGTGTCCAGACAGGTATATGTAGTTCACCACAACAGATTTTCTCTGGTTTGTGAGTTGGTGTTCATGGGTTCAAAGCTGTTCTGTGTCCTATATTCTGTAAGGAGTGTTGGTGCATTACCAGGAGTAACATTGAATAATCCAGGAAATTGGACAGTACACCACTGAAGTCTCGAAGGTGTTGTGTCATTGGAATTTTACTGGACTTTAAATCTAAGGATGGTTGAGCTTTTAGGCGAGTATCTAATCTCTTGTATCTGGAATCATAGCAACACCTCCTTCCCCTTTCTACATAGGTATGATCCTCTTTAGTTACACCCCAGTTGTGAACTGTTCATTGGGAACCATTAGTTGGCACAATATTGTGGGCTGAAGGGTATGTACTGTGCGGGAATGTTTAATGTCGTAGCCCTTCCGTCTGCTCCACATTTCCCCAGGTGGCACCACCCTCCTCTTTCTTCCCAGATTATTGTGCATGAATTTGCTAATATCTTCTATTCCCAGCAGCATCATTTAATTCTGCGGCTGGTGTCATCTGTGTCTTGTGCAGTCCAAATGACTCTTTATTAAGTTTGCAAATTTTGACTTCAAAGCTTTAAGAAGCACTTCTTTGTTTGGAGACTTCTGCAGGACTTGGACATCTCCTTGCTGGCTGTAAACATTCCTGGCATTTCCTGGACTTTGGGATAGCTCCCTCCAGCATCCGGTGGGCGGTCAGTACAAGTTCAAGTTCATTGGCATTCAACCATATACGTGTATACAGACAAACGAAACAACATTTCTCTGGACAAAGTTGCACAACACAGTACACACCACACAGGATCAGAATCAGTGGAGGATGCGCGAGTGCCAAGAAGTTTTCTCAGTGGCATCCTCCGCTAGGATCAACTGGGCCAAATGTTCCGGACTCTTAGTGGGTCAGTGGCGGGTGGACTCCCTGCCAGAGGAGATGAGAGCTTTTGAGTGGAGCACTAGACGTCTCCTCTATCTGGGAGTCTACCTGAGTCCTTCTGGGGAGACCTGGCTGGCGAACTGGCAGGACCTGGAGACGAAAGTCATGGCCCGGCTGGGGCGCTGGTCAGGCCTTCTCAGGGTGTTTTCTTATCGAGGCAGGGTGGTGGTCATAAACCAGCTAGTAGCCTCCATGTTGTGGTATCGGATGGTCACCTTGACCCCTCCTGCCTCTTTTGTTGCGAGAATGCAGAGAAAGTTAGTGGGCTTCTTCTGGGGCAACAGGAAACACTAGGTCTCCGCAGTGGTCTTGATTCTCCCACTGGGAGAGGGCGGACAGTCGCTGGTGTGTGTACGTACGCGACTGGCAGCTCTCCGCCTCAGGACTCTGCAGAGATTCCTGTACGCTGAACACCCTCCCAGGTGGCACGTGTTGGCGACATTCTTCCTCCGGAGGGGCTGTTGTCTTCGCGAAGATACCACCGGTGGGCATCAGCCGTGCTGCTTCGTGGAGTCTGCCCGGTTCCTACCAGGACCTACTGAGAGTCTGGAACGTAGTTGCCTCAGGCCAGGAATCCCCTCCTCTGGCAGAGGGCAGAGTCCTGGCTGACCCTTGCCCCACCTCAACGGATGTCAGTGTGGCTCAGGTGTGTGGACCGACTCAGGCTGAGCGGCTTGTCGGGCCCAGACCCCGCAATCTTCTCCGGGAGCCGTGTCCACACAACTTGAGCCATCTCTCATCGATACCCACAGTCCCATTCAGGGATGCAAGTAGGAGGTATCTGTATGGGCTGCTGTTCCACACCCTCCACTTCCTTGCCCTTGTCTACTGTCCCAACACGCCATGGCGGTTGGTCTTTCCACCTGGAGGTGAGGAGGGTCCCCACTGGAAGTCCCTTTACGCACCTGGGGGATCTGGGTTGGAGGGTGCTGCAGAGAGCAGTGCCCTGCAATAAGTTCTTTAGTTTGTACACGGAGCTCCCAGTCACGTCACTTCTGTGGGCTGGAGGAGACCGTGTACCACATGTACATGGGGTGTGCGAGGCTGCAGCCCCTTTTTGCGTATCTGCGTGAGCTGCTTCTCCCCATTTATATATGGTTATCCAGTGAGAGAGGGAACATGGAGGGATGAGGATGTCCTTGTCAACTTGCTCCAGGGGCTGGCGAAAACAGCCATCCGTGGGTCCTGGAAACGGGTGGCGGGAGGATCTGCCCAGGCAGACTGCCTGGCAATGTTTAGAGGGTATGTTCGTGCCCGGGTAAATATTGAAAAAGAACATGCGCAGTCCACGGCAACCTTAGAGGCACTCCGGGACCATTGGGCTCTGTGGGGTGTGAATGCCATCATTGATAGAGATGGGAACATTTTGGTTTAATGTGTATTGTCTACTTGTAGTGAAGTAATTGTGTTAATCACTGTTTTGTATATATTGTATAGCACCGATATTTGTAATAGAGGAATTTTGTAAAAAAAAGGATCAGAATCAAGTTTAATGTTACAGCTTAAGTCATGAATTTTGTTAGCAATTTATTAAACATAAAGTAATATTACCAGTACTAAATTAACAACTAATAAAATATTTTCCAGAAGATTGACATTTAGCAGAATGTGCATTTACGGCACAAATTAAAAGTAAACAGTTTAACGCCTCTGGTGCTTCACGCGTGATGAGGCCTGGGTGCTGGCAGGGATTCCTGTAGTCTCACGGTCTGGGGGAAGAAGCTGTTTCCCATCCTCACAGTTCTTGTCCTGGACGTGGCTGGTCATCTTTCATCAACCCTTCCATTCGTACACCATCGGGGACATTAGATTCCAACCCCCACCCCCCCCCCCACCAAAAATCTCTTGCTGAATGAGCAGAGATGATCATGGCCATAGGAAAGGTGTTCATTTGTGCATTCACTACAAAACAAGAATGCATGTAAAATAGCCGTGAAGTGTCTCTGGAATGTCTTGTGGTCATAGACAAGCGATACTAACATTAATACATAGCTTACATTATTCACATCGCCCTTTAAGGCACAGAAACTCAACATGAAATGTCACCCAACCACGCCTAACAAGGAAAGTTACAGAGAGCATTAGATCAAAGGGGGAGACTTGTAGTATATATTGCCTGAGGATCAGGAAAATTACAATGTTCTGTAAAAAAATAACAAACTCATTGTAAAAGCTACTATAAACTCAGGGAGTTAGGTGCCAAGTTAAAGGGCAGGACCAGGGTTGTGATCTCAGGACTGCTACCCGTGCCACGTGCCAGTGCGGCCAGAACGATGAAGATTATACGGTTTAATATGTGGCTAAGGAGTTGCTGTGGGAGGAAGTATTTTTGGATCACTGGGCTCTCTTCCATGTGGTTCTTGTCCAGGGAAGATGGGACCTGTACAGAAGGGAGGGTTTGCACCTGAACTGGAGGGGAACGAGCAGGAAGGTTTGTTAATGCTGCATGCTGGGGTTTAAACTAGAGTTGCAGGGGGGTAGGAACAAGAGTGCCAGAGTGTGTGTACAAGATGATGAGAGGCATTGATCGTGTGGATAGTCAGAGGCTTTTTCCCAGGGCTGAAGTGGTTGCCACAAGAGGACACAGGTTTAAGGTGCTGGGGAGTAGGTACAGAGGAGATGTCAGGGGTAAGTTTTTTACTCAGAGTGGTGAGTGTGTGGAATGGGCTGCCGGCAACGGTGGTGGAGGCGAATACGATAAGATCTTTTAAGAGGCTTTTAGAAAGGTACATGGAGCTTGGTGAAATAGAGGGCTCTGGGTAAGCCTAGTAATTTCTACGGTAGGGACGTGTTCAGCATAACTTTGTGGGCCGAAGGGTCTGCATTGTGCTGTAGGTTTTCTTTGTTTCTATGTAACAAAGTTAGGAATCGAAAGGTTAAGTATGGTGCAACAAAATCGAAAAGGGTGAATGCAGGACTGAAGGTGTTGTATCTGAATGTGCACAGTATATGGAATAAGGTCGATGAACTTGCAGCAGAGTTGGTATGAGGTATGCAGACCTCACTGAATCATAGCTGAAAGATTATATCTGGGAGCTTAGTGTCCAAGGATACACTTTGTATCGAAAGGACAGGCAGGAAGGCTGAGGGGGTAGTGTTCCTCTTTTGGTAATAAATGAAATCAAGTCATTTGAAAGAGGTGACATAGGGTCAGAAGGTGTTGAAGTAAGGAATGCAAGGGTAAAAAGACCCTGATGAGAGTTGTATACAGACCCCCAAACAATATTAAGGATGTGACCTACAAATTACAACAGGAGATAGAAATGTATGCCAAAAGGGCAAATGGGACATTTCAATATGCAGGTAGATGGGGAGAATCTGGTCAGTGCTGGATCCCAAGAGGGGGAGTTTCCAGAGTGTCTACGAGATGGCTTTTTAGAGCAGCTCGTGGTTGAGCCCACTAGAGCAGGGGTGTCAAACTCATTTTAGGTCACGGGCCGGATTGAGCAAAATGCAGCTTCATGCGGGCCGGATCAGTCGGACACGTGCGAACGCAGCTTTCGTTGCCTCCGTTTTTTCAGCCTGCTCTCATGTGTCTCAGTCTCTGCTATAACTACAAAGTGTTTCACTTTACAAATTCCGTTTCTTATGAAGAAAACTATCGAGCAAGACTGCCAAATAAACACTAAAAACCCTGAAAACCTGGTACCTGAATAAACTCAGCATTAGCCATATCATACGCCATAGGCGCTTCGATTACAGGGGCCAGCTTTAATAGTAATTAGATATTATCTCGTGGGCCAAAGATAATTCCACCGCGGGCCGGATTTGGCCCACGGGCCTTGAGTTTGACATATATGCACTAGAGGATCAGTTATTTTGGATTGGGTGTTGTGCAATGAACTGGAATTGATTAGAGAGCTTAAGGTAAAAGAACCCTTAGGGGCAAGTGATCATAATATGATCAAATTCACCCTGAAATCTGAGGAGGAGAAGATAAAGTCGGATGTGTCAGTATTACAATGGAGTAAAGGGGATTTACAGAGACATGAGAGAGGAGTTGGCCAGAATTGATTGGAAAAGAACACTAGCAGGGATGACGGCATAGCAGCAATGGCTGGAATTTCTGGAAGCAATTCGGAAGCACAGGGTATATACATCCCAAAGAGGAAGAAGTATTCTAAAGGGAAGGCGACACAACCGCGACTGACAAGAGAAGTCAAAGCCAACATAAAAGCTAAAGAAAGGACATAGAGCAAAAATTAGTGGGAAGCTTTTAAAAACCAACATAAGGCAACTAAAAAACTCTTTAAGAAGGTAAAGATGGAATACAAAAATAAGTTAGAGAATAATATTAAAGACAATACCAGAAGTTTCTTCAGATACATAAAGTGTAAAAGAGAGGGGAGAGTGGATATCGGAACACTGGTAAACGATGCTGGTGAGGTAGTAATGAGGGTCAATGAACTGTTGGATGAATAAGTATTTTGCATCAGTCTTCACTGTGGAAGATATTAACCATAGGGTGGAGTTTTCAGGGGTCACGGGGCATGAAATCTGTGAGGTTACTGTAACTAGATAGAAGAGTCTTGGGAAACTGAAATGTCTGAAGGCAGATAAGTCACCCGGACCAGATCGTGTACATCCCAGAGTTCTGAAAGAGGCGACTGAAGAGATTATGGAGGCATTAGTAATGATCTTTCAATAATCACTAGATTCTGGAATGGTTCCAGAAGACTGGAAAATTGCAGATGTTACTCAACTGTTCAAGATGGGAGAGAGGTACAAAAGAGGAAACTATAGACCAATTAGTCTGACCTCAGAGGCTGGAATCAATTATTAAGGATGAGGTCTCAGGATACTTGGAGGCACATGATAAAATAGGCCATAGTCAGCATGGTTTCCTCAAAGGAAAATCTTGCCTGATAAATCTGCTGGAATTCTTTGGAGAAATAACAAGCAGGATAGACAAAAGAGAATCAGTTGATGCTGTGTACTTGGATTTTCAGAAGGCCTTTGACAAGGTGCCATACACAAGGCTGCTTAACAAGCTTCAAGCCCATGGTATTACAGGAAAGATTCTAGCATGGATAAAGCATTGGCTGATTGGCAAGAAGCAAAGTGTGGGAATAAAGGGAGCCTTTTCTGACTGGCTGCTGGTGACTTGTGGTGGGCAACAGGGGTCTGTGTTGAGCCGATTCTTTTTACATTACCTATATTTCAATGATTTGGTTAGTGGAATTGATGGCTTGTCGCAAAGTTTGCAGACGATGTTTGAAGATAGGTGGAGGGGTAGGTAGTTTTAAGAAAGTGGTGAGTCCACAGAAGGACTTAGACAGATTGGGAGAAATTGCAGATGGAATACAGTGTCAGGAAGTGTATGGTCATGAATTTTAGTAGAAGAAATGAAAGGGTTGACTATTTTTTAAATGGAGAGAAAATACAAAAACTGAGATGCAAAGGGACTTGGGAGTCCTTGTGCAGGATTCCCTACAGGTTAATTTGCAGGTTGAATCTGTGGTGAGAAAGGCAAATGCAATGTTAGTATTTGTTTCAAGAGGACTAGAAGATAAAAGCAAGGATGTAATGTTGAAACTTTATAAAGCACTGATTATTATACTCACTTGGAGTATTGTGAACAGGTTTGGGCCCCTTATCTTAGAAAGGATGTGCTGAAACTGGAGAGGGTTCAAAGGAGGTTCACAAAAATGATTCCAGGATTGAATGGTTTGTCATATGAAGAGCGTTTGATGGCTCTGGGTCTGTATTCACTAGAATTCAAAAGAATGAGGGGTGACCTCATTGAAACCTATCAAATGGTGATAGGCCTTGATAGAGTGGATGTGGAGAAGATGTTTCCTATAGTGGGGGAGTCTAGGACCAAAGGACACAGTTCCTGAATAGAGGGATGTCGAGATGAGGAAGAATTTCTTTAGCCAGAGAGTGGTGAATCTGTGGAATTCTTTGCCACAGGCGGCTGTGAAGACCAAGTCTTTATGTATATTTAAGTCAGAGGTTGATAGATTCTTGATCGGTCAGGAATGAAGGGATACAGGGAGAACGCAAGAGATTGGGGCTGGGAGGAAACTTGGATCAACCATGACAAAATGGTAGAGCTGACGCGATGGGCCAAATGGCCTAATTCTGCTCCTTTATCTTATGGTCTTAGAAATATTTCAAAAGAAAAAGATCAGCTAAATGTTATCATCCCTTCCTGACACAGTGCAGCAGGAGAAATTACGGAGATAGAAGAGACTGTGAACACGGCAGTCTCAAGCAGCAAGCCGACTGCTGGAGAGCCTCAGCGGGTCAAGCAACATCAGTGGGGGGAGGTTCCGAGTCAGAATCAGAATCAAAATCAGGTTTATCAGCATTGACATAAATTGTGAAATTTGCTGTCTTGCGGCAGCAATACAGTGCAATAGATAATTGGAAAACTATTAATTACAGCTAGAAATCTGCAGATTTGTATATAAACCTCCTGCCTGATGGTAGCTGTGAGAATACAGCATGGTGTGTGTGATCTCTGCAGATGTACTGTGGAGAGCATTCTAACTGGCTGGTCTGGGCACTACACAGAATCGAAGTAAGCTGCAAAAAGTTGTAGGCTCTTGCCGGAGGATGGTGCTGGAGCTCTGGGTCTTGGGGGAGGTTTAATCAACGCGGTTTGTAGACTGGACTCCGTAGTTCACATTGTATCCGTTTCTGGTCACTCCTTTTTTTATTGCTATTTTGTGCAATTTTGATCAGGACAGATTGACTGCGCCCTGTAGTCAATAAATGATACAGCGCTACGTTAAACCGAACTGAACATTCCTGGACTCTTTCAATTACTTTGTTGTTTGATATTCTGAGTTTCTCACCATTTGTGTAACTTCTCTTTTTTTGCACGTCGGGTGTTTGATGTTTCCTTTGAACAGGTGTCATGGCGTTTCTTTGTTTCGTGGCTGTCTGTGGGAAGAGGAATCTCAGGATTGTACACTGCATACATACTTTGATAAAAAATGGACTTTGAATCTTTATAGCTGATGCCCTCTAATCCAGGCAGGAACCTGGTGGACCCTCTCCAAAGAGTCCACATCATTCCTGTAAGGGGTCGATCAGATTTGCCCACAATACTTCCAGTGCAGCCTAACCAGAGTTTTGTACAGCTGCAACCTGACCTGCTGACTCTTACAAACAATGAAGGCAAGTCCATCATATACCTTCCTTCTCACCCTGTCTGCCTGCGTGGCCACTTTCAGGGAGATGCGGACTTGGATCACAAGATTCCTCTGTACATCAATCGGGTTGGACAACATGCAGATTCAGATTAATTTGTTTATCACATGTACGTTGAGCCCTACAGTGAAAATCATCATTTGCATGAACAGCCTACGTACCCAAGGATGCGCTCGGGGGCAGCCCACAAATGTCACCACACATACTGACGCCAACATATCATTCTCACAATACTTGGCAGAACAACAAAGATCACAACAAAACACGACACCACCAAACACAATCCTGTACTCAGTACTTGGATTGATGAAAGCCATTTCTTTATGACCCTATCTATGTGTGATGCCACTTTCAAGGAATTACAGATCTGTGTTCCCACATCCCTCTGTCCTGCCGCAATCCTCGGTGCCCTCTGCTCACTGTGTAAGACCTACCATGGTTTGCCCTGCAAAAGTGCAACACCTCACACTTGTCTATATTAAATTCTATCTCCCATTTTTCCAGCTGATCCAGGTCACACTGAAAGCTTTGATAGCCTTCCTCGCTGTCCACTACACTCCCTCAATCTTGGTGACATCCGCAAATTTGCTGATCCAGTTTACAACATTATGATCAAAATAATACATGGAAAACAACAACAGACCCAGCACCCAGCACTCCACTAGCCACAGGCCACCAGTCAGAGAGGCAGCTACCTCATCTTGAATGCCGAGCGACTAAACCTTCTTGACCAACCTCCCATGCAGGGCCTTGTCAAAAGCCTTGCTAAGTCAATGAAGACTACATCCACTGCCTTGCCTTCATCAATTTTCCTTGTAACTTCCTCAAAAAACTCTACAAGATTGATTAACACGAACTACCATGCACAAAGCCATGTTGGCTATCCCTAACCAGTCCTCATATATCCAAATATTTATATATCTAGTCTCTTAGAATAGCTTCCAATAACTTTCCCACTACTAATGTCGCACAGCAGCCTATAATTTCCTGGCTTATTCTTAGAGCCTTTCTTAAGCAATGGAACAATATTAGCTCCCCTCCAATCCTCCGGCACTTTACCTGCGGCTAAGGATGTTTTAAATAACTCTGCTAGGGCTCCTGCAGTTTCTGCACTGGCCTCCCACAAAGTCCGAGAGAACATATTGTCAGGCCCAGCATTATTTGCTTCTATGCAGCAGACACTTCCTCCTCTGTAATCTGTATAGGCTCCATTGCCTCACTTCTATAGACACTGTGTCTATCTCCCCAGTAAATGCAAACACAAAAAAAATCCATTTAAAATCTCCCCATCTCTCTCAGCTCCATGCATGGATTACCACTCTGATCTTCCAGAGGACAAACTTTGTCTCTTGCTGTCCTTGCTCGACACATCTGTAGAAGCCCTTGGGATTTTCCTTCACTTTGTCTGCTAGAGCAACCTCATGCATTCTTTTAGCCTTCTTGATTTCTCCTGTTTCGTAAGGGCTTCTGCCATTTGTGGTTTATGAAGTAATTCTACTTTCTTAGAATTTGAATTATGTTGATGAGAAACTGAAAACAAGCCATAAATTCAGTAACACATGGTGATTCAATCAATTTTATCAGTGTGATACGATAGTCCTAACTAGTGTCAGATGCTCTTTCTGTTAAGAAGATACTCAATGAAGACCCAGTGGTAAACTAAACCTTCTCCATAAGGCATAGGAACAGAATTAGGCCATTCAGCCCATTGAGCCTGCTCCACCATTCTATCATGGCTGATTTATTATCCCTCTCAGCCCCATTCTCCTGCCTTCTCCCTGTAACTTTTGACACTCCTACTAATCAAGAACCTATCAATCTCAGCTTTAAATATACTCAATGACTTGGCCTCCAGGGCCATCTTTTAGCAATGAATTCTACAGATTCATTACCCTTTGGCTAAAAAAAAATACTCCTTATCTCTGTTCTAAATGGATGTCCCTATAAGGTTATAAAAAGCTATCGGAGGGGAAAAGATTAAATATGAGGGCAGACTAGCCACTAATATAAAGCAGGATACCAAACATTTTTTTCAGTTGTATAAACAGTGAAAGGGAAGTGAGAGTTGACATTGAACCACTGGAAAATGATGTTGGTGAGGTAGTAATGGGGGACAAAGATGAACTTAATGGGCATTTTGCATCTGTCTTCAATGTGGAAGACACTAGCAGTGGGCAAGTGGCCCATGAGTGTCAGGGGGCAGGAGTGAGTGCCATTGCTTTTACAAAGGAAAAACCCAATGGTCTTAGAGTTAAGCAGGACTCTGAGACATAGTCCATTTGGCCCAGGGTGCCTTATCCACTAGTCATCAGCAGCCAATCACAAAAGGATCCCTTTATTCTGCCTCTTAGTCTCCTGCCAAGCAGCTAATCTACTATTCATGTTAGTATCTTTCCTGTAATACCGTGGGCTCTTGTTTAGCAACCTCATGAGTAACAACTTGTCAAAGGCCTCTGAAAATTCAAGTAAACAACATCAGTTAACTCTCCTATGTCTATCATGCCTGTTACTTCCTCAAAGAATTCCAACAGATTTGTCAGGCTTCAGAAAACCATGCTGACTTTGACCTATTTTATCTTGTGCTTCCAAGTACCTTGAAAACTCATACTTAATAATGGACCCTCAATATCTTCCTAACCATTGAAGTCACGCTAGCTGGCCCATAATTTCCTTTTTTCTGCCTCCCTCCCTTCTTAAAGAGTGAAGTGACATCTGCAGTTTTCCAGTCTTCTGCAACCATTCCAGAATTCTTGAAAGATCATTACTAATGCATCCACGATCTCTTCAGCTACTTCTTTCAGAGCCCTGGGGTGTGCATTGAGCTGGTCCAGGTGACGTATCCACCTTCAGACCATTCAGCTTCGCAAGTACCTTCTCCTTAATAATACAACAACACTCGTTTCTGCCCGCTAACACTCTTAGTGAAGACCAACCAAGTTCTGCTAAGCAATGGGAGGTGAACATTACTTCTTTGCTCTTTGGGGTGGGGGACCTTGTGGGTCATGGGCTGGATGGTGAGTGTGACCTTAGGCTGCGAAAACCCTTGGCACCTTAGTTGTGGGACTAGTCTATTCCAGCATAGAACAGTACAGGACAATATTGGCCCTTCAGCTTGAGATGTTGTGCTGTCCTTTTAACCCACTCCAAGACCAAGCTACTTTCTTCCTTCCCACATAGCCCTTCATTTTTCCTATCATCCATTTGCTTATCTAAGAGTTCTTTAAATGTCCCAAATGTATCTGCCTCTACCACCACCCCTGGTAGGGCATTTCATGCACCCACCAGTCTCAGTGTAAAAATACCTACCTCTGCGATCCACCCTGTAGAGTCTTGGAGCACTACAACCCACAAACAGGGCCTTCGGCCCATCTAGTCCACACTGAACTGTAATTCAGCCTATCGACCCGTACCTATAACCATACAACCATATAACAATTACAGCACGGAAACAGGCCATCTCGGCCCTTCTAGTCCGTGCCGAACGCTTACTCTCACCTAGTCCCACCGACCTGCACTCAGCCCATAATCCTCCATTCCTTTCCTGTCCATATACCTATCCAATTTTTTTTTAAATGACAAAATCGAACCTGCCTCTACCACTTCTACTGGAAGCTCGTTCCACACAGCTACCACTCTCTGAGTACAGAAGTTCCCCCTCGTGTTACCCCTAAACTTTTGACCCTTAACTCTCAACTCATGTCCTCTTGTTTGAATCTCCCCTACTCTCAATGGAATCCACGTCAACTCTATCTATCCCCCTCATAATTTTAAATACCTCTATCAAGTCCCCCCTCAACCTTCTACGCTCCAAAGAATAAAGACCTAATTTGTTCAATCTTTCCCTATAACTTAGGTGCTGAAACCCAGGCAACATTCTAGTAAATCTCCTCTGTACTCTTTCTATTTTGTTGACATCTTTCCTATAATTCGGTGACCAGAACTGTACACAATACTCCAAATTTGGCCTCACCAATGCCTTGTACAATTTTAACATTACATCCCAACTCCTATACTCAATGCTCTGATTTATAAAGGCCAGCATACCAAAAGCTTTCTTTACCACCTGGCCCATAGCCCTCTTTAGCCCTCCCATCCACGGACATATCCAAGTTTCTCTTAAATATTGACATTGAACCCACATCCACACTTGCACCACCCTCTGAGTGAAGATGTTTCCCCTCAAGTTCCCCTCAGGTCAGGGTAGTCAGCATAAGGAATGAGTTGTCGGACGAAGTAGTTGAGGCAGGTACATTAACAAAGTTTTTACAGAGCCTCAGACAGATTTATGGATAGGAAAGGTTTCAAGGGATGTGGATCAAATCTGGGAAAATGGGACCTTTATATGGCGTTAGGCTGGCTGGTGGCACAGTGACATCAGCGCTGGACTCCGGAGCGAAGGTTCCTGAGTTTGAATCCAGTCGGGCTGCTCCCGGGCACACTTTCCATCTGTGCCGGGTTGAGTGTCGAGCTCGCAACTCGGCCTTGTGAAAAAAACACTGCGCTGTGAGAAGGACGTGGGGGACCACTCATAGAATCTGTCCTCCAAGACAACCACTTGAAAAAATAAATGGTCGCCGAGGTTCTGGCAGAGTATGGCACACAAGAACAAATGGCATTACATTGGTTTATTATCATTACATGTACCACGGTACTGTGAAAAGTTCATCTTGTTCATTCAGATCAGATCACAATACAATAGTGTCGAGTTTAGGGCAAAGGTATTACAGCCCAAGGCATTGGAGCTCAGAGTACAATTCCAACAGGAGTTTGTACGTTCCTCTCGTCCTCCCACAATCTTGTTTCCTCCCAGAGTCCAAAGACATACCGGTCAGTGGGTTAATTGGTCATTGTAAATTGTCCTGTGATTAGGCTGGGGTTAAACCGGGGGTTGCTGGGCGGCACGGCTCGGAGGACCAGGAGGACCTGTTCCATGCGCATCTCAATAAATTTTAAAAACTAAATAAATTCTTTTTTGAACGCTGGTATTAGTGTGAGGTAGGAGGGAGATTTAAGATTGACCAGGACTAAAGGGCTAGGGTTAAGTAAGTGGGTTGTTGGCTGCTGCAGTTCATTGGGTTGGAAGGGCCAGTTCTGTATCTCTAAATAAATATCTTGTTACACCATGCATTGACATAGAAGAAGCTAAAGCAATAAGAATGCAGAATAAAGTGTAACAACTACACAGAAGTGGCAGTGCAGGGAAACCACACAATCACCTTGGTCAGCATGTACCTCCTGGGCTAAAGGGCCTGTCTCTTTGCTCCATTAGTGAATCCCTTTGATCTGCACATCCCTCTCCACCATTCTTCCACCAAATAATAATGTATTTCTGTCCCAGTTCTGACTGTGGATTGCTGACCCAAAATGTTGACTGCTCTACATTCCTCCTCTCACCTTCTCATCCCTTTCACTCGCCATCCAGCCTCCTCCTACCAGGGGTAGCCTTTGTCCGATTGGTCATCCCATCACTCCCACCTCTCTCCTTCCCAGCTCTGATGAAAGACTTATTTGTCACACGTACATCAAAATGTACAGTCATTTGTGTTGTTTGTGTCATCGGCCAACGCGGACCGAGGGAGTGCTGGGGTCAGCCAGCAAGTGTCGCCAAGCTTCCAGTGCCAGCCTGGCATGGCCACAGTTCACCAACCCTAACTCATACGGCTTTAGGGTGTGGGAGGAAGCCAGAGCACTTGGAGGAAATCCACGCAGTCACAGGGAGAAACGTACAAACACCTTACAGGCAACGGTGGGAATTAAACCCCAGTCGCTGATTGCTGGCATTGTGAAGCAATCGATTCATCGCTGGCTGCCATGTCTCCCTTTTGACAATAATAGACCAATTTATCAGCTTAACGGAAACACTAGAGATTCTGCAGATGCTGGAAATCTGGAGTAACACACAAAATGCTGGAGGAACTCAGTAGGTTAGGATCCAACCTAAAATGTTGACAGGTTCTCCTTCCACAGATGCTAACCGATCTCTGTGTGTTTCCAGCGATTTTCTGCTTTGCTTGAAATAAAATGTTTTTTTTTTCCTTGATTCAGGGCTCAAGAATCTATTGAACTTTCTTAGTCAAAACAGAACTGACAGCCTCTCACTGCCAAGGATTACAATGAAACTTCATTTCCAACTGATTGCCTTTTTTGGAGTTATTTTGAACAACCTCTGTAAGTTGTTTTTGTGTGCATTTGTGTGGAAAATGAGATATTAGCAATCTGTTTAATGGAGAGTGTGCATATAAAGCCTTCCATTGGTCAGGGTCAATCATGGATATTGTGTCCTAACTGTCCATGTGATACTCAAGCCAGGGATGTACAATATGGAGAGCAAGCTGTTGCCCAAGTAGTAGGCTGCCCCTCTCCATGCATCTGGTGAATCCGAGGGAACGGCAGAGACCGATACAGTTTGGCGCCAGTGGCATCACAGGAGTTGCCGGTCAATGTCCATCTAGTCCAGGTGACTTATCTACTGTCAGAACGTTCAGTTTCCCAAGACCTTCCAAGATCAATGACACTCACTCAGTCCTGAGGAAGAATCTCAGTGCCATACATCACTGTTTGTTCCCCTCCATAGATGCTGCCCGGCCTGCTGAGTTCCTCCAGCACTTTGTGTGTGTTACTCTGGATTTCCAGCATCTACAGAATCTCCTGAGTTTATAAATGATCCACAAATTTTATGAGAAACCACAGCGTTTTGTGTTTTGTGTGTGTTTCCTCCAACATTTGGCAAGTGCTGCTCACGAGCTACAGAGAAGGGTCAACCTTTAACGCCCAACCCTGATTGTCCACATGAAAGCACTGGTGAGCTGCCTTCTTGAACCCCTGGCGAGGGTGTTCCCACAGTGTTACGGGGTCCAGTACATGAGACGTGATCAATGGTGGGGCATCAGTTCATCACGGAAGTTAGACTGCCCCTGTCATGGTTGCCCTGACAACCGCCATATGGTGGGGCCTGGCCAATGAGCTGCCTTCTTCCTCAAAGTCATGAGAGGAGCTTGAAGAGAGTTCTAGTAAAGAGAAGGGGTGAAGGGAGCCAGCTGATCAGATAATCAGATCTGGCTTCAGATCTGAGGACAGATGCAAGTCAGAGAGACAGAACTCCCACTCAGTCATTCCATTGCATTCAATATGAAATGCCTCACAATGATATCATAAAATTCCCCCAATATGCCCATGACCTCCAGATGAATCAGGAGAAGGGGGATGCATCCTTTCTGTGGAAAAGAAGTCTACAGGAAGTGGCAGATACATTTCAGTCCATCACAGGAAAAGCCCTCCCCAGCACTGAGCAAATTTGCAATGAATACAACCACAAAAAAAAGCAGCGTCCATCTTCAAAGACCCCCCGCCAGCCAAGCCATGCTCTCTTCTCACAGCTCCCTTTGGGAAGGGTACAGAAGCTTTAGATCCCACAACACCAGATTCAGCAACCCTTACACCATCAGGCTCCTCAACCAGGGTAGATAACTTCATTCTTCTCGACCCTGAATTGATTCTACAAACTACAGACACATTTTCAAGGACTATACAACTTATGTTCTCAGTATTTTATTTTGCTATTTCCACAATTTGTCTTCTTTGGCACATTGGTTGTTTGTCAGTCTTTGTTTGTGTGTAGTGTACCAGTCGAGGGAACACACACCCGTCTTCATCGAGGAATCAACAATGGAAAGGGTGAGCGGTTTCCAAGTTCCTGACTGCCAACATCTCTGAAGATCTATCCTGGTGCTAATATTTTGATGTAATTATGAAGAAGGGACACCAGTGGTTACAGGAGCTTGAGGAGATTTGGTACAGCACCAAAGACTAACAGATTTCTACAGATGTACTGTGGAAAGCATTCTAACTGGTTGCATCACCATCTGGTACGGAGGAGCCACTGCACAGGATCAGAAAAAGCTGCAGAAAGTAATAAACTCAGTCAGCTCCATTATGGGAACCAGCCTTCTCATTATTGAGGATACCTTCAAAACGTGATGCCTCGTACCTTCTGAAGGTATGCTTCACGCACCCCATGCCGAGCTCGTCAATTGCAGCAGCTTTACCTCCATCTTCCACCCTGGCCTTAAATTCACTTGGTCCATTTCTGACACCTCTTTCCTATTTCTCAATCCCTCATCTCCATCCCTGGAGGCAAACTGTCTATTGATATATTTAAATAAACCCTCTGATTCCCACTACTATCCTGACTAGACCTCTCACCCCCACTGTCTCCTGTGAAAATGCCATTCTCTTTCCTTAGTTCCTTTGTCTCCACTGCAGAGACTTTCATTCACAGGACTTCAAAGATGTCCACCTTCTTCAAAGATTGGGATTTCCCTTCCTCTAGCACTGAAGCAGCCTTCACCCACATCTCCTCCATTTCTTGGATATCTACACTCACCCCTATCTTAACAGGGATAGAGTTCCTCTTATCCTCACCTACCACCCAGTGAGCCTCTGCATCCAGCAAAATCATTCTCCATAACTTCCGCGATCTTCAATGGGACCCTACCACACCTAACACATCTTTACCACACCCGGCCCCCACCCTCTGCTTTCTCCAAGGATTGCTACCTCCATGATCCCCTCGTTCTTTCATCCCTCCCCACTAATCTCCATCCCAGCACTTATCCCTTCCGGTGCCCAAAGTGCTACATCTGCCTACTCACCTTCTCCATCACCTCCATTCAGGGCCCCAAACAGTCCTTCCAGGAGAGACAATACTTCACCTGCAAATCTGTTGGAGTCATCTGTCGTGTCCAGGGCTCCCAATATGGCCTCCTCTACATTGATGGGATCTGACGAAGATTGGGGACCACTTTGTTAAGAACGTCCCCTCCATCCGAGAAAAGCAGGGTTTCCAGGTAGCCAACCATTTTAATTCCTATCCCCATTCCCATTCTGACACGTCAGTCCATAGCCTCCCTTCTGCCAAGATGAGGCCGCTCTCAGGTTGGAGGAGCAACATCTTGTATTTTGACTACCTAATGGCATGAACATCAATTTCTCCAACTTCCAGTAATTCCCAAACCCTCTTCTTCCCTCATCTTCAATTCCCTACTCTGGCTTCTTAGCCCTTTAACTCACCAGCCTATCACCTCCCATGATGCCTCTCCTCCTTCCCTACCTCCCATGGTCCACTCTCCCTTCTTATCAGATTCCTTCTTTTCCAGTCCATTACCTTTTCCACATATCACCTCCCAGCTTCATATTTCATCACCCCTCTCCGATCCATCTGGCTTCACCTATCACCTTCCAGCTTATCCTCCTTCCCCTCCCCCCCCCCACCCCCCCCCCCCCCCCCCACCGTCTTATTCTGGCAGCTCCCCCTTTCCTTCTCAGTCCTGAAGAAGGGCCTCAGCCCAAAACATCGACAGTTTATTCCTCTCCCTAGATGCTGCCTGACCTGCTGAGTTGCTCCAGCATTTAGTGTGTGTTGCTCTGGATTTCCAGCATCTGCAGATCTCCAGTGTTTGCTCTCTTACCCCTTGTTTTGGATTCCACTGTATTGAGGAAAATACTGTTTCTATCCTCCTTATTCATACTCACCAACCTTGTGTGAAAACTTGCCTTTTAGTTCCCCTTTAAATTATTTCCCCTCTCACATTAAACCTGTGCCCTCTAGTTTTAGACTCTCTACCCTAGGACTGTGATCTTCCACCTTATCTGTGATCAACAGGTCCCTGGATATTCTCTCTGTACCTGGATGAGTGACCCCACTAATTCTCAACAAGATCAACACAAAACAGTCCGCTTGACTGATATCCCAACAACTACCGTAATCATTTACTCTCAGACAAATACCAGCACTCGGTGACTGACGCGTGCATCCTCTGGGAAATGCACTACCGTTACTCACTCAGGCTACTCTGACAGCACCGCCCATACCTGCAAGCACTATCGCTTCTCCAGAGACCCCAGTTCGATCCTGACCTCGGGAAAAGTTCAGAGTAAATTATTATCAAAGTATTCAGTATGTCGCCATGTACTACCCTGCACTTCTTTACAAAGAAGTACAATCGAATCGTTGAAAAACTACACACAAAGATTGAGAAGCAACTAATGTGCAAAAGACAAACTGCAAAGACAATAATAATAATGACAATAATTAAATTTGTAAATAACACTAAGAACATGAGTTGTATAATCCTTGAAAGGTGGTCTATAGGTTGTGGCATCTGTTCAGAGTTGTGGGGAGTAAAGTTATCCATGTTGGACCCCTTTCTGTAATTGGAGGGGGATATGAGGGGGATAGATAGAGTTGACGTGGATAGGCTTTTTCCATTGAGAGTAGGGGAGATTCAAACAAGAGGACATGAGTTGAGAGTTAGGGGGCAAAAGTTTAGGGGTAACACGAGGGGGAACTTCTTTACTCAGAGAGTGGTAGCTGTTTGGAATGAGCTTCCAGTAGAAGTGGTAGAGGCAGGTTCAATTTTGTCATTTAAAAAAAAATTGGATAGGTATATGGACAGGAAAGGAATGGAGGGTTATGGGCTGAGTGCAGCTCGGTGGGACCAGGTGAGAGTAAGCTTTCGGCACGGACTAGAAAGGCCGAGATGGCCTGTTTCCGTGCTGTAATTGTTATATGAATCCTGGATTTCCTCACTTGTAGACCCCAGTCAGTTCGGATTGGCAAATAATCTGCTCCATAATCTTGATCAGCACAGGAGCACCTCAGGGATGTGCGCTTAGCCCCCTGCTCTACTCGCTCGATGACTGTGTGGCTAAGTACAGCTCCAACACCACATTCAAGTTTGCTGATGACACCACCGTTGTGGGCTGTATCAAAGGTGATGATGAATCAGAATAGAGGAGGGAATGGTGTCACAACAACAACCTCTCACTCAATGTCAATAAGACCGAGGAACTGATTGTAGACTTCAGGAGAGGGAAACCAGAGGTCCACGAGCATGTACTCATCGTAGGATCAGAGGTCGAGAGGTCAGTAACTTTAAATTCCTGTGTGTCGCTACCTCAAAGGACCCCTCTTGGACCCATCATATAAATGTAATCGCAAAGAAAGCACAACACCGCCTCTACTTCCTTAGACGGATGCAGAGATTCGGCATGTTACCAAAAACCTTGACAAACTTCTATCGGTGTGTGGTGGAAAGTGTATGGACTTTACTGCCTGGTACTGAAACACCAATGCCTTTAAGTGGAAAATCCTACAAAAAGTAGTGGATTCGGCCCAGTACATAATAAATAAAGCCCTCCCAACCATTGAGCACATCGACATGAAACACTGTTGTAGGAAAGCAGCCTCAAAAATCCTCACTACCCAGGCCACGCTCTCTTCTCACTGCTGCCATCAGGTAGAAGGTGCAGGTGCCCCAGGACTCACACTACCAGGTTCAAGAACAGTTACTACCCCTCAACCATCAGGCTCTTGAACAAAAGAGAATAATAACACTGATCTATTGAGATGTTGCCACAACCAGTGACCTCACTTTAAGGACTCTTCATCTTGTTATTGCATGTCCTCATTATTTACTGCTATTTATTTATAGTTTCATTACAACAGTTTATTGTCTTCTATGCTCTTGCTCTTTCAGTGATCCTGTTTACAGTTACCATTCTATAGGTTTGTTGAGTATATGCCCGCAGGAGAAAGAATCTGAGGGCTGTGTGTGGTGACATGCATATACACTGGTAAAAGTTTTACCTTAAACTTTGGTTCAGGACCCTTTTGGTTGAGGGGTAATAACTGTTCCTGAACCTGATGGTGTGGGACCTGATGGTTGAGGGGTAATAACTGTTCCTGAACCTGTTGGTGTGGGACCTGATGGTTGAGGGGTAATAACTGTTCCTGAACCTGTTGGTGTGGGACCCAAGACTCCTGGATAGAGATTGAATGTTCTCACTGTGACTGCATGGGTTTCCCCTGCTCTCACCCACATCCCAAAGATGGGTTTTATCAGCCACTGTAAATTGCCCCCAGTGTAATTGATTGCATAAGTATTCACCCCCTCAAGTCAGTATTTAGTAGATGTACCAAAGCAATTACAGCCTTGAGTCTGTGTGGATAGGTCTCCATCAGCTTTGCACATCTGGACACTGCAATTTTCCCCCATTCTTTGCAAAACTGCTCAAGCTCTGTCAGATTACATGGGGATCGCGAGTGAACAGCCCTTTTCAAGTCCAGCCACAAATTCTTAATTGGATTGAGGGCTGGAGTTAGACTTGGCCACTCTAGGACGTTAGCTTTTTTTGTTTTTAAAGCCATTCCTGTGTAGCTTTGGCTTTATGCTTGGGGTCATTGTCTTGCTGGAAAATAAATCTTCTCCCAAGTCTCAGTTCTCTTTCAGACTGCATCAGGTTTTCCTCCTGGATTTCCCTGTATTTTGCTGCATTAATTTTACCCTCTACCTTCACAAGCCTTCCAGGGCCTGGTGCAGTGAAGCACCCCCACAGCATGATGCAGCCACCACTGTGCTTCACGGTAGGGATGGTGTGTTTTTGATGATGTGCCAAACATAGTGTTTAGTCTGATGCCCACAAAGCTCAAATTTGGTTTCATCAGACCATAGAACCTTCTTCCAGCTGACTTCAGAGTCTCCCGCCTGCCTTCTGGCAAACTCTAGCTGAGATTTCATGTGAGTTTTTTTCAACAGTGGCTTTCTCTTTGCCACTCTCCCATAAAACTGTGACCAGTGAAGCACCCGGGTAACAGTTGTTGTATGTGAGTCTCTCCCATCTCAGCCACTGAAGCTTGTAACTCCTCCAGAGTTGTCATAGGTCTCTTGATGGCCTCCCTCACTAGTCCCCTTCTTGCACAGTCACTCAGTGTTTGAGGACGGCCTGCTCCAGGCATTATTACAACTGTGCCATATTCTTTCCATTTCTTGATGATTAACTTAAATGTACTCCAAGTGACTTCAGAAATTTTCTTCTATCCATCTCCTGACTTGTGCTTTTCAATAACCTTTTTGCAGAGTTGCTTGGAGTGTTCTTTTGTCTTCATGGTGTAGTTTTTGCCAGGATACTGACTCACCAGCAGTTGGACGTTCCAGATACAGGTGTATTTTTACTACAACCAATTGAAACTCCTTGATGCACACAGGTGATCTCCATTTAACTAATTATGTGAAAACCAATTGGCTGCATCAGTGATGATTTGATATGTCTTATCAAAGGGGGTGAATAGTTTTTATAGGAACTGTATGTCTACTACCTTGAGATTCATTTTCGTGCAGGCACTCCTTATAGATACAAAGAAACACAATAGAATTAATGAAAAGCTACACACACAGACAGACAGCCAACATGCAAAAGAAGACAATTGTGCAGATACAAAAGCCAATAAATAAACAATACTGAGACATGAGTTGTAGAGTCCTTGAAAGTGAGTTCATAGGTTGTGAAATCAGTTCAGGGTTAAGGTGAGTGAAGTTGTCCACACTGGTTCAGGAGCCTGATGGTTGAGGGGTAATAACTGTTCCTGAACCTGGTGGTGTGGGACTCAAGCTTCCTGTACCTCCATCCTGATGGCAGCAGCAAGAAGAGAGCATGGTCCGGATGGTGGGATTTCTTACTGGTGGGTGCCACTTTCTTGTGGCTGTGCTCCTTGTAGATGTGCTCAATGGTGGGGTTGTGAAATGAGCTGTTTCGTGGGCTTTTCCAATCGTGGTCTGTGCTGTTGCCATACCGAAACGTGAAGCAACCAGACAGGATGCTCTCCACTCTGCGTCTGTAGAAGTTTGGCAAAGTTTTAGATGACGTGTGGAATCTGCACAAACTTTTAAGAAAGATGAGGGGTTGCGGTGCCTTCTTTTTAAAGGCACTAACAGGCTGATCCCAGGACAGATCCTGTGAAATGATAACACAAGGGAATTTGAAGTTGCCGACCCTCTGATCCCCAGATGATGTCAGGGATAGGAGGCTCCTGGATGTTCCACCCCTGACACTTGCACATCCTTAACATTAACAGGAGAGAGGCAAGCACAACATGGACATTCGAAATGAATTACTTCAGTCACCTCATTTATACCATAAAATTGACCAAGTGCAGAACTCAGTCCAGTGTTATACTTGACCATTCACAGGGAATGTTGTTCCTGTAATTGCCTACAGAGGGCAGTGGCCAGCCAAACACTGGGATGGATCTGGGCTCCCTGAACACAGGCAAGTGTTAACCCTTCCATAGCTGTGGTGTTACGCTGTCCTCCTGATCTTTTCTTCCTGATGCAAGCGACCTTCTTGCCTGAAGAAATGTCAGCCGCTGGCAATCCCCAGGTGTGGGTCGAACACCTGTCCCTTCCATTCAACATGGCGACCATTCCCCACTGCTGAAACAGATTCAGATTTGTTGATCACATGGGCGTCGAAATGCAGGGCGAAGTGCATCATTTGCTTCAGCAAGCAGGATAAGTCAGAATCAGAATCAGGTTTAATGTCATTGGCACGTGTCATGCATGAAATTTATTGTCATTGTGGCAGCAGTACAATGAAATACAGAATAAAAAATGTGATTTACAGTAATATATATGTATGTATTTAATAGTTAAATTAAATAAGCAGTGCAAGAATAGAAATAAAAAGGTAGTGAGGTAATGTTCAACATCCATTTAGGAATCGGATGGCAGAGGGGAAGCTGTTCCTGAATCGTTGGGTGTGTGCCTTCAGGCTTCTGTACCTCCTCTCTGATGGCAGCAATCAGAACAGGGCATGTCCTGGGTGGTGGGGGTCCTTAATGATAGACGACATCTTTTTGAGGCATCATTCCTTGACGATGTCCTGGATATCGTGGAAGCTAGTGCCCATGATGGAGCTGACTGAATTCACAGCTCTCTGCCACTCACTTCAATCCGGTGCAGTTGCTGCCCCCGCACCCATACCAGACGGTGATGCGGCCGGTTAAAATGGTCTCCACAGTACATCTGTAAAGATTTGCAAGCATCTTTGGTGGCGTACCAAACCTCCTCAGGCTCAAAAGTAAATATAGCCACCGTTGAGTCTTCTCTTTGGAGTGAAGGAGAATGAGAGGAGACGATAGAGGTGTAGAAAATGATAAGAGGCTTGGATTGAGTGGAAAGCTAGAGACTTCTTCCCAGGGTGAAAATGAATAAGATGAGGGGGCATAAGGTTAAGGTGATTGGAGAAAGTATATGGGAGATGTCACTTTTTATACAAAGTGGTGGGTCTGTGGGTGTACCATGGCACCAGGGCTGGTGGGTAATCAGGGACATATTTAAGAAACATAGGTAGGCACATGGATGATAGAAAAATGGAAGATTATGTAGGAGGAATGGTTAGATTGATCTTAGAGTAGGTTAGATGTTGCCACAATATTGTGGGCCGAAGGGCCTGCACTGTGCTGTAATGCTCTATGTTCTAACCAAAACAACTTACGAATGTACTCGAAGTACCTCACAAGGTTTGCCACCCATTCCATGTCCACAACATTCAGCAGAACCACAGCAACAAATCAATCAAAACAAAACAACGCCCATTCCTCCGTCCCATCAACCCACCCACACAGACAGTCCTTCAGCCTCAGGATATGCGGCCTCTGGGACTCCAGCCTCTAGTGGACTCGCAGACTTCAGGCCTCTGACTTCTTTAATGGACTTACAGACTCGCAGAACCACTGTGCCTCAATTTCCAGACTCTCAATCAACCTTCAGGCTGCGATCTTCAGTACTAGCCCCAGACTTAGCCAATGACAGGACCCCAGACACTGGGCCTAGCCAATGGAAGCACCCCAAGCTCCAGGCCCAGCAAATGGCAGCACGCCAATCTCCAGGCCCAGCCAATGGAAGCACCTTAAGCTCCAGGTCCAGCCAATGGCAGCACGCCAAACACCAAGCCCAGCCAATGGCAGCCCCCCAAACTCCTGACTCACCAATGATGGGACACTGAAGATACAATCACCCACAATATCTCATTCCTACATGGAAATTTATCGCCATTCCTTCATTGTCACTGCGTCCCTTCCCACTAGCACCCTGGGAGCGCCTTCACCAGAAGGACTGCAGCATTTCAAGAAGGAGCTCCCCCTTACCTTCTCAGGTGTTCTGTCAGCAATGATCCATAAATTAATCTTTAAAAATTATTTCCAGCCGAGAGTGGTGTTTATGTTCCAGTGGAGGAACTCAGAGGGTCAGGCAGCATCTGTGGAGGGAGATCAATAGTTGATGTTTTGGGCGGAGACCCTTCAGCTGGACTGAAGGAGTAGAGGTGAGGTAGGCAGGTCAAAGAGGTGAAGGGAAAGGGTGGAGCCAAGAACTGACAAGTGATAGGTGAAGATCTGCCAAGGCCCTCCTTTGCCAATCACCCGCTGACCACATGGACCCACCTATTACTTGCAGGCACTTCCCAAAAAACCACACCCACCCCATACATTCCCTCTTCCCCAACCCCCCCCCCCCCCCCCCGCAAGTCCCAAAGGGCAGAGATACTAAATCCTGAAAGCATATACCACCAGGTTCAAGGACGGTTTCTATCCCAAACGCAAGACATTCTGTAAATCCAAAGCAATACATGCAAAATGCTGGAGGAGCTCAGCAGGTCAAGCAACATCTATGGAGAGGAGTAATTAGTCAATGTTTCGGGCAAAGACCCTTCTTCAGGATTGAAAAGGAAGGGGCCTAAAATATCAACTGTTGGTCTCCTTCCACAGATGCTGCCTGACCTGCTGAGTTCCTCCAGTGAAACGTAAATATCACTTTCAGGTGGAAATAATTCTTATCCTGCTGTTATAAGACTATTGAACGGTTCCCTAGTATAATAAGATAAGCTCGACCTCACAATCTACCTTGCTATGGCCTAGCACCTTACTGTCACCTGTACTGCACTTTCTCTCTAACCATTACACTCTATTCTTCATTCTGTTATTGTTTTCCCTTCTTCTACCTCGATATACTGATGAAATTGTCTGTATCGATAGCATGCAAAAGAAACTTCTTCACTGTACACAGAACATATAACAATGATAAACCGGTTTATCAATTTACTCCCTCCACATCTCATTACACTGGCCGGCTCCCCTCTTTTAGTCCGGTCCTTGTCGACTGAAACATCGACTGTCCATTTCTCTCCTCCACAGGTGCTGCCCGAACCATTACCTCCAGCAGTTTGTGTTTATTTTTCTTCTTTTTGCTCTAGGTTCTGGTTTTTTGGTGTCTCTCTTTAGTTTCAGCATCTCAGACACATTCTTTCCTGCACAACGGGGGGCCAGCTCAGTGTGTAACTCACCGTGACTGATGCAGAGCAAGCATGTGACTCGCGGTACAGGAGGCACCGAGGAACTGTACAGTACTGGCTTGTTGTGCAGCTGTCACAATCCCAAATTTGGACACAGTTAGGGCGGTGCACGTGCTTCTGTCCACCTGAGGCTGACAGGGTTGAGAGCTTCAGGTTCTAGCAGTGAACATCACCAATAGCCTGTCCTGGTCCAATCGGATGGGTACCATAGACAAGAAAGCTCCCCAATGCCTCTTCTTCCCCAAAAGGCTAAAGAAATTCTGTCAGGCCTGTGCCATTGTGGAGAAGGAGACAGGGAGTACTCACCATTAAATATGGGCCTTGGAGGAATGGAGACTCTGGCTGATGAGAACCCTTCCTAATCTGGACTGACCATCAGAACCTCATATCCACACAACAGACCCACAAACTCAACTCACATCAGGATCGCCAGGCCCACTTCTTTGAGCAATTCAACTTCGCGATCTCCTACCAACTCGGTTCTAAAATCACTAAGGCAGACGCCTTGTCACAATAGTTCCACCCAGCTGAGATGGAGATCGACCCTCAACCCATCATTCCATCCTTTCCCCGATCATCTGGGACCTTGAGAACCAGATCCACCAGACACTACAGCACAAGGCTTCTCCAGCTGACCCACCTGACACCTGATACGTACGTGTTGGCGGCCGTCCGCTCTGAGGCGCCACATGCTCACTCCTCACCCCTGTAGAACCATCCAGGCACACGCCAGTTCTGGTGGCCCACCGTGATCATAGATGTGTGTCAGGTCATCGCTGGCTGCCCTCAATGTGTCTAGTCCAATTCCTCGAACCAGCGGCTTTCTGGGCTCCTGTGGTCCCTATTGGTTCACCTGGCACCTGTGATCCCACATCGCCATGGATTTCGTCACTGGTTTGCCGTGGTGATCATGACAGTGGTGGACTAGTTCTCCAAGGCGGCCCACTTCATTCCGTCAGCCGTTGAGATGGCATACCTGGTTCTCCAACATTTAGTTCACCTCCATGGTTTCCCTCAGGACATTGTGTCAGAGCAGGGCCCACAATTCATCTCCTGCTTCAGAGAAAGCCTTCTTCAGCTTGGTGAGTTTGTTCTCTGGTTATCATCCGCAGACCAATGGTCCATCAGAAAGAGACAATCAGCAAGCGGAGAAGTTTCTGCAATGCTTCGCCACCTTTAACCCTTCCACATGGAACAAGCATCTACTCTGGGCTGAACCGTCTCACAATCTACACACCTCCTCTGACAGAGGTATGTCACTTTTTGAAATGCTTCACGTCTACCAATCCCCATTGTTCCCTGTGGAGGAGCCAATGGAGGAGGTCCTGTCCACCTGGGCCCTGGTTTGCTGGTTCCAGAATGCTTGGGGGAGGGCATGGAGAGACATCCGAGCTGCCAATTGTGCCTGCTGCTGCCAGGCTAACTGCCTTTGATGCCCAGCCTGGGGACCATGTTTGGCTGTCCACCTGAGATCTGACCCTGTGAACTGACTCCCACAAGCTCTCACCCCAGTTCATTGGTCCCTTTAAGACTACCCATTGCATCAGCCCAGTTGTTCACCATCTTCAGCCACCACCATCCCTCAGGATCACACTCTCCATGTGTTCTTCCTCAAGCCCATCGTCCACGGACAACTCAACCTACCTCAGTCTGCAGCTCTGGAACCAAGGATGGCGGAGGTGGTCCAGTATATACAGTTCACTGTTTGATGGAATCACATCATTATGGACTTGCTGTGCAGTACCTGGGCAACTGGGAAGGGTATGGCGCGAAGGCAAGGTCTTGGATGCTGCCCAGTTTCACCTTGGATTCATCACTCTTCGAGGAGATCTGTCGGATCCATCCTGTTTATCCTGGAGTGTCAGGCGCCAGTAGAAGGAGGGGTCCTGAGAGACCTGCACAGACAGACACCTCCCAGTGTCCACCTAGCTAACAGGAGTCATGTGCCACTTGTTTCCAACTCATCACCTGCAGCCTATTTAAACCCAGCTCTCATCCATAGTCCTTTGTTCACCCATTGAACCAGCCAGCCCCAACCCCTTTCTCCTGACCTTCAGTTACCTTGCTGCCTTGTCATGTTAAGTATCTGTTCTGTCTTGTTTTGTAGTCCCTCGTGGCTTATTGTTATCCAGTTTATTAGTAAAAGATTGTTTACTGCTAAATTGTCTCCATTGCTCTGCATTTGGGTCAGTCCACCTCTGTATATCCTGACAAATTTGGCATGCCCCAATGACCGTTAGCAATTTTTATCAATCCATCATTGAAAATATTTGGATCTGGATGCGTCACAGCTTGGTACGGCAAAGGCTTTGCATGTGACCACAAGAAACCTCAGAGTTGTGGACACAGCTCAGCACATCAAAGGAACCAACCTTCCTCCAGGGACTCTGTCGATACTTCCCACTCCTTCCATATAGCACCCTGTGTTATCAAAGACCCTACACACCCCAGACATTCTCTCCTCTCCCCTCTCCCATCGGGCAGAAGATACAAAAGCCTGAAAGCACGTCCCACCAGGCTCAAGCACAGCTTCTATCCCACTTATCAGACTCTTGAATAGACTTTTTGTACAATAAGTTGTTCCCTTGGCCTCACAATCTACCTTGTTATTTTCATTGCCACCTATCAAATATTGAAAGGTCTGGATAAAGTGGATGTGAAAGGATGTTTCCTATCATGAGGGAGTCTAAGACTGCAGGGCAAAGCCTCAGACTGAGGGACGTCCATTTAGAATGGAGATAAGGAAAACTTTCTTTAGCAGAAGGTGGTGAATCTGTGGAATTCATTGCCACAGGTGGCAGTGGAGGTCAAGCCATTAAGTATATTTAAAGTGGAGATTGATAGGTTCTTAATTAAACGGGGTGTCGAAGGTTACAGGGAGAAAACAGGAGAATGGAACTGCAAGGGATAATAAATCAGCCATGATGGAATGTCAAAGCAGACATGATGGGCTGAATGGCCTAATTCTGTTCCTATGTCTTACGTCTTAAGATCTTGGACTTTATCGTACACCTGCGCCACACTCTCTCAGTCGTCTTTACACTTTATTCTGCAATGTTGTTGTTTCCCATCGTACACTGTGTAACTGTGTGAACGGAATGCGAGACAAGCTCCTCACTGCACCGCCATACACTTAACAATGATAAACCAATATTTTCACTCTGACTGCTCTGGTTTCTGACCCACACTACAAAGGCTTGCTGTTGGTTCAGTAAACTACTCCTGGTGTAGGTGAGTGGGAAAGAGCGGGGGAATTGGTGGGGATTCTGTGAGGTCCTGTGCTACAGGGAAACCTATCGAACATTGAAGGGCCTAGGTGGACTGGACGACGAGAGGATGTTTCCCATAGCGGGAGGGTCTAGCGCAGCATGACCCTTTGTGATATGGTGCAACTCAAACTACCTGCGTCTCAATATCATCAAGACCAAGGAGATGGTGGTGGACTTTAGGAGATCTAGGCCTCATATGGAGCCAGTGATCATTAATGGAGAATGTGTGGAGCAGGTTAAGACCTACAAATATCTGGGAGTACAGTTAGACGAGAAGCTAGACTGGACTGCCAACACAGATGCCTTGTGCAGGAAGGCACAGAGTCGACTGTACTTCCTTAGAAGGTTGGCGTCATTCAATGTCTGTAGTGAGATGCTGAAGATGTTCTATAGGTCAGTTGTGGAGAGAGCCCTCTTCTTTGTGGTGGCGTGTTGGGGAGGAAGCATTAAGAAGAGGGACGCCTCACGTCTTAATAAGCTGGTAAGGAAGGCGGGCTCTGTCGTGGGCAAAGTACTGGAGAGTTTAACATCGGTAGCTGAGCGAAGGGCGCTGAGTAGGCTACGGTCAATTATGGAAAACTCTGAACATCCTCTACATAGCACCATCCAGAGACAGAGAAGCAGTTTCAGCGACAGGTTACTATCGATGCAATGCTCCCCAGACAGGATGAAGAGGTCAATTCTCCCCAATGCCATTAGGCTTTACAATTCAACCGCCAGGACTTAAGAACTTTTTAAAAGCTATTATTAATGCTTTTTGAGATAGTGATTTAGATGCATATCATATTTTTTTACTGAGTTAAGTATTGTATGTAATTAGTTTTGCTACAACAAGTGTATGGGACATTGGAAAAAAAGTTGAATTTCCCCATGGGGATGAATAAAGTATCTATCTATCTATCTATCTATCCCTTTAGAACAAAGATGAGGAATTTCTTTAGCCGGGGGTGGGAGATCTGTGGAATTCATTGTCTCAGACGCCTGTGGTGGCCAAGTCATTGGGTATATTTAAAGTGAAGGTTGACAAGTTCTTGACTAACAAAGGTGTCAAAGGTTACGGGGAGAAGGCAGGAGAATGGGGTTGAGAGGGATAATAAATCGGTCATGATGAAGTGACGGAGTAGACCTGTGTGCCAAATGGCCAAATTCTACTTTACAATACTGTGCAAAAGTCTTAGGCACATATATACAGCCAGGGTGCCTATGCTTTAGCACAGCACTGCATTCGTCAGCATGGAGCAGAGAGTGAATCTGTAAATCTGGCGGGAGCAAAGGATGTTGGGAATGGCGAGGATGGAGCTCCATGAGAGGGGTGTGGAACGGGTGGCAGAGAGGGAGTACCAGGGGTGGGGGGTGGCATGTGTGCAGACACACCCAGCCCTGAGACAGCAGGCAAAGTAATTTGATTCCAAACAATTGGTTTATTGATCATTACAGACTGTCTCTCCCGTCCTTCTCCCTTCCCTTTTTCCCAGCCGTGATTCCCCTCTCCCTGTCCCCTTCCCACTCTCAGTCCACAATAGAGACCCAGATCAGAATCAGGTTTATCATCACTCATGTATGTCATGAAATTTGGTTTTCTTGTGGCAGCATACATAAAATTACTACAGTACCACACAAAAGTCTTGGGCACCCTGGCTGTATTTCTGTGCCTCAGACTGTTGCTCAGTACTGCATGCCTTATAGTCTTATGGTCCATATAAGTAAATTAATTAGTGTTTGTTTATTATTGTCACACAGACCATTGTATAGTGGAAAGCAGAAGCCTCACCTTCGGCACAGGATATGCATCAAACATCGCCTGGCCCTGTGTCATAAAGAAGCAAACAGTCGCCACGTACATCTGAGAACATACCGGCAAAACAGAGGATCTGGGCTGTATCACATTGTGGCATCTTGCTATGCAAACAATATCGCGTCTCTGAATCCGCAGGCAGGACTGAACACGGGCACTGAGAATGAAGCTGGAGGTTATTGCCTTTGTCGTGTGTGCAATTGCGTGTGTGGACAAATGCAACGAGAAACACCATGGGCACCTATCGTTAGAGTCACAACAGTCACTAGAAAAGCATACATTATGCATTCATTACTGTGCAAAAATCGTATGCACATACTGTATATACAGCTAGGGTGCCCAAGACTTTTGCACAGTCCTGTAGTAATTTTATGTACTGCACTTTTCTGCTGACACACAAAAAAAACAAACTTCACAACAGAAGTGAGTGGTGATGAACCTGATTCTGATCTGGGTCTCTATTGTGGACTGAGAGTGGGAAGGGGAAAGGGAGAGGGGAATCATGGTTGGGAAAAGGGGAAGGGAGAGGGGAGAAATGAACCAGAGAGACATTCTGTAATGATCAATAAACCAATTGTTTGGGATCAAATGACCTTGCCTGGTGTCTCAGGGCTGGGTGTGCCTGCACCCGTGCCCCTCCCCTCTGCCCCTGGTACTCCCTCTCTGCCACCTACCCCACACCCCTCCCACGGCACCCCACCATAACATCCCAACATCCTTTGCTCCCGCCAGATTTACAAACTCACTCTTCGCTCCATGTTAACAAATACAGTGCTGTGCAAAAGTCTTAGGCACCCTAGTGATACATATGCGCCTAAGACTTTTGCACAGTACTGTATATTATACACAAAAGAAGGTCATGGGAAATAGGAGAGGAATTAGGCCACTCAGGCCATCGAATCTGCTCCACCATTCTATCGTGGCTGATTTATTTTCCCTCTCAACCTCATTCTCCTACCTTCTCCCTGTAACCCTTGACAACCTTATTAATCAAAGACCTATTGACCTCCACTTTAAGTATATCCAGTGACTTAGCCTCCACTGCCACCTGGGGCAATAAAATCCACAGATTCACCACCCTCTGACTGAAGAAATCCCTCCTCACCTCCGTTGTGCTGCGGGGCATAACTAAAGAACAAGGAAAGTAAACGCCATTGTAATACGAAGTGGTCCTCCTGCTGTTCTCATGAGGCAGTAGCCAGCCTTGTGCCAGCCGGTTCAAAAGCCGAACGTAGCTGTTCCTGAACCTGGTGGAGTGGAACGTCAGGCTTCTGTACCTCCTGCCCGATGGTAGTCGTGAGTCCTGATGCCACCAACATGGCTGCCACTCTTGCTTCCTCCTAGATGATTATTCTTCCCAACGTCACATGCACACGGATTGAAAGGGATTGGCAGCTCATGGCTAAACACTGGCAAACTGAGCCGAGCTCAGATGAGACCTCTTGGTTGACATGGAGTAGACGGGCTGAAAGGTGTGTTTCCAAACTCTAAGACTCTAATGGGGTGACCCGTTCTCCAAGTGCAGCCAAACCAAAGCTTTACAGAGCTGCAACGTGACTGTCTGATTCTTGTAGTCAATGCCCCAACCAATGATGGGAAGCTTGACATGAGCCTCCTTACCACCCTGTCTACTAGTCAGGGCTTCAAAGATTACAGGGAGAAGGCAGGAGAATGGGGTTGAGATGGATAATAAATCAGCCGTGATGAAATGGCGGAGCAGACTCGATGGATCAAATGGCCTAATTCTGCTCCGATGTCTTATGATCTTATGGTCTACCCGTGTGGCCGCTTTCATGGGGCTGTGGACTTGGACCCCAAGATCTGTCTGTGTACATTGATCAGCAATGTGCTGGGAAATTGACTCTGGAGTGGGAGTGGGAGCAAGGTCAGTTACCCCAAAAGGGAGAGCAGAGGATGCCTAAAGCCCACCCTGTTCTGGGCAGCTGGGTACTAGACCTGATGAGTGCGTAGGATCTGGAGCATCCCAGCGTACTGCATCACTGCATGGTATGGATGCCGTGGATAGGAAAGCTCTACGGACAGGTAGTCAAAGCCGCCCAGAGCATCTCTGGCACCAACCTACCCACCATCACGGACATAGATACAGAAAGGTGCTGGAAAAGGGCCAGTAACATCATGAAGAATCCCACCCACCCTGCTCACAGTGGGACTGTCTATCCCACTCCCATCAGTGAAGCTTCCACATCAAGACCATCAGACTCAAAACCAGTTACCTTCCACAAGCAGTGAGGCTGATCAACATCTCCACCCACTAACCCACCCCACACACCCCCAACCACCGCTACTTATGTATAGGGTCACCTTATGTACAGACACTCCTCAGCCTAGCGTCATTTCATGGAGATACAATCGATCTATGTATATAAGCTACCTTTTGTATTTTATATTTATTGTGCTTTTTTATTATTGTGATCTTTATCTTATTGTGTTTTGTGCTGCATCGGATCCAGAGTAACAATTATTTCGTTCTCCTTTACACTTGTGTACTGGGAATGGCATTAAACAATCTCGAACATGGTTGGTAAAACCCAGCCAAAATAAAGGATACGAAGCCGTCAAGGTTGAGATGGCTTTATCAGAGAAAGCTGTTCGTGACTGAGCGAGGCTGGGAGAAGCTGATCTGCTTGCATTGTCTTGGCAGGGGTGTACGGGTCAACGAATCTCCCTATTGAATCTTTACAGGGGAATGAAAGCATCTGCACCTTCTCTTTTTCATGAAGTTTCATTTAAAATGCATTCCCTTTCTATAGGATTTCTGGTGCCTGATCCCTGCGTCTTCTGTTCGTTTCTTCTGTGGGAGCAGTGCTCACGTGCAGAGAGCGGGGAGCAGGTTTCTTGGTTTAAATCTCTCCTGCTCTCTGCTTCTCCCTGACCAGGCAGCTGCAGGAGTTCTGCCTCTGGTGCTCCCCACACGCTGGAGATCTGTCATCACGGATGAGATTTACTTGTTTAGGTGAAGCCCCTTTCGCAGTCTGCAACAGCCTTCCCTGCAGCCCCTGCCTCGTCTCCCTCACCTCCATATCCGTTCTTTCAGCTCACTTTCTCTCACCGACTTCTTTACTGCTCTCCCCATCCTTACAAATTCTTTCAATACTCACACCTTTTCGCTCTCTCTCTCTGCAACACACAAAATTCTGGAGGAACTCAACAGGTCAGGCAACATCAATGGAGAGAAATGAACAGTTGACGTTTTGAGCCACGAGCCTTCATCAGGAATTTTTTTTTCAATTTTTTGTTTTTTTTCTCTCTTTTTCTCTTTCTCTTTCTTTCCCTTTTTCTACCACCAGCAGAAGGTATTACCCTACAACCAGGAACCAACATGGATAACTTCACTCACCTCAGAAATGAACTGATTTCACAACCTACAGACACACTTTCAAAGGCTCTACGACTCATGTTTTCAGTATTATTTAGGAATTTTCACTTGCATGATTTGTCTTCTTTTGCACATTGGTTTTTGTTTATGTTGTAGTTATTCATAAACTTTATTGTATTTCTTTATTTTCCTGTAAATGCCCACGAGAAAATAAATCTTAGGGTCGTATCTGGTGACATGCTGGCACTTTGATAATAAATCTGCTTTGACTTTGACTTTTGCCTCTTTCTACGGACGTGTGGTTCCCGCAGAAAGGTACACAGGTGGGACCTTCTACAGATGCGCAGTAGAGAGCATCCTGACATGCTGTATCACTGCATGGTATGGAAACTGCACTGCGACGGACAGGAACAACCTACTACAGGTAGTCAAAACTACCCAAGGCATCACGGGCACCAGCCTACCAGCCACCAAGGACATAGAAAGCTACAGAAAGGTGCTGGTAAAAAGGACAGTAACATCATGAAGGATTCCACCCACCCTGCTCATGGACTGTTTGTCCCTCTCCCGTCAGGGAGGAGGCTACATAGCATCCACAGTTTAAACAATTGCTTCCCTCAAGCAGTGAAGCTGATCCACACCTCCACCTACAAACCCACACCATCACCACTGATTTATCATTTCCTATCAGTCTCACCTTATGTACAGGCACCCTGTACCTGGTGTCACATTATGTACATATAATCTACGCATATAAGCTAATCGTATGTGTTTACATTTAATGTGTTTTTATTGTGTTCTTTATGCTGATTGTGTTCCTAATACTGCATCTGATCCAGAGTAACAATCATTTTGTTCTCCTTTTCATCTCTGGCAATAAACAATCTTGAATCTTGAATCTTTTTCTATCCCTTTCCCACTTTTTCTTTCTCTCTTTCCCTCTCTAAGTCTCTCTCCCTTTCGCCTCCCCGTGTTTCTATGTTCCCTCTCTCTCTTTCTCACACTGAAGCTCACACACCCTCTCAACCTCTCCATCTCTCCCTGTCCCCCTCCCTCTCTTAAACCCACCTTCCCTTTTCCCTCCTCCCTCCCTCACTCCTTCTCCCCCACCGTCCGTATCTCAATCACACATCACTAGATAAATTCACTTCAGCAAAGGGGCCGATGAGGCTGCACTCCGCGGGCTGGAGATAAGCCTGTTATCTGGCGAAGGCAGATTTTAATCAGAAGCTAGTATTTACATATTCCCAGCTGACCTTTGGGAGCTGGGCAGGTCCATTTTACATTCACTGCATTGAGCCAAGCTGCCTGTCTGCCTCAGCTCCTTTGCCTTACCAACACACCAGGCCATTCTCCTTGCATCCCCTATCCCCTTTGTTCCTCCTTCCCTTCTCTTCTCTCCCTCCACATTTTTTGTTGCATTCTCTCTACAGAATCAGATTTATTATCATTGACTTAATCAGAAGAATCAGGTTTACTATCGCTGACATAGGTTGTGAAATTTATTATTTGCAGCAGTGGTACAGTGTAATACACAGAGAATTACAATACAGTGCTGTGCAGAAGTCTTAGGACATATATACAGCCTCGGGTATCCAATACTTTTGCACAGTGCTGTATTTGTCAATATGGAGCAGAGAGCAAGGTTGTAAATCCGGCGGGAGCAAAGGATGTTGGGAATGGCAAGAGTGGAGCGCGCGGGAGGGGTTTGGGACAGGTGGCAGAGAAGGAGTGCCAGAGGCAGGGGGTGGCACGGGTGCAGACACACCCAGCCCTGAAACTCCAGGCAGGGACATTTGAATCTAAACAATTGGTTTATTGATCATTACAGAATGTCTCTGGTGCTTCCTGCTCCCTCCCCCCTCCCTTCCCCTTTGCCCAACCATGATTCCCCTCTCCCTGTTCCCTTCCCACTCTCAGTCCACAATAGAGACCGATATCAGAGTCAGGTTTATCATCAATCATGTAATTTGTTTTTTTCTTGCAGCAGTGATGCAGTGAAATACATAAAATTACTACAGCACTGTGTAAAAGGCTTAGGCACCCGAGCCATAAAGAGATGCCTGAGCCTAATGTACCACCAAAAGAAATATATATGAAAAATAAATAAATAGCACAAAAAAGGGGACGAAAAGTGAGATAGAGTTAATGGGTTCATAGTCTATCCAGAAATCTGATGGCAGACAGGAAGAAGCTGTTCCTGAATCATTGGGTTTAGATCTTCAGGCTCCTGCACCTCCATGTTGATGGTAGTAACAAGAAGAGGTCATGTCCTGTCTGGTGAGGGTCCTTAATGTTGGATGCCACGTTCTTAAGCCAACACCTTTTGAAGATATCCTCAGTGGTGGGGAGAGTTCAAAGCTCAAAGTAGGTATACGTCACCCTGATATTCATTTTCTTGTAGGCATTCACAGTAGGCACAAAGAATCACAATAAAATTAAAGAAAAACTGTGCACACACGAAGATGGGCAAGCAGCTAATGAGCAAAAGAAGAAAGACTCTGCAAATACAAAAAATAAACAAACAAATACACAGATAATACTGAGACAGGAGTTGTAGCGTCCTTGGAAGTGAGTCTGTATGTTGTGGAATCAGTTCAGAGTAGTGGTGAGTGGAGTTATCCTCACCGGTTCAGGAGCCTGATGGTTAGAGAGTAACATCTATTCCTGAACATGGCAGCATAGGTCCTGAGACTCCCGGAGCCCCTTTCCCACATCTGTTTATACTGTCTAGATAAATGGTCTCAACCCGAAACTTTGACTGTCCCTTTCCTTCCACTGAGGCTGCTCACCCTTTGAGTTCTTCCAGCATCTTGTACTTTGGATCTTCATCTTCATTTGTTCATTATGTCCCAGGTCATAGGGCATGGGTGATCTTGGCCTTTCCATGAACGTGATTGTTCTTGGCAAATTTTTCTACAGAAGTGGTTTGCCATTGCCTTCTTCTGGGCTGTGTCTTTATAATTCTGGTGACCCCAGCCATTATCAATACTCTTCAGAGATTATCTGTCTGGCGTCAGTGGTCGCATAACCAGGACTCGTGATCTGCACCGGCTGCTCAAACGACCATCCACCACCTTCTCCCATGGGCTTCATGTGACCCTAGTTGGGGGGCTAAGCAGGTGCTACACCTTGCCCGAGGGTGACCTGCAGGCTGATGGAGGGAAGGATCACCTTACACCTCCTTTGGTAGAGATGTATCTCCACCCACCACCCCACTTCCTTCTCTCAAGCTGAACTCCACAGGTCCCAATAGCTTTGAGTTCAAACAACTAGAACAAATTAATGTTCTAGACAACAACTCATCTGTCAAAACTATCAACACATTTACCATCTTTTATGTACAGTGAATTCTAGTTATTTGGACAATTGTCTCAGCCACTTATTTTGTACAACTCTTAAAAAACAAAAGTTAATCAAGAAAACTGCTGGGATTCCTTTGTTTATTTAGGATACTTTGCCATTTAATTGGGGCAAGAGACAGTTGCCAAACAGTTTCTAACTAGAGTCAGTTGCGTGCACTTGTGTGACCGTTAGACTACACCGTTCTTAAGAGCAAAGAGCTTTTAAATAGCGTCAGTTGAACATGCTTTTGTTATCCATTTGGGCTGACCGTCGTCAAATAAAAAGTGTTGATTTTTGACACTACTTCATACAGGAAGGTAATGAAGGCAGTCCGTTATCTGCAGCAGGTGTCTGCGCCGATTTTGTTCATTTGCAGTCAATCGAAAGAACACGGCAGCAAACACTGGATGAAATGCTCCATCAATAACTATTAGGAACTATATACAGTTTTATGGAAGTATTGGTAGTGTTCTAATTTGTTCTTTATTTCACTTAAATACATAATTGTTACTCAGTTAAATGGTAGTTTGTCTTTTTATACCTTTTTATCTATTTCCATGCAACTTCAGCTAATTGGTGTAGCCACTTTTTGGGCCAAAATATGTCCCAATTGACCAGAATCCACTGTATTTCTTGGATAAAAATTAAAACATATCAAATTCGTTTCATTCTTTAGGAACTTCAGAACAAAAGCAGACTGCTTGGTCCAATGTGATGTACGAGTGCCCTCAGTAACTGCTGGGAGACACGGTCCAGGTCCTCAATGGGTTAACAGAAACTTTCCCTATCACAGTCTGGATCACTATGAACTCAAAATGCCTGTTCAGACCATTGTTTGTCCCACCAGGGAGAGGGGCCTAACAGTAAATCTGAATATTGTCTGCTTTTGAAAATTATGCTCTTGTGTTGAGCCAAGAGCTTGTGGGTTTCCCCTGGGTCCCTCCGCCCTTATTCCCTGCTGACAGGCAGAGAGGAATTGTCATTTCTTGAGGCAACAAATACAAAAACAAAGTCAAGTAGCATCCGTGGGAGGGACACGGCTAGTCGAGCAGCATCCGTGGGAGGGTAAAGGAATTGTCGACATTTTTGGTTGAAACCTCAAGGCAGGATTGAGAGTGGAAGAGCAAGATGGACAATGGAAAGTAACACGGCAGTGCCATTTTTAATGCAAAGGTTTACAGCCCTAGCAATCAGCGATCAGCATTCAATTCCTGCCGCTGTCTGGAATTTTTAAATTTTATTTTAGAGATACAGCCCTTCCGGCCCAACAAGCCACATATATTCAACCGTAGCCTAATCCCAGGACATTTTACAATGACCAATTAACCTACTAACCCATACATCTTTGGACTGTGGGTGGAAACTACAGCTTCCAGTGTGGAGTCACACAGTCGCAGGGAGATCGTACAATCTCCTTACAGACAGCAGACGGAATTGAACCCAGATCAATTTGAACTCAGAAGGATGAGGGTTGACCTTATTGAAACCTATCGAATGGTGAAAAGCCTTGATAGAGTGAATATGGAGAGGATGCTTCCTATGGTGGGGGAGTCTAAGACCAAACTGCACAGCCTCGGAATAGAGGGGCATCCTTTTAGAACGGAGATGAGGAGGAATTTCTTTAGCCAGAGAATGGTGAATCTGTGGAATTCTTTGCCATTGGCAGCAGTGGAGGCCTAGTCTTTATGTATATTTTAAGGCAGAGATTCTTGATTGGTCGGGGCATGAAGGGATATGGGGAGAAAGCAGGAGATTGGGGCTGAGAGGAGAATTGGATCAGCCATGATGAAATGGCAGAGTAGACTCGATGGGCCAAATGGCCTAATTCTGCTCCTATATTTTATGGTCACTGCCACCGTAAAGCATTACGTTAACCACTACACCACCACATCGCCCACAGTGCTGCACTGTTCCATCTTCCATCGTCTATATTGCCTTGAACAACACTAAATTTACGGTATTAATTTCCTTTGAAAACGCAGTGCAACAATTTGTTTTCTAATGATTCTTCCTCCACAGGAACAGCTTTGAATTGTTAACAGAAGCCTGTACAAATATTGGGTAGTTTATCCGTCTGCCTACGAAGATTTATCTGTCTAAGTCACAGGCAGCAGGTTCCTGTGGGTACAACCACTGCCAGCCACTGTCACAGAAACACTGCCATGATTTCTCGCCCAGGGATTTAAAAAAAAACCTAAATTCTTTTGGACATAAGTCACTTGATAACAACAGACAAAATGGTGGGGGGGGGGGGGGCAGTCTTTCAGTGACTCAGCAGTAACCAGGAAACCAGGATCAACAATCCAGGGGACTGAGTTCAAATCCCACAACTTTGAGAGGGGAATTACTGAGGGAGGGGTGGTACTGAGGGTGGGTCACACTGTGGGAGGGGTGGTACTGAGGGAGGGTCACACTGTGGGAGGGGTGGTACTGAGGGAGGGTCATACGCTATGAGGGGAAGGTACCGAGGGGAGCTTTTATTCAGTATAAAAGTAGTGAAGTCATGTTGTAGATGTATAAAATTTTAGTTAGGCCACATTTAGTCTACTATATGCAGTTCTGGTCCCCCCCGTTACAAGAAGGATCTTGGGGGGGGGATGCAGACGAGGTTCACCAGGATTCTGCCTGGATTAGAGGGTTTGAGGTGAACAAACTTGGGTTGTCTCTGGAGTGGTGGGAGCTGAAGGATGACTTGTAGAAGTTTTTGAAATGATGAAAGATAAAGATGGGGAGGCATTCAGAATTTTAACCCAGGGTGGAAATGTCAAATACCAGAGAGCAAAACTTAAAGCTGTGAGAGAAGTAAGTTTAAATGAAATGTGTAACCGAGAGTGCAAGGTGTGTGACAGGCACTGGTGGGGGAGGAGGAGAAGCAGATGTGATGAGGCATTTAAGGTGTTCTTAGATAGGCACATGAGTGTGCAGAGAATCGAGGAAACTGTACTGTCCCATCACACACTCGCTCCACTCCGACCCATCACACCCCCGGGGTCAGACACAGAGTGAATCCCCTCCACACCGTCCCATCACACACTCGCTCCACTCCGTCCCATCACACCCCTGGGGTCAGACACAGAGTGAATCCCCTCCACACCGTCCCATCACACACTCCTGGGGTCAGACACAGAGTGAAGCTCCCTCCACACCGTCCCATCACACACTCCCAGGGTCAGACACAGAGTGAAGCTCCCTCCACACCGTCCCATCACACACTCCCGGGGTCAGACACAGAGTGAAGCTCCCTCCACACCGTCCCATCACACACTCCCGGGGTCAGACACAGAGTGAAGCTCCCTCCACACCGTCCCATCACACACTCCCGGGGTCAGACACAGAGTGAATCTCCCTCCACACCGTCCCATCACACACTCCCGGGGTCAGACACAGAGTGAATCTCCCTCCACACCGTCCCATCACACACTCCCGGGGTCAGACACAGAGTGAAGCTCCCTCCACACCGTTCCATCACACACTCCCGGGGTCAGACACAGAGTGAGGCTCCCTCCACACCGTCCCATCACACACTCCCGGGGTCAGACACAGAGTGAAGCTCCCTCCACACCGTCCCATCACACACTCCCAGGGTCAGACACAGAGTGAAGCTCCCTCCACACTGTCCCATCACACACTCCCAGGGCCAGACAGAGTGAATCTCCCTCCACACCGTCCCATCACACACTCCCAGGGTCAGACACAGAGTGAATCTCCCTCCACACCGTCCCATCACACACTCCCGGGGTTAGACACAGAGTGAAGCTCCCTCCACACCGTCCCATCACACACTCCCTCCACACTGTCCCATCACACATTCCCTCCACACCGTCCCATCACACACTCCCGGGGTCAGACACAGAGTGAATCTCCCTCCACACCATCCCATCACACACTCCCAGGACATGGTCAGAGCAGGTTAGACATGGAGTGAAGCTCCCTCCACACCATCCCATCACACACTCCCGGGGTCAGACACAGATTGAAACTCCCCCCACACCATCCCATCACACACTCCCAGGACATGGTCAGAGCAGGTTAGACATGGAGTGAAGCTCCCTCCACACCATCCCATCACACACTCCCGGGGTCAGACACAGAGTGAAACTCCCTCCACACTGTCCCATCACACACTCCCGGGCTCAGACACAGAGTGAATCTCCCTCCACACTGTCCCATCACACACTCCCAGGACATGGTCAGAGCAGGTTAGACATGGAGTGAGGCACCCTCCACGCAGCACCAGCTGACTGTTCTGCAATGAGCAAGAAGGGTTTGAGAGATGTCGACAGGATTTGATTCCCAGACTCCAGTCCAGGGAGGCGACACACTCCACAGTCCATTGGACAGATAAGGGATGGCTGAACCAATTAATAAGGACTCTGTACATCTCATTTATCAATGCTGTTGTGACTACCCTGTCTGCTCGCTCAGTCATTTGCAAGGTAACGAGAGGAACTTAATCGTGAACTGTTTCAAAACAAAATGAATTTAACCTGGGAAGTAATTTCCTGAATGATTAAGTTGCCCCAGTCTCCTGTTCTATAATGATATTTCCTTCCCAATATTAAAAACTAAATATCCTTCAAAATCTTTTTACGGGCACTTAACTGAAAATTGATACAAAGAGCCATGGTAAATTTTTTTCCTAATTCATTTTGCCCTCGTTATTTTGTGCCATTAACCTTGGTGTTGCTCAATCTATTTTCTGTTTCTGTGCCCTGTTCCTTCCCCATCCTGGGTATGACCACCTCAGTAAAAGTTTCATCTATGACATTTTCAGCCTCTACATTGCCCTGAGTACATCTGGTTCCAGCTCCAGTTCCTTGACCTTGTCAGTCAGGAGAGAAGTCGGGTGCACTTCAGAGAGACTGGTAGGTCCCCTCAAATCCCACGTCTTACAGGAGGAAAATTTTACCGCCTTAACCATCCTGCCAGTACTGAGCTTAGGACTAAGGATTTACAGAAAATTTAAAAAGCTGCACAAAGCATAAGGTATTGCTCCTCAACCCTGAGGGTGGCCTCATCTTGGCACAAGAGGAGGCTATGAACTGATACGTCAGAATGGGAATTAAAAAGGGAATTTCCACCGGGAAGTCCTGCTTGAGGTGGATAGTACAAAGATGTTCGACAAAATGATTCCCAAATCTATCTCAGGTCTCACCAGTACAGAGGAAGCCACTTCAGGAGCACTGGATAGATAACTGCGAAAGACTCACAGGTGAAGTGTTGCCTCACCTGAAAGGACTGTTTGGGGCCCTGAGTGGAGGCAAAAGAAGCTTACCAGTTCTTAGCTCTGCCTTCTCTCTGAAACCTTGGAGCTTTGCCCTTGACTAGGTCGCTTACTCAGACTCTTCTCGCTGAGCATGTTATCCCTTTGGCTTCAACTTCTGAAGCCCGAGTTCCACAATCAAAACGAATGTTAAAAACTGACTCAGCAGAACTTAGCCTCCACATGTTCTCGCCAAAGCTTGACCACTCTAACACGTGTTTCGGGGGAGTTGGCCCCCCCCCATCACACCCACTATCCTTAGATGAACACGTTGCCGGCAGGCCATTCAGCCCTGTATCTCGGTGGTTCACCAGCACACCTGATACAAAGGACTGCAGATGCTCGAAAGCTGACATCAAAGCAGAAACTACCAGAAACACTCAGCAGGTCGGGCAGCATCTGTGGGGAGTGAAACAGAATGACGTCCACTCCATCCTGTCCACCTGGAAGATGGTGCCCTCATACGCCAGGATGCTGTTTATTGACCTCAGCTCAGCGTTTAATATGATCATCCCTCAGAAACTGGTGGGTAAACTGTCCTCGCTGGGTCTCAACACCCCTCTCTGTAACTGGATCCTGGACTTCCTGACAGAAAGGCCACAGTCGGTCCGAATTGGCAGAAACACCTCTCGCCCGTCGTGCTGAGGACCGGCTGCTCGTACTGATGAGGCGTAACTGCATAGCCCGATCCAGTTCAAACCGAATTATCAAGTTCGCTGACGTCGCAACAGAGGTCGGCCTCATCAACAACAACAACGCGTCGACGTGCGGAAAGGAAATAGAGCGGCTGGTAGAACAGCGCGAGCACAACAACTTGAGTCTCAACGCGGACAAGACCAAAGGGGTGATTATGGACTGTAGGAGGGGTGCAGGCTGACCACTCCTCTCTGCACATTCACGGCTCCTCCGTGGAGGAAGTTAGGAGCACCAAGTTTCTGGGAGTGCACATAACTGACGATCTCACCTGATCCCTCAATACCACCTCTTTGGTCAACAAGGTATCACTACTTACTGAGGATATTGAGGTGAGTGAGGCAGCCCCCTCATTTTTACAGGAGCCCTGACCAGCTGCATCTCCATCTGGTACAGGAATTGCAAGGCATCTGACCGCAAGTCCCTGCAAAGGATTGCGACGACTGCCGAGAGGGTCTCTTCCACCCATTAGAGATGTTTATCAAGAGCTGGGTCCTTATCATTGTCAATGATCCCTCCCATCCTGCAATCTCCTTGCCCCCCTACCATCAGGCAGGAGGTATTGTAGCATTAAGGCAAGGACTGTTAGAATGGGAAACAGCCTCTTCCCCCAGAAAGTAGGACTGCTGAACTCCCTGACACCACCCAGGTCTCATTGCATATGAAGCACTAGTAGCATTATACTGTTTTATCATATATGCACCTTATTATTTGTTAGTTTATTTGTGGTAATATTACTTTAATTGTTTATGTGTCTGTTGTGCAGCTTGGTCTGGAGGAACACACACACACACACACACACACACACACACACACACACACACACACACACACACACACACACACACACACACACACACACACACACACACACACACACACACACACACACACACCACCCCCCCCCCAATAATATTACCACAGATAAATTAACAAGTAATCAGGTGCATTTATAACACTAGTTAAAAAGTAAACCGTATACGTGATGAGACCTGGGAGGTGGCTGCTGAAGGGCTTGCTTCTCTGCTGTAGTGCTCTATAACTTTATAACTAACCCACAAAGGGCTGAGTTGCCCCACCTCTCAAAGCAACTCAAACCCAGTCAGGCGGCCTCTGTCTTGTTGCCACCAGCTCGTCAGCTCTCTCCATGCAAGAAGGAGCCAGCAGCAATCTGAAATCATTAAACAAAGCCATTAAAATTAAAGCTCTGCTTCTGAGCAGGTTGAAATATGAAGCAACTATTGCCTCCTTATCTCCAGCAATTAAGCTGCTGTTTGACGTGGTGCTTTGTTCAGTCTTTGATGTAGTGGCTGCTTCTGGACAGGCAGAGAGAGTGGACATTGTGAGCACTCTGTGGTACCTGTTGTACAAAACTCTCTGATAATCAGATAAGGGCAGAAAAGGCCCAGGTACAACAAAAAACAGCAAGCCAGGGCCAAAATCATGCCAGGGTTCCATTAATTTACTGCGCGCGAACTTTAATCCTCTTTATGTTGAGGCCTAAAGTGACTCACTAATATGTGGGGCCTACTGTAGCAGGCTTCTCCAAGGATGGCCAACTTCCCATCGGCTTGTATGTTCCTGAGATCCCGAGATTGATGCCGTCTGGATTTTAGCCATCTAGTACTTTGCTCCTGGTATGATCATCCGTGGTGGTGAGGTCGAGGGGAGGTTCCAGACAAAGAACGATCCAACCAAGACCTCAGCGGTGGAGATGACAGAAGGTGATGACACATCACAATAGCAGTGAAGGCGGAGGAAGGCTTCAGCAGTGAAGGGTCTCCAGTTGTCCTGAATTCCATACCACTGGACCCTGACCCCCATCGGTCAAGGAGTGTCTCTCCACACTAAACAAAGTCACACACAGGTGGTCTCCATTAAGGGAATCCTCTCTGACATCCCAGAGAATATGGGGATCCCAGAGCCGTGTGAGGTCCCACTGATAGACAACCCCTTAAGCAAACATCATACTCGACACAAGTAATCAAATTGCTACCAATATGGACTCCCTGGAAATGGCCAAGGAAGCTCATTCGTGCCTCCACTTCCTCGGAAGGCCAAGAAATTCGGCATGTCCCCACAGACCCTCACCAATATTTATGGATGCACCACAGGTAGCTTCCTAACTAGATGCAACCGCTCAGTACAGCAGCTACTCTGACTTTGACCACAAGGGACCACAGAGAGCGGTGGGCACAGCGCAGCACCTCACGGAAACCAGCCTCCCCTCCACGGACTCTGTCTACACTTCCTGCTGCCTCAGTAGAGTAGCCCACCCACCCTGGACGTTCTCTCTTCTCCCGCTTCTCGTCGGGCAGAGGATACAAAAGCACGTCCCACCAGACTCAAGGACAACTTCAATCCTGCTGTTAAAAGGATAGTGCCCTTGTATGATAAAACGGACACTTAGCCCCACAACCTACCTCGTTTTAACCATGCACCTTATTGTCTACCTGTATTGCACTTCTGCTACAACTGCAATATTTTATTTGACGGTAATGATTTGATCTGGTTAAACAGCGTGCAAGACAAGCTTTTCATTGTATGAGATAATCATAATGCTAATCTCACCTATAGAGCTCTTCTCATATAGACGATGTAGTTCAAAGTGCTTTACAATGGGGTGAAGTACAAACGTGAAAATAAAAGACAAAAGATGTTAGCTTTGAGCTAGTGTTTAAAAGTACCAACTAAGTCTGCATCCCTTATAGTTTTAGGCAGTGAATTCCACAGTTCTGGAGCGTAGTTCAAAAAAGCTGACCTGCCAATGATCTTTTGAGGGAGAATGTTTAAATTTAAGAGACCAGCAGACTGAGGACATGCATTTCAGGTGGGGGGGGGGGGGGACAGCTTAAAGGAGATGTACAGGTAACGTTCTTTTACACAGAGAGTGGCGGGTGCTTGGAATGGTCTGCTGGGAGTACTGGTGAAAGCAGACACAGTTGTGACATTCAGCAGGCTGTTTGAGACGTGAATAAGGAGGGAATCGGAATCAGAATCGGAATCGGAATCACCTCAGACAGAACATGCTGAAACTGGAGAGGGTTCAAAGGAGGGTCATGAAAATGATTCCAGGATTGAACAGCTTGTCATAAGCGGAGTGTTTAATGACTCTGGGCCTGTACTCACTGGAATTCAAAGAATGAGAGCTGACCATAAGACCATAAGATATAGGAGCAAAATTCCACTATTTCATCATGTCTGATCCAAGATTCCTGCCTTCTCCTGGTATCCCTTCATGCCCTGACCACTCAAGAACCTGCCAACCTCTGCTTTAAATGTACATAAAGACTTGGCGTCCACAGCTGCCTGTGGCAAAGAATTTCACAGATTCGCCACTCTCTGGCTAAAGAAATTCCTCCTCACCTCCATTCTGAAAGTACATCCCTCTATTTTGAGACTGTGATCTTAGACTCTCCCACAACAGGAAACATCCTCTCCACATCCACTCTATCGAGGCTTTTCACCATGTGATAGCTTTCAATGAGGTCACCTCTCATTCTTCTTAACTCCAGTGAATACAGGCCCAGAGCCCTCAGAGGCTCTTATGAGAAGCCATTCAATGCTGGAATCATTTTCTGTGAACCTCATTTGAACCCTCTCCAGTTTCAGCACATCCTTTAAAAGATAAAGGGTCCAAATCTGCTCACAGTATTCCAAGTCAGGCCTCACCAGTGCTTCATGAAGTTTCAACATTACATCCTTGCTTTTATATTCAAGTCTTTCTGAAACGAATGCTAACATCGCATTTCCCTTCCTCACCACCGACTCAACCTGCAAATTAACCTTCAGGGAATCCTGCACAAGGACTCCCAAGTCCCTTTGCTGCTCAATTTTTTGTATTTTCTCTCCATTTAGAAAATAGTCAACCTTTTCATTTCTTCTAACGAAGTGCACGACCATACACTTCCCGAAGCTGTATTCCATCTGCCACTTCCTTACCCATTCTTCTAATCTAAGTCCATCTGTAGCTCCTCTACTTCCTCAAAACTACCTGCCCCTCCACCTGTCTTCATATAATCTGAAAACTTTGCAACAAAACCATTAATTCCATCATCCAAATCATTGACATAGAACGGAAAAAGAATTGGTCCTCTGTGGAACACCACTAGTCACCGGCAGCCAGTCAGAAAAGGCTCCCTTTATTCCCACTCTTTGCCTCCTGCCAATCAGCCACTGCTTTATCCATGCTAGAATCTTTCCAGTAATACCATGGGCTCGTAGCATGTTAAGCAGCCTCATGTGGCACCTTGTCAAAGGCCTTCTGAAAATCCAAGTACACAACATCCACCGATTCTCCTTTGTCTATCCTGCTTGTTATTTCTTCAAAGAATTCCAACAGATTCCAACAGGGCCCTGGTGAGACCACACCTGGAGTATTGTGTACAGTTTTGGTCTCCAGGGTTAAGGAAGGACATCCTGGCTGTAGAGTAAGGGCAGCGTAGATTCACAAGGTTAATTCCTGGGATGTCCGGACTGTCTTACACAGAGAGGTTAGAGAGACTGGGCTTGTACACGCTGGAATTAAGGAGATTGAGAGGGAATCTGATTGCAACATATAAGATTATTAAGGGATTGGACAAGATAGAGGCAGGAAATATGTTCCAGATGCTGGGAGAGTCCAGTACCAGAGGGCATGGTTTGACTGGAGAGTTTAACATCGGTAGCTGAGCGAAGGGCGCTGAGTAGGCTACGGTCAATTATGGAAAACCCTGAACATCCTCTACATAGCACCATCCAGAGACAGAGAAGCAGTTTCAGCGACAGGTTACTGTCAATGCAATGCTCCTCAGACAGGATGAAGAGGTCAATACTCCCCAATGCCATTAGGCTTTACAATTCAACTGCCAGGACTTAAGAACTTTTTTTTTTTAAAGCTATTATTAATGCTTTTTGAGTTAGTGATTTAGATGCATATCATATTATTACTGAGTTAAGTATTGTATGTAAGGAGTTTTTGCTACAACAAGTGTATGGGACATTGGAAAAAATGTTGAATTTCCCCATGGGGATGAATAAAGTATCTATCTATCTATCTATCTATCTATCTAGAATAAGGGGTAGGTCATTTAGGACAGAGTTAAGGAAAAACTTCTTCTCCCAGAGAGTTGTGGGGGTCTGGAATGCACTGCCTCGGAAGGTAGTGGAGGCCAATTCTCTGGATGCTTTCAAGAAGGAGCTAGATAGGTATCTTATGGATAGGGGAATCAAGGGATATGGGGACAAGGCAGGAACCGGGTATTGATAGTAGATGATCAGCCATGATCTCAAAATGGCGGTGCAGTCTCAAAGGGCTGAATGGTCTACTTCTGCACCTATTGTCTATTGTCTATTTCTCAGGCAAGATTTTACCTTGAGGAAGCCATGCTGACTACGGCCTACTTTATCCTGTGCCTCCGAGTATCCTGAGGCATCAACCTTAATCATCAACTCCAACATATTCCTAACCACTGGGGTCAGACTACCTGAGCTACAGTTTCCTTTCTTCTGCTTCTCTCCCTTCTTGAAGAGTGGGATAACATTTGCAATTTTCCAGTCTTCCTGTACCATTCCAGAATCTAGTGGTTTTTGAAAGATCATTACTAATGCCTCCACAATCTCTTCAGCCACCTCTTTCAGAACCCTGGGGTGTTCACCACCTGGTCCAGGTGACTTATCTACCTTCAGACCTTTCAGTTTCTCAAGAACTTTCTCTCTAGTTATGGTAACTTCACACACTTTCTGTCCACTGACATCTGGAGCTTCCACTATAGTGCTAGTGTCTTCCACAGCGAAGACTAATGCAAAATACTTATTCAGGTCATCTGTTATTTCATTGTCCCCCCCTTACTACCTCTCCAGCATCATTTTCTAGTGGTCCAATATCCACTCTCCCCTCTCTTTTACACTTTATACATCTGAAGAAACATTTGGTATTGCTGTATTCTATCTTTACCTTCTTAATGGCTTTTTAGTTGCCTTTGGCTGGTTTTTAAAAGCTTCCCAATCCTCTAACTTCCCACAATTTTTGCTCAATTATATGCCCTCTCTTTTGCTTTTATGTTGGCCTTGGCTCCTCTTGTTAGCCATGACTGTGTCATCTTCCCTCTAGAATACTTCTTCCTCTTTGGGATGTATATACCCTGTGCTTCTGAATTGCTTCCAGAAATTCCAGCCATTGCTGATCTGCCGTCATCCCTGCCAGTGTTCTTTTCCAATCAATTCTGGCCAGCTCCTCTCTTATGCCTCTGTAATTATCTTTACTCCACCGTTAGAATGATAAATCTGACTTTAGCTTCTCCTCCTCAAATTTCAGAGTGAATTTGATCATATTATGATCTCTTTCCCCTAAGGGTTCTTTTACTTTAAGCTCTGTAATCAATTCTGGTTCGTTTCACAACACCCAATCCAGAATAGCTTACCCTCCAGTGGGCTTAACCACAAGTTCCTCTAAAAAGCCATCTCGTAGGTACTCCATTAATTCCCCCTCCTGTAATCCAGCACCAAGCTGATTTTCCCAATGTACCTGCATATTGAAGTTCCCCCTTGACTATTGTAACATTAACCTTTTGGCATGCATTTTTCTATCTCCCATTGTGATTTGTCGGCCACATCCTTACTCCTGTTTGGGGGTCTGTATACAACTCCCATCAGAGTCTTTTGCATTTCCTTAGCTCTATCCACAATGATTCCACACTTTACGACCCTATGTCACCTCTTTCTAATGATTTGATTTCATTTTTAACCAACACGCTCTCTGCCTTTCAATACATTGTGTATCATCGGACATTAAACTCCCTGCTATAATCTTTCAACCATGATTCTGCGATGCCTACAACATCATACTTGCCAATCTGTAACTGCTGCAAGTTCATCGACCTTATTCCATACACTGGGCACATTCAGATACAACACCTTCAGTCCTGCATTCACCTTTTCGACTTTGTCCACCGTTTACATTGCAACTCATCCTGCTCACTGCAATTCTGCCCCATCATTGGCCTCTGCTTGTTACACGTTGCCTCCGTTTGTAAACCAGCTGCCTCAATTTCAGTATCGTTGTCTGCCTTTCCTAAGATGCTTCTTGCATTTAACTGTAGGCACCATGAGTACACCAGTCGCACCATGCTCAACCTTTTGATTCCTAACTTGGTCTGAAGTCTTACCAACATCTGCCTCCACAGCCTCTCCACTAACTGTTCTGGTACTCTGGTTCCCATCCCCCTGCATCTCTAGTTTAAACCCCACCGTGCAGCATTAACAAACTTTCCCACTGAGATATTAGTCCCACACCAGTTCAGGTGCAATCTGTCCCTTCTGTACAGGTCCCACCTTCCCTGGAAGAGAGCCCGATGATCCAAAACTCTTATGCCCTCCCTCCTGCACCAACTCCTTAGCCACGTATTAGACTGTGTAATCCTCCTAGTTCTAGCCTCACTAGCACATGGCACGGGTAGCAATCCTGAGATCACAACCCTAGAGGTCCTGCCCTATAACTTAGCACCCAACTCCCTGAACTCTCTATGCAAAATCTCAACACTAGTCCTACCAATTGGTACCTACATGGACCATGACTTCTGGCTGTTCACCCTCCCACGTAAGAATGCTGAGGACCCAATCCGAGATATTCCAGGGCCTGCCACCCAGGAGGCAACATACCATCCGGGAATCTCATTTTTGCCCACAGAATCTCCTATCTGCTCCCTAACTAACAAACCCTCTATCACACAGTTTACCTCTTCTTTCTCTTCCCTTCTGAGTCTCAGAGGCAGATTCAGTGTGAGAGACACACCACCGGGACATTCCTCTGTTAGATCATCCCCCGACAGTATCTAAAGTGTTGTTGAGTACCTGTTGTTGAGGGGAATGGCCACAGGGGTACTCTACACTGGCTCCTTCACCCCTTTCCCCTTCCTGACTGTCACCCCGTTTCCTGTGTCCTGCAGCCTGGGTGTAACTACCTCTCCCCGTGCTCTCTCTATCACCCCTTCACCCTCCCGAATGATCCAGAGTTCATCCAGTTCCTTCTCCAACTCCTTAACGCGGTTTGTTGGAAACGGCCGCTGGATGCACTTCTCACAGTTGTAGTCATCAAGTGGGCTCCTTGCCTTCCCACATCCCACAGTAGGAACATTTCACTATCTTGCCTTTCGTCCCTACTGTCCAGATATAAAGAAGAGAAGAAAAAATTTTTAGCTTTTCTTTCCTCTGCTTTCTCTGAGCGAAGCCTCTCTTCACTGAAGCCTCGAAGAGCTAAAGCCTTAAGCTCACCACTCAGACTATGTCCACTCAGACGATGGCCGCTGAACTTGCCCCTGCCTTCCTTTAACTTGCTCTTACTAATCAATCCCGCGCCGAATGGTCGCTGGTCAAAGCTCTACAATGCTGCCGTGACCCGCTCCTGCCTTTTATCGTCGAGCAGCGGAACTGATTGATGTTCCCTCCTCTCCAAACTTCCAATGTCCGGATTGACCTCTTTGAAACCTATCAAATCTTGAAAAGCCTCGATAGAGTCAACGTGGAGAGGATATGCCCTACGGGGAGAGAGCACAGGACAAGAGGACACAACTCAGAGTAGAGGGGCATCCTTTTAGAAGTCCCTGGTTGTCCACTCTACATATGCCTCTTATCCTCTTGTACAACTCTAACAAGTCACCTCTCACCCTCCTTCACTGCAAAGAGAAAAGCCCTAGCTCACTCAAGCTACCCTCATAAGACACATTCTGTAATCCAGGCAGCATCCTACTAACTCTCTCTGCACCCTTTCTAAAACTTCCTTCTCTCAACTAAGGTTCTAAACTGGCTTCAATCTCAACTGTCTCAACTGTCATACTCCTTGCATTAGAATAAAAACACTTCAAATCACAGTCAGATTTATTATCACTGAATCTTGCTCCACCCCTTTTGTTCAGAATTTGAATAAAGTTTATGTTTACTGACTTCCAATATGTGATGTAAAGTTTGTTGTTTTGCTACAGGAGTACAGTGTAAAGACATAAAATTAATCTAAATTACAAATTATAATGCAGACTGAAAGGAATAGTGAGGTAGAATTCAGAATCAGGTTTAATATCACCGGCATATGTCGTGAAATTTGTTGTTATGCAACAGCACATTGCAATGCACAATAATAAAAGCTGTGAATTGCAATAAGTATATATTTTTTTAAAGTAAAATTAAGTAGTGCAAAAACAGAAATTAAAAAATAGTGAGGTAGTATCATGGGTTCAATGTCCATTCAGAAATCTGATGGCAGAGGGGAAGAAGCTGTTCCTGAAGCATTGAATGTGTGTCTTCAGGCTCCTGGACCTCCTCCTTGATGGTAGCAATGAGAAGGGGGCATGGCCTGGGTGATGGGCGTCCTTAATGATCGATGCCACATTTTTGAGGATTCAGGGATTCATAGACCATTTGAAAATTTAATGGCAAAGGAGAATCTGTGTCTCTGTGTGCATGTGTATCTGTGTGTGTGTTTGTTTGTATGTATGTGCATGCATATCTATTTGCGTGTGTGTGTTTATGTATTAGTGTATATTATGTGGATTTGTGCATGTGTTTGTACGTGTTTATTTCTGTGTTCTTTGCTCGTTTTTGCCCTTTGTCTGTTTGTTCTTTCCTTTGCATGTTGGGTGTTTGATGCTTTTATCTTTGAACGAGTTCTATGGTTTTCTTTGTTTTGTGGCTGTCTGTGGGAAGACGAATCTCAGGGTTGTATACTGCACACAGCCATTGATAATAAATACTTTGAATCTTTATGTGTGTGTATACGTGCGAATGTGTGTGTGCATTTTTGTGTGTGAATGCAGTGTGGTTTGCATGTGCATGTGTGCAGTCTTGTGACTGTGTGTATCTACCTATGCGTATATGTGTGAAAGTGTGTGTAAGTGTGTGCATATGCATTTGTGAGTCTGTGTGTATGTGTATTTATGAATGTGTGTATTTGTGTGTGAACATGCGTGTGCCCAAGGGGACATTTGGGCACCACGTGAGCTGGGTGCTGTCTCCCTTGTGACCACGTGTGCAGCAGTAATGTCCATGCTGGTGGAGGAGGGGCCCTGTGACAGAGCACAGCGCTCCGCAGACAACCCTTATCAAATTACAATGAGCCAAAGTGCTTTTCAGGTGAATTAGAAGCTAAATGGAGTAAATTGGAAAGATTTGGGACAAGTTATTGCAGCTAAAAGCTTCCACTATCGGGAGCAAGGAGATAAGGAGAGAGCTGTGTTCAACAGAAAAGCAATCGATTTTTAATGGGCGATGTTTATTAATAATTCATACTAATTAAACATCTGTTTGCATTAATTTTCTGTGCTTTAATTTACAATCGCTGACTTTGCTGAGTCCTCTGAAAGTGTGATTTGTGATCCTGCACTGACAGAGCTTGGCTTTCTTTACACTACAATCCTCGCCACTCCCTCCGACTGTCCAGTGCATCAACGAGCTGCTGAACGATGAAGGCTTCACACACAAGCAACTCCTGGAAATGACAAGTAACCACGCAAACACTAGGCAGTCAAGGAGAAAAATACTTGATTTGTATTTATTTATTTATAAATAGTTATGTGTGAAAATCTTAGACACATATACTACATAGTTAGGGTGTCCAAGACTTTTGCACAGGACTGTATTTGTAAACATGGAGCAGAGAGCGAGTTTGTAAATCTGGTGAGAGCAAAGGATGTTGGGAATGGTGAGGGTAGAGCATTGTGGGGTGGGGAGGGGTGTGGGACGGGAGGCAGGGAAGAAGTGCCAGAGGTAGGGGTTGGCACAGGTGCAGATACACCCAGCCCCGAGACTCCAGGCAAGGAAATTTGATTCCAAACAATTAGTTTATCAATTATTACAGAATGTCTCACTGGTGCTTCCTGTTCCCTTTCCCTTTCCCAACCATGATTCACCTCTCCCTGCCACCTTCCCACTCTCAGTCCTCAACAGAGACCTACATCAGAATCAGGTTTATCATCACTCACATATTTCATGATTTTTTTTTAGCAACAGCAGCAGTAGTAGTACAGTGCAATACATAAAATTTCTACAGAACCGTCTTAGGCACCCTAGCTATATATATGTCCCATCATCCTTTGCTCCCGCCAGATTTACAAACTCACTCTCCACTCCACATTGACAAGTAAATATTGTGCAAAAGTCATAGGCTCCCTAGTTTTATATATGTTGTGTTTTCAATATTTCAGTAATATGAGTAGTATTCTAAATACGGTGGTTGAATAAGCATTCTTGTTCTTTAAGTAATTCATTACAGGTTATATGTACAAACAAGTGAATTGTATATGTCATCACTACCACGTGATACGCCGTGCCTCATTTAAAGTAAACACGAAGTTAGACTCACGTTTCGGACCCCTGTGTCTTCCTTTGAATTAGGTTAATGTTTTAAAGTTACATTAGCATTGAGGTGTTTTAAAATGAACCCGAGATGGCTAACACCCTACTGAAGCGCAGCGAGACGTTCAAACTAAAAAAAAAATGGAACGGGGAATGGCTAGAAAGAAACACAATCCAGCCCGTGCAGATACTGTCAAGTTTTTAAAAAGGCAGGTAACAGAATAATTCATGACTTCATGAAGAATGAGTAACGTTAGGGTGATAATAATCATCACAAAAGAGCAGAATGGCTGGTCACAACGGAAAGGCTGGTGCATTTCATTCCAGTAGAAATAACTGGCTCATGTATACTGAGCTAATTGAACAGTATTTTCAAGCAAATGAAATAGTCAATGAGAAAACAGTACTGATTTTGCTGAGTGCACTGGGTTTAAAGGCATAAAATTTGTTTCAAAGTTTAACTGCTCCCATCAAACCAGCAGAAATCACCTTTGCTAATATTGTTAAAGTAATGCAGGAACTTTTAAAACTGAAACTATGGTTGTTTGCTAAGTGCTTTAGGTTTCATAAGCAGAATCAAAAAGAAGGGGAGTCCATTTCAGAATACGTGGCTGAATTGAAAAGATTCTCTGAGCATTGCCAACTTGTTAATGGGCTTAATGATGCAGAGGGATCATTTAATTTGTTGGATCTTACAAGAAAGCATTCAAAAACGGCTCCTATCTGAAGCACAACTTACATTTTAAAAAAGCAGTTGAAATCGCTGTATCAATGGAAAACACAGACAGAGACGCAATTGAGTTGCAGTCTGGAATGAAAGTGAGCGTGAACAAAATTGTAGCATCTATATGGATGCCTGCATGGCTAAACAAGTTATGCTACCGTTGTGACACGGGCTGACAAACTTTACTTTTACTTTACTTTTATTGTCACCAAACAATTGATACTAGAGTGTACAATCATCACAGCGATATTTAATTCTGCGCTTCGCACCCCCTGAAGTACAAATTGAAGTAAATATAATAAAAAATTAAATTATAAATCATAATTAGAAAATAGAAAAGGAAAAGTAAGGTAGTAGGTAAGTAAGACCAGACCAATGGAGGTTTCAAGGCAAAACTTGTAGAAAAAGTAACAAAATAGGACACATACAAAGAGCATGTCAGGTAGATGAAAATAAATAGACTGCACAGGGAAGAGAAAAAGATAAAAAGTCAGGTTGCAGTTTCAAAACGAGCACTAATCTGTATGCTATTGATGAAAAATCTGATAATGACGAGACTAAAGCAGGACTGCGTGGCCTTGAGAATTACAGTGAAAACTAGCAATAGACAAGCAATATGGTTTACACCAGAAGCAAACGGCTAATTAATTAAAATAGAATTGGACACTGGCTCAGCTGTTTCAGTCATTCCACAAAATGAGTTTCAACGGCATTTCGAAGATACTGAACTGAAGTCTGAAGATATCCAACTAAGAACTTATACTGAAGAAAAGATAACTCGTGTGGGAATAACATCTGTAACTATGAAAAACAGCAACCAGCAAGTCCCATTGAGTTTGTATGTGGTAAAAACGGGAGGACCAGCATCGCGGCGATGTGTATGGCTGAGACAGTACAATTTGATTGGAGATCAGACAGACAGATAGACATACTTTATTGATCCTGAGGGAAAATGGGTTTCATTACAGTCGCACCAACCAAGAATAGTGTAGAAATATAGCAATATAAAACCATAAATAATTAAATAATAATAAGTTAATTATGCCGTGGAAATAAGTCCAGGACCAGCCTATTGGCTCAGAGTGTCTGACACTCTGAGGGAGGAGTTGTAAAGTTTGATGGCCACAGGCAGGAATGACTTCCTATGACGCTCAGTGTTGCATCTCGGTGGAATGGGGCTCTGGCTGAATGTACTCCTGTGCCTAACCAGTACATTATGGAGTGGATGGGAGTCATTGTCCAAGATGACATGCAACTTGGACAGCATCCTCTTTTCAGACACCACCGTCAGAGAGTCCAGTTCCACCCCCACATCATCACTGGCCTTACAAATGAGTTTGCTGATTCTGTTGGTGTCTGCTACCCTCAGCCTGCTGCCCCAGCACACAACAGCAAACATGATAGCACTGGCCACCACAGCCTCAAAGAACATCCTCAGCATCGTCCGGCAGATGTTAAAGGACCTCAGTCTCCTCAGGAAATAGAGACGGCTCTGACCCTTCTTGTAGACAGCCTCAGTGTTCTTTGACCAGTCCAGTTTATTGTCCATTCGTATCCCCAGGTATTTGTAATCCTCCACCATGTCCACACTGACTCTTTGGATGGAAACAGGGGTCACCGGTGCCTTAGGCCTCCTCAGGTCCACCACCAGCTCCTTAGTCTTTCATTCATCATTTGCATATCACATCTCCTACAATAAAGTCAACTGAGGGCAAATTAAGAAAGGTACTGGACGATGCCAAAACTGTCACCATGAACCTTTGCCCAAATGAAGACGATCAGGTGTTGGCGCCACCCTCTGTGCCTCTGCTTGGAAAGCATATTGGACCAGGCAGGACCATGCAGCTCAGGGGAAGCGTAACGGTGATGAAAGCAGTGATCTGACTACAACACTTTTCGTAGGCAATATACCTGAGAAACAGACAGTGGCTTGCAAAATGTGGTTTTGGTTTTAAACTGGAAGATAATTCAAGGGGCTTCAGGAAAGTTGCAAGCATTCGGCTTGTGTGTGTATAAAGAACCAGAATCTACTCTGTCTGCATTAAGATTATTGCATGAACTTCAAGTGGGAGACAGAAAGCTGCTTGTAAAAGTAGATGCCAAGACCAAAACCCAGCTGGATGAATGGACGGCCAAAAAGAAAGGAGTCAAAGGAGATACAAAAGCTGAGGATTCATCAGATAATGTTGTGGATGAGGAAACCAAGAGGAGAGATCAGGTCGTAAAGGAAGCAATAGAAGGATTAATAAGGGAATTCTCCAGTGAGGTAAATGCACCTTCCCAATATCAATATTTGAGTAATCTTTCAAATATATTGTTTGAGTGAGCATTCTTGCTCTTTAAGTAATTCATTATGGTTTATATGTATAAATACATGAATTGCATATGTCATCACACTACCATGTGATGTGATAAAAGTAAACACAAAGTTAGATTCACATTTCAAACTTCTGTATCTTCCTTTGAATTAGGTTAATATTTTGAATTTACAAAACTTAACAATCTGTGCCCAAGACTTTTGCACAGTACGGTAAAGTAGAAGGAAGTGAAGAGAAGCGGTGGATGAAGAGCTGACAAGATGACAGGAGGATCCATTTGATGAGGGGAGATCGGTGCACAGAGAAGTCAAACCCAAAGCCAAAGTAAATTATCACCAAAGTCAACATATACACCGTGAGAGTTATTTTCTTGCAGGTGTTTACAGGAAAATAAAGAAATATAACAGAATTTATTTAAAGACTATACATAAACAAAAACTCTGGTTCAGGAGCCTGATGGTTGAAGGGTAATGACAGTTCTTGAACCTAGCAGTGTGGCTCCTAAGGTCTTTTGCATCTCCTGAACCTCCTGCCTAAAGGTAGCAGTGAGAAGAGAGCATGGCCTGGATGGTGTGGATCTTTGATGATGGAGAGAGGGAATGACAACAGACCTGGGAGATGATCGGAGGAGGCGGCAATGGGCCTTCATTGAGCACCTGCCTAAGGGAGAGTGTCTAGAATTGGAGGGCGCAGGTTTAAGGTGAGAGGGGCAAAATTTAAAGGAGATTTGAAGGGTAAATCATTCACCCAAAATGTGATGAATGTGATGGAACGAGCTGCCAGAGGAGGTGGTGGAACCAGATACAATTACATTAGATTAATTGTATGTCCATAGAGTGATGCTGGGCACAGGAGTGGTTGCTAGGCAAAGGAATGTCTGTACATAAGGTGATTCTGACAGGAGATGATAAAGTAGTGGTGGTTGGGGATGTGGAGGGTGGGTTAGTTGTTGGAGGTGTTGATCAGCCTTACTGTTTGGGGAAAGAAACTGTTGTTGAGTCTGGTGGTTCTGGTGTGGAAAATACACAGCTTCCTCCCTGCTGGGAGTGGGGCAAACAGTATGTGAGCTGGGTGGGTGGGATCCTTTGTGATATTGCTCTGAGATGGACCATTCAGTCCTGTGCTGTACAACTTGATAATTCCATGGCGGATACCTGGGATCAGCTGAGGACAGAAACTGACTATTCACCCTCCACACCAACTCACCGCCCACACCAACTCACCTCCCACACCAACTCATCTCCCTCACCAACTCACCTCCCACACCAACTCACCTCCCACAACAACTCACCTCCCACAACAACTCACCTCCCACATCAACTCACCTCCCACACCAACTCACCTCCAACACCAACTCACCTCCCACACCTATTCACTTCCCACACCAAATCAACTCCCACACCACTTCACATTCCACACCTCTTCATTTCCCACATCAATTCACCTTGCACACCAATTCCACCAGCCAGAAGCTGGTGAATCTGTGGAATTCATTGCCATGGGCAAGTATGGAAGACAAGTCATTGGGTATAGTTAAGGTACAGGTTCTTGATTATTCAGGTTATCAAATAGCTCATTTAGCCAGAAGGACCTGTAACTGTGCCGTATAAGACCATCAGACCATAAGATATTGAAATAAGTTGAATTGAATTTACTTTATTAGTTACATCCTTCATGTACATGAGGAGTAAAAATCTTTATGTTATATCTCCGTCTAAATGTGCAATGTGCAATTTATCACAACTTATAATAAATAATATGCACATCAGGACAGTCAATATATCATAGAAATACAATTGTATCAGCATGAATTAATCAGTCTGATGGCCTGGTGGAAGAAGCTGTCCCAGAGCCTGTTGGTCCTGGCTTTTATGCTGTGGTACCATTTCCCAGATGGTAGCAGCTAGAACAGTTTGTTGTTGGGGGTTTCAGGTCCCCAATGATCTTATGGGCCCTTTTTACACACCCGTCTTTGTAAATGTCCTGAATAGTGGGAAGTTCACATCTATAGATGTGCTGGGCTATCCGCATTACTCTCTGCAGAGTCCTGGGATTAAGTGAGGTACAGTTCCCATACCAGGCAGGATGCTCTCAATTGTGCCCTGTAGAAAGTTATTAGGATTTGAAGGGCCCATACCAAACTTCCTCAACTGTCTGAGGTGAAAGAGGTGCTGTTGTGAGCAAAATTAGGCCATTTGGCCCATCAAGTCTGCTCCACCATTTCATCATGGCTGATCCATTTTCTCTCTGAGTCCCAATCTCCTGCCTTCTCCCCATATCCCTTCATGCCCTGACCAATCAAGAATTTATCAAGCTCTGCCTTAAATATACATAAAGACTTGGCCTCCACAGCTGCCTGTGGCAAAGAATTCCACAGATTCAACACTCTTCGCTAAAGAAGTACCTCCTCATCTCCATTCTAAAAGGACATCCCTCTATTCTGACCTCTAGTCTTAGACACAAAACCACAGGGAACGTCCTCTCCACATCCACTCTATCAAGGCCTTTCATCATTCGATAGGTTTCAATGAGGTCACCCCTCATTCTTCTGAATTCTAGTGAATACAGGCCCAGAGCTAGTCTTCATATGAAGACAAGCCGTTCAATCTTGGAATTATTTTTGTGAACCTCCTTTTCTCGTCTCCGGTTTTAGCACATCCTTTCTAAGATCAGGGGCCCAGATCTGCTGACAATACTCCAAGTGAGGCCTCAGTGCTTTATCAAATCTCAACATTGCATCCTTACTTTTATGTCTAGTCCTCTGGAAATGAATGTTAACATCCCATTTGCCTTCCTCACCACAGACTCAAACTACAGATTAAACCTTAGGGAATCCTTCATAAGGACTCTCAAGTCCCCTTGCACTTCAGGTTTTTTTTTGTACTTTCTCTCCATTTAGAAAATAGTCAACCCTTTCATTTCTTTTAGATAGATAGATAGATACTTTATTCATCCCCATGGGGAAATTCAACTTTTTTCCAATGTCCCATACACTTGTTGTAGCAAAACTAATTACATACAATACTTAACTCAATAAAAAAAATATGATATGCATCTAAATCACCATCTCAAAAAGCATTAATAATAGCTTTAAAAAGTTCTTAAGTCCTGGCGGTAGAATTGTAAAGCCTAATGGCATTGGGGAGTATTGACCTCTTCATCCTGTCTGAGGAGCATTGCATCGATAGTAACCTGTCGCTGAAACTGCTTCTCTGTTTTACCAAAGCGCATGACCATACACTTCCCAACACTGTATTCAATATTTCTCTGCCCATTCTCCTAATCTGTCTATGTCCTTCTGTAGCCTCTCCACTTCCTCAAAACTACCTGCCCCTCCACCTATTTTTGTATCGTCTGCAAACTTTGCAACAAAGCCATCAATTCCATCATCGAAATTTTCAAAGTATGGTGCTTCAGGAAGGCAACATCCATTACCATGGACCCTCATCTCCAGGACATGCCCTCTTCTCATTGTTACCATCAGGAAGAAGTAGAGAAGCCTGAAGACACACACTCAGCGATTCAGGAACAGCTTCTTCCCCTCTGGCATATGATTTCTAAATGGACATTGAACCCAGGAACACCACCTCATATTTTAAATTATATATTATTTCTGTTTTTGCACTATTTCAATCTATTCAATATACAAATACATACTTACTGTAATTGATTTTCTATATTAATATATATTGCATTGTACCGCTGCTGTCAACAAATTTCATGTCACATGCCAGTGGTAATAAAACTGATTCTGATTCTGATCCAAATCATTGACATATAATGTAAAAAGAATCGGTCCCAACACAGACCCCTGTGAAACACCACTAGTCACCAGCAGCCAAACAGGAAAAGGCTCCCTTTATTCTCACTCTTTGCCTCCTGCCAATCAGCCACTGCTTTATCCATGCTAGAATCTTTCCTGTAATACCATGGGCTCGTAGCTTCTAAAGCAGCCTCATGTGTGGCACCTTGTCAAAGGCCTTCTGAAAATCCAAGTACACAACATCCACCAATTCTCCTTTGTCTATCCTGCTCGTTATTTCTTCAAAGAATTCTAACAAATTAGTCAGGCAAGACTTTCTCTTGAGGAAACCATGCTGACTATAGCCTATTTTATCATGCGCCTCCAAGTACTCAAAAACACATCCTTAGCAATCAACTTCAACATCCTCCCAACCACTAACTACCCTACAATTTCCTATTACTGCCTCTCTCCCTTCTTGAAAAGTGGAGTGACGTTTTCAATCTTCCAGTCTACCAGAACCATTCCAGAAACTAGTGATTTTTGAAAGATCATTACTAATGCCTCCTCAATCTCTTCATCCACCTCTTTCAGAACCCTGGGGTGTACACCATCTGGTCAAGGGGACTTATCTACCTTCAACCTTTCAGTTTCCCAAGAACCTTCTCTCTAGATGTGGCAACTTCACACATTTCATACCCCCTGTCACCTGCAACTTCCACCATACTGCTAGTGTCTTCCACAGTGAAGATTAATACAAAATGCTTATTCAGTTCGTCCACAAGTTCCTTTTTCCCATTACTACCTCTCCAGCATCATTTTCCAGCGGTCCAATATCCATTCTCACCTCTCTTTTACATTTTGTGTATCAGAAGAAATTTTTAGCATCTTCTTAATATTATTGCCATCTTTCGTATTCCATCTTTACCTTCTTAGTAACTTTTTAGTTGCCTTCTGTTGGTTTTTAAAAGTTTCTCATTCCTCTAGCTTCCCACTAATTTTTGCTTTATTATATGTCTTCCCTTTGGCTTTTATGTTGGCTTTGACTTATATTGTTAGCCACGGTTGAGTCATCTTGCCTTTAAAATACTTCTTCCTCTTTGGGATATATATATCCTGTGCCTTCTGAATTGCTTCCAGAGATTCCAGCCATTCCAGCTATGCCGTCATCTCTGCCAGTGTTCTTTTCCAATCTATTCTGACCAACTCCTCTCTCATGCCTCTGTAATCCCCTTTACTCCACTGTGATACTGATACATCTGACTTCAGTATCCCCTTCTCTAACTTCAGGATTAAATTAATCATAAGCCTGATTCTGATTCCGATGCTATGGCTACTGATCCCCTAAGGGTTCTTTTACCTTAAGATCTCTAATCAATTCCAATTCATTGCACAACACCCAGTCCAGAATAATTGATTCCATAGTGGACTCAGCCATGAGCTGCTCTGAAACACCAATCTTGTAGGCATTCTATTAATTTCCCCTCTTGGAATCCAGCACCAACCTGATTTTCCCAATCTACCCTGCGTATTGAAATCCTCCATGACTATTGTAATATTGCTCTTTTCTCATGCGTTTTCTATCTCCCATTGTGATTTGTAGTCCACATCCTCACTACTGTTTGGGGTCTGTATACAACTCGCATCAGGGTCCTTTTACCCTTGCAGTTCCTTAACTCTATCCACAATGATTCAACACCTTCTGACCCTATGTCACCTCTTTCTAATGATTTGATTTCATTTTTTACTAACAGAGCCATGCCATCCCTTCTGCCTTCCTGCCTGTCCTTTTGATACAATGTGTATCCTTGGAGATTAAATCTTCTTTCAACCATGATTCTGTGATGCCCACAATGTCATACATGCCAATCTGTAACTGTGCTGCAAGTTCATCTATATTCCATATAATACGCACATTCAAGCATAACACCTTTAGTCCTGTATGAACCCTTTTCAATCTTGTCTGCCTTTTACGTTGCAACTCATCCTGTTAACTGTAGTTTGACTCCAAATTAAACACAGAACACTGCCTAGGAACAGACCCTTGGTCCACAATGTCTGTTCCAACTCTACTTAACTTCTCTATCTCCTCATATTTTTATGAACCTGTTAATCTTCCTGTCTCTGAAACTCCAGAGAAGATCATCCACATTTTGGACAACTTGTCTCTATCTTTGGGTTCACATCCACTGCTCTCCCTTCTAACCTATCACCTTTCATTGTACTCTTGATGGTGGTGATTTTTATACCACAAGATCCACTGTATCACAAATCCAGACATTTCAGTTTTAATCCAGATTCTGTTATTTGTCAAGTTTAAGTTCACTAATGGAATGGACTTGATTCACAAGAGCACTACAGCACAGAAACAAGCTATTTGGCCCATGTAGTCCATGCCAAACTGTTATTCTGCCTTGCTGCATCAGCCTGCACCTGGACCATACCCCTCATACCCCTCATACCCCTCCAATCCATGCACCTATCCAAGTTTCTCTTAAATGTTGAAATCAAACCCACACCAATTGGACTGATCTCTCTAGAAATTTGCTCTGGATCTCTAGATTGGTTGTCATGTCAACCAGTAACAGCACAATGGTTACATGATAGCCAGTCTAGATGTGTTGGGCTGAGGGGCCTGTTTCTGAGCTCTATGGCCCCATAACTATGGTTACCATGAGAGGAATATTTTACATTGGAAAAAAATGTCAACAGATACACTCAAAAACTTCTATAGTTATACTGTGGAGAGCTTTCTGACAGGCTGCATCACTGTCTGGTATGGAGGGGCTACTGCACAGGACTGAAAGAAGCTGCAAAGGGTTGTAAATCTAGTCAGCTCCATCTTGGGCACTAGCCTACAAAGTACCCAGGACTTCTTTAGGGAGCAGTGTCTCAGAAAGGCAGTATTCATTATTAAGGACCTCCAGCACCCAGGGCATGCCCTTTTCTCACTGTTACCATCAGGTAGGAGGTACAGAAGCCTGAAGGCACACGCTCAGCAATTCAGGAACAGCTTCTTCCCCTTTGCCATCCGATTCCTAAATGAACATTAAAGCTTTGGACACTACCTCACTTTTTTTAATATACAGTATTTCTGTTTTTGCACACTTTAAAAAATCTATTCAATATACACAATTGATTTACTTGTTTATTTATTATTATGTTTTATTTTATCTATTATTTTTTTTTCTTTCTCTTCTAGATTGTGTATTGCATTGAACTACTGCTAAGTTAGCAAATTTCATCAGTTAATCACTGGTCACACACCAGTGATAATAAACCTGATTCTGATTGTGAAAATGGAGCGAAGCCAGGAGAATTTGAAGAAGTGTTACAGGTGTATGCTCAGGAGATGCCCACAAAATATAGGAGCAGAATTTGGCCATTTGGCCCATCATGTCAGCTCCATCATTCAATCATGGCTGGGGTTCTATTTTTGTCAATTCCATTCTCCTGCCTTCTCCCTGTAACCTTTAACCACTGGTCAAGAACATAGCAATTTCTGTTTTAAATGGACCCAGTGACTTGCCCCATCATTAAAATGTTCCCACAGCTATTGGGCTCACATTCAAGGGCTGTTCATCTCATGTTTTCAATATTTATTTCTTATTTATTTATTATGCTCTGTTGTGTTCGATGTGCAGGGGCTCTGGACTATATACGTGTATATTCTGTGCCGTTGTATTTTACTGATATTCTATGTGTGTTTGTTGTCTTGTGTGTGTGATGACTGGGCCTCAGGCCGCGGTGTCGCCTGGTGGAGGGGGCGCGTCAGGGCTCGTGGACTCCACCGGGTTCGATGTGGTGCGGCTTCCAGGCTGGAGTCGGTGCCGCCACCCCCAGTGTTCAATGGCGCGGGTTTTGGACTCTTATTGCGTGATTGTGATACCATTTGTGCTTGCTATCCCGTGTGTGCTTTGTGCCGTGTGTGACTCTCGGTTCTGTGTTTTGCACCTTGACTCCAGAGTAATGCTGTTTCATCTGGCTGCATTCGTGAGTATAGTTAAATGAAAATTAAACTTGAATTGAATTGGATTATTATCTCTTTCTTTTTGTTTTGCAGTTTGTTGTCTTCTGCACTCTGGTTGAACGCCCAAGTTGGGCAGTCTTTCATTGATTTTGTTATTGTTATTATTCTAAAGATTTATTGACTATGCCCACAAGAAAATGAATCTCAAGATATGGTGACATACATGTACTTTGATAATAAATTTACTTTGAACTTTTGAACTTTGACTTAGCCTCCACTGCCCTCTGTGGCAATGAATTATACAGATTTACCACCCTGTGGCCAAAGAAATTCCACCACCTCTCGGTTCTAAATGGACGTCCCTTTCTTCTTGAGCTTAATATTGGGTGTCAACTCACCCAGTCGCCCATCTTTACATTCATCTATTTCCCTAACCCCTTTAACTTCCTCTGGGTCCATACCCCAGTAGTTTCAATTCAACATGTTCACCATCACAGTGAAAGCACCCTTCCCCATCTTTGAGCCAGAATCAGAATCAAGTTTATTATCACTGACTTGTATCATGAAATTTGTTGTTTTGTGGCAGCAGTAAAGCGTAAGACATAAAAATTAACTATAAATTACAAAAAAATCCCCCACCATCTTGGCCATCATCAGACAAGAGGTATAGAGCCCACACCACCAGGTTCGGGAAAGTTGTTACCCTACAAGCATCAGTCTGTTGAACCAGCGTGGATAACCTCACTCATCCCAACACTGAACTGACTTACAGACTCACTTCCAAGGACTCTTTACTATTCATGTTCTGCATATTAATGTTTGTACTTGCACAGTTTGTCTTCTTTTGCTCATTAGCTGTTTGTCAGTCTTTATTATCAGAATCAGGTTTAGTATCACTGGCAAATATCCCGAACTTTGTTAACTTTACACAGCAGTACAATGAAGTACTTGATAGATAAATATAGAGAAAAAACTGAGTTACATTAGGTATATATATATATATATATTAAATAGTTAAGTTAAAATAACAGAAATAAAAATGTAGTGAGGTAGTGTTCATGGGTTCAATGTCCACTTAGAAATCAGATAGCAGAGGGAAAGAAGCTATTTCTGAATCACTGAGTGTGTGTCTTCAGGCTCCTGTATCTCTTTCCCGATAGTAACAGTGTGGAGAGTGTGAAGAAGGAATGTCCTGAGAGGTGGAGATCCTTAATGATGGACGCCGCCATGCTAAGACACCACTCCTTGAAGATGTCTTGGACACTATGGAGGCTGGTACCCATGATGGAGCTGACTCATTTTACACGTTTCTGCCAGCTTATTTCAATCTTGTGCAGGAGCCCCACCCCATACTAGACGGTGATGTGCCAGTCAGAATGATCTCCATGGTACATCTGCAGAAGTTTTCGAGTGTTTTAGTTGACAAACGGAATTCCTCAAACTCCTAATGAAATATAACTAACACACACAAAATGTTGGAGGTACTAGCAGGCCCATCAGCATCTATAGAAAAAGTTGGCCCAAAACATCGACTGTACTTTTTTCTATAGATGCTGCCTGGCCTGCTGAGTTCATCCAGCATTTTGTGTGTGGTGCTCGGATTTCCAGCATCTGCAGATTTTCTCTTTTTTGTAATGAAATATAGCTGCAGTCTTGCCTTATTTATAGTTGCATCAATATGCTGTGTCCAGGTTAGGTCCTCAGAGATATTGACACCCAGAAACTTGAAGTTGCTCACTCTCTCCATTTCTGATCCCTCTGTGTAGATTGGTTTATGTTCCCTCATTTTACCCTCCTCAAAGTCCATAAGGCTCTTTGGTCTTGCTGACATTGAGTGTATGCATAGTTTTTCATAGATTGGACTGTATTTCTTTATTTTTCCTGTAAATATCTTTGAGAATGTTAATCTCAGTATGTACTTTGATAATAAATTTACTTTAAACTTCAAAAAACTTTTCTCGGAGGTGGGAAGAATGAAGACTGTGCGGAAACACTGAGTTTCCTTTGCGATGAGGAATATTTGCTCGGTGGCGGGAACTGGAGTTTGGTGGAACATAGTGAATTCGGGCCTCGTCCCACACCCCTCGGAAATGGAGACTATGTGAACGGGAGGTTCAAATCTCCCAAAAGCCTTCAGAATGAGAAGCAGGCTTAATAGCAATGATTAGGTAATTTGAAATTTGTTATTTTGAGTTTGGTGGTTGTCTGTCGTGTCCAACGATGACAGGATACCTGTGCGGGAGAGCTTTTAAAAGCGGAAAAGCTGCTGCACGGGGACAGTTCCACTCTCTCGACCTCAGAGGTCCAAGTCCAGTGGTTCAAACAAGCATCACAAACTGGGCTCTTCCTTGGCTGCAGTGGATGACGGTGACATCTTCTGTGCCTTGTCATGCCCTTCGCTCTCCACAGAGCGTTGCAGTACCACCTTCCTGGCCGTTGGATCTCACTGTAGATCTCAACTCCCCATCCACCAGGGCTGACTTCGCCTGCTGGGACAGGCATGTCCCTTTACCTCCGGGGTGTGAGGCCCACCAGTCAAAGTGGTGTGCTGGGATGTGGCCACTGGCACATGCAAACAGCTACTTGGAGCCACAGGTGAGAACTGAGTGTCTGTTTGGGGACCAAAAGTGAGTGAGCTGCCCCAGAACGGACATGACAAGCTCCTTCACCAGAGGTTCTACCTCTCCCTGGACACCCCAGACCCCCCAGTTTTGAAATAAAATTACCATAAATGACACAAATAAATAGGCAGTGTAAAACAAAAGGAATAGTGAAGCAGTGTTCATGGGTTCAGGGGCCATTCAGAAATTTGATGGTGCAGGGAAAGAAAGAAGGATTTAAAGAAAGATTGGCTTTATTTGTCACAAGTACACTCAGTGGCCACTTTATTAGGTACCCCTGTACACCTGCTCATTAATACAAATATTTAATCAGCCAATCATGTGGCAGCAACTCAATGTATGAAAGCATGTAGACATGGTCAAGAGGTTCAGTTGTCGTTCAGACCAAACATCAGAATGGGGAAGAAATGTGATCTAAGTGACTTAGACTGGGGATTGATTGTTGGTGCCAGATGGGGTGGTTTGAGGATCTCAGAAACTGCAGATCTACTGGGATTTTCTCGCATAAGTCTCCAGAGTTTTCAGAGAATGACACAAAAAAATCCAGTGAGTGGCAGTTCTGTGGGCAAAAATGAGAGAGGTCAGTGGAGAATGGCTGTTCTGGTTCAAGCTGACAAGAAGGCGATAATAACTCAAATAACCACACAGTTACAACAGTGGTGTGCAGTAGAGCATCTCTGAATGCAAAACATATTGAACCTTGAAGCGGATGGGCTACAGCAGCAGAAGACCATGAACATACACTCACTGGCCACTTCATTAGGTACCCGGGGCATCTAATAAAAAAGCTACTGAGTGTTCATTGAAGCTTCCAGTGAAGTGGCTCAGGAAGGAGGGGAGAATCTGGATCCACATCATTGAGTGTCCATCTCCAGGCTCCCGTATCTCCACCCTGACAGGAGTAATGAGAAGAGACCATGTCCCAGATGGAGTCTGCTCCTAACCTTCCCTTCAACTCTGTCCCCTCACATCCCCTGACTCTTCCCCCAGTGGCAGGTGCACCTTCTGCTGCCTGTCCCCAGAGACCCAGAGCACCCACTCTTGGTATTCCGGCTGGAATCCTGCTGGCTGAGCCAATGAACACAGGTTGTTGTCATCAGGGTCAGTCAACAAGGCAACCATTGGAGGAGTCAGGCTGGAACACAAAGTCATCAAGATAAAGGGAACAAGAAAGCTTCAGTCTCCATTAATATCCTCTCCTGACCATAAAAGAAACAACAAACAACTGATTTCATTTTTTCCTTTGAATGTCAGCCAAGAAACCACTCTCCATGTCCATTAGCAGACCATTGCTCTCATCTGTCACGTTAGGATCTCTCCCAGCGGACAACCCGTACCTTGCCTTGTGCCCAGCGTTGGTTTATCACAATACATTCTGTCTCGCGTCTCCGGAGAGTGGCCAACATTCTGTCCAAGAACACGCGCTCCTGTCATAGTCCATCAGTTCCATGGCCCACCTCGTCCCTAACCTAGACAGGGTCGGCCACAGGCCACACCAGACGTCAAACACCAGCATTGCACAGCGGGAGCCAAAACTGCAGGGAGCAGGGTGAGGGGGGGGGGGGAGAGAGAGTGGGGGGGGAGAGAGAGAGGGAGAGGGAGAGAGAGGGGGAGAGAGAGTGGGAGAGGGAGAGAGAGGGGGAGAGAGAGAGAGAGAGAGAGGGAGAGAGGGGGAGGGAGAGAGAGAGAGGGAGAGGGAGAGAGAGAGGGGGAGAGAGAGAGAGAGGGAGAGGGAGAGAGAGGGGGGAGAGAGTGGGGAGGGGGAAGAGAGAGGGAGAGAGAGAGACAGAGAGAGAGGAAGGAGAGAGAGGGAGAGAGAGAGAGAGGAAGAGGGGGAGGGGGAGGGAGAGGGAGAGAGAGAGACAGAGAGAGAGGAAGGAGAGAGAGGGAGAGAGAGAGAGAGGAAGAGGGGGAGGGGGAGGGAGAGGGAGAGGGAGACAGAGAGAGAGAGGAAAGAGAGGGAGAGAGAGGAAAGAGAGAGACAGAGAGAGGGGGAGAGAGAGACAGAGAGAGGAAGAGGGGAGGGGAGGGAGAGAGAGGAAGAGAGGAGGGGGAGAGAGAGGAAGAGAGGAGGGAGAGAGACAGAGAGGAAGAGGGGGAGGGGGAGGGAGAGGGAGAGAGGAGGGAGAGAGAGACAGAGAGAGAGAGGAAAGAGAGGGAGAGAGAGAGGAAAGAGAGAGACAGAGACAGAGGGGGAGAGAGAGACAGAGAGAGGAAGAGGGGAGGGGAGGGAGAGAGAGGGGGGAGAGAGTGGGGAGGGGGAAGAGAGAGGGAGAGAGAGAGACAGAGAGAGAGAGGAAAGAGAGGGAGAGAGAGAGGAAAGAGAGAGACAGAGAGAGGGGGAGAGAGAGACAGAGGAAGAGGGGAGGGGGAGGGAGAGAGAGGAAGAGAGGAGGGAGACAGAGAGAGAAGAAGGAGACAGAGAGAGAAACAGAGGGGGGAAGAGAGAGAGGAGAGATTGGTGGGGATAAAGGACATAAAGAGAGTGGGAAAGACAGGAAGAGGGAGAGATAGACATAGAGGGCAAGAGAGGGGGGAAAGGGAGAGAGATGGGGAGAGAGAGAGGAAAAGAGGAGGGAATGGATAGAAGGTGGGGAGAGAGATTGAGAGAGGGTGCAAGAGAGAGGAGAAAAGAGAGAGGGGGAGGAGACGAGAGAGAGAGAGACAGAGGGAGAGATAGAGGGGCGTGAGAGAGAGAAGAAAAGGGGGAGAGGGGAAGAGAGAGGGAGATAAGACAGAGAGGGAAAATGGACAGAGTGGGAGAGAGAGAGATGGGAGAGATGGACAAAGGGAGAAAGAGACACAGAGAGATGTAAAGAGAGTGATTGTGTATCTGTGTGTGAGTGTAAGTGAGTGTATGTGTGTGTGTCCTGCCCCAGTGAGATTCACCCAGTGAGAATCAATATATAAATGTGATGCCTAAATATCAGATTCTGACTCGGTACCACTGTGATGCAGTCAGTAAATCTCAGAATGATTTTATCAAACGGTTTGGATTATTACTGTCATTTCCATCGCTGACTCTCTCACTGTGGGACCCAGCGTTCCCCTGTGGGACCCTGTCCCTGGCCGGGCCAGGCACTTCAGACGGGGAATGGTGTCCTGTGAAAGGCGAGCCCTGCGTTGTCGCCACTTGAGTGGTGATGTACCGGCTGCTGCCGACACAAACACGATTTAAACACATTTGTTTGACAACACACGAAATCCAACACTTTGTGTAATACGATTAGGGAGAGAGAGTGTGGGCTCAGGGACAGAGCTCCTCTCCCTCGGCAGTCTGGAGGCTCCAACTGAAGTTATATAACACCCGGATAGCAGAGGAAATAGATATTTCCTTCCAAATCATTCAAACTCTGTTTTGTTCCCTGACTACATTTGATCCTTGTTGGTCTTTTCCAACTTTTCCAAAAAGTGAGGCCATGAGACCATAAGACATAGGAGAAGAATTAGGCCATTCGGCCCTTCGAGCCTGCTTCACCATTTCATCATGGCTGATTTATTATCCCATTCTCCTGACTTCTCCCCATAACCTCTGGCGCCCTGACTAATCAAGAACTTTACATATACCCAAAGACTTGGTCTCCACAGCCGTCTGTAGCAACGAATTCCACAGGCTCACCTCCCTCCGGCTAAAGAAATTCCTCCTCATTTCACGCCTAGTTTACTCCAGGTTGTGGACAGAGATGCTTACAGGGCTCAGTGTACAACTAGGAGCGCAGAGATGCCTACATGCCATTGAAATTAAAGGGTTAAGTTGTGAGGACAGCCTCTATTTTCTCGATCGGCACCTCTTCAAGAAGGAAACATTCATCATCAGCGATCCCACCATCCGGGCCAGGCCATCTTCTCACAGTTTCCGCCGGGCAGGAGGTGCAGAAGCCAGAAGTCCCACACCACCAGATTCAGGAACAGCTACTTCCCTTCAACTTTCACTGATCCTATTATGGATTTATTGAGTGTGTCTGAAAGAAAATGTATCTCAGGGTCGTGTATGGTGATGTATATGTACCTTGATAATAAGTTTACTTTGAATATTTCAGTGCCAATATAGCATGCCCACCACGTTGTATCTCAGTACAATTACCTCTGCTGTACTCTTTGGAATCTGATTCTCCATGTATTGATCACCCCTGCACTGGGATCCACCAATAATGAGTTAATTAATATTCCAGCATCAGCTTGATGTCCTTCCAAACAGCTTCTAGTAAATGGGTGAGTCAGAGACAAATTGCTCTGTCAGGTTTAGTCAATTTAGAAGTGTGTGGTTTAAATGGTTTACCTCAGTTCATTACAAACTCCTAATGCACTGGGCTGCGAGGATAATCAGCGTTACCCAGACAAGTGCAAGCTGACCCCGTGTCCTTCAACGAGCATCAACTCTTGCCGAAACAAAATCTTCTCTCTCTGCTTTTAATAATCAACATTGACCTGTAAAGAAAGCCTCAGCAGATAAAGTTCACAAATCGAACGTCATACCTCCTGCGATATCCATGTTCCATTGTTCCTGAAGCAGACTCACTGCTTCATGGTTCAAACACACTGACTCTTCAAAGGGGCAGTTCCATCGCCACTGGCTCCCCCAGCACATAGTTCCCTGGACACTGGTTCCCACTGGCACGCAGTTCCCTTGGTGCTTGTTCCCACTGGTACACAGTTACTTGGACATTGGTGTCCACTGGTATGCAGTTCCCTTAGCACTGCCTCCCACTGGCACAGTTCCCTGGACACTAGCTCCTACTCACACACATTTCCCAGGGCACTAGTTCCCACTGGCGCACAGTTCCCAGACAGGGCTTCCACTGGCACACAATTCCCTGAAAACAAACAAGAGAAAATCTCTAGATGCCGGAAATCCAAGCAGCACAGACAAAATGCTGGAGGAACTCAGCAGGCCAGGCACATCTAGGAAAAGTGTACTCTTTGAAGTACTTTTTTCCATAGATGCTGACTGGCCTGCTGAGTTCCTCCAGCATTTTGTGTGTGTTCTCTGGAAACTGTATCCCACTGGCACACAGTTCCCTGGACACTGGCACAAAGTTACCAAGGTACTGGCTCCCAGTGACACACAGTTCTCCTGACACAAGCTCTAACTGGCACATGGTTCTTTGGAACTGGCCTCCTCTGCCACGTAGATCCCTGGACAACTTGTAGCGAACATTTGCTTTCACTGGTCATGGAAAAGAATATAAAATCTGCGAGAATTTGTTGCAACTTTATCAACACTGGTGAGAAAACATTTGGAGTATTGTGTGCTGTTCTGGTCAGGAAAGGCGTGGTTGCGCTGGAGAGAATGCAGAGGAGTTTCACCAGGAAGTCACCTGGTTTCGAGAAGTTTAGTTATGAAGAGAGATTGGGGAAGCTGAGTTTGTTTTCCCTCGAGTGAAGGAGGCTGAGGGCTGACCTGATACAGGTTTAGAGATTATGACAGGCAAAAGTCAGGTAGATGGTTAAAATCGCTTTCTCATAGTAGGGTGCATCAAAAACAAGAGGGCACAGGATTGAGGTGAGGGGGGAGCGTTGTGTTACACAGAAGGGTTTTTATCTGGAATACACTGTAATGGAGATGGAGGAATCTGATACAAACAATATGTTTAAGAGGCATTTCGACAGACACTTAAATAGAACATAGAACAGTATAGGCCCACTATGCTCGGTTGACATTTTAACCTGCTCCAGGAACAATTTAACCCTTCCCTCCTACATGACCACCCATTTTTCTATCAGCCACGTGCCTATCAAAGAATCTCCTAAATGTCACTAATGTATCTGCCTTGACCACCACCCCAGGCAGGGAGTTCCACACACACACACGTACTGCTTTCTGTGTAAAGAACTTTCCTCTGACATCCCCTCCCCCCCCATACTTTTCCCTAATTACCTCAAAATTATGGCCCCACGTATTAGCCATTAGCCTCCTAGGATCAAGTCACTGGCTGTCCACTCGATCTCGACTGCTTTTCATCTTACACAGTTTGTCGAGTCCCACCCTCACTGGGACAGCTGCCTGGATACAAGCCCTCACTGGGACTGATGCGTGTATACCGACTTCCACTGGGATACAGTTCTGTGTAGACTACCGTCCACTGGAATACATCTGTGTAGACTACCGTCCACTGGGATACAGTTCTGTGTAGACTACCATCCACTGGAATACGTCTGTGTAGACTACCGTCCACTGGAATACATCTGTGTAGACTACCGTCCACTGGGATACAGTTCTGTGTAGACTACCGTCCACTGGAATACGTCTGTGTAGACTACTGTCCACTGGAATACGTCTGTGTAGACTACCGTCTACTGGGATACAGTTCTGTGTAGACTACCGTCCACTGGGATACAGTTCCGTGTAGACTACCGTCCACTGGAATACGTCTGTGTAGACTACCGTCCACTGGGATACAGTTCTGTTGATACGTCTTGCCGTTGGCACACCGTTCCACAGTCTCTCCTTTGCATAGCGCCTAGTTTAACCACCTGTACTTGTGCATGTGACAACAAACTTGACTTTGGCTTTGACTTTAGTGAAGAACTTGGCTCCTTACAGGTTTTGCAATGACGCTCAGTACTGACGTTATTTTTACCATCTCGGTTGATATCGTTGTTGGATCAGCATGGCAGCACCAATCCCGTGAATGGAAAAGCCCACAGAAGGTGATGGATTCAGTTTAATCCAGCTCAGGAAAAGCCCTCCCCACCACTGAGCACATCTACCACAAGAAAACAGCATCCTATCAAGGACCCCTACCATCCAGGCCATACGCTCTTCTCACTGCCGATATTGGGAAGGAGGTACAAGAGCCTTAGGTCCCAAACCACCAGGTTCAGGAACAGTTATTACCCCTCAACCATCAGGTTCCTGAACCAGTGAGGATAACTTCACCCACCGCAACTCTGAACTGATTCCATAATCTCCAGACTCACTTTCAAGGTCTCTACAACTCATGTTTTCATTATTACTTATTTACTTACTTTTATTTGCATTCGCAGTTTGTCTGCTTTTGCACATCGGTTGTTTGTTAGTCTCTGTTTTCATTGATTCTATTGTATTTCTTTCTCTACTGTGAACGCCTACAAAAGAGTGAATCTCAGTTTAGTATATTGTGATATCTACGTACTTTGATAATAAATTTAACTTTGAACCTTGAACTCTAAAATGTTCCTTCTGTTCTGCCCCACACACACCCAAATTATCTGTAGATATTTAGTGGTGTCCACTTTTATTTGGGGAGTTTATTCCCAGGGTAACTGGACCAGATGGTGATGACTGATTAGATTTCCTGACAGCTAAATCTCATTGAGATTTAGAATTAAATCAGCCTTGCGTTAGGATCAACCATTGTGCTCTGAGGGCACCGAAGCTCATGACAGAGGGTGATGGGACTCCCTAAAAATCTCCCAACAACCACTGGTTCAGGGCATCAGTAAATTTTGGCAGTATACCTGTTCTCACCTGGCAGACTGTGGCACACTCTTAAAGAATATATCATTTGTCGAGGGATTGAGTTCAATAGTCATGAGATAACGTTGCAGATCTATAAAACTCTGGTCAGACCACACGGAGTATTGGGTTCAGTTTTGGTTGCCTCACATGAGGGAGGATGTGGAAGCTTTAGAGAAGGTGCAGAGGAGATTTACCAGGATGCTGCCTGGATTAGAGAATGTTTTATGAGGATAGATTGAGCGATAGAGCTTTACCTTTTGAAGCAAAGGAGGATGAGAAGTGATTTGATAGAGAGGTGCAAGATAGGAGGTTTAGCTCGAGTGGATAGCCAGAGACTTTTTTCCAAGGCAGAAATAACTAATATGAGAGGGCATAATTTTAAGTTGATTAGAGGAAAATTTAGGGAGGGATGTCAGAAGTTTTTTTTTGGTGGTGGATGTGTGCAAAGCGCTGCCAGGGGTGATGGGAGAGACAGATACATTCAGAGCATTTCAGAAACTCTTAGATAAACAGACAGATGAAAGAAAAATGGAGGACTCTGTAGGAGGGAAGCATTAGATTGATCTCAGAATAAGTTAAAATACTAGCACAATGCCATGGGCCGAAGGGCCTGTACTCTGCTGTAATATTCTACATTCCATTTTGTTTCAGATTCAGAGTCAGATTAGTTTAATTTCACGTACACCAGGGTGCAGTGAAATTGAGATTCAGATCCCGATTCTTTAGTCACAGGTACATCAAAACCTACAGTGAAATATTCATTCGTGTTAACCTAAGGTGACAGCCCGCAGGAGTCCAGCACTGACAGAGCTTGCCCACAGTGTCCAGCAGAACACGCCAGGTCACAACAACAGCAAAGCAAGCCCCGTTCCTGCCTGACAGTAACGCTGACAGGAAGGCCACCCTTTGGGGCAGCACGGTAGCGTAGTGGTTAACACAACACATTACAGTCCCAGCGACCCAGGTTCGATCCTCGCCACTGCCAGTAAGGTGTTGATATGTTCTCCCCATGACTGTGTGGGCTCCCTCCATGCCCTCTGGTTTCCTCCCATAGCCCAAAGATGTACCGTTTGGTTGGTGATTAGGCCGGGGTTAAATCAGGGGATTGCTGAGCAGCAGGGCTCGAAGTTCCACACTGTATCTCAATAAATAAACACAAATAACCACTCGCTACAACAGTGCTGTGCAGAGGAGCATCTCTGAATGTACAACACGTCGAACCTCGACGATCACAAACACACAGAAATACGCTCCTGTACCTAATGAAGTGGCCTCGAGTGGACATCTTAAAGCCAAATTAGTTTTCCTCAAATTTCAATGAGCTGTTAGCACTTTGCTCAGCACGGATGAGTTGGGCCAAATAGCCTGTCTCTGTGCTATATAACTCTATAGAGTCATTGACCACTACGTACAAATGGCCTTTTAGCCCATCTAGCCCAACTAGTATTCTGCCTAGTCCCATTGACCTGCACCCAAACCATATCCCTCCCATGCATGTACTTATCCAAACTTCCCTTAAGTATTGCAGTCAAACCCACGTCCACAACTTCTGCCAGCAGCTCGTTCCACTCTCTCACCACCCGCTGACTGAAGAAGTTCCCTTTAAATGTTCAATCTGTCAATGACATTGTCCCACTGGTCGGGACACTAGGTTTGACGTAAATCTCCTCTCCCTTCTCGGCCTCCCTTCCCTGTCAGAATGCATTTGGTTATTAAGCAAAGGTCCATCCCCTTCACTGCAGGAGCTAGTGAATACCCTGGCAGTTAGATACCCCTTTTAAATCCTCTGATGCTTGTCTGAATGAGAGTGCTGTGTCCGGTACTGGGTCACCCACATTCCACTCTGTCAGTTGGAGAGAGGGTTTATTGCAATTCAATTCCACTCTGAATAGCTTCACTTTCACTCCCTCACTGAACCCCGTTCTGATTATTCAATTTCCTCTTTTGCTTTTGCTGTAAGTATCAAAGTGAATCATTATTTGTGGCTTGACTCTCTGCCCAGGGACAGCCGGGCAAAATGGATATTTAGACCATAAGACCAGTAAACGTAGCAACAGAATGAGGCCATTCAGCCCATCAAAGTCATCTCCATCATTCGATCATGGTAGATATATTATCCCTCTTAACCTCATTCTCCCCGTAACCTTTGACGCCCTGACTAATCAGAAAGCTATCAACCTCTGCTTTAAATACATCCAATGACTTGGCCCCCACAGCCATCTGTGGCAATGAATTCCACGGATTCACCTTCCTCTGGCTACAGAAATTTCTCCTCATCTAAAGGGACTGCCTTCTATTCGGAGACTGTGCCCCTTGGTCCTAGACCCTCCCAAATTAGAAAACACCCTCTCCTTGTCCATTCTGTCCAGGCTTTTCAATATTCGATAGATTTCAGTGAGATCCCCCTCATTCCTCGAGTACAGGCCTAACCCTTTAATTCCCAGGATCCTTGTCGTGAACATCCTCTGGATTTTCTCCAGTGCCAGCACAACCTTTCTTAGATAAAAGGTCTAAAACTGCTGAGTCTAATACTCCACGTGCGATTTGACCAATGCCTTTAAAAGCCCCAGCATTACATCCTTGCCATCATCCCTAAGAACAACACTAAGCAAGCACCTTCACTGAACCGTGTGCAGTCCGATCACCCCATTCTAGAAAGGATGTCAAGGATCTGCAGTGGGTACAGAAGAGACTCACCAGGATGCTGCCTGGTTAGAGGGATTGAGACATAAGGAGAAGACACAAACTTTGACACCAGACACCAGACACGTCTGCACCAGACGATGCAGCCAGTTAGAATGCACTTGTAGAATGGTACACCTGTAGAAACTGGTGAGGAAACTGAAACCTATACTATACGTAGGAGAGCTTGCAAACTCCACACAGACAGCAAGTGAGGTCTCTGGAACTAGGAGGCAGCAGCCCTGTCTATTGCATGTCTGAGCCATCTGAGATACCTCATTAAGGAGAGTTTAAACTCAGGCGCAAGAGCAGTACACAACAACCCGAAGACTCAATGTTTTAGAAGCAGCTTCTTCCTCTCTGCTGTCAGATCTCTGAACGATCCATGAACACTACCTCACAATTTTTGCCCTTGCTTTGTACTACGTATTTAGTTTTTACAGTACTGTGCTAAAGTCTTAGGCACATATATATAGCCAAAGACTTTTACACGGTACTGTATTCGTCAACGTGGAGCAGAGAGCGAGTTTGTAAATCTGGCGAGGGATGTTGGGAATGGCAGGTGGGGTTGGTGTTCTGGAGGGGTGTGGGACTGGTGGCAGAGAAGGGAATGTCACAGAATGGGGGTGTTGGCACCGGTGCAGACACACCCAGCCCTGAGACGCCAAGTAAGTTCATTTGATTCCAGACAATTGGTTTATTGATCATTACCAAATGTCTCTCTGGCGTTTCCTGCTCCCTCCCCTCTCCCTTCCCCTGTTCCCCTCTCCCTGCCTAGTTCCCACATTCAGACCCATACCACAATCAGGTTTATCATCACTCACATATCTCATGAAATCTGTTTTATTTTGTGGCAGCAGTACAGTGCAATACATAAAATTACTGCAGTACTGTGCAAAATTCTTAGGAACCTAGCTATATGTGTGTGCCAGAGACTTTTCCACAGTATATTTTGTCTTTGTAATTTATAGTATATTTTATGTATTGCCCTGTACTGCTGCCACAAGACAACAAATCCCATTACACGTCAGTGATAATGACCCTGACTCTGACTGTTGTAAGTTAACGTGTCCAGCTTGTTGGTTTTGTCTACCTTCGGATGCCATAACGATGCTTCCCCGACAGTTAAGTAGCAGGAAGGGACAAAGTGAAGACTTCCTGAGTCGTTACTCCCTGAGATTTTTTTCCCAGGGCTAATACCGAAACGCAGTGTGGAAACAGTCCTCCCAGCCCTTCAAGCCACACGCCAGCGACCCCAGGTTTAATCACGGGACAATTCGAAATTAACCTACCAGCCGGTACGCCTTTGGGCTGTGGGAGGAAACCGGAGCACCCGGAGGGAACCCACACAGTCATGGAATGAACGTACAAACTCCTCACAGAGAGTGGCGGGAATTGAACCCAAATGACCTGCAGGGTAAAGTGCTAACCGCCGCGCTGCCGTCCCGCGCACTGGTTTTAGTCATTTTAAGGACAGAAGGAATATGTAGAGGAAGCGTCAGAGGTAAGTGTTTTACACAGAGTGGTGGTGCATGAGATGTGGGAAAGGCAGATACATCAGAGGCATTTAAGGAAATCTTAGATAGGCACATGGGTGAGAGGGAAATGAAGGGCTATGGGGAGGGAAGGGTCAGATTGATCCTGGAGTAGGTTAACTATTCAGACAGACAGTGTGGACTGACGGACCTGTACTGCTCCGCTCTGTTCTGTGTTCAATCTGCTGTTAATGAGTCAGTCTAGGATGGGAGCTCCGAGAAGAGAGTTCAGTTGGAAATCTTTACACTGCTCTCAGGGAATTAGTTCTTGCCGAGCAGTTCCAGAATTTCCTGTTTTTAATTTAGACTTCCGGCATCGGAGGTGTTGCATTGTTTCAGGAAATTCTTCTCCGTGTAGTCAGGGATCCAGACCAATGACGGGCTCCAGGACTGAAAGTGGTGCTTAACAGGAGTTCAGTGGTGGCCCAAGTGCGGAGGGAAAGACACAGACAGGGACTGAACCCTTCACTGAGGTTTAATTAGAATTGTACAGAACAAGGGAAAATAATATAAACACTGGGCCAACAAAATCTCTGAACCTAACTAAAACCTAATGCTGTCACTGTGACGTGAAAACAGTAACCCAGAACTAAATCAATGCTGCTCCGTTAAAAGCGTCTGTTTAAGCCAGGCAGTGCACTGGACTTTGAGGCGAGTGGTCCTGGGTCCTTTCCATCTGTGCCACGCTGAGCGTTGAGCTAGCAACTCGGCCTCGTAAAAAAACAGACAAGACTGCTAAAGGACTGGCAAGGTTGCCACCTGATGCGCCACAAGGCACGGAAAGGGACAGCAACAAGAGTATCTACATAAATCACTAGTCTTCTTAGGGTTGTCATCGCTGTGCTTCGAACACGACTTGACAACACTGACACACAAGGAAAAGAGTTAAATACAGATACAAAGAAACCCTAATCGGTTGGAATGTGTGCATTCTCACATATGTGATTGTTGTCTTCTTTCAGTTGCCCACCTGCAAGAACACCCAGACTCTATGGCAGTGACAGAGCTGACAACACTGGAGCTCCTTAGCAACCTGAGAACTGAGGATCCCCAAGGCTGGTTAAAGTCAGTCCAGAGTCATTCTCATCTGTACCCCTCTTGTTAACCCCAGCTCCCAGTTCTGGAACTGAAATGCCCAACCCCTATGACTGCCAGTCCTTCAACTCTGACCATACCACTGACTCTCCACAGATTCATACAGGCACACAGCACAGAAACAGGTTCTTTGGCCCATCTAGTCCATGCTGACCAAGGTTTCCATTTCTTGTCCTATTTGACCATGTTTGGCCCTCATCAATCTCCTTGATTATATTTTCAAAAGACTCGGCCAAGTTCTTAAAACGTAATCACACATGCACCAAGCCATGCCAACTATCCCCTAATCAATCCCTTTCTTCTCAAATGCTTATCCTTCAGAATCCCCTCCTACAGCCTACCGACCACAAATATAGAGTTCTACAGCACAGAAACAAGCCCTTCAGCCCATCTAGTTCATGCAAATCTCTTATTCTGACTAGCCCCATCTATCTGCATTTGGACCACAGCCCTTCACACCCCTTCCATCCATGTACTGATCCAAACTTCTCTTAATTGTTGCAATCAAACCTGCATCCACCATTTCCACTGGCAGCTCATTCCACACTCTCACCACCCTCTGAGTGAAGAAGTTCACCCCAGGTCCCTTAAATATTTCACCTTTCGCCCTCCTATAACCGCAGTGGAAAACGCCTGTTTGCATTCAAGCTATCTATACCCTTCACAAACAGGAGAAACCCTGCAGATGCTGGAAATCCAAGCAACACACACAGTGCCGGAGATACTCAGCAGGCCAGGCAGCATCTATGGGAAAGAGTAAACAGTCAACGTTTCGGGCTGAAACCCTTCATCATGTCCTGATCAGGATTGTCCTGCCAGCTGCTCCCCATGGCTTCACGTGACCCTGATCGAGAGACTAAGCAGGTGCCACACCTTGCCCAAGGGCAACCTGCAGGTGAGCGGAGAGAAGGATCATCTCACACCTCCCTCGGTAGAGACGTACCTCCACTCTCCCACTCAGTTCTTGTTTACAATCATTTAATGAAGTGTTACAAGATCAAAGAATAGAAAGAAAGAAACGTGGCAAGAGTCACACGAAAGAGAGGGAAGAGAAGACTAAAAGTAGTGGCGGCCCTCTCGTATTTTGAACTTTGATAGCCAACTCGAAATAATGAAAAATCCATTGATATCATTCAACTAATCAAATTGCCTGATTGGGATGTTATGTTGAAGTTGTTTCAGACTTTAGTGAGACCTAATTTGGAGTATTGTGTGCAGCTTTGGTCACCTACCTACGGGAAAGATGTAAATAAAGTTGAAAAAGTACAGAGAAAATTTACAAGGATGTTGTTGGGTCTGGAGGTCTTGAGTTATAAGGAGAGATTGAGAAGGTTAGGACTTCATTCCTTTGAATATATAAGATTGGGAGGAAATTTGATAGAGGTATACAAAATTATGAGGGGTATAGATAAGGTAAATGAAAGCAGGCTTTTTCCATTGAGGTTGGGTGGGACCACACCAAGAGGTCATGGGCTAAAGGTGAAAGGTGAGAAGTTTAAGAAGAACATGAGGGGAAAATTCTTACTCAAAGGTTCACGAGAGAGTGGAACAAGCTGCCAACACAACTGGTGCATGCAAGCTCGATTTCAGTGTTTAAGAGAAGTTCAGAAGGTACACGGATGGTAGGGATATGGAGAGAACGGTCACGAAACTGGTTAATGGGGGAGGCAGTTTCAATGGTTTGGCATGGACTAAATGGGTCTCTATGTTTTTCGAATAAAACCAAGTGAGGCGTTTTAAGTTTAATGAAACCTGTAACACATTTATTTAACTCCAAAACCTACAAAACCAAAGCACACAAAAATCCTTACGCAACGTCATCATGTCAGACCTCCTCTTAAAGTAAAGCCCCAACTCAATGTCAATGGTTGTGAATTACGTACATTTCTCCCAATTACATTATCCGACAGAGGAGCCACAGAATTCACGATAACTGACGTTGTGATCCTGACTGGAGCTCAGACAAGACGCCTGGCTTGGGTCCAGAGTTCCATGGGTGGAGGAACCGCAGGTGACTCTGGCTCATCCAGAGGTACATTGACAGGCACGTGGTCACGTTGTGGTGCCGGGGCATGGCAGCGGGATACTCCAAATGTTTGTGGAGCGGTTTAAGGACATCATCAGATTTAGGGACCATATGGAGGAGTGAAGCTCAGGGGCCAGTCGAATGGCATACAATGCCAAGTACAGTGCAGACTAACAACCATTTTAACATTCTCCCTATAGTCCGTCACAGGTGCATTAGCGAGGGCTATGTGAACTTGATCGGGCATTTGCTGCATGAAGAGTTCTTTAAAAATAAAACAGGGATGGGGATTTCCCAGGAGAGACAGCATGTGGTCCATTAGTTCTGGTGGCTTACTATTGCCGAGACTTGGCAAGGAGAGCAACTGTTTGGCGCGATCACACTCCGATAGTCCAAAATTCTGTAAAAGGTGAGTTTTCAACAATCAGTATTTATCGTGATCAGCCGGGTGTTCAAGCAGACTCACCATTCTTCCCACCATGGAATTGCTGAGCAACCCTACCACATGGTAGAATTTGGCGTCATCAGCGGAGACTTCTCCTGGAGCAAACCAGGCCTTAACTTGCATGAACCAAGCAACCGCATCTTGAATTGACTTTATTGCTTACATCCTTCACATACATGAGGAGTAAAATTCTTTACGTTACATCTCCGTTAAAATGTGCAATGTGCAATTTATAATAAATAGCATGTACAACAGGACAGTCAATATAACATAGAATTACAACTGTGTCAGCGTGAATTAATCAGTCTGACGGCCTGGTGGAAGAAGCTGTCCTGGAGCCTGTTGGTCTTGGCTTTTATGCTGAGGTACCGTTTCCCAGGTGGTAGCATCTGGAACAGTTTGTGGTTGGGGTGACTCAGGTCCCCAATGATCCTTCAGGCCCTTTTTACACACCTGTTTTTGTAAATGTCCTGAATAGTGGGAAGTTCACATCTACAGATGCGCTGGGCTGTCCGCACCACTCTCTGCAGAGTCCTGTGATTAAGGGAGGTACAGTTCCCATATCAGACAGTGATTCAGCCAGTCAGGATGCTCTCAATTGTGCCCCTGTAGAAAGTCCTTAGGATCTGGGGACTCATACCAAACTTCTTCAACCGTCTGAGGTGAAAGAGGCGCTGTTGTGCCTTTTTCACCACACAGCCAATATGTACAGACCTCGTGGGGTCCTCAGTGAAGTGTATGCCGAGGAACGTAAAGCTGCTCACTTTGCTCCCAAAGCTCCAGTAATTTCAAAGCCACTGCAATGGCCATTATGTTCAATATAACTCTGGAATCATCCTATAGCATCAGGGTTACCCATATAGGTTTTTGCAAATAAAATGAAGTGAGGCGTTTTATGTTTAATGAAACCCATAACCCATTTTATTGAACTCCAAAACCTAAACACAAAAGTGTGCTATAAATTTTTATGTAACAACGTCATCACATCAGACCAGCCTCTTAAAGCAAAGCCCCATTCAATGTTGGTGGTTGTGAATTATGTGCATTCCTCTCGATTTCGTTACCCTACAGGCCAAAGGGCCTGTTTCTGTGCTATGACTCTATGACACCCACCAATGAACCCAGGAGGTTTCCAAAAAAATATCGAGGCAACTGTAACCACGGGAAAATTCACTGAACAATTCCATGTATATCTGTGATTATATAAAGAAAGTTAAACGATAAGAAAATTACACCCCAATCCAACATGTACCTCTATCAAATCTCCCCTCATTCTCCTACACTCCAGGGTAGAAAGTCTTAACATATTTAACCTTTCCCTATAGCTCGGGTCCTCAAGTCCCAGCAACATCCTTGTAAACTTTCTCTCTACTCTTTACAGAAAGAATATTATGTGTACTGGCCTATAGTTCCCATGTTTTCCTTTGCAGTCCTTTCCCCGCATCCCCATCCCTCCAATTCCCATCCCCGTCCACTGGGTTTACACTCTGTATCCAAATCCCAGCCCATCCGGTTCCACCAATAATCCAGGAGTTTTTCAAGAAATGTCTTACTGGATCCCTCTTGCCCTGCAAACAATAGGCTCCCAGGATCTCAGCTGCGCTCTCCTACACTAGCTTGTTGGAAAGACTGAGATCCTGCTCCACCATAAAGTCTGAAGAAGGTGCCCTCTTCCTGGTCGCCAGTATCCGGTATAAAGGCTCCAAAGCACAGAACTGGTAAAATCGGAGGGTTGTAGACCCAACCATCATAGACACGTCCTTCCCAATCATCAAGGATACCTTCTCAAGATGGTGGCCTTCATCAATAAGGACCCTCACCACCCAGGACATGCCCGATTCCCATTACTACCATCAGGGAGGAGGTGTATGAACTTGAAGACCCACACTCAGTGCTTTAGGAATGGCTTCTCACTGCCATCGATCTCTGAATGGCCCATGAACTCTTTTCACACTGTTTTAAAAAAAATATTGTCTTATTGTAATTGATAGTAACTTTTATGCCATGCACTGTACCACTGCCGCAGAAACAACAAATTTCATGTCAGTGATAATAAACCTGATTCTCTTTCTGATTTACGCCAGTCTTACTGCTGGGCCCTCACCAACGTTCCCTACAGGGCCAGTTCTTGGTATTCAGGAGAGGACAGTGTATCTGAAGGCTTATCCCGGATTTCCATCAGCATCACCAATTTGTCCCTCAAACACGTTTAAGTTTTCATCATCTCATCATCACGCTACGGAACACCCAACAGTAGTGAGACTGTCTGTGATTTTCCTCATAAACAGAGGCACAAAGAAATCATTTAGGAATCTTGTCATTCCTAGATCACTTGATATAACACACCCTCAGGCCCATGGTTTCACTGAATGCCTGGTTGCTATTTCAAAGCCTTTAAAATTGTGCTATATATTCAGATCAGTTTGTGTATTTTAACATATTAGGTATCTCTCTTCCTAACGCTATTCAGCACCTACCTGCCTGCACACCAATAGATACAGTACTATGCAAAGGTCTTAGGTGCGTATATACCACTAGGGAGCCTGAGACTTTTGCACAGTAGAGCAGAGAGCGAGTTTGTAAATCTGGCAGGGGCAAAGGATGTTGGGAATGGCGAGGGTGGAGCGCCGCGGGAGGGGTGTTGGACAGGTGGCGGGAAGGAGTGACAGGGGTAGGGGGTGGTGCGGGTGCAGACACACCCAGCCCCAAGACTCCAGGCAAGGTCATTTGATTCCAAGGAATTGGTTGATCTATCATTATAGGATGTCTCTCCAATACTTCCACTCCCTCCCCTCTCCCTTCCCCTTTTCCCAGCCATGATTCCCCTCCCTGACCCCTTCCCACTTTTATTCCACAGTAGAGACCCAGATCAGAATCAGGTTTATCATCACTCACATACGTCATAAGATTTGCTTTCCAGCAGTACAGTGCAATATATAAAATTGTGCAAAAGTCCCAGGCATTGAGTGTGTGTGTGTGTGTGTGTGTGTGTGTGTGTGTGTGTGTGTGTGTGTGTGTGTGTGTGTGTGTGTGTGTGTGTGTGTGTGTGTGTGTGTGTGTGTGTGTGTGTGCGCTTGTGTGTGTGTGTGTGTGACACTTTTGCACAGTACTGTATGTCTGTATGTCCTACTGGTGTACATGAACACACACCGCCACAGCTATTTGCACACTCAAGCACAAAGAGATAGACTCACCCACACACACAGATACAGTCACACAAAGACATAGCCACACACACTTTCTCTCACAGAGACAAACGCATAAGCATAAAAAATCAAAAACACACAATTCATATAAATATAATAGTAATCCAGTGAGCACAGGCCCAGAGTCATCAAATACACCTCATATGATAAGCCTTTCGATCCCGGAATAATTTTCATGAACCTCCTTTGAACCCTCTCCAATGTCAACACATCCTTTCTTAGATGAGGGGCCCAAAACTGCTCAAGTGAGGCCTCACCAGTACCTCATAAAGCCTCAACATTACATCCTTGCTTTTATATTCCAGCCCTTTGATAATAAGTTTATTTTGAACTAAAAGAAAGAGAAAAGCCCCAGCTCGCTCAACCTTGCTTCATAAGACATTCTCTCTAAGTGTTCAAACCATCGTTTGAACCCTGGCTTCAACTCTTAGGTAGGTACATAGATGGTAGAGCAAAGGAGGGAGGGGTTAGATTGATCTTGGAGTAGGTTAAAAGGTCAGCTCAAGATCATGGGCTGAAGGGTCTGTACTCTGCTCTAGTGTTCTATGATTCTATAGTTCAATGGAAAGTCAGAACCAAATTTACCAAGAGTACCGAGGAGATTTACTAGAACATTACCTGGGTTTCAGCACCTAAGTTACAGAGAAAGGTTGAACAAGTTAGGTCTTTATTCTTTGGAGTGTAGAAGGTTGAGGGGGGACTTGATAGAGGTATTTAAAATTATGAGGGGCATAGATAGCGTTGACATGGATAGGCTTTTTCCATTGAGAGTAGGGGAGATTCAAACAAGAGGACACGAGTTGAGAGTTAAGGGGCAAAAGTTTAGGGGTAACACGAGGGGGAACTTCTTTACTCAGAGAGTGGTAGCTGTGTGGAACGAGCTTCCAGTAGAAGTGGTAGAGGCAGGTTCGGTATTGTCACTTAAAAAAAAATTGGATAGGTATATGGACAGGAAAGGAATGGAGGGTTATGGGCCGAGTGCAGGTCGGTGGGATTAGGTGAGAGTAAGCGTTCGGCACGGACTAGAAGGGCCGAGATGGCCTGTTTCCGTGCTGTAATTGTTATATGGTTGTATGGTTACTGTCCTGTGCTGAAGTCTATGTGTGCCCAGGTGCAATGAAAAGATTTGGTTGCCGCAGCATCACTGGCACTGGGCCCTGTTCTCATTGTGATATTAAACCTGATTCGGATTCAGATTCTGATCCAGGAACTTAATGGTTAAAGGGAAGTAGCTGTACTTGAACCTGGTGATGTGGGACTTCAGGCTCTGTACCTCCTGCCCGATGGTGGTTGTGAGAAGTTGGCACGGCCCGGCGTTTTGATCTAGGACGCACTGTATGAAAGGGAGGTTGACAAAGCCCCCCAGAATCCAGCAACAATCATCACATAGCCAACAGCATGAATATTAGATTAGCCAAGGTCATTAATTGCAATCTTGATTTGAATGCATTAACGAGTGTAGCCGTAATGTAATCTCCTGGATGCCCCCGAGAGATTGACCGAGTGTGAATGCAAGCCTATGCGTCTTTAAGCACACCCCCGCTCCCCCGTTTGCACTTTGGAGGGAATGGACATCAAAGAACCCAGTGCAAAGCCACCGTGACAACAAATGCAGTGGCTATAGATATCTGCTGTGACACCGATCATCCGCACATTCATGGGAACCTGCAGGATTAACATAAATGGGAACTGCTGGAAAGGGGCCAGTTACATCATGAAGGATCCCACCCACCCTGCTCATGGACTGTTTGCCCCTCTCCCATCAGGGAGAAAACTGCTAGCATCCACGCCAGGAACACGAGACTCGTACTTACCCCAAGCAGTAAGACTAATCAATACCCCCATCCACTAACCCACCAGCCACCGCTACTTTATCACTTCCTGTCAGTCACCTCAGGTACAGACATTCCTGTGCCTAGTGTCACTTAATGGACATACAATCAATCTATGTATATAAGCTATCTTATGTATTTATTTATTTATTTGTTGTGTTTTCTATTATTATGCTTTTTTTGTGCTGCATCAGATCTTGAGTAACAATTGTTTCATTCTCCTTTACATTTGTGTACCAGAAATGACATTAAACAACTTTGAAGATATTATCAGGGCCAGATCAGTCCACGTCAGCCTAGGCATCTCTCAGCCTCCGCTTTGATGCAGGGAGTGAATCACTAAATACGTCCCCAGCCCCGCAGATACCCTGGGGGCAGGGAGCGGGGCATCTCGTTGTGAGCTGAATTAACTGTTTATATCAAAACAGCAGGCACACTAATTGATTCAAATTACGTACACACGTACCCTGGTCAGCAAAGTTCTGATTGTTGAACTCAACAGGGGCTATTTATCACAGGCAGGAATGGGAGAGTCGTCTATCGACTGCAGACGTACTGTCCCAGGGGCTCGAATTTGGGAGCTGGATATCACAAGGCAAGCAGTCATAGCGTCATAAACCACAGAAGCAGGCCTTTTAGCCCATCTTGTCCATGCCAAACTCTGCATTTTCGCATTTCCCCCTCCCCCCACTACTTTCAAATCTCTTAGTATCTCTCCTTTCAGTTAGTCCTGACGAAGGGTCTCAGCCCGAAATGTCGACAGCGCTTCTCCCTATAGATGCTGCCTGGCCTGCTGTGTTCCACCAGCATTTTGTGTGTGTTGTTGTTTGAATTTCCAGCATCTGCAGATTTCCTCGTGCGAGCTCTGCCTTGTGCCTTTGACCATGGCTCTCCACACCCCTCTCATCCAAGTGCTTATCCAAATTTCTCTTAAATGTTGCAATTGAAGTCACATCCAACCTATCTCCCTGAGACAGGCAGCATATAAATTCGATCAATGTTTTATGTATTATCTACGGGGATGGGTAAGGAATCGACTCTTTCATCAGGTGTGGTAAAGCAAATTTTTTTGGGCAGAGAGGTGTCCAGAACTGGCACTTGATCAATAGATATTGGGTATGTGGGTGGGGTCTTGACGGAGCAGCGGCCAATCAGGATCTGTTTTCTTTGTCCATTTGTACTCATGTAATAATGTAATATTCAGTAAATATTTAAATATTCATGTTAACTCCTTCAGTGACTCTAAATCATTAATGTAGTAACCACAGACTCTATTACTGAGCACTGGAACTGAAACAGACACTTTGCAAACTCTTCAGGCAGTAGTTACAGATAATCCCGTGTCCGGTTCTATCCGCTGTTCCTCATGTTCTCTCCCTCCTCCCATCTCTCTCTGTCCCAACACTCCATGGGCATTTTCACCATACGCAGAAGCAGGCTGTTCGGCCCAACTCATCTGGGCTAGCCGAGAAGCCAGGACAGTATGGTAGCGTAACTGTTCGTGTAACACTACCAAAGCTTCAGCAATCCAGGTTCGATTCCCACTGCTGTCAGCAAGGAGTTTGTTTGCTCTCCTTGTGACTACATGGGTTTTCTCCAGGTGCTCTGGTTTCCTCCCACAGTTCAAAGATGTACAAGTTAGAGTTAGTAGGTGGTGGGCATGGTGACTCTTACAGGCTGTCCCCTCAGATCACATTGGTTGTTCTGCAAATGATGCCTTAGAGAGATCTAACATAGAACAGTACAGCACAGGGACAGGTCCTCTGGCCCGCAGTGTCTGTAAAAACCTCCCCGTCCTGCCTGTAACAGGGTGACCAGAACTGCACACAGTTTTGGAGAAGGTATTCTGGAGATCTAGACAGGCATGGGGACTCAGAGTGAAATCATCCAATGGGGGACCCCAAAAAATATCACAGAGTATAAGGAGGTGGTCGAGCAAGCGTCTTTCAAAGCAAACTTTCTACAGATGTACCGTGGAGAGCATTCTAACTGCTTGCATCACTGATATGGAGGGGCCACTGCACAGGATCGCAAAAAGCTGCAGAAGGTTGTAAGCTCAGCCAGCTCCACCATGGACACTAGACTCCCTGGCATTGAGGACATCTTCAAACGGTGATGCTTCCATCACTAAGGACCCCCACCACCCAGGACATGCCCTCTTCTCATTACTCCCATCAGGGAGGAGATACAGGAGCCTCAAGACACACACTCAACGTTGAAGGAACAGCTTCTCAGTTTAAGAAAGCACAGCTGAAGGCAGGTAGCAACATACTGGCGGTTCCCAAAGCAAGAAATTCAACTAAATATTGTAAATAAGATGAATCTCAAGGTTGTATAATGGGTACATACTTCGATAATAAATGTACTTTGAGCTCCTTCCCTCCCCCATCAGATTCCTGAATGGACAATGAACCCATGAACACCACCTCACTATTTTTTGCTCTTTTGTGCACTACAAGATCTTAAGGCACAAACTAACGGAGATGGGAGTAGACTCTCACATGGTGGATTGGATAGTGGACTACTTGACAGATAGACCTCAGTATGTGCGGTTGGGAGACTGTAGGTCTGACACGGTGGTCAGCAGCACAGGGGCGCCGCAGGGAACCGTACTCTCTCCGGTCCTGTTCACCCTGTACACATCAGACTTCCAATATAACTCGGAGTCCTGCCATGTGCAGAAGTTCGCTGATGACACGGCCATAGTGGGGTGTGTCAGGAATGGACAGGAGGAGGAGTATAGGAAACTGATACAGGACTTTGTGATATGGTGCAACTCAAACTACCTGCGTCTCAATATCACCAAGACCAAGGAGATGGTGGTGGACTTTAGGAGATCTAGGCCTCCTATGGAGCCAGTGATCATTAATGGAGAATGTGTGGAGCAGGTTAAGACCTACAAGTATCTGGGAGTACAGTTAGACGAGAAGCTAGACTGGACTGCCAACACAGATGCCTTGTGCAGGAAGGCACAGAGTCGACTGTACTTCCTAAGAAGGTTGGCATCATTCAATGTCTGTAGTGAGATGCTGAAGATGTTCTATAGGTCAGTTGTGGAGAGCGCCCTCTTCTTTGTGGTGGCGTGTTGGGGAGGAAGCATTAAGAAGAGGGACGCCTCACGTCTTAATAAGCTGGTAAGGAAGGCGGGCTCTGTCGTGGGCAAAGTACTGGAGAGTTTAACATCGGTAGCTGAGCGAAGGGCGCTGAGTAGGCTACGGTCAATTATGGATAACTCTGAACATCCTCTACATAGCACCATCCAGAGACAGAGAAGCAGTTTCAGCGACAGGTTACTATCGATGCAATGCTCCTCAGACAGGATGAAGAGGTCAATACTCCCCAATGCCATTAGGCTTTACAATTCTACCGCCAGGACTTAAGAACTTTTTAAAAGCTATTATTAATGCTTTTTGAGATAGTGATTTAGATGCATATCATATTTTTTTACTGAGTTAAGTATTGTATGTAGTTAGTTTTGCTACAACAAGTGTATGGGACATTGGAAAAAAGTTGAATTTCCCCATGGGGATGAATAAAGTATCTATCTATCTACTTATTTACACTACTTTTGCACTACTTATATATATGTGTGTGTGTGTGTGTGTGTGTGTGTGTGTGTGTGTGTGTGTGTGTGTGTGTGTGTGTGTGTGTGTGTGTGTGTGTGTGTGTGTGTGTGTGTGTATATATATATATATATAGTTATTATTGTACTTTATAGTTTATTTTATGTTTTGCTCTGTACTGCTGTAAAACAACAAATTTCAGACATAGATCAGTGATAATAAACCTGATTCTGATTCTTAAGAATTTAAGCTTTAAAGTCGAGACATTGTTGGATGTGGGTGGGTTAGCTTACAAAAGTGACAGGACCCAGTGTGAGTTGGGGTACCAACATCAGATCTTTAAGTCTGCACGATGATGCATAAAGACAAGCAATTTAAACAGCAGGTGCTGGGCAGAGAGTAATTCAACTCCTGGCTGAGCCCAGTGCAGTCACACTTCTAGTTCACTTTACCAGAAGCCCACAACATCGAGTTGTATCTGTCCCTATCGCTGTGGTAATCACCTCAGAGTCTATCACCCTGGTGTTGTGTTATAATCCAGCATCTGGCTCGGCTATCTTTGGGATCCTGTAGACTTGAGCGTCACCCTCTTAATGTCAGCGACTAAAAGGAAGAGGGAGAAAGACAGGAACCACAGAACAGTCAGTCTAACGTCTCTGGTAGAGACAATGCTAGAGCTGTGATTGGCAAGAAACTATCAGAAGAACTGGACAAAGTCAACGTGGGGTTCTGAAGGAGAAATCTGTTCTGCATTCCTCACTGCCTCGGTAAGGCAACCAGGATAATCAAAGACTCTACTGGCTTCTGCCCCCTTCCTTTCCAGTCCTGATGAAGGATCTCAGCCCAAAACAACCATGAGTGCTGCCTGACTTGCTGAGTTCTTCCAGCGCAGTGTGTGAGAGACTCAGTGCACCCAGACGCAGCCTGTCCTGGGGTTGGAGATCTGACTCAGGGTGGGAAATGGGCTGGTTTTGCTGTAGTTGCTGTTCTTTTGTTGTTCTTATTGCCTGGTGTATGTTGGCTGTGAGTTGCTCGGTTGAACATTGTGGGCATGCTATGTCGATGAATGTGTGACAACACAGCACATCCTCAAGCACAAAGTTCCAAGTTTCAAGGTACATTTATTATCAAAGTATGTATGCAGTATCCTCCAAGAGGACCTCAACTTTGTCATAGGGTGCCTCAATGACTCAGAGAGCTCTGTTGGCTGGAGTCAGGGCTTTGTGCTCTGGCTCTTGGTAGGGTCACCCATGTCAAACAGGTCAAAGGGTAGAGGCCAGACTAAGAGTGGTCCACTGGTCCTCCAGGTTTGGGGGTTCAGATCAGGGTTAACAACCTTGACTGGCCAAACAGAATTGTTATAGAAACAGCAATGAAGAATCCTTCTACATCTGAGTGTGATGTTATTCCTGCGTCTCCACCCGGGACTTGCATGACTGACAGTAGTGAAAACGGAGAGGAAGCCCCAAACACTGTCCGAGATGAAGGAATTTCATTGCTGCCCTCAATGCCAGCGACATGACTAACGGTGAGTATACATGCAGTATACAGCCCGGAGATTCATCTTCCCACAAACAGCCATGAAACAAAGAAACACCAAGGAACCCGTTTTTAAAAAAAACGTCAAACCCACAACGTACACAAAAGAACAAATCGCACAAACTGGCAGAAAAACGAGCGAAAAATACAGAATGTAAAACATCAAACAGCCCAGGCATATTGTGTAGGTTCTTAACACAAATTACGCATTCCACTCTATATTTTGATGTTGCTGTGGAGTTGTTTGTCTCGTGACGACCCTATGGGTAGTGTAGTTGCCTGTAGGGTTTTCATGGCAAGTTACAGAAGTAGATTGCCAGGCCTTCCCTCTGCGCAGATACTGCTGCAGCCCAGGTTCGGACCCAGACGGATTCAAAATCATCTCCAAGTCCAGTGCTAATGCCATTACACCACCGGGCAGCCTATGTTCAATGTACAAGTGATAAATAAATCCAAATCGGAATCTTCCAATCTAATGTACAATGTTCTGTAGTCTTCCCTACAAGAGAGAACCAAATACAAGGCATCAGTGAGGCCGAATTTGGAGTATTGTGTACAGTTCTGGTCACCGAATTATAGGAAAGATGTCAACAAAATAGAGAGAGTACAGAGGAGATTTACTAGAATGTTACCTGGGTTTCAGCACCTAAGTTACAGAGAAAGGTTGAACAAGTTAGGTCTTTATTCTTTGGAGCGTAGAAGGTTGAGGGGGGACTTGATAGAGGTATTTAAAATTATGAGGGGGATAGATAGAGTTGACGTGGATAGGCTTTTTCCATTGAGAGTAGGGGAGATTCAAACAAGAGGACATGAGTTGAGAGTTAGGGGGCAAAAGTTTAGGGGTAACACGAGGGGGAACTTCTTTACTCAGAGAGTGGTAGCTGTGTGGAACGAGCTTCCAGTAGAAGTGGTAGAGGCAGGTTCGATTTTGTCATTTAAAAAAATATTGGATAGGTATATGGACAGGAAAGGAATGGAGGGTTATGGGCTGAGTGCTGGTTGGTGGGACTAGGTGAGAGTAAGTGTTCGGCACAGACTAGAAGGGCCGAGATGGCCTGTTTCCGTGCTGTAATTGTTATATGGTTATAAATACAATTTGGGTGACACTTTGTGGAACATATGATGTCAGCTGTCTGTCAATTTCGACGATGATGATAGGAACCTGTATGGGAAACCTTTCAAAGTGGAGAAGCCATTGCACCGGAGCAGTTCCACTCTCTTGACCTCAGAAGCCCTATTCCAATGACATGAGTGAGATGTGGAATCTAACCTAATCTTCTATAAAGTGTGAGGCTCTTCAATCAGAATCACATCCCCCTCCCCCTTCCCTGTACTCACCCAATTAAATCTGAGTGCTGAGGGTGCTGACCTTCGAGGCCACGGTTCATCAGTAATGGCTGTTTACACTTCATGGCCCTCACCCAGACCCCACTTCCTGCAGCCTGTACACTGCTGCGAGCTGAGATCACGTCTCCTCACCCTGGGAGCTGCCTGCTGCCTCATCGCCGAATCTGAGAGACAACCTTTGATCTGCCTGAGACCTGCCCGTCTCCCAGCACACCGAGATGTCCACGGGGAAACACGCCGAATGGCACATTCTAAGCTGCAGGGAGGTTGGTGCGGCTACCAAAGTTCAAAGTAATTTTTTATTATCAAAGTATATAAATGCCAGCATTAAATACAGCCCTGAGATTTGTTTTCTTGCGGGCATACTCAGTAAATCCAAGAACCGTAATACACCCTTCAGCCATCAGGATCCTAAACCGGTGTGGATAACTTCACTCACGTCAGCACTGAACTGATTCCACAACCTATGGACTCACTTTCAAGGACTCTACAACTCATATTCTCAGTATTATTTATATGTCTATCTATCTATCCATTTATCAATCTATCAATCAATCAATCAATTAATTATTTTTGTATTTGTACTGTTTGTCTTCTTTTGCACGCTGGTTGTTTGTCCATCCTGAGAACAGGGCATGACCAGGGTAATGGAGGTTCAGGCCACACTCTTGTGAGCAGCTTTGAGACCCTTAACACAGAAGGGATGTGTTGACATTGGAGAGGGTCCAGAAGAGGTTTGCAAGAATGACCCCGGGACTGAAGAGGAACGTTTGATGGCTCTGAGCCTGTACCCACGGGAGTTTAGAAGAATGAGGGGGATCTCATTGAAACCTATTGGATTTTGAAAGGCCCAGACAGACTGGATGTGAAGAGGATGTTTCCTGAAGTGGGGCAGTCACAGGGCACTGACTCAGAATGCAAGGACATCCTTTTAGAACAGAGATAAGGTAGAATTTTTTAGCCAGAGGGTGGTGAATCTGTGGAATTCATTGCCACAGACAGCTGTGGAGACCAAGTCATTGGGTATATTTAAAGCAGCGGTTGATTAGTAACAGTGTCAAAGGTTACAGGGAGAAGGCAGAAGACTGGGATTGAGAGGGAGAATAAGTCAGCCATGATGGAATGGCACAGCAGATTTGTTGGGCCGAATGGCCTAATTCTGCTCCAATGGTAACGTTGGAGAAACAGTGAAATGATGCACAGAAGGATCCCACAGACACCAATGATTGGAGGATCTGTTTGGCTCTGGTGCCCGAAAAGAGCTGAAATGTTGGCCCAGGACATCGATGGGAGTTTGAAACACGTCCACTCCATTTTTCTGCATCACTCCGATAATTACTAGTTCCCATATCCATGGGATCTATCTGTGCAGGAACTAGCAGCCATGCTCCAAAGGTAAGCCTATTGCCCGTGAAGTGAATCGGAGGAGCTTGAGATCTGAACAAGGGTTGATGTTCCTTTTCAAACTGTTTGTAAAAGAGATCGTCCTTTCGTTGTGGCCAGAGAACCGTTATCGTTCAAAGCAGCCCAGGCAGGCACTGAGACCGAATTCGGTAACTCAGCACTGACCGGGGACCTCCAGGGAACTTGCTGCGCTATCGTCGGGTGTGGAGGTGGCGACAGATCTTTGGACAGGTTTATGTTGTGACACCTTTTAAATGATCAGTTACTACTCAACACGGGCGGAGAAACTAGGTGCTGTCATTTGAATTATTCAGACTTTCTAGAATGAATAATGCAGGCGAATCTCTGAGGATAGGGTGTGATCATTGTCTGTCATGGAGGCTCCGATGCACAGGATCGGAAGAAACTGCAGGAGCTTGTAGATTTAAGCAACTCCATCCCAGATATTCTCTTCCTTCCCCCACTCCCATCGGGCAGAAGATACTAAACTAAGGACAGTTTCTACCCCACTGTTTAAAGACTATTAAATAGTCTGCTAGAACGATAAGGTGGACTCTTGATTTTCCCATGTACCTTGTTTACCCGTCCACACTGCACTTTCTCTGTAACTGTAACACCTTATCCTGCATATGCACCAGAGATTCTGCAGATGCTGGAAATCCAAAGCAACACACACAAAACGCTGAAGGAACTTTCGGACAGGTCCGTCCCATTTCTCATTCTCTCTGTCTCCATCTCAGGAGACAAACTGTCTGCTGAAATCTTTTATAAACCTACGGACTTCAGGATTTTCTTGACTCTACCGCCTCCCAGCCTGTCTCCCATAAAAATGCCATTCCCTTTCCTCAATTTCTTCATCTCCGCTGCATCTGTTCCCAGGATGAGACTTTTGTTTACAGGACAACAGGGACATTGTCCTTCTCCAAAGACCAGGATTTCTCTCCCTCCACTATTAACGCTGCCCTCACCCGCATCCCCTCCATTTCCCGGACAGCTATGCTCACCCCATTTTCCTACCACCTTAACAGGGATAGAGTTCCTCTTGAGACTCTGTGTCCACCTCTTCATTCCCTCCAACTTATGCCATCTCCAACAGGATCCTACCACCAAATACGTCTTCACCATGCCCCACCCTCCACTTTCCACAGGAATCGCTCCCTCTGTGATTCCCTTGTCCATTCATCCATCCCCGCTAATCAACCTCCTGGCAGATGCCCCAACAAGCGGAAGAAGTGCTGCCCATTCACGTCCTCCCTCACCTCCATTCAGGGCCCTAAACAGTTCTTCCAGGTGAGGCAACACTTCACCTGCAAATCTGTTAGGGTCGTCTACTGTATCCAGTGCTCCCGATGTGATCTCCTCTACATTGTTGAGACCCGACGTAAATTGGAGGGACCATTTTGTCAAGCACTTCCGCTTCATCCACCAAAATGGACTTTCCCGCTGGCCGACCATTTTAATACCTATCCTCATTCCCGTTCCGACATGTTGGACCTTGGCCTCTCTCAGGGTGGAGGAACAACACCTCATCATCCATCTAGGTAGAATATGGTAGAATTCCATATGGAATATTCCATATTCCAACCTGATGGCATGAACATTATTGTATCTGAGAAAACGTGGGATTAATAAAGTCATTTTTGTTCTGTTTGCTACCAGTAAGTCATCACTGCTCTTCGCCAATGTCATTTTAAATTCAGCACCATTATAGGGAGGATTGGGGGGGTGTTGGAGATACGTCCCTACCGAAGGAGGTGTGAGGTGCTCCTTCCCTCCGCTAGCCTGCAGGTCACCCTCGGGCAAGGTGTAGCTCCTGCTTAGCCCCCGATCAGGGTCACGTGAAGTCATGGGAGCAGGTGGTGGACGGTCGTATGAGCAGCCGGTGCAGATCACAAGTCCTGGTTATGTGACCACTGACACCAGGCCGACGGTCTCTGAGGGGTATAGATAATGGCTGGGGTCACCCATCTTGTAAAGACACTGTCCAGAAGAAGGCAACGGCAAACCACTTCTATTGAAAAATAGGCCAAGAACAATCATGTTCATGGAAAGACCATGATCACCCACATTATACGACATGGGACATAATGATGATGATGATCCTAACGTCCAACATGGTGATCAAAACTATACGCAGGACTCCAAGTGCTGTCTCATAAATGTCGAGAATTAGGGTAAGAATTGAATTTGAATTTATTTAGATCTTACATCCATCCCACAACGTGAGGGAGTAAAAGATCTTTGCGTTCTGACTATTGCAATGTACATTCATGTGAATTTATAAATCTAATGGATTGTAGAAAGAAGCTGTCCCATTGCCTGTTGGTCCTGGCTTTTATACTACAGTACTGTTTCCTAGATGGAAGCAGCTGGAATGGTTTATGGTTGGGTGACTGGTGTCCTTGATGATTTTCCAAGCCTTTTTTATGCTCCTGCTGCTATAAATGTCCTCAATGGAGGGAAGTTCACATCCACAGATGCGCTGGGCTGTCCATACCACTCTCTGCAGTGCCCAGCGATCAAGGTTGGTGCAGTTCCCGTACCAGGCGGTGATACAGCCAGTCAGGATGCTCTCAATGGTGCCCCTGGAGAAGGTCTTGAGGATTTGGGGGCTCATGCCGAAATTGGTCAGTCGCCTGAGATGCAAGAGACGCTGTTGTGCTTTCTCTCTGCCACCAGGGGAGATCTTCAGTGACGTGTATACTACTCACCCTCTCAACTGCAGACCCATTGATGTTGATCGGGCCGAGCCTGTCTCCGTTTCCCCCTGTAATCCACGATTTTGTCATGCTGAGGGTATATAAAAGATCAGTCTTACTGAATTTGGAGTATCATGTGCATTCTGGTCTCCCGATTATAAGGATACGGAGACTATGGAGAGGATGCAGAAGAGGTTCACGAAGGTGCTGCCTGGATTAGAGAGTATGAACTTTAAGGAAAAGTTGCACTTACTTGAGTTGTTCCCCCTAGAGCACTGGAGGCTGAGTGGAGACCTGAGAGGTATAGACAGGGTAGGCAGAGTCACATCTTTCCCCCTGGGTAGAAATGTCGAAAACCAGAGGATATGCTTTTAAAGTTCGAGGGGTGAAGTTTAAAGGTGACACGGGGGGGCAAGTTTTTTACACAGAGGGTAGTATGGGCCTGGAATGAGTTAGCTGTGGTGGTGGTGGAAGCGGGCAATTTGCTGGCAATTACAGGTGAATATGAATGGAATGGAGGATATGGAAGATACACAGGAGGAGGACATTTAGTATAAATTAGCATCAAGGTCAGCACAACATTGTGGGCCAAACGGCCGGTCCAGCTCTGCACTGTTCTATGTTCTATTTTCTAATGTAAGTTAGACATAATTATACAAGACAATAAAGAGAGAGTGAAACAAAGACCAGAAAAACAAGTTAGTCAGAGAGACCTGAGGTCACCAATGTTCACTGTTCTGTGCCAGCTTTTCGGAAAAGCTCTCCCTACTCTTCCCTCACAGCCCTGAATATTGTTCCTTTTCAAATACTTTTTTCTATTTCCTTTCGAAACTTCCTGTTGAATCTGCTCCCACTGCCTTTTCGGGCTGGGAATCCAGATCACAGGGACACGCCGTTTATGGAAAACTTCCTTCCCAGTCATTTTCCCTGCGTCTGTGAGCTCCAGTTAGCAATCCTTTCTGCTGACAGAAAGAAACACATCAATTCAAACGGAACCTCTCACTAAACACCTCCGATAAATCTAACCGGACCTTCACCGGCTTCTCATTCCCCAAGCCCGGGACGATATTGGTAAATTCAAAGTTCAAAGTTAAAAAAGTAAATTTATTATCAACTACATATACTATAATACATTGCCATTTACAACCCTGAAGTTCATTCACTTGTGGGCATTCACAGTCAGTACAAAGAAACACAATAGAACCAATAAAAGACCACACACAACAGGACGGACAAACACCCGTGTGCATAAGACAACAAACGATAAATAAAAAAAGAAAAGAAAATAATAATTATTATTATTATAAATAACTAAGATGAAGAGTCCTTGAAAGTGAGTCCGTAGGTTGTGAGAACAATTCAGTGATAGGTTGACTGAGGTTTGGTGAAGTTCTTCCCTGGGCTCACCTGATCCCTGTTCCCCCTCCCAGCCACCCTTCCTGTAATATTCCACAGGTCTGGCCACAATAATAGAAGCAGGACACAGACGTTCCAAACAAATTCCAATCTAACAGCTGGGAACTCCCTAGACACAGAGATGAAGACATTAGTACAACCCCTGAGTACGTGAGTCATGCATGACTATCCACAACACAGTCCCTGCTCTTTGAAGAAAGCGTTTCACTGTTAGAAAGACTTTGCAGGTTTATCCTGCGGCCTGGCATGGAGTCCGAGAGCCACACAGCACGGAAGCTGGTCCTTCAAAGTCAATGTTCAAAGTTCCAAGTGAATTTATTATCAAAGTATGTCACCATATACGACTCTGAGATTTATTTCTCACAGGCATTTACAGGAAAATAGAATTTATGAAAACTATGCATAAACAAAGACTGGCATACAACTAACAGGCAAAAGAAGACAAGCTGTGTGAGTAAAAAGAAATAAGTAATATTGAGAACGTGATTTGTAGAGTGGGTCTATAGATTGTGGAATCAGTTCAGTGTTGAGGTGAGTGAAATTATCCACACTGGTTCGGGAGCCTGATTGTTGTAACTGTCCCTGAACCTGGTGGTGTGGGACCTGAGGCTCCTGTACCACCTGTCCGAAGAGAGCATGGCCTGGATGGTGGGGGTCCCTGATAATGGGTGCTATTTTCTTGGGCAGTGCTCCTTGTAACTGTGCTCAGAGGTGGGGAAGGCTTTCCTGTGATGGACTGGACCATATCCGCTGTTCTGTTCTTGGGCATCGGTGTTTCCATTACAGGCCATGATGCAGCCAGTCAGGACACTCCCCACTGTGCATCTATAGAAGTTTGTCAAAGTTTTAGATGGCATGCCGAATCTACACAAACGCCTAAAAAACAGAGGCGCTGCCGAGCATTTTTGTGATGGTGATTACATGCCGGACACAGGACCAATGGGTCCAAGCCAACCAAGATGCCCCATCCAAACTAGCCCATGTTTGGCCCGTAACCTTCTGAACCTTTTGAATCCACCTACATATCCAAGTGTCTTTTAAATGTTGCTATCGTGCCTACCTCAACCACTTCCTCTGGCAGCTTGTTCCACATTCATATCACCCTTTGTGTAAAACAGTTGGCCCTCCTCTTAAGCTTTCCCCTCTCACCTTTAACCTACACACAAACACACACTCACACACACACACACACACTCACACACACACACAAACACACACTCACACACACACACACACACACACAAACACACACTCACACACACACACACACTCACACACACACACTCACACACACACACACACACACACACACACTCACACACACACACACACTCACACACACACACACTCACACACACACTCACACACACACACACACACACACACACTCACACACACACACACACACTCACACACACACTCACACACACACACACACTCACACACACACACTCACACACACACACACACTCACACACACACTCACACACACACACACACACACACACTCACACACACACACACACACACTCACACACACACACACACACTCACACACACACACACACACACACTCACACACACACTCACATACACACACACACACACTCACACACACACACACACACACACTCACACACACACTCACACACACACACTCACACACACACACACACACACAATAATAATAATAATGCAGATTAATGTGTGAAAGCTGTCATGCAGTTCAGGTAAACAATAAAGTGCAACATCATAACGAGGTCGATTGCGAGGCCAAGAATCTATTTTATTGTACAAGAGTCTGATAACGGTGGAATAGAAGCTGTCCTTGAGCCTGGTGATACCATAAATAAGAACATAAGACGCAGGGCAGGATTAGGCCATTTGGCCCATTGATTCTGCTCCACCATTCCATCATGGCTGATTTATTACCCTCTCTACCCCACTCTCTTGCCTTCTCCCTCTAAAAAATCCAATGTACATTCTTTCATGCTTTTGTATCTTCTGTCCAATGGGAGAAGAGACAATCTCTGGGATGGGAAGGGTCTTTGATTATGCTGGCTGCTTTACTGAGGCAGTGAGAACTATAGACATGAAAGGGAGGCCAGTTTCCATGATCTGCTGAGGAGTGTCCACAACTCTGCTGTTTTTTGGGGTCTCGGGCTGAGCAGCTGCCAGACCAAGGTGTCATTATCCAGCGTATTGCACACATTATGAAGGAGATGCTCATAGAGTAAATGAAGTTGAACTATGGGTATATTTTATAGTCATAGAGACGTTGTCATAGAGACATACAGCACACCACCTTCGGCCCACAGAAACAGGCCCTTCAACCTACAGAAAAAGGCTCCCCAGCCTTCGACCCATGGAAAAGAGTGCTTCAACCCATGGAAGTAAGCTCTTCCTCCCACAAAAATAGGCCCACAGGAAAAGGCACTTCAGCCCTCAGAGACAGGCTCCTCGGCCTACAAAAACAGGCTGTTTGGCTAACAAAAGCAGGCCCTTTGGCCCATAGAAACACACCCTTTTGTGTTGCAGAAATATAATCTGCAGAACCAATATTCAACACCACTCATGTGCTTAAAATTTCAGCTCACTTTTAGAAATTAGAAGCTGGTTGTCAGTAAAAGTGACCTTGAAGGTGTCACATTGTTCTTCAGAAAACCCCAGCTGGTTCAGTGATTTCCTTTAGAGAAGGAAACCTTGGCAATGTGTCAGAGAGTGGAAAATGAACTCAGCTGTGAATCACTTTGTGATTTTCTGAGAACCTGCTTTAATCTTTACAAGGCTTGAGACCCATGTGTGGTCCAACATGGTTTACCTTGAACACAAGAAAGTCTTCAGATGCTGGAAATCCAGAGCAACACACACAAAATGCTGGAGGAATTCAGGCAGCATTTGTGGAAAAGAGTAAACAGTCGACATCTCGGGCTGAGACCCTTTGGCAGGACTGAGAGGGGAGGGGGAGAGAGGCCTGAATCAAAAGGTTGGGGAGGGTAAGGAGGCTGGCTGGAAGGTGGTAGATGAAGCCAGGTGGGTGGGAAAGGTCAAGGCTGCAGAAAAATAGAATCTGATGGGAGAGGAAAATGGACAATAGGAGAAAGGGAAAGAGGAGGGGACCCAGGGGGAAGTAATAGGCAGGTGAGACGAGGTAAAAGGTAAAAGTGTGGGGAATAGAGGGGTGAAATTTGTTCACCAGAAGGAGAAATTGATATTCATACCATCAGGTTGGAGGCCACTCAGATGGAATATAAGGTGCCCCTCCTCCACCCTGAGGGAGGCCTCATCTTGGCACAAGAGGAGGCCATGGATCGACACTTTGGAATGGGAATGGGAATTGAATTGTTTGGCCACCAAGAATTCCCGCTGGTGGCGGATGGTGTGGAGGTGCTCGACAAAGCGGTCCCCCAGTTTACGACGGGTCTCACCAACGTAGGGGAGGCCACATTGGGAGCACCGGACATAACAGACAACCCCAGCAGATTCGTAGGTGAAGTGTTGCCTCACCTCGAACGACTGTTTGGGGCCCTGAATGGAGGTGCTTGGCAGCTGCAGCACTTGGGCCAATTACAGAGGTAAGTGCATGGAGGGAGATTACTGGGGAGGGACAAATGGACAATGGAATTGCGGAGGGAGCAATCCCCGTGGAAAGTGAAGAGGGGGTGGGAGGTAAATATATGTTTAGTGGTAGATGGCAGTATTTACAGAGGATAATGTGTTTGATGTGGAGGCTGATAAGATGGTAGGTAAGGACTCTATCACTATTAATATGGCGGGAAGATGGGAACTGTGTGGGAAATGGAGAAGATGCAGGTTTTTCTCAGATGAAGGTTCCCGGGTCTACACCTCAGCTCCTGCAGATGTGTCCAGCACTCTGCTGCAGGTTTCAGAGGGGGTGAAGTAATCATCTGCCCCAGAATAGAGGCAAAAGTCACCAGCTGGAAACAGGCCCAGAATAAATGGATGGAGAGGCAGTGACAGGGAGGTAAAGGGAGAATGCAAGAAAGTGTACAAGAGAAGGAGAGAGAGAGAGAGACAGAGTGAGGGAGAGAGATTTTAATTGATTCTGCCTGTCTTTCTCTCTATTGCTTTTATCTCATCCCATCTCTCTCTCTCTTTCCTTTCTACTCTCTCTACCCTCTGATTCTCTCTCTGCCCTCTTTCCCCCTTTCTCTTCCTCTTTTTACCCTCTCTTTCTGCCTCTCTCCTTCTCCCCCTCTCTCCCTCTGTTTCCCTTTCTATGCCCTCTCTCTACTCTCTCTCTCTCTCCCCTTTCTCTCTCTTCTCCCTTTTTCTCCCATTCTTTCTTACCTTTTCTTCCTTCCTCCTCTCTGTCCCTCCCCACCCTCTCCCTCTCTCTCCCATTTTCTCTCCTTCTCATTCTTCTGCCCTCCCAGCATCTCACTATCTCTCTCTCTCTCCATTTTTCATCACACCCTCTCACCTCCTCTCCCTTTGTTGTTTACTTAATTACTTCATCGCATCGCCCTTACTGGGGCATAGGCTACAGACAACAACTCACCGGAGTCCTCTGTCCTGGGCCAGTCCCTCAAGATGTCCCCAGGTGTAGGCCATCTTTGAAGATCCCTCATCCCCCAGGGATGAGACCTCTGGAGCAATGTCCCCTCTAATTTTCTTTACAGCTACACAGACCAACCATTGCTCTGAAGAGGAACTTATTACATGGCCTGAAAACTCTGCAGCACTTTGAATGCTTTTTTTTCTACTATGCACATCAGACTAACACAAACCTCAACTCACACCACAAGTAAACATTGTCATAACAGTCAAAGCTGAGGGGGGACTTGATAGAGGTACAGTATTTAAAATTATGAAGGGGATAGATAGAGTTGACGTGGATAGGCTTTTTCCATTGAGAGTAGGGGAGATTCAAACAAGAGGACATGAGTTGAGAGTTAAGGGGCAAAAGTTTAGGGGTAACACGAGGGGGAACTTCTTTACTCAGAGAGTGGTAGCTGTGTGGAACAAGCTTCCAGTAGAAGTGGTAGAGGCAGGTTCAATTTTGTCATTTAAAAAAATTTGGATAGGTATATGGACAGGAAAGGAATGGAGGGTTATGGGCTGAGTGCAGGTAGGTGGGATTAGGTGAGAGTAAGCGTTCGGCACGGACTAGAAGGGCCAAGATGGCCTGTTTCCGTGCTGTAATTGTTATTTGCTTATATAGCTATTGCCAGGCACAAAGGCAAAAATAAAACGTTTTGACTAGACGGCATTGGTGTTCAGCAATCTAGAATTCTAACTATGAGCTACTGACTTCCATTCTGTGTTTATTGTTACAATTTGTAACAGGGATGTAACTTGAAACACTGACAATGTAAATACTTTGAAGCTTTGAAATATTTCAAAGTAAAGGTTGTGGCACATTTATAATTTAGAAAATTTATGGATTAAATTCATTAATACATAATTACAGAGTATTTCACAACCATAGTAACAGAGATTTCAAAATTATGTTAGCATTACATAAAAGAAAATTCCAGCTGTGCAGCTACAAAGTCTGTGTGTGCGCGAACATTTCCGTTACTGCGCGGTTACACACCTGCTGAGAGGGTAGGGTGCGCCGGAGCTAGTGTCGGTGTCTCTGTTGCTGTTGTTCGGTTGTTCAGTCGAGTCCGACTCTTCGTGACCTCATGGACTCCTGCACACTAAGCCTTCTTACTGGAAATTGCCTCTCTAAGATCCCCCAGGGTCATACACATTGTCTGAGTAATATCGCGTATCCATCGTAGCCTCTGTCATCCTCTCCTTCTGTTTTACCTAACATGAGAGTTTTCTCCAAGGAATTTCCTCTTCTCACGATGTGGCCAAAATATTTACTGCAGCCTTACTAATAGTTAAGCTCTCACAGCCGTACATCGCAACTGGAAATACTATAGACTTGACTATACAGATCTTCGTAGACAATGTTATGTCTCTGCTCTTCAGTATTGCCATTGCTGCCCTCCCCAGAAGTAAGCGATGTTTAATTTTGTGGCTACTGTTACCATCTATAGAAATCTTTGAACAGAGGAAAACAAAATCCGTCATTGCTTCCACTTCCTTTCCATTAATTACCACGGAGCTAATAGGGCTGGTCGACATAATCTTGGTTTTCTTAATATTGAATCAGCTCTTGCACCTTCTTCTTTCACTTCGATTAGAAGCTTCCTCACCTTCAGCCATTAGAGTGGTATCATCCACATATCTGAGGCTGTTCATATTTCGTCCAGCAATTTTGATTCCAACATTTGAGTCCTCTAGACCAACATTCCTCATGATGTGTTCAGCAAATAGATTAAATGAGTAGGGTGGCAGTATGCAGCCTTGTCGTACTCCTTTCCCAATCTTGAACCAGTTTGTTCTTCCGTGTTCAGTTCTAACTGTTGCGTCTTGATCTGAGTCCAAGTTTCTCATAGAGCAGATCAAATGTCCAGGTATCCCCATGTCTTTAAGGATTTGCCATAGTTTATTGTGGTCCATGCTGTTGAAGGCTTTAGATTAGTCAATAAAACATAGATAAATACTTCTCTGGAATTCCCTCCATTTTTCCATTATCCAGCATAGGTTAGTAATTTGGTCTCTGGTGCCTCTGTCAGCTTGTACCTTCGGCAGTTCTCGTTCTGTATATCGCTGGAGACTTGCTTGCACTAGGTAGCACTAGGTTTTCACAGGATGGGGTTGCTGGCCCCATGCCCAAACCTTGTCCTCTCACAGCCGGGCTTGGGACTGTCTGTGGCGGAGTTTTTGCTGTTTAATTGCAGCAGTTATCCATCGCTGTCCTTTGTGGGCAGCCTCGGGAGAGACGAAGGCCATAGGAGTAAACCCAGGCAGAAAGCCCAGAATGGAGCTTCCAAGGCAGCTGGACATCACTGAACATCCTTCCAGCAGCTCCTGCAGCCAAGCTGGTGCCAAACGTATTGCTTCACGTTCCTTCGGACTACACCAGCGAGGCCGAGAGTGGGATCTTCATGACCGGCCATTCCAGGATCTCCTTACCTTCAGCCCAGGCTTGTGCCCTGGACAGCACACTCCACTGTCCTTCGAGACTGATGGATGCCATCATCAACAGTTGCTGGTGTTGGAGGACCTCCAGCTAACCAGCCTGACAGCCCAAACCACCTTGGAAGTGGTTGTTTTCTATGTAAACCCAGCTTCAAAGAAAACCAATGAAGTGGTTTACAGGTTGGAAGTCATTTTACATTTCTGACAACCTGCCAAGGTACAGTTCCTCAACATGTGCCATAAATTCTCGATTATGTTATAACAATACACAGATTTAGAGGAACCTTCTCTTTTAGGAAGCTAAGGGCAGACAGAACAATGCCAACAGACTGCACAGGCAAATCCATTGCAGGGTGTTTGGGACACCGTCCATTCCACTAGGGTTCTGTTCCCTCAACCTCTGACCCAGGGGTGTCTGCCTGTGCCAGTAATGCCACGCTGGTGCTCTCTGCTGTACCCAGAACCTCTGGTCTTCCAGTGGACAGAGAGATCCATAAGCACATGCAGCTGACAGACTATTGGTCCATGTTACCGTCTTGTGCCAAAGATGAGGCCACCCTCAGAGTGGAGGAGAAACACCTTAATTCCAGCTGGCTAGCCTCCAAACTGATGGCATGAATATCGATTTCTCCTTCTGGTGGAAAAAATGCTTCCCCTCCGCTCTTCTTCTATTCGTCACTCTGGCCTTTTACCCCTTCTCACCTGCCTATCACCTTCCCCTGGGCCCCCTCCTCCTTCCCTTTCTCCTATGGTCCACTCTCCTCTCCTATCAGATTCCTTCCTCTCCAGCCCTTTCCCTCTCCCACCAGCCTGTCCTCTTTCCATAGATGGCTCCTAACATGCTGAGTTGCTCCAGTGTTTTGTCTGTGTTGCTGGAGTATATGTTGACCATAAGCCCATAAGACATAGGAGCAGAATTAGGCCATTCAGCCCATCAAGTCAAGGTGAGGGGGAAAGTTTAAAGGAGGTGTGGGGAGCAAGTCTTTTACACAGAGAGTGGTGGGTGCTTCAGGTGGTGGAAGAAGTTATAATATGGTGTTGGGTCAGGCAGCACCTATGGACGAGAGTAAACAGTCAAAGTTTCAGGCCAAGACCCTTCATCACGACTGAAAAGTAAGTGGGGGGGGGGGGGGTGGGGGTTGGGAAGGTGCCAGAATACAGACATTGATGGGGGTGGGGAAGGAGGATAAACTGGAAGGTGATAGGTGAAGCCAGGTGGGTGGGGGAGTGGGGTGAAGATTAAGTAAGAAGCTGGGAGGTGATAGGTGGGAAAGGTAAAGAAGTCGGAATCTGATTGGAGGAGAGAATGGACCAAAGGAAGAAAGAGGGCACCGGGGGGGAGGAGGTGATAGGTAGGTGAGGAGAAGAGGTAAGAGGCCAGAGTGGGGATAGAAGAAGAGGGAAGGAGGAGGGGAACAAATTTAGAGGAAGTTGGAGAAATCAATGTTCATGCCATCAGGTTGGAGGCTACCTAGGCAGAATATGAGGTGTTGCTGAGAGTGGAAGAGAGAGACAGTTGGTTTCTACACCAGGTGGCTGACCCACAGTCACAAAACTGAGGAAGAGTCCTTACACTCTGAAAAAAAAATGTCAATGTCCAGTCGGTGAACATTGACTGGACTGGGCCCGGTGGCTCAGCTAGTAGAGCTACTGCCTCTCAACCCTAGAGGCCCGGGTTCGATACTGACCTCCAGCGCTGTCTGTGTGACCCCCAGGGGTTTCCCCTGGTGCTTATCGGATTAATTTAAGTTTCCGCTAGTGTGGAGGTGAAGGGCAGTTGATGGGTGGCTGATAGTCAGCATGGACTCAATGGGCCAACGGCCTGTTTGTGTGTTGTATAACTGTGTCATTTGTAACATAATTTGTTTAATGTAGTATCCACTACACATACGTAAAGGAGAACAAAAGAATCTCAGTAAGATAAAGAACACAATAATAAAAAACCACAATAAATATAAATACACAAGATAGCTTATATACATCAACGGATTGTATGTCCATAAAATGATGCCAGGCACAGGAGAATCTGTACATAAGGTGACTGACAGGAAGTGATAAAGTAGTGGTGGCTGGGGGTGTGGAGGGATGGGTTACTGGGTGGAGGTGTTGATCAGTCTTACTACCTGAGGAGAGCAACTGTTTGGTGGTCCTGCTGTGGATGCTACGTAGCCTCCTCCCTGATGGGAGTGGGACCAACAGTCCATGAGCAGGGTGGGTGGGATCCTTCATGATGTTACTGGCCCTTTTCTAACACCTTTCTGTATATATGCCCTTGATGGTGGGTACGCCGGTGCCAGTGATGCATTGGGCATCTCGTGTGTCTGTCCCTAACACTCTCTCTGTCAGCTCCTCAGGCAAGCTTGATTGAGAGTCAAATTCCAGCTACTGGCATACATACTGAGGGACACACTGTGGGAAAGGAGCACTGTCTGGGGCCGAATAGCCTAATTCAGCTCCAGTATCTTATGGGTGCTACTGAGTCACGTTTATTATCACCGATGTATGTTGTGTGTTGTTTTGCAACAGCGGTACAGTGCAAGTCATAAAAATTACCACAAGTTACAAAAATAAACAAATGAGGTAGTTACACACACAAAATACTGGAGGCAAACAGCAGCTGAGGCACCATCACTGCGGGGATCGCAGGGGGTAGTGGTGGGGAGGGAGCGCTGAGGTGGTGTGTTACAGTATGCACCCAATCGTGCCATCCTCCGGGGTTTAGGATGCTCCGATGCTCCGGAACATGGGTAGCTGGCACGGTCCCTTCAAAAATTCTAGCCTGCTCCGCTAATGGGCAGCCATGTTTCGGCACCAAGCTTTGCATATTTACAGAGCACCTGACCTCAGGTTCGGGGCTCAGTTGTCAGCTCAACTTTGGTTCCGTCTACAATTGCGTTTAGGATTTCTGTCTTGTTTGGATTCTTGTCTAGTCTCATCATCTCTGGTCAAGAACCCTGTTCTTGTCTCAGTCTCAAAATCGTGTATGAGTTCTACTCTCTGATAGTCTAGAACGTGAATCCTCACCATCCTCACCTAGGCCTCTCAACTCATAGTTTTCATCCACCGTTCAGGAACCTGATGGCAGAGGGGTAGGAACTGTTCTGAACAGGACACAGAGGGGCCGGGTTCTGTGGCAGTGTAGTGCTTAGCGCAATGTTATTACAGCTCGGGGCATCGGAGTTCAGAGTTCAATTCCAGCGCCACCTATAAGGAGTTTGTACGTTCTCCCCGTGCGTGTTTCCTCTGACTGATCCTGTTTTCTCCTACATTCCAAAAGACATACGGGTTAATGGGTTAATTGGGGATTGTAAATTGTCTTGTGGTTTGAGGCCCTCCATTGGTCGGGGTCAGCCATGGATGGTGCGTTCCAGCTATCTGCGTGATAGGCAGTACATTATGGGGAGCAAGCTGTTGCCCATGTAGCAGACTCCCCCTCTCCTGAAGGAACGGCAGACACCACCACAGTTTGACACCAGCAGCACTGCAGGAGTTGCCAGTCAGCGTCGAAACCAACATGGGGATTCCAGCTCTGGATTTTCCTCGGGTTTTGCGCTTGAAGCCTCCCCCATGAGTGGGTATAGCCACAAGACAGCGGAGATTTGAGGTCAGAGTTTTCCTTCTCCGAGACGAGCTGCCCACCATGCCTGAAGCGATTTGTTTTAAGGAGCCAGTTTGCCCCTTTTCCTGTCAGTAGAAACAGTTCAGCCAGGTTCAGTAGCTAAGCCACATGTGAAGGCCAGGAGCTGGACTTGGTTGTCAGAGGCTTTCTGAAATGCTATCTATAATCATTGGGAGCATTTAATAGGCAGTGGGATCTTGTCCCCATGACAACCCCGTCTATGACAACCTTAAGGAACCTTAAGGTCCTGTGATCAGGCTGGGATTAAACGGTGGGCTGCTGGCCAGCACAGCAAACTAGGCTGGAAGGGCCTGTTCTGCGTTGTATCTCTAAATAAATAAATAAGTACTTCAGCGATGAAATGTTTCAGGATGTAACAATGCTGGCGTTGATCCACTGAAAGCCAATGCATTGAATTTCTTCTTGCAGTGATTGATGAGAATGATGTGTCCTTATTGTATTCCTGGATGTCTTTTGAATAAAGCTTATTTTTAGGAGGCAAAAACAAACCTCAGGACCCTGTGGGGCGTGGTGGGAAGGGCTGGACTCTCTCCATCACTCCCTGGTGACGTTGGGGCTGTGCTTAGCCTCACAGCCGTAAGTAAAAAGCGAGAAGAGCAGGGGGGCTAAGCACTAAGTCTTGTGGTTCTCCAGTGCCAATGGTGCCAATCTGAACTGACTGGGGTGAGCATGTGAGGCATTCAAGAATCCTATTGCACAAGGAGGTATCGAGTCCTGGGTCTTGGAGCTTATTGATTAGTTTTGATGGGGTGATAGTGTTGAAGGTTCTGCTGTAATCAATGAAGAGCATCCTGACATCAGGCTCCTGAATCAGCACACATAACTTCAATCACCTTATGCCATGACCCCTGTGGGCCTCTGCGGGTTGCTGTGGATTTCAAGGCTTCTCGAGCACCTGTATTTACTCATTGTCATGTTAACTAGAGCCGTTAAGCCCTTGTGCTTTCTGTTTAATCCTGTCAAGTTCATTGTGAACATCATGGGCTTTTCTGCATTCTGTGAATATTTAAATCGGACTCCTGACCAGTGCTCATCGCGGGGTCCTTGTGTGAAGAATGATTTGTCTTACGGTGTTGCTCGTCCATGCCACTGATGTTCTGGTGGTATTCCTGGGTATAACCTTTGGCATTCGCCTCTGCAGGGGAGTCCGCCATTCCTCCACTCCTCCACTCCTCCACTCCGCCACTCCTCCACTCCTCCACTCCTCCACTCCTGGGTTCAGTCGTTGCCAGCGGCCATCATGACACCTTAACTCTGAACTGATTCCACACCTTATGGACTCATTTTCAGCAACTCTACAACTCAGTATTATTTACTACTTTTTATTTATTCTTTGCACAGTTTCTCTTCTTTTGCTCATTGGTTATTTGTCAGTACCTGTTTGTGTGTAGTTTTTTCCCGTTGATCCTATTGTGTCTCTTTGTTTTACTGTGAACGCCTGCAAGAGAGTGAACCTCAAGTTAGTTCAGTGGATTCCAGTTAATGTGGACGCATTGGGACCAGCACATTTTTGCCAAACTTAGTAGATACCCCAGTTAGCTGAAGTTTCTTGGAAATTGTTAAAAGTATAAATAAGACCAACTACAGTTTAACTGAGTAACAAATTACGTATTTAGATGAAATACAGAACAAATTAGAATACCACCAATACCTCTACAGTGTTATAAAACTGCGTATTAGTACCTAATAGTTATCAATGGAGGAATACGTCTACCATAGTTTTTTGGTTGACTGTAAATGAACAGACACTTAGTACAGATAAAGGACTGCCTTCATACAATCCTTTCAACAATTGCAGAGAATATTTACAAGGATGCTAGCAGGAGTAGAGGGCCTGAGTTATAGAGAAAGGTTAAACAAATTAGGGCATTATTCCCTAAAGCACAGAAGTCTGAGAGGTGATTTGATATAAAATTATGAGGGTTAAGGGGTAAATGTAAGCAGGCTTTTTCTATTGAGATTGGGTGAGACTTGAACTAGAGGTTAAGGGTGAAAGGTGAAATGTTTAAAGGGAAAATGAGAGGGAACCTCTTCACTCGGAGGGTAGCAAGAATGTTCAATGAGCTGCCAGTGGAGGTGATGGATGTGGGTTTGACTTCAACATTCAAGAGAAGTTTGGAAGTTTAGTTAAGTACATGGATGGGAGGGGTATAGATGGCTGTGGTCAGGGTATTGGTCAAGGAGACTAGACAGATTAATAGCCTGGCACGGACTAAATAGGCCAAAGGGCCTATTGGTGCTGCAGTGATCTATGTCTCTATAAAACGTCCTGTGCATTCTCTGTATGTACATACAAGCAACAGTTTCCTTGTACCTGCATCTCGCCATACTTGTGCGCATGACAATAAACTCTATTTCACTTGAGAGCGTTGCTGTTGTTAAGAAAGCCATCCAAGGAAGAAGGCCATGCTCTGTCACTCAACAGACTGACAACAACTTACTTTTGAACCCCATGGGAACAGTTTCTGCTTTAAAATATCACGAGGGTCTGAATTTGCATTTTTGAAACACGGTTTGTGGCTCTGACAGAGTATGTTCAGACTCGCTGGCACCTGGGTCCTAATTAAATCCCACTTGTATATTGTTTCAGAGAATTAGAGCCACTCAGCACCGCAGGAGACTCCTCAGGGGCTTGGGCCAGGAACAGAGGGAGGGGTGGGGGTGGGAGCATCTGACTGTCTGACAGCTGAAATCATTTGGTCCACTTTAAGAGCTTCTTGGAAACATCTTCACCCAAAACTAAGACCCTTCCTGAGCTGGAAGCTGCAGGTTTGAGGATCACTCAACACAACAACAGCAGGTTTGATCCACACCTCGGGAATGACCCGCATGGAGTTTGCACGATGACCGCATGGAAATGGATGCATATGGCATAGGAGCAGAATTAGGCTGTTCAGCCCATTGAGTTTGCTCCGCCATTCCATCATATCTGATTTATTATCCCTCTCAACCCCATTCTCCTGTCTTCTCCCCGTACCGTTTGACACCCTGACTAATCAAGAACCTATCAACCTCCACCTTTAATATACCCAATGAGTTGGCCTGCTCAGTTGCCTGCAGCAATGAATTTCACAGATTCACCATCCTCTAGCTAGGGAAATTTTCCCTCATCTCCGTCCAAAATAGAAATCCCTCAGTTCTGAGACAGTGCCCTCTGGTCCTAGGCTCTCTCTGTATAGGAAACATCTTCTCCACATCTATTCTGTCTAGGCCTTTCAATATTTGATGGGTCTCAATGAGATCTCCCCTCATTCTGAACTTCAGCGAGTACAGGCCCAGAGAAATCTAAAATTTCATCCCCATTTAGAAAATAGCCTATGCCTTTATTCCTTCTACCAAAGTGCACGACCATACACTTCCCTACACTGTATTCCATCTGCCATTTCTTTGTTCAACCTGTCTAAGTCCTTCTGCAGACACCCTGCTTCCTCAACACTATGTGCCCCTCCACTTATCTTTGTTTCATCTGCAAACTTGGCCACAAAGCCAGCAATTCCATCATCCAAGTCATTGACATATAACGTAAAAAGAAGCAGTTCAACACGGACCCCTGTGGAACACCAGCAGCCACCAGAAAAGACCCATGTTTGCCTCCCGCCAGTCAGTCAATCTTCTATCCATGCTAAACCTTTCCTGTAATACCATGGACTATTACCTTGCAAACACGAGGAAATCTGCAGATGCTGGAAATTCAAGCAACACACACAAAATGCTGGTGGAACGCAGCAGGCCAGGCAGCATCTATAGGAAGAGGCACTGTCGACGTCCTGACGAAGGGTCTCGGCCCGAAACGTCGACAGTGCCTCTTCCTATAGATGCTGCCTGGCCTGCTGCGTTCCACCAGCATTTTGTGTGTGTTGCTTGACTATTACCTTGTTAAGCAGCCTCATGTGTAGCACCCTGTCAAAGGCCTTCTGAAAATCCAAATAAACAACATCCACGGACTCTCCTTTGTCTAACCTGCTTATTATTTCCTCAAAAAATCCCAAAGCATTTGTCAGGCAAGATTTACCCTTAAGGACACCATGCTGATTTTGGCCTATGCTATCATGTGCCTCCAAGTACCCCGAAATCTTATCCTTAATAATAGACCCAACATCTTCCCAGCCACTGAAGTCAAACTAACTCGTCTATAATTTCCTTTCTACTACCTCCCTCCCTTCTTAAAAAGTTGAATGCCATTTGCAATTTTCCAGTCCTCCAGAACCATTCCAGAATCTAGTGAATCTTGAAAGATTATTACTAATTCCTCCAAAATCTCTTCAGCTACCTCTTTCAGAACCTGGGGTGTAGTCCATCTGGTCCAGGTGACTTATCTACTTTCAGACTTATCAGCTTCCCAAGCACTTTCTCCTTAGTAATAGCAACAACACTCACTTCTGCCCCCTGATACTCTCGCACTTCCAGCATTCTGCTGCTGACTTCCAGCAGATACTTGTTAAGTTGCAAAATACTTATTAAGTTCGTCCACCATTTCTTTGTCCCCCGTTACTAGCTCTCCAGCGTCACTTTCCACCGATCCGATAACTACTTTCGCCTTTCTTTTACTCTTTATTTTACTGAAAAGCCTCCTTGTATCCTCTTTCGTGTTATTGGCTAGCTTACCTTCATATTTCATCTCTTCTCTCTTTATAGCTTTTTAGTTGCCTTCTGTTGGTCTTTAAAAGCTTCCCAATTCCCTACCTTCCCATTAGTTTTTGCTGTATTTTATGCCCTCTTTGACTTCTCGTCAGCCGTGGTTGCCTCTTCCTCCCTTTAGAATCCTTTTTCCTCTTTGGGATGTATCTTTCCAATGCCTTCTGAATCGCCCCCAAAAACACAAGTCATTGCTGTTCTGCCATCATCCCTGATAGAGTTCCCTTCCAATCAACTTTGGCCAGCTCCTCTCTCATGCCTCTGTAATTCCCTTTACTCCACAATAATAGTGATACATCTGATTTTAGCTTCTCCTTCTCAGACTACAGGGTGAATTCTATCATATTATGATCACAGCCTCCTAAGGGTTCCTTTACCTTAAGCTCCCAAATCAGATTTGGGTCATTTCATAACACCCAATCCAGAATTGTGTTCCCCTAGTGGGGTAACCACAAGCTGCTCTAAAAATTCCCTCCGTTGGGACCCAGCACCAATCAGATTTTCCCACTCCATCTGCATATGGAAAATCCCCATCACTATCACTTTTAACATGCTTTTTGTATCTCCCATTGTACTTGTAGCCCACATCCTGGCTACTGTTTGGAAGCCATATATAGCTCACATCAGGGTCTTTTACCCTTGCGGTTTCTTAACTCTATCCACAAGCATCCTACATCTTCCAATCCTATATCACCTCTTTCTAAAGATTTGATTTCTTTTTTTTTACCATGACAGCACTTCTGCCTACCTGCCTGTCCTTTCAGTACAAAGCGTATTCTCGGATGTTAAGCTCCCATGACTCAGATGCCCTCAACATCACACCTGCCGATTTCTATTAACTACACTACAAGATCATCTACCTTATTCTGTACACTGCTTGCTTTCAAATATAACACCTTCAGTTCTGTATTCATCACCCTTTTTGATTTAGGCTTGAGTGCAATTTTACTTTATCATCTGCCTGTCCTTCCTCTCAGCCTCACTGCACATTGCTTCTGGTTGTATACCAACTGCCCCATCCTCAGCCATATCACTCTGTTTCCCATTCCCCTGCCAGATTAGCTCCCCCACTGCTCTAGAGAACCTGCCCGCAAAGATAATGATCCCCCTTGGGTTCATGTCCTTTTGGTAGAGGTCATACCTACCCAGGAAGAGATCCCAATGATCCAGAAATTTAAAACCTCAGCTCTCCTATTCTCCCCCCTTCCCTTCTGAGCCACAGGGCAAGACTCAGTGCCAGAGACCTGGTCGCTGCGGCTTCAGAAAGGCAGCACCCATCATTAAGAACCCCCATCACCCAGGACGTGCCCTCTTCTCATTGCGAGCAGGTACAAAAGCCTGAAGACACATACTAAATGATTCAGGAACAGCTTCTTCCCCTCCACCATCAGATTTCTGACTGGACAATGAACCCACTTACACAAATACCATTTTTTTTCTTTTTGCACTAATTATTTAATTTATTTTATATATATACTTATTGTAAGCTATAGTTTTAGTATCTATTATTATGTATTGCAATGTACAACTGCCACAAAAACAACAACTTTCATGACATATGTCAGTGATATTAAACCTAATTTTGATTGTGTTCTATGTTCTATGAACTAAAAGTATTTGCACGTATCCAAGAGCATCTTCATAAAATCATAGGAACCCACTCCCTGCTTGTTCACTTCCAGCTGAGATTCACGGAAAACTCTTCACAGCACTGACTGAGTGTCAGAGCAACACACACCAAATGCTGGAGAGACTTAGCGGGTCAGGCAGCCTCCACGGAAAGGAATGAACAGTCGACGTTTCGACCGAGTGCCAGAGATCTGGTGATAGATGGGATTGACTTCAATGCCTCACTCATACATTTTAAATTCCCAAAACCGCTCCCTCAATTCGATTAGTGCCAGGGATTCATTCCCATGTGCTCATCGGATTCTGCGTCGTCACGGATTATGAAGGTGCTCTGATCTCATTAGTCAATTATTGCAACTTCAAAACTTGATTGGAGGCACGCAGGCTCTCTTGATGACATGCAGAGCAGATGCAACCCACCCAGAGCTGGAGGCGTGTGGGGGTGGTAAAGGGTGACTGACGCTGCTGGGGGAGGTGGCTGGGGAGAAAAAGCTGGGAAGTTACAAGTCATAGATAAGAGGCACTTTGTTTATCAATGATAAGACATGAAAACAAGGGACAAAACCAATTACAGTCGTTCTTTTCACACTGGGGGATTATAGGGCAGGACACAGCTCAGTTCAAAGAGTTCGGAATAATTTTATTATCGCAGTAGACATATGCCACCACATACTAAGATTCATTTTCTTGCAAGCATTCACAGTAGAACAAAAAAAATGCAATAGAATCAATGAAAAACTACACTCAAAGGCTGACAAATGACCAGTGTGTAAAAGAAGACAAACAGAAGACAAAATAAAGGGACAAATAAATAAACAAACAAACAAACACTGAGAACATGAGTTGTAGAGCCCTTGAAAGTGAGTCTGTAGGTTGAGGAATCAGTTCAGTGTTAGGGTGAGTGAAGTTATTACCTCTGGTTCAGGAGTCTGATGGTTGAGGGGTAGTGATTGTTCCTGAACCTGGTGGTGTGGGATCTAAGCCCTCTGTATCTCCTTCCCGATGGCAGCAGTGAGAGCAGAGCATGTCCTGGATGGTGAGGGTCCTTGATGATGGAAGCTGCTTTCTTGAGGCAGTGCTCCACGCAGATGTGCTCAGTGGTGGGGAGGGCTATGCCTGTGATGGACTGGGCTGTGTCCATCTGTAGGCTCTTCCGTTCTTGTGCATTGGTGTTTCCATACCAGGCTGTGATGCAACAGTCAGTTTTAGATATGTTCAGAGAAATGACCGACGGTTATTCCGGGCAAGTCTGAGACTTTGCACTTCGGGAGGTCAGGTGTAAGGGGAAAAGTACATCACAAATGGTGGACCCTTAACAGCAGTCAGGAGATCACAGTCAGTGAGGATCAGAAATAAAATCTCCTCCTTGCTGACAATCAACAATGGCACACTTCAAGGGTGTGTCTTAGCCCACTGCTCTGCGCTCTGTACACCCATGACTGTGTGGTTAGACACAGCTCAAACACCTTCTATAAATTCGCTGATAACACAACTGTTGGCAGAAACTCAGATGGTGATGAGGAGGTGTACTGGAGCAAGATAGATCAGTTAGTTGTGTGGTGTTAAAACAACAACCTTGTACTCAACATCACTAAGACCAAGGAATTGAGGGTGGACTTCAGGAAGGGGAAGTCGAGGGAACACACACCAGTGCTCTTCGAGGGATCAGCAGAGGAGAGGGTGAGCAGTTCAAAGTTCCTGGATGTCTTTGAAGATCTATCCTGGGCCCAACATATTGATGTAACTATAAAGAAGGCACGTCAGCAGTCCATGAACATCAAATAGTTTCCTCTCATTTTACACAATTATTTGTTTTTCTTTAATATGTATTTCTTATTATAATTTATAGTAATTTTTATGCATTACACTGTACTGCTGCCACAAAACAACAAATCTCACAACATCCGTCCGTGATAGTAAACCTGATTCTGATTCTAAATGGTAGGACACTTGACAGCATTGGTGTACAGAGGAATCTCTGGGTCCAAGTCCGCAGCTTGCTGGTCACACAGGTAGACAGGGTGGTAAAGAAGGTGCACGGTGCCTCCCTGCTCTGGTCCGGATGTTGAGTTTAAGAGTCAACGGGTCCTGTGTAGCTGTACGATGGTCAGGCCACACTTGGAGTAGTGTGTACAGTTCTGGTTGCCCCATTACAGGAAGGATGAGGAGGCTTTGGAGACGAGGTTCACCAGGATGCTGCCTGGATTTATTTACACAGAGAGGTTGGACAAACTTGGATTGTTTTCTCTGGAGCAGCAGAGTTTGAGGGGTGACCTGTTAGAAGTTTATAAGATTCTAGGAGGCACAGAGAGGGTGGATAGTCAGAGTATATTCCCAAAAGTTGAGGATGTGCACTTAAATTGAGTGACTATAAATCATACAATTTAGGAGCAGAATTAGCCCAGTCCCCACTCAGCCCATCAGTCTGCTCTGCCAATCTGTCACAGCTGATTTATTATCCCTCTCGACCCCAAACTCCTGCCGTCTCCCCGTAACCTTTGACACCCTAACTAATCAAGAACCTACCACTTTAAATATACCCAATGACTTGGCCTCCTCAACCATCCATAGCAATGAATTCCACAGATTCACTGCTCTCTAGTTTAAAAAAATTCCACCTCATCTCTGTTCTAAATTGATGTTGCTCTACTCTGAGGTTGTGCCCTCTGGTCCACGACTCCCCCACTATAGGAAACATCCTCTCCACATCCACTCTATCTGTGCCCTCTGGTCCACGACTCCCCCACTATAGGAAACATCCTCTCCACATCCACTCTATCTGTGTCCTCTGGTCCCAGACTCCCCCACTATAGGAAACATCCTCTCCACATCCACTCTATCTGTGTCCTCTGGTCCCAGACTCCCCCACTATAGGAAACATCCTCTCCACATCCACTCTATCTGTGTCCTCTGGTCCTAGTCTCCCCCACTATAGGAAACATCCTCTCCACATCCACTCTATATGTGTCCTCTGGTCCACGACTCCCCCACTATAGGAAACATCCTCTCCACATCCACTCTATCTGTGTCCTCTGGTCCCAGACTCCCCCACTATAGGAAACATCCACTCCACATCCACTCTATCTGTGTCCTCTGGTCCTAGTCTCCCCCACTATAGGAAACATCCTCTCCACATCCACTCTATATGTGTCCTCTGGTCCTAGACTCCCCCACTATAGGAAACATCCTCTCCACATCCACTCTATATGTGTCCTCTGGTCCTAGACTCCCCCACTATAGGAAACATCCTCTCCACATCCACTCTATCTGTGTCCTCTGGTCCCAGACTCCCCCACTATAGGAAACATCCTCTCCACATCCACTCTATCTGTGTCCTCTGGTCCTAGTCTCCCCCACTATAGGAAACATCCTCTCCACATCCACTCTATATGTGTCCTCTGGTCCTAGACTCCCCCACTATAGGAAACATCCTCTCCACATCCACTCTATCTGTGTCCTCTGGTCCTAGACTCCCCCACTATAGGAAACATCCTCTCCACATCCACTCTATCTGTGTCCTCTGGTCCTAGACTCCCCCACTATAGGAAACATCCTCTCCACATCCACTCTATCTGTGTCCTCTGGTCCTAGACTCCCCCACTATAGGAAACATCCTCTCCACATCCACTCTATCTGTGTCCTCTGGTCCTAGTCTCCCCCACTATAGGAAACATCCTCTCCACATCCACTCTATCTGTGCCCTCTGGTCCTAGACTCCCCCACTATAGGAAACATCCTCTCCACATCCACTCTATCTGTGCCCTCTGGTCCGAGACTCCCCCACTATAGGAAACATCCTCTCCACATCCACTCTGACTAGGCCTTTCAATATTCTATAGATTTCAATGAGATCCCTCCTCATTCTTCTAAACTCCAGCGAATACAGGCCCAGAGCTACCAAACACTCCTCATACATTAACCTTTTCATTCCCGGAATTATTCTCATGAACTTCCTCTAGACCCTCTCCAATGCCTTTGCATCTTTTCTTAGATAAGGTACCCAAAACTGATCACAATACTCCAAGTGCGGACTGACCAATGCTTTATAAAGCTCAATATTATATTCTTGCTTTTATATTCTCGTCCTCTTCAAATGAACGTAAACATTGTATTTTTCCTTCCTTACCACCAACTCAACCTGCAAGTTAACCTTGAGGGAATCCTGCACAAGGACTCCCAAGTCCCTTTGCTTCTCTGAAGGTGAGAGCAGAGATTGGTCAAGAGGACAGCCAGAGGCACTTTCCCAGGGTGGACTTATGAGAGCGAACAACTTTAACTGGAGGAAAGTATTGGGGGGGTGGGTGAATGTCAAAGGTAGGCTTTTTACACAGAGAGTGGTGGACGCATGGAACACGTTGCCAGGGGTGGTGGTAGAGGCAGGGACATTAGGAACATTTAAGAGACTCCTAGATAAACACATGGATGAAAGAAAAATGGAAGGGCTATGTAGGAGGGACAGGTTAGATTACTCTTGGAGTAGGTTAAAAGATCGACACAACGTCATGGACTGAAGGGCCTGTATTGTGCTGTACTGTTCCATGTTCTAGAACACAGTGCGTAGAATACTGAAGCACAGTGTGATCAGGGTTTTCTCGAGCTGCGACGTTACCTTGCGGCTCTTCAGCTCAAACCCCAACACACCGTACAAGTTCAAGTTCAGGCTTATTATTATTCAACTGTACACACGTCTACAGCTAAATGAAACATCGCTCCTCAGGGACCAAGGAGCAAACACAGTGCATATATCATATACAGCACATAACATAATATGAACAGATAATAAAAAATATCTATAGATGTACAAGTTGACATAAAGTGCTTATGCAACATATACATAAATGTCATAAATAATGTGTACTGGGTGGTAACAGGGTGTTCAGAAGTCTCACAGCCTGGGGGAAGAAGCTGTTACCCAGCCTGACTGCCCTTGTTCTTCTACTGTGGTATCTTCTGCCTGACATCAAGAGTTCGAAGATATTGTGGGACAGATGCAAAGAGCCCTTGACAATGCTGAGTGTCCTATAAATACAATGCTTCTGGTATACGTATGTCCTGGTTTGGGGGGAATGATTCTCTCAACAGTCCTCACAATCCGTTGCAGGGTCTTGCAGTCAGATGCCTTGCAATTCGCGTGCCAGATGGTGGTACAGCAGGTCAGGACACTCTCGGTGGTAGAGTGGGGTCAGAATGAGGACAGGGAGCTTTGCTCGCTTCATCTTCTCAGGAATTGGAGGCACTGCTGTCCTCTCTTGATGGGACTGAGGAACCAGGAAGGATCATCTACGATGTGCACACAAAGAAACTTGGTGCTCCTGACTTTCTCCTCAGAGGAGCTACTGATGTGCGGTAGGGAGTGAACAACCTGCACCTTCTTGAAGCCCTACACTCATATCTTTTGTCTTGTTGAGTCACGTTGAGACTCAAGTTATTGCATTTGCACCAATCCACAGGCGCACCAGTCCACCACCTCCTCTCTCAGGGTGAAGGAGCAACACCCTATATTCCGTCTAGGTAGCCTCCAACCTGATAGCATAAATATTGATTTCTCAAACTTCTGGTAATTTCTCCCCTCTCCCACTTCTTGCTTTTTCCATTCTCCATTCAGGTTCCCCTCTCACCCCTTCCTTCTCACCTGCTCATTACTTCTCCCTGGTGCCCCTCCTCCTGCCCTTTCTCCCATGGTCCACTCTCCTCTCATATAAGATCCTTCTTCTTCAGCCCTTTACCTTTTCCACCTATTGCCTCCCAGCTACTCACTTCATCTCCTCCCCCACCCACTTACCTTCCCCCTCACCTTGTCTTACCTATCTCCTGCCAGGTTGCACTCCTTCCTGTCCTCCTACCTTCTTATTCTGGTTTCTCCCCACTGCCTTTCCAGTCCTGATGAAGGGTCTCGGCATGAAGCGTCAGCTCTATTCCTCTCCATGGACGCTGCCTGACCTGCTGAATTCCTCCAGCATTTTGTGTGTGTTGCTCCGGATTTCCAGCGTCTGCACAATCTCGTGTGTTTACTTTAAGACTCACGAACTTACTTACTGCCTGTTATGCTGCTGGCATACAGGGCAACAGTGAAGATCCTCCGTCACAGTCTGTCCGTGCCATCACACACACAGATAAATAAGGATTCTATATTGCTGTTTGCATAACAATTGTTTCTGACCAGTCAGGGTTGTTAGCCCTGAGATGGACCCCTGAACCCGGACAATCAGTGGACTACTCTTAGTCTGGCTTTGACCCTTTGGCATGGGTGACCCTACCAAGAGTCAAAGCCCAAGGCCCTGACTCCAGCCAACATAGCTCTCCGGGTCACTGAGGCACGCAAGCCTCAAACCCTACGACAAGGTTGTGGTCTTCGCGGAAGGTTTACCGAAGAGTTCAACCTGAAAGGCGTCACGCTCAAATGCAAGTCAGGTTCAGCTCTGCCTGGCGATACGTAGCTGAACAAAATGACTCAAGCGGAGGAAATCAAACTTTATCTTTCAGCATCAATAGTGCTTATTGTAAAACCATTACAGGGCATATTCAGGAAATATTATTTGTGCTTACGATCTGCCGCTATTTATAACACTAGCATAGGAAACAATCAGACTGCAATGCGTTCATTTGCAAGGTTTCAGCCGGCTTGGTTTGCTGTAGACCAGATAACTGGCACTCTCTCTCCTTGTCCACGTTACCACACTTCAAACCGCAGCTGTGAGACACCAACAAAAAACATCTGAGCTCTCCACCAACAGTCGGGACTGCTTTAAACGGGGCCTAATTTTGGATGCATCCTTACTTCAAGGAACGCTAATCGAAGAGGCAGTTTTTGAGATTATATCTGTGGATGGGAGGCGGGCTGAGGGCTGGGATCCGATGTGATGGGTCAGAGCCAAGGGGCAGTTAACGCGATAACCACTTCCTGGTGGGTATTAGCTTCCGGTTTCTGCAGTTCAAATCACAGCTGGTTAAGGTTCTGCTTGTGAAAAAATGTGGCCGGTTAGGCAGCAAAGGGGAAGTTGGCCTTAATTTTGATTCTGTCGTGGTCCCTATGGTCTGAGAGAGTCGGAGATCAGCCCAGGGACTAGCAATCAAAATGGTGGGCTGGCTAGTTCAAGACAGTGAGGTGAAGGGGTGGAACAAGAGCTGGTAGGCAATAGGTAGATCCAGATTAATGGGTTGGGGGAATGTTGTGTATTTGATGTACCAGAGATATTTAAATAAAATTGAAAATATATTAGACCATAAGACTATAAGTTATAGGAGCAAAATTAGGCCATTTGGCCCATCGAGTCTGCTCTACTATTTCATCAAGGCTGATCCATTTTCCCTCTCAACCCCAATCTCCTGCCTCTCCCTGTGTCCCTTCATGCCCTGACCAATCAAGAATCTATTAGCCTTAAGACTACATAAAGACTTGGCCTCCACAACAGCCTATAGCAACGAATTCCACAGATTCATGCGGCTGAAGAAATTCCTTCTCATCTCCATTCTAAAAGGACACCCCTCCATTCTGAGGCTGTATCCTCTGATCCATGGGAAACACCCTCTGCACATCCACTCTATCGAGGCCTTTCACCATTTGATAGGTTTCAATGAGATCCCTCCTCATTCTTTTGAATTCCAGTGAGTAGAGGTCCGGAGCCATCAAACGCTCCTCATATGACAAGCCTTTCAATCCTGGAATCATTATCATGAACCTTGTTTCACCCTTTTCCAGTGTCGGCGCGTCCTTTCTAAGATAAGGGGTGTAAAACTGCTCACAATACTCCAAGTGAGGCCTCACCAGTGCTTTATAAAGCCTCAACATTACATCCTCGCTTATACTGTTTGCTTAAGCATTCTTTATTTGTTTAAATAATTCATTACGGATTATATGTATAAATACATGAGATGCATACGTCGTCACACTGCCACGTGATACGTGCACACTTCACTTGAAGTAAAAACTAAGTGAGACTTACATTTCGGACTTCCACCTTTTCCTCTCAAGTAGTTTAACATTTTGGACTTAACGTAACGGGAATGTTGATAGGCAGAGGGTGAGGGAGGAGTGGAAAGTTGAGGGTTGGAGCTACATCTCATTTTCTGTCTAGGTAGCCTCCAACCTGATGGCATGAACATCGATTTCTGCAACTTCCGGTAATTTCTCTCCCCTCCCCCCTTATCTCTTTTCCATTCTGGTTCTCCTCTTCCCCCTTCTCCTCTCCTCACCTGCCTATCACCTCTCCTCCTTCCCTTCCTCTCATGGTCAACTCTCCTCTTCTGTCAAGTTCCTTCTTGTTCAGGCCTTTCCCTCTTCCACCTATGCCCTCCCAGTTTCTCACCTCATCCCCTCCCACATCAACAACTGATGCTGAAAGATAATGATCCCCCGTCCCCAAGACCCAGTCTCGTCCCCTCCTCCATCTGCCCATCACCCACACACTCAGTCCCACTCACCTCCCTGCTCAGAACCAGTTACTTTTAATATTCTATGAAATTTACTGTTTTGCGGCAGCAGTTCAGTGCAATGAATAAATTACAATCAGAAATATAAATACTAAAAATTAAGTTAAGTAAGTGCAAAATGAGTGAAAAAAAATTAAAAAATTAGTGAGGTGGTGTTCAGGGGTTCATCGTTCATGCAAAAATCTGATGGCAGAGGGGTAGAAGCTGTTCCTGAAGGATTGAGTGTGTGTCCTCAGAGTCTCGTACCTCCTGTCTAATGGTAGCAAAGAGGAGAGGGCATGTTACTGGGTGACGGGGGTCCTTACTGACGGATGCTGCCTTTTTGAGACATCACCTCTGCCTTCCCCACCCCTTCCCTTGCTCCCGTGCTCTGCCTTCCTCTCCTACTCCATCTCTCCACCCACAGCCCTTTCTCACCTCTATCCATAATGTCCATGGTAGACTGGACAGAGTAAATCTAACAGTGTGAACATTAATTTCTCCACCTTCTGGTAATTTCTACCCCCCGTTTCCCTTCTTCTTTCTTCTTCCATTCCTCATTCCAGTTCCCCTCTCACCACAACTCTTCTCCTCACCTGCCCATCACCTCCCTCAGGTGCCCCTCTTCCTTCCCTTTCCCCTGTGGTCCGCTCTCGTCTCCTATCAGACTCCTTCTTCTCCAGCCCTTTACCTTTTCTACCTATCATCTCCCAGCTTTTTACCTCATCCTCCATTCCCTCATCCACCCACGTTCCACCTCACCTACCAGTTGTACTCCTGTCACACCCCTCCCCCACCTACCAACTTCTTCCTCTGGTTTCTGCCCCCTTCCTTTCCAGCCCTGATGAAGGGTCTCGGTCTGGAACATCAACTGTTCATCTTTTCCATAGAAGCTGCCTGATCTGCTGAGTTCCACCAGCATTTTGTGTGTATTGTTCTCTACAAATTCTTCTGGACTTGAGCAGCACAGTTAGCATAACAACAAACGATGCATCCAGACAGGACCATTATTCTTTGTGCATTGGAATAGTCTTTCGTTGGTGCCCATTGACATGAATTTTACAAAGGCTTCTTGATGCCACACTTGGTCAAGTCTTGCTTTAACCCCAAAGACTGCCACCTTCACCTTGACGCTTGAACTCAGCTCTTTGTCCATTTTCAAAGTTCAGAGTAAAGTTATTATCAAAGTTCATAGATATCATTATATATAACTCTGAGATTCATTTTCTTGCAGGCATTCACAGTTAAACAAAACAATACAGTAGAATCGATGAAAAACTACACACAAAGGTTGACAAACAACCAATAGATAAACTGCATAAATATAAATAAATAGATAACTGACACTGAGAACATCAAAGTTCAAAGTAAATTTATTATCAAAGTATGTATATGTCACCATATACAATATTGAGATTCATTTTCTTTCAAAGTTTCAAAGTACATTTAATATCAGAGTATGTATACAATGTACAACCTGAAATTTGACCTCTTCACAGAAGTCCACGAAACATTACAGGCATACTCAATAAACCATAACAGAATCAATGAAAGACTGTACCAACTTGGACATTCAACCAACGTGCAAAAGACAACAAACTGTGCAAATACAAAAAGAAAGAAAGAATAATAATAAACAAATAAGCAATAAAAGTCTGATGTTGAAGATATCCGTGCTAGGTCAGGAGTTTAATGTTGAAGATATCCGTGCTGGGTCAGGAGTCTGATGTTGAAGATATCCGTGCTGGGTCAGGAGTTTAATGTTGAAGATATCCGTGCTGGGTCAGGAGTTTAATGTTGAAGATATCCGTGCTGGGTCAGGAGTCTGATGTTGAAGATATCCGTGCTGGGTCAGGAGTTTAATGTTGAAGATATCCGTGCTGGGTCAGGAGTTTAATGTTGAAGATATCCGTGCTGGGTCAGGAGTCTGATGTTGAAGATATCCGTGTGGGTCAGGAGTCTGATGTTGAAGATATCCGTGCTGGGTCAGGAGTTTAATGTTGAAGATATCCGTGTGGGTCAGGAGTCTGATGTTGAAGATATCCGTGCTGGGTCAGGAGTTTAATGTTGAAGATATCCGTGCTGGGTCAGGAGTCTGATGTTGAAGATATCCGTGCTGGGTCAGGAGTCTGATGTTGAAGATATCCGTGCTGGTTGAGGAGTTTGATGCTGAAGATATCCGTGCTGGGTCAGGAGTCTGATGTTGAAGATATCCGTGCTGGGTCAGGAGTCTGATGTTGAAGATATCCATGCTGGTTGAGGAGTTTGATGCTGAAGATATCCGTGTGGGTCAGGAGTCTGATGTTGAAGATATCCGTGCTGGGTCAGGAGTTTAATGTTGAAGATATCCGTGCTGGGTCAGGAGTTTAATGTTGAAGATATCCGTGTGGGTCAGGAGTCTGATGTTGAAGATATCCGTGCTGGGTCAGGAGTTTAATGTTGAAGATATCCGTGCTGGGTCAGGAGTCTGATGTTGAAGATATCCGTGCTGGGTCAGGAAACTGATGTTGAAGATATCCGTGCTGGGTCAGGAGTCTGATGGTTGCAGGGTAACAGTGAGACTGAAACTGCAGACAAGTGATGCTGATAAAGCTGTTTGCATCACACCACTGTGTGCCCTTGCGTCTTAGAAAGCACGACATCAAGTCCAGCTCGGTGACTGGTTTGGAGACGGCAGTGCAAACAAGGCAAATGTTGTTTGTCACTGTTCTCTCACTCACGACCAGTTCCTCTTTTTATGGAAGTAAATCAACTCAAACCACTGAAAAGGAACACAAATAAATCAACAGCTTCTCCCTCACCTCGATCTGAAAGAGGAATAAAATGGGTGACAAAGCTTACATTAGGTCGAAGCTAATGTGAGTGTGAAGTTTGTGCTAGGTCTTTCAACTACTGCATAAGCCACAGAAAGCAAGGGTGGGTGGGTGAGAGGCTTGTGGCAGGAGGGGACAGCAAGAAAGCAGCAACCCTCCACATCCAGGCCACGCTCTCTCCATGCTGCGGCCATCAGGCAGAATGTACAGAAGCCTTAGGTTCCACACCACCACGTTCAGAAACAGTTATTAGCCTTCAACCATCAGGCTCCTGAACCAGTGTGGATAACTTCACTCACCTCAACATTAAACTGATTCTACAGCCCACAGACTCTCTTCCAGGGACCCAGCAAACTCATATTCTCAGTGTTAACGACTCAGTACAGACAGGAGAGATCCAATTTTCCATCAGTAACACTTCTGACTGCTGCCAGCAGGAAGGAAGGACAGGAACCTTAGGTCCCACACCAGCAGGTTCAGGAACAGTTATTACCCTTCAATCATCAAGCTCTTGAACCACAAGACCTTAAGACATATGAACAGAATTGGGCTGATCAAGTCCACTCCACCATTCTATCATGACTGACTTATTTTCCCTCCCAACCCTATTTTTCTGACTCCCCCACCCCACAACCTTTGATGTCCTTACTAATCAAGAACCCATGAAGCTTAGCATTAAATATACCCATTGGCTTAGTCTCTATAGCCATCTGTGGCAATTTCCCTTGGTAGGAAGAGACGGGGGAGTTATGGTTGGAGAGGTGGTGGTGTAGATTGATCTTAACCTGTAACCAACAGTTTTTTGGTTCCACCATCCCAGTTAACCAAACCCAGTGATTGTTCCCAAGCCATCCAAGAGACAGCCAATGATCTCTCTTCCCTTTGACCCTGACCCCATGACGAAACTCCAGAATCAGGACAAAACCCTCCCGTAAAATGAGATAAAACATCGCACAACATGAATTAATTAAAGCAATTCAAATGGAAAGAAATATACTTCAAAGTTAAACACGAGGAGATCTGCAGATGCTGGAAATTCAAACAACACACACAAAATGCTGGTGGAACGCAGCAGGCCAGGCAGCAACTATAGGGAGATGCACTGTCAACGTTTCGGACCGAGACCTGACAAAAATTCCACCAACATTTTGTGTGTGATACTTCAAAGTTAAGTGGCCTTGCTTAATTTTTTGAGTGTTTTTGTTTAACTGCAAGTAATGAAAAAAATTCAGCTTAAGCTATTAGGTTTTGCAAACTTTTTACCCCCAAATTCTCTGATTTAGACCACCGTGGATAACTTCACTCACCCCAACACCGAACTGATTCCACAACCTATGGACTCACTTCCAAGGACTCTTTCAACTCATGTTCTCAAAATTTATTTATTATTAGTAGGTTTTTTTCTTTGTCTTATTGCACAAGTTGTTGTCTTCTGCTTGTTGGTTGTTTGTCCATTTTGGTTGTGTGCGGTTTTTCATTGGCTCTATTGTGTTCCTCTGTATTTACTATGAATGCCCACAAGAAAATCTTAGGGTTGTATAAGGAGACGTGTGTACTTTGATCAAAAAATTTACTTTGAACTCTGACCTTCCCTCCTGTGAAATGCTCTTTCATGTCACACTAAGACTGCAGTTCTAGTATGCTGCCCACCCCTCCTTCCATCCTAGTTAACTCATTAGTAAGCCTCATTTCTCTGTCACAACCCAAAAGAACCTTTGCAATATTTCTAACTCGCTGATCAGAACCAATTATTGATAGCCTGTAGCCGACACGGTTTTCCGTAAAACAGCCTGGAGTACCCTGAAGGAGTGAGTTCAAGCCACATTAGGGCTTGAAGCTTAAAGCCCGAGGTTACAAGGCATATCGTGAAGGAGGACAAGAGAGTATGAGGTTCAGATGGGGATTTCACAGCTTAGGTCCGAGGCAGAGTTAGTATTGGAGGTGAGGGTGGGCTACAAGATTATTGTTGAAACAAAGTGATCACTGGGGTCCGGACAAGGTTATGATGATGGTGTATCCAGCAGGACTGTGGAGAATTCTGGCCATTCAGTGAGAAATTTATCATCAAACTCTGCCCAGATGGAACTCAAGCAGCTGTCCGTGTTTGGGGGGTAATGGTGTCCAGGAGAGAATGAGGGTGGATGTGGCAAGCTGGTTCCCGTAGTTCCTGGGGAGATCCAACATAGGCCCCAAATTAAGGGCAAGAAAGGCAGCTGCATCTGGATGCTTGGCCAACAGCCGGCCCTCACCACTCAGTGGTCATCAATCTCATTCCGGTCCTGAAGCTGTAGCGTGTTGGTTGCGCAACACTTTACATCACCGGGTGTAAAATCGGGGTTCATTTCCCACCACGTACGTTCTCCCCAGGACCGTGTGGGTTTCCTCTCACACTCCAAAGACACGTGGGTTAGTGATAATAAGTGTAAGCACCAGAAGTATGGCAACACCTGTGGGCTGTCCCCAGACCATATTGGGATCCAGTTGGTCATTGACACAAACAACACATTTCCCTGCATGTGACAAACAAAGCCGGTCTTTTAATAAAGATCTTTATATTTCCTCCCTAAGGGAGATAGCTAGGGCAGTGTGTGTGGGGTGGCTCGGTAGTGTAGTGCTTAGCACAACATTTTACAGCACAGGCGACCCAGGTTCAATTCTCGTTGCTGCTTGTAAGGAGTCTGTACGTTCTCACTGTGACCACGTGGGTTTCCTCCGGGTGCTCCGGTTTCCTCCCACTGTCCAGTTGGTAGGTTAACTGATCATTGTAAATTGTCTCATAACTAGGCTTGGATTAAATTGGAATTTGCTGGGTTTCAGGAAAAGCTCCCTCACAGAAAATCAACAGAAGAGGATAACAATGAATAAATATCACTTTCAAACACAGATTTCTTTTTACGTCTTTTTTATTAATGTTAGCAATGTCCATGAGGAATAATGGTGGGTGGTAACATACACATTTATACAGATAATTGTATGAACATGTTGTACATATTTAAACAATAACTTAATCTACCAACAAAAAAATTAACAAGAAGAATGTAAATACTGCAAGAAACCAAAATCTGTTTATGATGACATGATAAAAATAACTTAAAAAAGCTCACTGCTTCCATCTACACCACAGTGAGTGACAATATATTGCACTTTGTCCTCTTAACTCTGATTTTTTTTGCATTTTTTCTTTAAAAATATTTTTGTCAGTAACTCTCCCGTTTTGACATCCCCAGATGAAAATTCAGCTTAATTTCAAATTAATATTCACTGTACCATTACTTTAAGAAACACATATGCTGGGTTCCAAATCGCTCGGCAAGAAAGGAAAAATAATAAAATCGGTAGAAAATAAAGCCGTGTCTCACAAGACATTGACCCCTGCCCTCTGATTTATATAACCAATACAAAGTACAGCTTTATATGTCAAGGACCATTTTAGAAACATTCAAAACGGATTTTTTAATATGGCTGTTCAGTCCTTGAGAAATAATCTTTATAAAATTGAAAAGTAAAAGATTACTTCTCCTCCATTTTGCTTTCTCAGACTGCTGAAGGGCTTGTTAATGGATACTCCCTCTGTGTGTTAGACATGTCTGTCACAACATGTCCAAGTCTGGTAGACCCGCATCTACTCAGAGAACTGGTGATCAAAGAGTTAATCACTGTTACAATAGACACTACAGACCACACGCACCTGTTAATATATTTTTTGATATTCAGCATTCAAAGGGAAAAGTGCCCTGGATTGGAATTTCTCTGGTCTTATGTCCCAGCCTTCCTGACTCGTAGTTCACCAATGAAGTTCAGCTCTGGTCACCTTGTTATAGCAGGTTGATAGGGTGGCTAAGAAGGCGTGTAGTGTACTGGCCTTCTGTAACCGGGGAGATTGAGTTCAAGAGCCATGAGATAATGTTGCACCTCAATAAAACTCTAGTTAGACCAGACACGGAATATCCTGTTCAGTTCTGGTCCCCTCATTAAAGGAACGATGTGGAAGCTTTAGAGAGGGTGCAGAGATTTACCAGGATGCTGCCTGGATTACAGAGCATGTCTTAAGAGGACCGGTTGAGCTAGCAAGGGCTTTTCTCTGTGCAGTGAGGGAGGATGAGATGTGACATTATAGAGGTGTACAAGATGATAAGATGCCGAGATCCGGTGGACAACCAGACACTTTTTCCCAGGGAGAAAATGGCTAATACCATTAGATATAATTTTAAGGTTACTGGAGGAAAATATAGGGCAGATGTTAGAGGTAGGAACTTTACACAGAGAGCAGTGAATGTGTGGATCATGCTGCCAAGATAGAGGCAAATACATTAGGGGCATTCAAGAGACTCTTAGATAGGCACATGGGTGAGGGGAAATGGAGGGTTATGTGGGTAGAAAGAGTTAGATTGATCTTAAGAGTAGTTTAAACAGTACAGCCTCACAGGTTGAAGGGCCGGGACAACGCTGTAACGTTCTATGTTTTGTGTTCACTTGTCCATCCCAACCTCAGGATTTGAACCACAGAGATCTAAGAACACTCCACTAAGTCCTCATTCCTCCACCAATACCTCAGGGTCAGCAAAGCAATCAGAACAGGGTAACTCAGTCCAAGCTTCATTCTGTGTGGTGTTGAAGGCCAAACATTGGTAATTTCCTTTTAGTTAAGAGACAAGGAAAGGGAATGAAGAAAGAAAACGGCTAAATCTTGGCCGAGATATCTCTAGGTTGAATAGGTTAGGACTTTATTCCCTGGAGCGTAGGGGAATGAGGGGAGATTTGATAGAGGTGTACAGAATTATGAGTATAGATAGGATAGATGCAACCTGGCTTCTTCCACTGAGGATGTGTAAGACGACAGCTAGAGGTCATAAGACAATAGACAATAGGTGCAGGAGTAGGCCATTCGGCCCTTCTAGCCAGCACCGCCATTCACTGTGATCATGGCTGATCATACACAAGGATGAAAAGTGCAATATTTAAGGGGAACCTGAGACGGAACTTCTTCACTCAGAGGTTCGTGTGAGTATGTAAGAAGTTGCTAGTAGGAGCAGTGGATGCAGGATTGGTTGCAACATTTAAGGGAGGTTTGGATAGGTACATGGATGGGAGGGGTATTGAGGACTATGGTGTGTTAATGGGACTGAGCAGAGTAAGAGTTCAGCAAGGAATAGATGGACTGAAGGGCCTGTTTCTGTGCTGTAGCACTCATATGACTCTCTATCACTCTGTATTTGCAGTAGGTACGTTGCTAGTGGGACTCTGAGGGATAAGCTTTTGGAAAGAGAGGGACCGCTTAGGGATAGTTGGCATAGCTTTGTGCATGGACACGTTTGTGCATGTTTTGAAAATCTGGCTGAGTTTTTTGAAGATGTAAACAAGAAGCTATGATCCAGGTGTAGGTCCATGGGACTAAGCAGAATAAGAGGACTGTTTATTCCTCTCTATTGATGCTGCCTGACCTATTGACTTCTTCCAGCATTTTGTGTGTTACTCTGGATTTCCAGCATCTGCAGAATCTCTTATGTTTATGATTTCCTCTTTCTGTTAAATCCTGAGGATATAGCTAGCAAGATTTAACTTAAATCTCATGTTGTTTTTGGATCTTATCATAGAGAAATTAGACCCATGTCTAACCCTCCTCTCAAATCAAGTCTTCAACTACCTCATCTTGATATGCTGTCAAGTTCCCCTTTTCTCTAGCACACTGATCCCGCTGTTATGCCCTGATTTTGACTGTGCTATGAAGAGGTTTTGTCAACTTACTACAAACTCCAATGCACAGGATTGCAAGAGGCTGCCAACAGCTGTCCACGTGGCCAGCTCCATCACGGAAACAACCATCAAGGATACCTTCAAGAGAGGGTGCCTCAAGGCGGCATCCATCACTAAGGACCCTCACCATTTATGCCATGCCCTCCTTTCGTTACTAAGACCCTTACTCAATGATTCTGGAACAGCTTTTTCCCCTCCACCACCAGATTTCTGAATGGTCCATGAACCCATGAACACTACCTCGTTTCTCCTTTTTTTTTTTGCACTGTGTAATTTTGTAATTTGTAGCCAGTTTTGTCTTTGCCCTGTCCTGCCAGCACAAAACAACAAATTTCATGACAAAAGATTCTGCAGGTGGTGGAAATCTTGAGCATTGCACACAAAGTGCTGGAGGAACTCAGCAGGTCAGGCAGCATCTATGGAGAGGAATAAACAGGTGACATTTTGTGCCAGGACCTTCACCAGGACTGGGGGGGGGGGGGGGGGAGAAGGCAAAATGAAAAGATAGGGGAGGGGAAGGAGTGCAAGCTGGCAGATGATAGGTAAGACCAGGTGAGGGGGAAGATGGGTGGGCGAGGGTGGATGAAGGAAGACGCTGGGAGGTGTTAGGCAAAAGAGGTAAAGGACTGAAGAAGAAGGCATTTGATCGGAGAGGAGAGTGGTAGAAAGGGAAGGAGGAGGGGAACCAGAGGGAGGAGAAGTTAAGGGTGAGAGTGGAGCATGAATGGAGAAAGGAAGAAGAGATAAGGAGGAGGGGAGAGAAAGGTTTCTTGACTACAAGCTATGACCTGTTTTAACATTGTGGTTAAGAAGATGACTACACAACAGACCACGGTAACCAGCAATGCTCCCTGTATGCCCACCCCCATCCTCTCGGTTGGCAGAAATTAAAGCTACGGTGATACTTTTAAACTGAGAGAAGGAACAAGAACCTGTTTAAAGTGAGATGTGGGATGCAAAACTTTTTAAAAGAGCTCTGATTTACATATTTGCCTGAGAATGACCAAATAAAAATATACAACAGTCACCCATCTACATTGAAATCACTTCTGCCCATTCAGATGTTGGTGCCTTTCCAACGGTGAGAACTGAGCTTAAAGTACGGGGGGGGGGATTTGTTAAAAACCACAGGCTCTTGTCTGCACTCCTCCACCGCTCCACCCCACTCTGTCCACCCCTCTTTGTTGAAGGATCTAGATTCTCCACAATGGATGATACCCAACCAATACCTCTTGCATCAGGCAGAACTCATCTATCAATACCAGCTGGCTATTGGATGATGAAGCGGTCATATTTAGACACAATCCTTTCTTATGCTTACTCAGAGTCACTGAAGGGCAGTGAGGTATTTGGCTAGTTTCCTCCTACATTCATAAGACCCCAAGACATAGGAGCAAAATTAGGGTGATCAGCCCACTAAGTCTACTTTGCCTTTCGATCGTGGCTAATTTATTTTCTCTCTCAACCCTATTCTCCAGCCTTCTCCCCATAACCTTTTAGGTCCTTACTGATCAAGAACCCAAGAGCCTTAGTATTAACTATACCCATTAATTTGGCCTCCATAGCTGTCTGTGGAGGGAAGAGATGGTGGGGGGGTTATGGTTGAAGAGGGGGTGGTGTGGATTGAGCCTAATCCTGTAACCAACATGTCTTTGGTTCCACAGACCAGTTAACCAAACACAGACCAGTTAACCAAACCCTTCAATCACTCCCATCCCTCCCCCGAACCAACCAACAGACAGCCTATGACCTCTCCTCTTTGACCCTGACCCCATGACAAAGCCTCAGAATCAGGACAAGACCCTCCCATAAAATGAGATAAAATATCGCACAACATGAATTAATTAAAACAATTCAAATGGAAAGAAATATACTTCAAAGTTAAGTGGCCTTGCTTAATTTTTTTTGAGTGTTTTTGTTTAACTGCAAGTAATGAAAGAAATCCAGCATAAGCTATTAGGTTTTTGCAAACCTTTTACCCCCAAATTCTCTGATTTACAATATTCACATCAACACCAAGAAACAAAGTTGCTTTGCAAGGTGTCCAGCGTGGTTCTGCCTCCGTGTGCCTCCCAGTTCGAAGCAAGCAAACCAAACCCATCACTGCCTTCCTGCTTCTTCGCTGAGCAGGTAAAACTCTTTTCGGTTTGACTCCAATCTTGCCTCCCACGAGTCCTGCAATGCCAGCTGGGGTCAGGGCCCGTCCACCAACCACCACGCAAGTCCGTCCTCAATCTTTCTGGCTTTGGAAAAGATGATGGCAAAAGCCTCTTGTATGTTTTTCTTCACTGCCCTTCTCTCCTGTTCCATTTCTCATCGCCCGCCGGAGGGGGGGAGTCTTGCTCCCCCCCCACTAGCCCATGGCGGTCACCATGCTGGAGGGGTGCGGGTGCCCGAAGGAGAGGCTGGACGTTGGGTGGATCGGGGTGGGGGTGGGCAGCATGTGGCTGGCATGACTGAATGGAGGCAGGTGTCCCATGTGCTGCATGTGTCCGGCCAGGCTGAAGGATGAGGCCTTGTCCTGCATGCACTTGGACAGTTCCTCGAAGCCATCTGACATCCTCTTGTTCTTCTTCGACTTGCTGGACATCTTCCTGTTGCGTGTTTGAATCCCCTCCTTCTTCATAGTGAGGGGTCTGTTCACCTAAAAGCCCAGAGGCAGAGCAGAAAAGAACATGGTCTCTGTTAGATACACCTACACTCAGTGGCCAATTAATCTTTTATTTTTATTTGGAGATAGAGCGTGGACCAGGCCCTTCTAACCAAATAAACTTGCCCCGTTCAGCAACCCACATAAATAACCCAAGCCTAGTCACAGGACAACTTACCTACTAACCCATACATCTTTAGACTGTGGGAGGAAACCAGAGCACCTGGAGGAAACCCAAGCAGTCATGGGGAAAAGGTGCAAACTCCTTACAGATGGCACCAAAACTGAACTTTGAACTCTGACACCCTGAGCTGTAATAGAGCCACACTAACTACTATGGTATGGTAGCACACTAATTATTAGGGACGCCTGCTCATTAATGCAATTATCTGATCAGCCAATCAGGTGGCACCAACTCAATGCATAAAAGCATGCAGACATGGTCAAGAGGTTCAGGCGTTTTTCAGACCAAACATCAGAATGGGGAAGGAATAAGATCGAAGTGACTTTGACCATTGAATGGATGTTGGTGCCAGATGGGGTGGTTTGAGTATCTCAGAAACTGCTGATCTCGTGGGATTTCCACACACAACGGTCCCAAGAGTTTATAGAGAACGGTGTGAAAAACAAAAGGCATCCAGTGAGTGGAAGTTCTGTGGGCGAAAGCGCCTTGTTAATGAGAGGTCAGAGGAGAATGGCCAGACTGGGTCAAGCTGACAGGAAGGCGACAGTAACTCAAATAACCACACGTTACAACAGTGTTGTGCAGAAGAGCATCTCTGAACGCACATGTCGAACCTTGAAGTGGATTGGCTACGGCAGCAGAAGACCAAACATACACTCGGTGACCATTTTATTAGGTACAGGAGGTACCTTATAGTCTGGCCACTGAATTTACTTAAATGAGAGAAGAGATCAACCTCTCAATTAAGGAGAGGAGAGGACAACCTTACTAACCACAGTGAGTAATGTCACAGTAGCGTAGTGATCAGCACAGCACTATTACCACACCAGTGACCCGGTTTCAATTTCCCTCACTGTCTGTAAGAGTCTGTACATTCTCCCTGTGACTCTATGGGTTCCTCCAGGCACCCCGCTTTCTTTCCACAGTCCAAAGACATACGGGTTAGGGTTAGTAAGCTATGTTAGCGAGGGAAGTGTGGTGACTCGCAGTCTGTCCCCCCGTTCTTCCTCCGTCTGTGTTGATCGTTGATGCAACTATCTGTTTCGGTATTTCAATGTACATGTGACAAATAAAGCTAATCTTTAATCTTCACTCATTACAACAGAGCAACCCCCTCTCATTTCCCTCTACTACTGCAAATTATTCTCTCTTATAGACTGTAGAGTACAGGACAGGCCCTTCAGACCACGATTGATGAGCTAATTAACTTCACAATACACTAATCGCCACTGCCTGCACACGGTCCTTACCCCTCCATTCCACACACATTCCGCCCAAGAAATTCTTAAATGCTCCTCCACCACCACTCCAGCCCATAAGAATAGGAGCAGAATACGGCCATTTGGCCCATATAGTCTGCCCTTATTTCATCATGGCTGATGTATTATCCCTCTCCACCCCATTCTCCTGCCTTCTCCCTGTAACCTTTAACACCTTGGCTAATCAAGAATCCATCTCCGCTTTAAATACACCCAATGACTTGACCTCCACAGCTATTTGTGGCAACAAATTCCACAGATTCACCACCCTCTGCCTAAAGAAATTCCTCCTCATCTCTATTCTAAAGGAGAAGCACATTCAAGGCACCCACACATCTCCTTTGAACTTAGACCCTCTCACCTTAAAAGGTGTGGTACTAAGGTTCAAAGTTCAAAGTGTTTTTAAAATCTGTACATTTTTGTCATATACAACCGTGAGATTCATTTTCTTGCAGGCATACTCAATAAATCCATAGAATAATAACCATAACACAATCAATGAACACCAGCTTTGGTGTTCAACAAGTAGGCAAAAGACAGAAAATTGTGAAAATACAAAAGGAAAGAAATAATAATAAGTAAATAAGCAATAAATATTGAAAACACAAGATGAAAAGTCCTTGAAAGTGAGTCCATAGGTTATGGGGACTGTTCGTTGTTGTGGTAAGTGATATTATCCCCTTTATTCAAGAGCCTGATGGTTGAGGGGTAGTAACTGTTCCTGAACCTGCTGCTGTGAGTACTGAGGCTCCTGTACCTCCTTCCTGGTGGCAGCAGCGAGAAGAGAGTCTGTGCTGGGTGGTGACGGGTCCTAATGCTACTTTCCTGTGACAGCATTTCATATAGATGTACAGGCTGAGAAAAAAAAACAGCCTGTCTACGCTAAATATACCTCTCCTTATTTCCATAAACCTCCATCAGCTCTCTTCTCAGCCTCCAGCACTTATGTTCTGATCACCGTCATCACTTACTGATATCATTGGCTGATATCACTTACTGCAGCCAATGAACCCACCAGCAGGACTTTGGAATGTAGGAAACCAGGAGAAACACATGCAGTTGCATGAAGAGCATGCTAACTCCACAGAGAAAGCATTCCAGGTCAGCACTGAACTCGGGTCCCTGGAGCGGTGAGGCAGCGGCTCTACCTACTGCACCAACACTCCACCACTGAAAGGCCTGGATGGGGTGGGCGTGGAGAGGATATTTCCTGTAGTGGGGGAGTCTTAGACAAAAGGGCAGTTTGAGAATGTAAGGACGTCCATTTCGAACAGTGATAAGGAGGAATTTCTTTAGCCAGAGGATGGTGAATCTGTGGAATTCATTGCCAGAGACAGACATGGAGGCCAAGACACTGGATATATTTAAACCAGTGGTTCTTGATTGGTAAGGGTGTCAAAGGGGAGAAGGCAGGAAAACGGGATTGAGATAGAAACATAGAAAACCTACAGCACAATACAGGCCCTTCGGCCCACAAAGTTGTACCAAACATGTCCCTACCTTAGAAATTACTAGGGTTACCTAAAGCCCTCTATTTTTCTAAGCTCCATGTACCTATCCAAAAGTTTCTTAAAAGACCCTATCGTATCTACCTCCACCACTGTTGCCGGCAGCCCATTCCACACACTCACCACTCTCAGAGTAAAAAACTTACCCCTGACATCTCCTCTGTACCTACTCCCCAGCCCCTTCAACCTCTGTCCTATTGTGGCAACCATTTCAGCCCTGGGAAAAAGCCTCTGACTATCCACATGATAATAAATGGACAATAAATGGAGATGCATAATAAATCGGCCATGATGGAATTGCGGAACAGACTTAATGGGCCAAATGGCCTAATTCTGCTCCTGTGTCTTATGGGAAAATCATACTAACTACTCTATGTACCACAGGTATGCTCACGTAAACAGCCCACCATACCTCTCACAAATGGGTGCCTTTCTGTATTTCTCTACTGTTGCAATCAAACCAACATCCACCACTTCCACCAGCAGCTCATTCCCTCTCACACCACCCTCTGAATCCCCTGAATATCCTCAGGTTCCCCTTAAATATTTCACCTTTCACCCTTAACCTATGACCTCTAGTTCTGGTCTCACTCATCCTCAGTGGGAAACGTCTACTTGCATTTACCCTATCTATGCCCCTCATAATTTTATATACCTCTATCAAATCTCCCCTAACTCTCCAGGAAATAAAGTCCTAACCCATTCAAATTTTCCCTGTAACTCAGGTCCTCAAGTGCAGGAAACATTTTTGTCAGCTGGAAAGAGTGCAGAGAAGATCTATGAAGATGTTGTTAGGACACAAAGGACTGAGTTATGGAGAAAGGTCAAGCACTGTGAGGCTTTTTCATTGCTTTGTTGGGGAAAAGAAGTAATCTTATAAAAGTAGGGTGGCAGGGTGGAGGTATGGCTCTACTAAAGGAGGTAGATGGCAGGTCGCTCAAGGCCAAGGTGTAGCCCCCTGGACCAGGGTCACCTTAAAGCCATGGGAGCAGGTGGTGGATGGTCGTATGAGCAGCTGGTGCAGATCACAAGTCCTGGTTTTGTGACCACTGATGCCAGGCGAACAATCTCTGAAGAGTATTGATAATGGCTGGGGTCACCTGTCTTATAAAGACACTGCCCAGAAGAAGGCAATGGCAAACCACTTCTGTAGAATAATTTGCCAAGAACAATCATGGCCACCTACATCATGCAACACAACACATAATGAACAAACTTATAAAAGTTTATAAAATAATGAGGGGCACACAATCTTTTTCTCTTCCAGGATTGGGGTATCAAGAATTAGAGGAACATTAAGGTGGTGGTGTGAACTAAAGAGGCAGCAGATGCTGTACTCTAAAACAAAAACAGGATGCTTTAACAGCACAGAAGGCCAAGCAGCAGCTGTAGAGGCAGAAGATTTCAGTCGTGGTTTCAATCAGATTTATATTTCACATGTACATTGAATCACACCATGAAAGAAATCCAGAGCAACACACACAAAATGCTGGAGGAACTCAGCAGGTCAGGCAGTATCAATGGAGATCCATAAACAGTCGACATTTCAGGCTGAAACCCGTCACCAGGACTGAGAAGGCAGGGGGAAGAATCCAGAATAAGAAGGTGGGGGAGAGGAAGGAGGCTGCCTAGAAGATGATAGGTGAAGCTAGAAGAGTGGGAGAGGGGTGAAATAAGAAGCTGGTAGGTGGAAGAGGCAAAGGGCTGAAGAAGAAAGATTCTGATAGGAGAGGACAGTGGACCATGGGGGAAAGAGAAGGGGGGGGGGTGCACTAACCTCTCTCTCTCTCTCTTAAGAAAACTAATCTCTCGCTCAACATTTCTTATGATCTGCTCTAACAAAAATGACACATTTCAATGTACATATGACATATAAATCTGATCTGTATCTGACAAGGTGGGATGTGTCATCAAGGTAGATGGGAGTGTCAATTTAAACCCTATATTAGGACCTTTCCCTTTCAGTCTCAGATTGAAACAGCAATTGATACCTTCTGTCTCTACAGAAGCTGCTCGGCCCTCTGTGCTTTTGAAGCACCCTGTGTTTGTTTTATTTTGCAGCATCTGCGGTCTCTTTTGTCTGCACCACCACCCTAATGTTCCCCACCGAACTACATCCCACCCTATATCATCACCCTCGAATTGTCAGTGTGGGGGACACCTTCACCACACATGATAGTGCTGAAGATGGCTCCCTCTAACACCTTTTCGAAGGCCATCGGGAATCGGGAATCAATGCTGGCCTTGCATCTCTCCTGTAAACGGGTCACAAATAGGGTGAGCAAAGAAGCCACAAAACCAAGTAAATAGTGAGAGTGTGTACATTAAATGATGAAAGTTTTTCTTTCATTAAAATTTTTAAAAAGGTAGGAAAATTAAGACAGGCATGGATAAGGATTAGAGTAGATTAACTTTATTTGCCACGTGTCCATCAAAACATGGAAACATACGAACAGTGAAATGCACCAACAGCCACACAGTCCGAGGATGTGCTGGGGGCAGCCCACAAGTGTCACCACACTTCCTGTGCCACCATAGCATGTCCACAACTCACTAACTCTAACCCATTTATTTTGGATGGAAAATGGAGCGCCCGGATGAAACCCACGTGGTCAGGGGGCAAACACGCAAACTCCTGACAGCATTCCGCTAAACACTATTCTACCTGCTGCACCAGATCTTAAATCATGCAAGTCTCTTCTTTAAAAATTAAAATAAGGTATGCAACATTGTTTGAGACATAGATTGGGTGGCGAGGTGGAAGTATGTCTCTACCGAAGGAGACGCAGAGCGCTCTTTCCCTCCGCTGAGCCTGCAGGTCACCCTCGGTAAGGGTCCAGTGAAGCCATGGGAGCAGGTGGTGGATGGTCATATAAACAGCTCGTACATATCACAAGTCCTGGTTATTCAACCACTGACGCCAGGCAGATAATCTCTGAAGAGTATTGAAAACAGCTGGAGTCACCCATCTTGTAAAGACACTGCCCAGAAGGCAATGACAAACCACTTCTGTAGAAAAATTTGCCAAGGACAATCATGGTCACGGAAAGACCACGATCACCTGCATCATACGTAACGATGTTTGACATAATGATGGTGATGACCAACAGGGAAGACTACCGATAGCAAAGGCACCTAATACTGAACGACGAACATTTGGGGTCAGGCGGTAAGAGGTTTAAAGAAGACATTTTTTCAGCGGGAAGGTGTTTGGCACTGTGGATGTGGTGGAGGCGAATAATCGGAATCGGGTTTATCAGCACTGAATTAAATGTTCTGAAGTTTGTTTTGCAGCAGCAGTACAAAAGGCATAAAACTACTATAAATTACGAAATAAATCAAAGTCACAGCAAGAAAGAAGAGTGAGGTAGTGTCGATGGATTCATGGACACGGTGTGTCAAAGTTTCTGCTCTCGAGTACTTTGGACAATTGGGAGAAAGTAAACAGAAAGGTATCATCACCTAAGTTTATAAATCAAGAGAATCCTTTGGAAAGGACATGCACTTATCCAACTCCACCCTGCTTGGCCACATCTGCTTTTTAAATGTAAACTGGAGCTTTTTTTAAAACACTTGGGAAGAAGTCAATTCAGTGTAATAGTGAAATGAAAAAAAAATCTGCCTTAAAACTCCCAGAGGTAGATATCTAACTTGATATGCACAATATGTTGTCTTGTTTAATTTAAAATGTTGGTAATTGTACAGAAGGACAGTCAGCAAAGGGAATGGGAAATGACACTTTGTTCATGTAATTCACTGTATTTTAACTCATTGTGTGACAACTCATGTTCACAAATCTATTATTTTTTCTTTTTTGTCTTTGTACTATTTGTTGTATTTTGAACATTCGAACATCTCCATGTGCAGATTTTCATCAATTCCACTGTGCGTCTCTGTATTTACTGTGAATGCCCACAAGAAGGTGAAGCTCAGGGTTGTAATCAGTCAAACATCGAGCGAGGAATTAGCCAATGTTTGACGGATTTAAGCATCGGGCCAGACTGGAAAGGTCAGGCACGAGCCAAATTAAGCAGGCAGGACGCAGACCTGAGAACGTATCGAAGGAACAGGGCCTGGGTCCGAGGGTGAGGGATTTATTTGTCTGGCCGATTTAAGCAGCAGGCCAGATTGGGAGTCAGGACTGGAGGCGAGGGACGGGCTGGTGCACAGCTTGCTGCTCGCAAGGTTTACTCATCTCTGCGCTAAACTGAGGCTGTGGCCAGTAACTAACAGGTTCCTGCAGTGATGTAGGGCCTCAGGGCTGTGGGCTAACTTCTGTAAAGTTCAGTTCTGAATGTTATTTGCTAACTTTTATTGCTTGCATGATTTGATTTTTTTTCCTAACACATTGGGAGTTTGAGTCGTTTTTCAATGGGTTCTACTGGGTTTCTTTGTTTGTGGCTGCCTGTAAGGAGACTAATCTCAAGGTTACATATAGTGTACACTGATCCTTCGTACTGCACCTGGAATGGTGGCTGTTGATTTGGGACAAGTTAATTGTTTAAGATGCTCCAGTGTGTGAGGGAGAGGGGGAGAGAGAGAGAGATAATTTTAATTAAGCCATTACACTCACTTTCTAAAGAACAACAAATGGCAGAGATAGAGGCACAGCAGATTAGAATCAGTCGAAGTTTACACAATAATTTACCTAGGGCCTCCGCGGTTAAATAAACAGTCTTTAAGAGTCTTCTTTAAGATGCGCTTTGAAAACAGAGGTGAGGGGGGGAGGGGAGGCAGGATAAATAAATCGCAAGGAATATTTACGCACACTAAATTGTCTTTTCCACATCAAAACCAAGCACAACGCAAGAGAGAAGCAAGACTTGATCTCGCTCTCCTGTCAACTGTCCCTTTAGATGATTTTTTTTTAGTCCATTAAAATATTATGCGGTGCCTTTGACGAGACAGTTTTATTTTACTTACATTGTGGAGTTTGAAGTAAAGGCCACAGGCGTTGCACACCGGGTCACCGTTGGCATTTCGCCGCCACAGAGTAGTGGTTGTGGTCTGACAATTGGCGCACGATGTTCCCGCTCTCCTGGCCGCTGACTGCGTGGAAATACAAAAAAACACAACGCGGGCGATTAGCTGGAGCGGGGTTTGAACAGGATCTGAGATTTAGTGCGTGGTGATCCATCCACCCCGGGCCTTCACCTGGTCACTGGAGAATCCCGAACCGGATAGTTAACAGGGTTTACAGTGAAAAAGATGTTCAGTGTTTTTCTTTGCGGGTTTTGGAGCGGTCACGTCAACTGACAACATTACTGGCGTCTGTAATGACGCTGAAATCATTGGGACAACTGTCGCCGATGAAGTACAAAAGCCCGGGGAAGGAATTCCCAAGGCTGGCGGTGACAACCTGACTACGCAAGGCTGTCCTGTACGGGCGGGGCGCGTTGGCGTCTTAAAGGGGATTAGAGCGGGTTTTAGATTGGAGCGGAATTCCAATATCGTCCGCAAAGACATCTTTAAAAACGCGCTCGCAGCAAGTGAATTCTTCGGGGGTTTTTTTCCCCCCTTGAAACACTCCACTTAGATTGCAGACCGCGATGGGCTGGGTTTAAGCGCAGCCCTTTCCAGAAGAAACCCCGATTTTAATAAATACCCCGGCCACCACCGATTAGGGCAGCGAACTATTTACATGTGCTGCGCACTTTATATGCATTTTATTAAATAATCTGGTAATATATTGTTTTACGTGGTGTGCGTGATATGTGTTGTGGCTTCACCGTGGTCCGGACACAGGTTGTTTCGTTTGTGGACAATCAGCCAGATGACAATAAACTTGAACTTGAAGATACAGAACTTCTAAATCATTCATTTAAAATCCCCCATTTCGATGTTAAAAAAAAAAGTAAGTTTTGATCCCGACTATTGCAGGCATTATGTGTGACTACACAAATAAATTGCACTTTCCTTCTCCCTTGCTGATGAGGAGAGATTTTGGACAAGTCGGCTCTAGAGAAACGAAGACCTCTCGTTCTCGCCCCTGACTGAACACAAGAGCTGAGTTCCTTATCTTTAGCGAACAGGCATCCGGTGCGGAACCCGCTGTCAGAATTTATAAAGGCTACTTAAAACCACCCAAACGAAAGTGCAAAATATCGCCGATTACCACAAAGAAAAACTGTTTTTTTTTACTTTTACAAAAATATACACACACACATTGGGAACACTGCAAGGATAAATCCAGACACTATCTCACAGTGAGTCTAGCGCTAGAAAGAAAATAAATACCCAACAAAAACATTATTAAATTAAAGCTGCGTTGATTCGCCTTCCTGGAAATACCAACCGTTCAGTGACAAACCCCGACAAAAATACTAGAGATTCTTCTTTTATTTCTGTTATTCCCGTGGGACTTAACATTTGCCCTTCGCTTTCAATGTTAAAATTAATTAGCACCGAATTCTATTTTAATAAGTATAAATTAGTCGCTGTTTCAGAACCGCGCCAGCAATACTTTTAATTTTAAAACGAAACTGATTGAATACATAGAATACAGCCCGGAGCCCCTTAACGTTAGTCGGTGTAACTGATATTTAAAATATCTTTATTTTCAGTTTAGTGTTACACTGCGGGGAAACAGCCGGCTGAAATATGTAAAAACCACTAGCGATTTTGTTTTGCTAATCCCGTAGCCTCTGATGCAGATTTTAATTACAACCTACACACAGACACACAAAACCAGACAGACGTTTAACTCCAAATAGGGGTAAATAAATACACAAATGCACACGCTTGTGTACATAAACGGATCCACCAATCCCTAGTGCACAGATAGGTTGCACACAAGTACACACAGACATTACACTCTAACGCTGAAACGCAACGATAGGAAGACAAGATTGATCTTCTCACTCGAGTGTTTTAACTGTAAACTCCGGGAACCACCACATGGTCGAAGGTAGGATTTTTTTCCAGCACACATCCCTCTCTCCTCACACACAGAGACACACATATACACACGCACCCAGTCCTAGTTTCCTCACCGTAGGCACCACGTCCCTGTACTTTATGGACATACAATCCACCGCATGGATTTGTACGTAATGCATTACATTATCTTATTTTGTGTGTGTGTGTTTTGGTACTGTATTGGGATGCCGAGTAACAATTATTCCATTCTCCTTTACCCTTATGACATTAAACAATATTGTGAATCCTATGCCTAGGCCCAACGAAAAACAAACGCTAGTTATTAAGGTCGCGAAGGTTGGAAAAACCTACCAATCTCCTTTTGGGTTTAATGAGAGGTCTGTTCTGCCCGTTCATCTTATGGTACAGGCCGCAGGCGTTACACAGGTAGTGACCGGTACCGTCTCTTCTCCACAGCGGTGTGGAGGTGGCCCCGCAGTTCACGCATTCTCGGCCCTCTGAAATCAGATACAGATAAAGAGCAAATTGACATGTCTGCTTCTGTACAAAATATCGGACCAACTACACACTCTTATTAGCCAGTGCAAATCAGTTTGCTCGTTTATTCTGAAAACTGCTTCGGATTACGTTGAGGAAGTAACAGTAAACGCCTGTGTTTCTGTTCAAACGGTCCAGATAACCGTGTGCCCTTTTACATACAGCGAGTGGAGGGGTGGGGGAGGAACTGATTTCCCTATTCCATCTGCTCCGGGTTCCAATGCACCAACTCTCCCAGTAATAAAATGCTGGCATTTGTTTTCCCAAACAAGAGAAAACCTGCAGATGCTGGAAATCCGAGCCACACACACAAAATGCTGGAGGAACTCAGCAGGCCAGGCAGCATCTATGGAAAAGAGTCCAGTCGATGTTTCAGGCCGAAACCCTTCGGCAGGACACACTGTAACTTCCCACTCTGATTGCAGATGATATACATATTTTCCCCTCTAATAATTTCCATCTAACCGTCTGATTTGGAGAAGGACTCGTCAGTATTTGGACAAAATAGATACAAATTGTTATCTTTGGTTTGAGCGCGATACATTGAAGGGGCAAGTTACATCGGCAGGAATTCGGATGGGTATCTGTTTAATACGAAAATAGACAGAGCGCCAGCTTTTATTAAACCGAATAGTTAAATTATTCCAGAGTATGAATATGTCCCTTTTAAAGGGGCATTTTCACACAATCATTTGTAGCCTATCTGAAATAGCTGACAAAACTTTGCAAAAGTCCCTTCTTTGACAAAACAGAATCCAGTTTTTTTTTAAATCAGCTCCGCAGGAAATCAACACAGATTTTGCAACGTGTATTTTCCAAAGGGAACCTGATCCGGCACTGAGCCGGAGCACCGTCCACCAAGTCTAGGATATATTACGTGCTATTTGCAAAGCAGGTTAAGGGATGATCACCGCTGAGCATATCACAGCGCGAAGATAAGAACTGCTCAACTTTACCTCGCGTTTACCGCCAAGTAGAAGCATGGAGCTTTTTAATGGAACTTTTAAATTAATAAATAGCTTCTCGCCAAAAAGCGGGACCTTAACACCACCCCCCCCCCCCCCCAACTGTTAGGGTTTTTTTTTAAGATTTAAAGGGTTCTGTGTCGGTGAATTTTCAGCACGATTTGCAAGGAATAAGATGTTTCACAGTGCGGGCAAATTGTAACCGTCCTGTAATGAGACCGGTGCGAGAATAAGCGACGACTTATTTCTTGGAGCAGCAGGGAAAGCGGAGTTGCAATGACATGTGCTAATTAAACAGATGGTTAAAGCGCAAGGTTAAGGCCGGATAGTCGATGTGAGTCGGAATTTTATTGCACAAATCAACAAGAGCAAATCAACTCTGCAAATGTCCCGTTAATCAAATAAATCAGTCGGTGAATTAAGACCATGAACAATATAACTACCGAATAATTTACTAGTTAGCAGTTCTAACATATTCCCAAGCCGTTTTGTTTTATATATACACACACATATATAGATATACAGTAAATATTTTTGTTCTAAACACCCGATGGAGGTGTATTGGAATACAATGGGGGGGGGGCAGAATATTTTGGGATTGATACTGCACTCGGGCGGGGTACAGGGGCGAATGCTGGGCAGAATTGGTCTTTATTTCCGCAGCGCGGTAAATGTGACCCAGCACCGGGCTCTCGCCCTGAGTGCGAGGGAGATCAGGCCGACGGAGACCGGCTGCGGGGTGGGGGGGGGGACTGGTGGTGCCGGGGAGGGGGAAAATAGGGAAGACCATGACCCTGATCAAGGGGCGACGGAGGGGAAGTGGGAGGAGGGTAATTGCTGGGCGTTTCCACATTCTTCCCGCATCTTGCCCACTGAAAACTTCTGATCAAGTGTGCATGCGTTGTAACGTGCAAGCAAACATTTTGAAGACCGGGCCTCGTCATAACGAATGGGAGTGGGAATTATATCTCAAGATTAATTAATTATTGGGTTAATTTGTGAGGGCCACAATTAGACTCTTGAAATATTCAAAAGCAGGTGCATGTCACATTAATGTAAAATTAACATATATATATCGTTTTTTCTCCATATTATATATTTATGTTGTTTATTTTAAAACGTATTCTTTGGAGAAAAAGTCTTTATTTTGGGTTTTCCTTGCACACGCTTCCAAATTTAATTCTAAACGAATCGATGTAAAAAAAAACAATTTAATACTTCATCCGAAATAAAAAGGGTTTATTATAAGATATCCTTGTGTCATGAAGTGAAAGGAAATAAAAATTTGCAAAGTTATAGTGTCACAGTGGGCTTGGACGTTTGAAGCGAAGTTTATTTTGAGAGTTAATCTGATTATTTAGTTTGTTGTTTTAATTTAAAAGTTCAGAATGCTTACCGGCACACGAGCGTGTTTTGCTCCTGGATTTGGGTGTGAAATTAGTGGAGGCGCCGGTCAGGATTCCACTGGGGTGGAACAGGCCGTTGTTGCACTCGTGAACATAGGGTGGGTAAGTGGGAATTGGGTGATGGGTGGAAGTCGCGCTGGTTCCGAGCGACGGCATGGTACTCCTAGTACATTCCATTTTCATACTTTCTGCCAATGACACATGATACTTAATGGATTCCTTATCATCCTGCCGACCTGCTGCAGCTGCCGCCGTGTTGGACGGGGAAACCGTACTGTGAGCCCCCAGATCCGGCGACGCGTCCTTGGGAGGGGTGGGCGGGAAGCTGAAGAGGTGGTGCGAGGTCGGGTGAGCCACAGCCGCCGCCGCCGCCGCCGCCAGGCTGGTGGCCGAGGTGCTTCCGGAGTAGACGCTGAGGCCGCTCGGCCCGGCCGGGTGGAGTGGCCCCTTGGTGAACGGGCTGACGGTCCACGCCGCGGCGTTGTGGTGATGGTGGTGATGGGCCGAGAGCGCCTTGCCGCTGTCCAGCCACGAGATGGTAGGGCTGTGCAAGAGATGCGGCCCGCAGACCTGAGCGCCGGACAGACGGGCTGCAAACAATTTATGAGACATTCTAATTAATACCTCGCAGCGAGCCAAGACAAGGGAGGCGAATAGACTGACAGGTCCTTCCCTTTGCAACGCAAAGCGAAACACACACACGCACACAAGTAAGTTAGCCAACTTCCAACGGAGAGGGAGAGAGAGAGAGAGAGAGGGCGCGGACGGTGGGGCCTCCGAATCTCGAAGCTCTCACAACTGTGGTACTCTCAATTATTAAATATTAAAGACTACGTTTTCGCAGTTTTGATATCATATCCGGGAAGTAGTTGGGTTTTTCGTCGCTCCCCCACCCTCTCCACAGCGAAATAGCAAGGGAGGTGTGGGGTGACAAAACACGTCCACGTTTCTTCCCCTTTTTTAATAAAAAAATCAATACGAGGAAGTAGACACCTTTCAATAGAGGCTGCAAGAACCGCGCAGACACACGGCGCAGAAATTGCACATCCTCGGGGTATCATAACGGGGGTGGGGTGATTAGTGACACTCACCGTGAGCTTGGCGGTAAGAGACGGTCGCTCGGGCGTGCGGGGAGTTACTGTAGTAGGGAGAGACAGGATTCCCTTGCCCGTCGAGATGATTGAAGAACACGTCGACCTCATCTGGCGGGAGAAGTTGCGTGGGTTCCATGTAATTGTGGGACAGGCTCGGGTGGTGAGACTCCGGGTGTTGCCCGTTCAGGACGGCGTGGTGCGACACCCACCGCGGCTGGTCCGTAGCAATTTCCATCGCGGCTTTAAAAGAGTTGTGAACCCAAAGTGGTCAATTTAAGGCGACCAAATCTGGACCGTCCGCGAGCGTCCTACGTTCGAGCGCCGGTCGTTTCCCCGTCTGGCGCCTGGATCACACCTGTAACTCCAGCAAAACAGCACCAATTAACGAAGAGAATTTATTTCCCTTAAATTCGAGCTATAGCCGCCCTTTGCAGCAAGGGACAGAGAGAAGAGTCGGCGTGCCTCTGCGCTTTTTAAAACCGAACTGGACCCAAAACAAACGATGTACATATTAAAAAGCATATTACTCACAAGTTGCATGTAAATTGTTGATCACAAACAACTCCCAGTTTGTGCCGGAGGTAAGGTCACTGATAGGGTTGGATATGAACGCATGGGGTCCATTTGTCCTGCACTAAAAATGCGTGCGCGACACAAGCAAAGACAGAGGAAGGGGGGGGGGGAGGAGAGAATGCCTTAAAGTTTGCAGATCGCTGAAGTTACAAAAATGAAAAGCCTCACTGATTTTTCGTATCACTAAAACCATCCGATGGCTACACTGGCGCCAGCCAGCCCAACTTTTCAGTAGACATGAACAAGCGCGTCGCAGTCACTAATAATCGCAAACAGCCAATCAGAGCGCGCGAGCCCAGGTCGCAACTCTCAACCCCATTGGCTCCCTCCGAGAGACACGCAAGTACACAATAAAGTTATTTACAACTTGCTAATTTACGAAAATCTTCCATTCGCTCCGTTTTTTTTTAATGGCGACAAATTCGACATACAGGTAATGAAATCAGAAGGCTTTTTTTGGAGAGGGAGATAAATTTAAGTCAGTCTGTTGGAAGTTCTAAGTCGACCATGACTACAGAGTTTGCGAATTACTCCCAAACAAGATGCTCTCGGGAAGGGGCGAACACGTTCGGTAAAATCTAAATATTAATGACTTATAAGCTTCGGGATATCGCGCGGATATATTTTGCTCTATCCTGGTTTTACTTTGCGGGTCGAATCCAGTTGATTTGTCAGCGTGGTCTCTCATTGAAGGAGCGAGTTGTAGTGTCTCTTTCTCGCCCTGTTGAATTTTTTTGAAGGGGAGGGGGAAGCTTTGTATTTGAGTTTGGAAAACGCTGGGCATTCGGGCGCTATGTAATTGGCCAGTGGCAGCGCCGGCCTGTGACTCCCCCCGCAACAGTCAGTCGAAACCCCAGCCACACTGACGCCGAGGCTCTGACGTCACCGATCTTTCAAAACTTAACCAGGAAATGAAATTCTCCCCGCCACCCCCCTTCGCCGACCCCAGCCTCTCCCCAGCCACCCCCTTCAAAAAAAAAGGTCAGATCCATAAAGAATAGGAACCGGTTTAAATAAGGTAGCGTAACGTCTATCTGCAGTATAACCGGTCGATTTCTTGTTTTAGGTCCGGACTACTAAAGCTAAGGTTTCAAAGGGCTCCCGGGCTCCTCTCTGTGACCACGGGCACCGTCCACCAACCACTTCCCGAACCAAAGGTTTCAGGTGTGACAATCTGCATCTTTCCCCCCCAAAAAAGTGAATACAAAGCCCCGCCGAATTATCCTCAGTGCCCAGGCGTTTCACCGTCGGAGCGGACGGAGAGTGCCCGCCAACGCTGTCGGTGCTCAAACCAATGAAGAGAAACAAAAAATTACTCTTTATTATCGTTTCACTTCCGACTAAAAGTGACCAACTAATCACAGCTTAATTCTTAGAAGGGCGGTGGGGTTGTGTTAATATTTGCGCTGTCAAGTTTGAATCGGTGTGTGCAAGAGGGACAGGGACTTGGGCGATCTACAACGCGTGCAGTTTGGACCCTTACACCTAGTGCCATTAAATACTGACAATATTTATGGACACTGCTTTAATCTTATTTAAAGTTAATTGTAGTTAGCATCAACTTTATTTTTCTTTAAATTATATTATGTGGTATCGTCTCCCAGCTAATCAACCGGAGTCAGAGAAGAAACGGCGGATATTTCTTTAAATATATGTTTCTTAACCTAAATGAACGGAGTTAGTGGCAAACTGCATTAAAATTAATTTACAGAAATTGTTCTGGCGTAAGAAATATTTTAATTGTGTTTCTATGCAAACGGGGGTGAAAAAAATGGTTAATCTGCGCGATGCGGACGGGCGGGCTCGAGATTATCCGGACTCGGTCGGTCGGACGGGTCTCAATGATGAGAAGGAGAGACTATTGCCGGCGGCTGCCGGACGGCTCAGGGAAACGAGCGCCCGGGACCAGAAGGCCGCCCGAACGACTCGCGGTCGCTCTGATAGTGGGCTATACGACTGTTCAACAGCACGCCGATAAGTATCCAGGAGTGGGTGGGTGGGGGGTGGGGGGCGGGAGACGGAGATTTGTAGAACTGACACAGGCACGGTGCATGGAACGTCCTCCACTGTTCTGTCCGGGTGGTCGATTTTAACCCCTTCGTCACCACCACGGTGCTGGTACGAAGCAAAATCGAAAACTCGTACAATTAGAAAACGAGGGCCGAACCCTTCAAAATTACCTGGTGTAAACATTATTCGTGACAACAGAAGAGCGGCGACATTTCTGAACAAGGGTCTCGGCCCGAAAAGCCGACTCCATTTCTGTCGCCTGACCTGCTGAGTTTCTCCAATATTTTGTGTTTTCTGTAGTTATATGTCCAGCATCTGCAGAATCTCTTGTGCTTATTCAATTAAACCAATTCTGATATTACACAGAGACAGGGCAGTTTCCCCTAAATTATCTTACATTATTTATATTATATCCTTTCAATATTTTAGATCAGTCTTATGTTTTTCAAATTCGAAGGTATTTCTAATCTTTAATGCCAATACGGAGAATGGCCCGTCTCTCTCGTAAACCCGAAACGGATTCGCGTCAACGCGAAACATGTTCCTGAAATTCAAACACGAGAGATTCTGCAGATGCTGGAAATCCAGAGCACCACACACAAAATGCTGGAGGAACTCAGCAGGTCAGGCAGCATCTATGGGAAAGAGTGGACAGTCGACGTTACGGGCCGGGTCTCTTCTTCAGGATCTAACAATCACCCGTCATTAGAGAAAAATATCTCAAAAGATAACCTAGTTATTTAATTCCGCGCTACATGCACTCTCTCTCTCCCTTTCTCCACAGTCTTGCCGCCAATCTTTTCCCATTGCCCGGATTTCATTTCTTTCGTTGTATGTCCCTTTGTTGCCGAGCGTAGGGCAAACGAGCTCACGGGGCGGCGAATGTAGCCAGTTTCACAGGATTTCTGCAAAATTATATTTAAACGATTGGAGTGGTGGGAGCTGATCGAACGAGGGGGGGGGAGTTCTTTAAATTAGCGCGGGTGAACTGTAAACATGTCCAAATGGTAACTGGTTGTAGAACCTCAGACCTGATAACCTCGTTGTGACCTCCAGGTTTATGGGGGGGGGGGGGGAACATGAACTTTAATTCTCTTAACACACCCAATCCCACTGGCGCCTTCCTCCACTACCACTCCTCTTTCTTTCTGTCTTCCCCTTTTCCTTAAATCAGTCCCAAATCGATGCGAGAAATCCTAGCTGTTTCAGGAATGTCCTTCATTAACGGTCATCTCCCCAGAACAGTCAAAAAGACCCATCCTTCATCCCCACACTCCCACCACTTTACACCCCACCCCTCCCGGGGGGAAATCGACACGAAACTTATTTTAAAATGTACAACTTTCCGTTGTCAGCGGCGTGAACACCTCTGAGTCACGTTTATGTCAATCGCGGCTTGGTCCTCATTGGGCGAATGACAATGTAAACACAATTTTAATTCGCAGCAAATTAACCGGGTTTAGACTGGTCGCCTCTATTTTTTTCCCGGGATTAATTGGGACAGAAACAAAATAAATATTTTTTGTCAGCCCGAGTCGAAGAACAGCTAGGTATCCATTCCCAAACACTGAACATTTGGAACAATCAGTTAAACTCAATATTTTAGAGTAATTTTGTCTTTAATACACTGATCCCAATTTAATTTAAACATCGCTTTGTAAACCTGTTCAGTTAGCCAGTAACTATTATTTATCAGAACCATTCCCAGCAATCTACATTGTCCACCAGAGTGCAAATTTTAATCAGGATAAACTGTCTTTGCCTGCGGTGTGGACCTGTAATTATTTCAATCCTTCAGCAGCGCGTAGAATTTATATGTTAATGCATTAAGTATCTATAGTGCGTGTATTTTGTGACTGGGTTATTGTCGAGACATTTATGCCGTTGTAACTCGTTACTGTGTGAGGTAAAACACTTTCCACCCTAACCCCGCATTGAAGTTTAGAACTTCGCAGTCAATTTAGCAAATACTGAACAACGCCAGTCTTAATCTGGAGCCTAAATTGGGATTAAAATCTCACCCTTCTTGAAGCAGCAGGCAACCGAAGTGTCTCGTTCACGAAAGGGAAGAAGCATAGCGAGCGAGCAACTAACCTTTACTTGAGGGAGCGGCGAGTCCTGATCTGGTGCGGGCTGCGGTGGTCCGAGACGACTGGCGCTGTGACGGTGGAGCTGTGTGTGTAGTAAAGGAACTCCTCCCCGGGGGCAGCAAGGTTTAATTGAAGTGGCCCTAGCGCCACCGCGGCTCCCCACACCGCCTGGCCAATGAGCGGGTGATCCAGGTAACCAAAACTGAGACACGTAGGAGAGAACGCAGAACCAACTCTTCCGGGTTAGGCTGCAATTCGACACATCCTGCAGGTAAACGCGCACGCAAGGGTTAGAGCGTCTCGTTTATCCAGTGTTTTCTGTGAATACAATGTAATCGATACACACAATGTATCAAACTGGCACGGTGCACATTAGCTACATTGTATACATTTGGACCTGCGGGAAAAAGACAATGCCTTTCCCCGGTAACCACATCTCAGCACCACACCGTCCCCGTCTAATATTCGCGGTCCCCGGTGCAGCATTCATGTGCCGCCCATTAGAATCAGGCGGACGGGACTCTGCAGAAATAACGCTGGACCGTTTGCTTACAGACAATGGCGCGTTCAGCAGTTTTACATGTATGAGTCGTTTTACAATATCCTTCAGATATTGCCGAGTCCTCCGATCACACACACACACAGAGTGAACACAGTATCACTCACAAACACGCTCTTCATCATATCGATAAATGCAGCTCTAATGTAAATACTTTAAAGGAAATACATTAATTACTCTTATGAAATGATACTATTTATTATGTCGTGAGAGAGGATACAGAAGAAAGCACCATCCGACGCCGATCTACCTGTTCTCCACGGCTCCGTTGCTACCGTCGATATACCGTTTGTAAGACAGCCTGCCGGCTGAGGGACACGGTCTTCCACGAGATTAGGATGTGAGTTACGGAGAGACGCTGATTTATTACCTTTGCCTTGCTTACATTAATTAAATAAAACCGCCGCAAATATGTCTAATTCGGATAGACTGTCACATTTAGGATCGAATGTTTACTAGCCCGGGTAAACATTGGGAGAAAGGAAATATAATCGGTTTATTCACATATTTTATCCACGGTGATGAAGACAAATGAATTTCTCTAGAGACGCACTGTGGGTATATAAATTAATTATGTTGTTTTGATATTTTCAAATGTACATTAGCCAGTGATTCCGGCCTCTTTCTTATCAACATAATCTATTTCAGTTTTCGGAGTACATAAAGATTCTCTGTAGTTTATAAACCTTTCATTGGGTTAAATGTTATGGGCTTTATACGTCTACATTTCCCGCTGGATTGTCCAATTCACCACACCTCTCTTCTGAGATTTAAAATAGCTACAATCTATTTTTTTTAAACACATGGGATTTTGCAGATGCTGGAAATCTAGAGTATCACACACACAATGCTGGAGGAACTCAGCAGGTCAGGCAGCATCTTTGGAAAGGGAATAAACAGCCGTCGATTCGGGCCGAGACCCTTCACTGATGACCCAGGACATCATCCCCTCTTCTAATTGCTACCGCCAGGGAGGAGGTGCAGGAGCCTGAAGACACACACTCAATGTTTCAGGAACAGCTTCTTCCCCTCCACCATCAGATTTCTGAACGGAGAGTGAACCCTACCTCACTATGTCTACCTCATTTTATCTCTTCTTACACTACTTACTAAATTAAATTATATATATATATATATATCCTTATTGTAATTTATGCTTTTAAATTAGTTTGTATTGGACTGTACTGCTGACGCAAAACATCTAATTTCACGACATATGCCCCTGGTATTGAATCGTGTCTCTGAAGATCTTGGAGGGTTCTGAAGACTGGCGTTCTAGGGATAGGTGTCTGAGGAATCTCGGGGTCCCCAGTATAACCGGTCAAACTGTGTTAGTGGAGAATTGTTCGACGTTTTGTTAATTAATACTCCTCCAACACCCCGATCCACCGCAACGAGTATCTTTCAGTTCTTCGGCAGTCTGAACTCCACAACCTGAGTTTATTCTGGAGAACACACGAAATATATTTATTTTAAAGTTACCTTAGGAGAGGGGGGCGCGGTTGATGTAGAGCGAGTTTATAAACGCCCAGGATCGTGCCCAGAGGGCACGTATCTAAATCTTTTAGATTTACATTAACGAGATAGAAAATGCAAATAGTGAGTGTCACGATCGGTATTAAACCCTGAGCTAAGGCTGTGTTTGGTCCCCTGCTGATGTTTGTGTGCGTTGTGTTGTTGTTGTTAACAGCTCTAAGTCTGTGAATACAGTTTAAATCTGCTGTCACCGGGAGCAAGGAGTGCAAGGCGCACTCTCTAAGAACTGACGCCGGCCTGCACAGAATTACATGGCCCGAAACAGCGTTTCTTTTATTGTAGGACCTTGCTTGTCTTTTGTTTCAAGCGCTGACAATCGCCAGCGAGCTTACATATTAAAAGAGAGAGAGAAAAAAACGGGGATCACGTTGCAACAAAGGCTTGATCATTTTCAACCGCTTCAGAGGGAGAGAGAGAAAAAAATATGTTTGTTTAAGATGCAAAGCTGTGTAAATCTCGGGCACGGGACTAGGAGTCGAAGTGTTTGGCGCGGGGCAGGTGCACGGCGCACAGACTCCAGGGCAGCCAAACACTGAGGGAAACCCATGTATCTTTTGCATTTCTTTAATAAAGCCCTCCCGTTCCCCGCCCGGGCAGAGGAAGATTAACTCGGTAACCTGTTATTCTTTTTTTTAAAAATGCAGATTAAGATCTCGGTAAAATTTCCCTGAATTTAAACCTTAAAATCAACTCATCCGGGAAAATTAGCCGCATCTGTATTATTTCCAGTACATTTGAATGAAAGATAGATTAGCGGCGAAGGAAACTATCTCAAAAGACTGCTAGCATGAATCCCGCAAAATGCCCCAGTCGCAGACCTCTTCTATCAACACTCTCGTCGTTAAAACGCCCTCAGCTTTCGGAGAGGGAAGAAAAATCCAGCGAATCAAAAAAAAAACGTCCAAATCAACCCATAGCTCTTGCAAAAGAGAATTTCAAAACAGTTTTATAACACTTCCTAATACAATACAGTCCGAGGCGGTCTAGCAAGTGTTTTGATTTCCAGCATCTGCAGACTTTCTCGTGTCTATCAAGCGTCCTGTCGGCATCAAAACTTGAAAATAAATATTTATAAACCCACTCTTGGTATTTATTCCTGTTGATTTCCTCTTGTGAAATATATACGTAGCCAATTCAATACATTTCTGTTTCTAGAAGTTTAGCGAAAGAGGAAAGTAATTGTCTAAAATTAGGATATATTATTATATTTATTATTTTCTAATACTTAAAATACTGCACTGATCAGAAACACTTGTTAGGAAGAAAACTGAGTTAATGGTTCAGGATTGATTATTCTTCATCAGAAAAAAATAACATTTTTACATATCTTTTGTTTTCTATTTTGCTTTTCTCTGTATTTACCAGGAGTTTCGTTAAGTGATCTTTGAAGCTGACTGTATTCTGTACATAAAACGCGGTTAAATTGCCATTTGTCGGTATATATTCATATATAAAATGTTGGGTGTTTTGGAGTTAATTGAGTGGACATAATATTTTATTTCTGGGGCTTTCATTATTTGAATTCTGGCTGTACTCTCGGCGAGGTATCCGTAAACCCCGATTTCCAAAATCGCTATCAATCCCGGGATTAAAATGAAAAATCCCACCCCAACTCAGCTCAAGGGCAAAGCGTCCTGTCCTTCATACCGGTTACCCCGCGGAGAGACAGGCGGAACCTCAGTCCGTCAGTCGGTGGGCCGAGAGAGCTCTTTCGCTCCTTGCCTGTCCCAGCCTCTGTGTGTGTGTGTGTGTGTGTGTGTGTGTGTGTGTGTGTGTGTGTGTGTGTGTGTGTGTGTGTGTGTGTGTGTGTGTGTGTGACTGTGTTTCTGTGTATGTGAGTGAGTGTGTGTATCTATGTATGTGTGTGTAACTGTTTCTGTGTATGTATGTCAGTGTGTGTATCTGTGTGTGTGTGTGTGTTAGAGAGCGAGAGAGTCAATCTGTATGCCTCTGTGTGAGAAAGTGAAACTGTTTGTAAGCATGTGCATGTGTCCGAGTGTTTCTGCTTGTGTGTGTGTGTGTGTGTGTGTGTGTGTGTGTGTGTGTGTGTGACTGTGTTTCTGTGTATGTGTGTGTAACTGTTTCTGTGTATGTATGTCAGTGTGTGTATCTGTGTATGTGAGTGTGTGTGTGTAACTGTGTTTCTGTGTATGTATGTGTGTGTAACTGTGTGTCTGTGTATATGAGTGTGTGTAACTGTGTTTCTGTGTATGTATGTGTGTGTAACTGTGTATCTGTGTATATGAGTGTGTGTGTAACTGTGTTTCTGTGTATGTATGTGAGTGTGTGTATCTGTATATGAGTGTGTGTGTAACTGTGTTTCTGTGTATGTATGTGAGTGTGTGTATCTGTATATGAGCGTGTGTGTAACTGTGTTTCTGTGTATGTATGTGTGTGTAACTGTGTATCTGTGTATATGAGTGTGTGTGTAACTGTGTTTCTGTGTATGTATGTGAGTGTGTGTATCTGTATATGAGTGTGTGTGTAACTGTGTTTCTGTGTATGTATGTGAGTGTGTGTATCTGTATATGAGCGTGGGCAGCTTTCTGCTGCATTCTCCCCCACTGTGTGTCTCTCTCGCCATCCTACTTCCTTTGCTTCATCACTATCTCATTAGCTTTTCCTCTTTTTCCACCACCCCCCATCCTTTCACTCTCACTGTATCTCTTTTCACTATCTCTCTCCCCCCTTCCCCCCGTTCCCCGCACCCACCTCCTCTCTCACGGGACCGGTCAGAGATCCCACAATTGCTACCAAGGCGCCTAGATAAACGCCAGCGAAAATTCCAGACTCCTGTACCCTCTCTCCCCCTCACCCAGTCGCTCTCTCTATCTATATCTCTCTCATACACGTACACTCTCTCGTTCTCTCTCCCTCTCTCTCGGTAAATTTATTTATCGATGTTATTGATTTAAGGGGACATCGAGGACCGAACCCCGGCCTGCCCATCCTTTACTCCTTCCGCGTCGCTCTCCCCGTGACGACTTGACATTCCCCGAACCAATAAATTAAAACATTGAAAGTGGCGGGTCCGAGCCCGAAAGGGTCGCGGCGACCGTTCAGAATCAACCCCAGACTCACACTCATTCAGACCATCAAATGGAGATCGTCTGTATACTAGCACCCCCCCCCCCCACCCCCACACCCCGGGGAAACGTGTACACGGAACGAGCACACAACCACCAACAACCGCGCTGTGTTCATAAGTGTGACTGCGTGTGTGTGTTCAGAGACATATAAGCTCGCTTTTAAGGACTCCCCAACTTCTGTCCACAACATTATTTATTACTTATCTATCCATTCTTTTTTTGCTTTTTTCTTGTCGTATTTTCACAATGTGTTGTCTTTTGCACGTTGGCTGTCCGTCTTTGTGTGTAATTTTTCATTTATTCTATTGTGTTTCTTTGTATATAGTGTAAATGCCCGCAAGAGAATGAATCTCAGGGTAATATATACGCGCTTTGATAATTAATTTACTCTAAACTTTGAACTTTGTTCACACAGCTTGCGGTACACATTTTGTGCGTCCTCTCCGTCAGTGACATACTTCATACTTAAGCCAATGCATTTTAAATATATACTTCATGTTATAAAGAAATCCAAATGTTTGCATTTTATTTGGATTATTGCAATACAGTTACTAAAATATACAAACACCTAGGGACGCATTTCTATAAACATTAACTAAGATTGTTCAGAACATGAAATTAGTTAAAACCAATGCATCATTTAACATCATAAACATCTATAGTACTTATATTTATTGTGTTTTCAATGTTTCATTGGATCGGGGGTAACAATCATTTTTCTTCACACTCGTGCACTGAAGAATGTCAATAAACAACCTTGAATGTGGAAACTGCACACAAGTGTATCGATTGTGATTCGTTGTATGTATACAGGTCAGATGGTAATGCATACAAAGTACTGTGGAATTCAGCAGGTCGGGCAGCCCGATGAAGGGTCTCGGTCCGAAACGTCGACTGGTTATTCCTCTTCATCGATGCTGCCCGACCGGCTGAGTTCCTCCAGCATTTTGTGTGTGTTTTGCTGGATTTCCAGCATCTGCACAATCTCTCGTGTTTATGACGGTGATAATGCATCGGGTTTAATATTCTGTATTAATGAACCCCGTATATCATACACATACGAGTTTTCTTTAACTAATTGACCAATACGTGGCCAGGATTTCGTTCAGTTTAAATTGTATATTCAAAATTCGGTACCTTCCAAATCTATTCCAATGTATCGTAAACTGAATGAATGATGTTTATGTTGAGAGAGAGAGAGAGAGAGAGAGAGAGAGAGAGAGAGAGAGAGAGAGTTAGTTGGTTGATTTAACACCGAGATGATCTCCCCTTCGGATTATTCACGGGCGATCTGAGAAGTTTAAACAGATATTTCTCCACGAGGTGTTTATATGGAAATTTAAATCCCAAGCGAGACGGGACAAGAGTCGAAAATATGCGGAACTGCGCGTTAAAAGTGTTATGATACCAAATGCGATTTAAAAAAAACTAACGGTATTAAAATCAGAATAAGGCAGATTCATGAAATAAATGTGAAGAGCAGATCAGGGACTAGAATTTATTATAACCCCCCCCCCCCCTTTGTCGCGATGTAATTCCCGCCTGCCCGAGACCTCGCTTATGGGGAACGTTCCTTGATGTTTGACTGATTAGAGTTATCAGGGACTCTCAGTCACAAAACCCATCGCCCGGAGAACAGGACTTCAATTAATCTTAAATCTGGGGAAAGGAAGATCATATCATAGCTCGCGATTAATGCAGAACCGACATGGAAAGAAATTAAAATGTGTGGACACCGAAACCCCAGTAAATCTGAGATCGCACACTCACTCGTAACTGTTACAGGCTTGATATTGTGTGATGAGTTATTATTCAAAAAGATACTTTAAAACAGATATGATACAACTTATGTGCGGTCTAGTGTCACTTTATGCACACACAAACTATGTTTATAAACTATCTTATGTGTTTATATTTATTGTGTTTTTATTGTGTTCTTTATCTTACTGTGTCTTTTGGTGCTCCATCGGATCCGGAGTAACAATTATTTCGTTCTCCTTTACACTTGTGTATTGGAAATGACATTAAACAATCTTGAATTGTGAAATTAAACGCTTCTATAGAGACCGGAGAGGTAGAATAAACAACACAATAACGGTGCTGTTTATGAACAAATAACTTGCTTTTTTAAAAAATTACTGGCATTGTTAGATTGTCTTTAATTTTTAGTAGAGATGCAATCAGAAGTTGTTCAGAGAGAGAAGTATATAATCCTAATTTAGACCTCTAAGTCATTTATAATTGCAAACACCAAGGACATTTTTATTCTGGACCTGTCTATCGATAATCAACACAGTCCTTTCCCACACACACGCACACAACCGACCGGCCTGAAGTCTCTCCGTCCATTGCTCAGTTAAATAACTGTGATTTCTGGTAAATCTCCCTTAATCAAAATGTTATTTTTTCCCTTAAAAGTGTAACTGCATTGACAGCGCTAATCATTCCGGATTTACACAACGCAGCCTTTTATTTTCGCTTTTTAATAAGACACACGACATTTATAATGCTGGTTCTTTATATAAATACATTTACACGCGAGCGCCGTTTTATTAACCCGGAGCAAATTTTCATTCCAGAAAACTAATCTTTTTTCCCTCTTTTTTTCCTCGAGAGAATGGAATGAAATAAAGTAGGCGACATCTTATCTCGCTTCTCAATAAGGTCGGATGCGAACAGTGATCAGTGGGTATTCTGAACTAAATTAGTCATAATCTGATGAGTGGGGGGAGGAGGAGGCAGGAGGGGAGGAATAAGCGTCCCCTTATCTCGCTTCGCCAGATAATCACTCAGTTTGCCACGCCGCGTTCCTCCTGCGCGCTACCTACAAAGTGTTTCTAAATGCATCGCCTAAGCGCCGGGCGCCCGCCACCCAACCGCCGCAGGTAACTCCGCCGGCCCGTCAGCAACATATAAACCACCTTCCCGAAGAAAGCGCATTCAGGAATAAATCTGTGGGCCGGAAATTCGTTCCAGCAGCTTGTCTTACACATTCAATCCAACCCAAGAGTCAACAGTTTAAAAATATTATCCATGTTATATTGTTTAGAGAGATGTACACAGTTCCCAGTGAATTAATTCCCCGCGCCGAGAGGTGTTTAAATCATTTAACCTGAATTCTAGTTTCCAATCCCCTCCTGCAATTGTTAGTGTGACCTTGCTCTAAAATATCGCATTGTTGCCCAGTGCAATTCAGTGAAATATATATTAAATCCCTCTCTCGCACACTCTTTTTCTCCCTTTCTCTTTCTCTCTCTCACACACTCTTTTTCTCCCTCTCTTTCTCTCTCTCTCACACTCTCTTTCTCCCTTTCTCTTTCTCTCTCTCACACACACACACACACACACACACACACACACACACACACACACACACACACACACACACACACACACACACACACACACACACACACACACACACACACACACACACACACACACACAGAGCCTCGGCCCGAAACGTCGACTGTTTATTCATTTCCATAGATGCTGTCTGACCTGCTGAGTTCCTCCAGCATTTTGTGTGTGTTGTTCCGTAGTGATCCGTCCGTCTCCAAGAATCCGTCAGCGAGTTCAGTCAATCTGTACTACCCTCCACCCCCTCTCTTCCCCCTTCCACCTCTCTGAATAACGCACGAACAATTCATGTACGTTTATAAAATTGCCAGTCGAATCAATAGGTCGTAATGCCGGCGATAACTCATATAACCAAAGCCAAGTACATAGGTGCTCAGAATTATCCGATTGTAATTCTAATTATTTATATGTTATAATACATAACATTTAAACCTTACTCACATGAGATGTATGGTCATCCTCGTTCAGATCTGTACGCACGAACAGCCTCGTTCTTTGGTGACTAAACTTAAAACCAGGTGAGATTTCAGAATAGAAATCCCCTTTAAAAATCGATACCTGTGTAAGGTTTAGAAGCTGGTGAATTATAGTCGAGCGGCTTCCAGAGGAAGGGACACCTTAAATTAACTCTGCCGGTAGAATTGGACAAATATTCGTTGCTCTCACAAGCGACTTTTCAGACCGAATGAATGGGTTTAATTCAGACCCACGGGAGCACTTTGCCCGGAGTTGTATCCTCCGTTACCAGATCTTATCCGGCGTCAGTCCATCTTATATAACCCCGTGCGTAGGAAAGTTAAAGTCGAGGTTTAAATTTTTAAATATTGTACTCTTTAGATTTCCTATTTTGATAATGAATGTTAAAACGATTAAACCCCCAAGTTGAAACGAATCGGGGACAATAAACGGGAAAATTTCGTGCTCTTAATTCAATCCACCTCGAGGTCTCGGCGTCCTTGGTAAAAGCGCCCGGCAACAGTGATCATCCCCATTATCCTCAACGATTAATTAGTACGTCTTGTTCTAAAGGTCAATCCAATGTCACTTCCAGGGAGTGCACAATACAGCGTATCAAGCTGGATAAGGACCATAGGGCATAGGAGCGGAATTCGGCCATTTGGAGTCTATTTCATCATAGATAATTTATTTTCCCTCTCGACCCCAATCTTCTGCCTTCTCCTCACAAACTTTGTCACCCTTACTAATCAAGAGCCCTTCAAACTCTGCTTTGAGTATACCTAATGATTCAGCCTCCACAGCCATGTGTGGGAAGGAATCAGAATTAGCTTTAATAGATGTCATGAAATTTGTTGTTTTGAGGCAGTAGTATATTGCAATAGTAAAACTACTGTAAATTACAACAAGAAATATACAATTAATTTAAATAAGTAGTGCAAAAAGTCGTGAAGTAGTGTTCAAGGGCTGTTTCAAAGAATTCCGCAGGTTGACCGATCGATCCCTGGCTAAAGAAATCCCTCCTCAACTCCGTTCTAAAGGAACACCCTTCTATTGCCAGGCTGTGTCGGATGTGAGGGAGGAGGGTGACCCAGGAGATCTCAGAGGTCTCAGCCTCAGAAAGAGGGGGGAAGCTCTCCCAGATCGAGTGAACCTTTAGAATAATCACTGCCTGGGCTGTTGGGCGTTGGACGTAGAACAGGACCGCACAGGACCAAGCTCTTTGGCCCAGAATGTTCTGCCAGACCAACTCACTGGTAATCAAATGGCCAACTAAACTAATGACTTCTGCCCACACAATGTCCATCTCCTTCCACTTTCCTCACATACTGTCTCAACACCTCTTAGAAGTCCCTAATGCACCTGCCTCTATTGCCACTCCAGACAGGGCATCCCAGGCACCCACTGCCCTCTGTGTAAAAAAAACTTGCCCCTCACATTTCTTTTGAAATTACCTCCTCCCACCTTCAATGCATGTCCTCTGGTATTAAACACTTCAACCCTGGGAAACAGATGCTCCCTCTCCACTCTGTCTATGCCTCTCATAATCTTACAAACCTCTCTCAGCCTCCGTCACCCCAGAGAAAACAGCCCAAGTTCAGGGGACTGGGCAGAGTTAGATCAGCCATGAACTGGGCAGTGGCAAGGGTCAGAGTATCATTCACCTGCTCCTGGATTTTATGTTACAATGGAAGTTGGGTGAGATTTTGAAGGACTTCCTATGACCCCCTGAACTCAGCCCAACCTACCACCCAGAGTGAGCTTGAGGGAATACCTCCCCAGGTAGGTTGATTTTGGTCGTTCATTCATGCATCATCTGCTGTGTCGTTTGACACGGGCGATCACAGCCTTTCCATTTGTTCTTGGCAGTTTTTTCTACAGAAGTGGCTTGCCATTGTCTTCTTCTGGACAGTGTCTTTACGAGATGGGTGACCCCAGCCATTGTCAATACTTTTCGGAGACTGTGTCAGCGGTCGCCTAACCAGGACTTGTGATGTGCAGCAGCTGCTCAAACGACCATCCACCACCCGCTCCCATGGCTTCATATGACCCTGACTGGGGGAGGCTAATTTAGCCCCTGTGTTAAAGACAACATCCTAACAGGCACTTGTGGGCATTTTAGACCATCAGATATAGGACCAGAATTAGTCCATTCAGCCCATCAAGTCTACTAGCTGTTCCATCATAGCTGGTTTATTTACTTTCTCCTGTCTTCACCCTGTAACCTTTGACGGAGGACAGTCTAGGGCAGCACAGTAGTGTAGGGGTTAGCACAATCAACCTAGGGCACCAGTAATCACCGATTGGGGTTCGATTCCCACTGCTGTCTGTAACGCTCTCCCCGAGAGTGTGTGGGTTTTCTCCGGGTGCTCCGGTTTCCTCCCACTGTCCAGAGACCTGCAGATAGGATTAGGGTCCGTGAGTTGTGGGTGAGCTTCGTTGTGTTGGAAGCACAGCTGGCTGCCCCCAGACTGTGTTGGATGATGATGCAAAATGATACATTTTACTGTAACTTTCGATGTTTTAGTGTCCATGTGACAAATAAAGCCAATATTTATCTCTTTAATCAAGAACTTATCAACTCCAGCTTTAAACATACCCAATGACTTGGCCTCTGCAGCCATCTGTGGCAACGAATTCCACAGATTCACCACCCTCTGCCTAAAGAAATTCCTCCTCACCTCTGTTCTAAAGGGACATACTGAATCTGTGCCCTCTGGTCTGAGACTCTCCCACGATTGGAAACATCCTGTTCCCTCTTTGCTTCTCAGACATTCTCTGACGATCAAGGGTGACGGCCCAATCCACTGAGGTGGCTAACCACTGGGGTCAAAGTCAAAGTTATTATCAAAGTACATTTATATTACAATTTACTATCTTTATACTTTATTGTCACCAAACAATTGATACTAGAGCGTACAATCATCACAGTGACAGTTGTTTCTGTGCTTCGCACTCCCTGAAGTACAAGTCGAAGTAAATATAATAAAATTTTAAATTATAAATCCTAATTAGAAAAATAGAAAAGGGAAAGTAGTGCAAGTTAGGTCTGGATATTTGGAAAGTACGGCCCAGATCCGGGTCAGGATCTTAAGATTCATTTGTTTGCGGGCATTTATAGGAAAATAAAAAAGTACAACAGAATTTATGAAAGACTATACATAGACAAAGACTGACAAACAGCCAATGGGCAAAGGAAAACAAATTGTGCAAATATTTTTAAAAAAAATACTGGGGAAGTGAGTTGTAGAGTCTTTGAAAGGGAGTCTTCAGGTTGTGAAATCTGTTCAGAGTTGAGGTGAGTGATGCTATCCACACTGATGGCTGAAGGATAATGACTGTTCTTGAAGCTGGTGGTGTGGGACCTAAGGCTCCTGTACCTCCTCCCTGATGGTAGTAGTGAGAAGACAGCATGGCCTGGGAGGTGAGGATTCTTGATGATGGATGCAGCGCTCCAAGTAGTTGTGCTGAAAGGTGGGGAGGGCTTTGCCTGTGATGGACTGTAGGCTTCTCCGTTCTTGGGCATTGGTGTTTCCCTACCAGGCCATGATGCAACCAGTCGGGATACCTTCCACTACGCACCTACAGAAGTTTGTCAAAGTTTTAGATGGCATGCCAAATCTACGCAAATTTCTAAGAAAGTAGAGTTGCTGCAGTGCCTTCTTTGTGACGTCAGTTATGTCCTGGTCCCAGGACAGATACTGGGAGGGTGGGAGGTGTCCAATGGGAGGCAGCTTGTGAGGAGTTTCGTTCATTTCCCCCAGCCCTCAGTACCATCCCAGATGCTTCCTGGGCCATAAGTCAGGAATTCCCAGGAACGGGAAGAGACCTTGAGAACTTCCTTGAACTGGACCTCCTCAAGCCTGTTAACCGTGGCTTGATGTGGGAGGATGGTGTGTGACCCATGCACTGGATTTGTGTGTAGTGGTGACCAGCACCTCAGTGTTCAGAGAGTTGACCAGCCATGGCTCAAAGACAGAGTGGACATTGAGAAGATGTTTCCAATAGTAGAAGAGTCTACATCCTCGGGGTAGAAGGACATCCCTCTAGAACAGAGATGAAGAGATATTTATTTAGGCAGAGGGTGGTGAATCTATGGAATTCATTGCCACAAATGGCTGTGCGGGCCATGTCACTGGCTATATTTAAAGCTGAGGTTGATAGGTTCTTGATTAGTCAAGGTTTCAGAGATTATAGGGCAAAGGCAAAAGAATGGGGTTGAGAGGGATAATTAATCAGCCATGATGGAATGGCAGAACAGAACGGATAGGCCAAATAACCCAATTCTGCTCCTATGTCATATGGACTTATGACTGACCTATCATAGTCATTGTGTCAAACAACACATAAAGTGGCCATTCAGCCCAACTCACCCATTCTGACCAAGATGCCTGCCTGATCTACTCCATGTTTGAACTTTGTCTCTCTAACCCTTTCCTATCCAGTACCTCAGAGACACAAGAGATTCTGCAAATGCAGGAAATCTTGAGCAACACACACACACTGCTGGATCCTGATGAAGGATCTTGGCCTGAAACATCAACTATTTATTCCCCTCCATAGATGCTGCCTGATCCAGCATTTTGTGTGTATTGCTCTGGATTTCCAGCATCTGCAGAATCTCTTCTGTCATGGAATATTGGGAGTGGCCCCAGCCTTGTTTATATTCTGCAGTGGGACAGTGGGAGTGATCACGGCTCATGTGTAACATGAACAATATTGAAAATCTGAGCACTACTGAACTTGCAGAGGTCCACCATGGACAGGCACAGTGGGGTAGCTGTTAGAGTCACTATCTCCAGGCACCCGAGACCCGAGTTCAATCCCAACTTCTGGCCATGAAGTTTGTACCTTCTCCTGTGACCACCTGGGTTTCCGCCGGATGATCCGGTTTAGAACATACAATAGCACAGTACAGGAGCTGCTATTTAAACACCTTCTGACCACACAAAGTTCTTGTCCCATAAATAACCCTCAGCCTTACCCAAGGACCCTGGCAGCACATTCCACTCAGGCACTCTCTGGTTTGCCGTTCAAGTTTATTTGTCACGTTATACCCATGAACACAGCCAAACTAAACAGTTTTACTCTGGGACCAAGGTCACACACAGCACACGGCACATATAGGATAACAAAATACAGTCACACAAAAAATATATATAGTCCAATTTCCCTGAGTCCATGAATGTTGCAGCAGTCTGCAAACACAATATGGCGTGTCTTCTGGTGAATGGACACTAGGGGGTAGCACTGACATCAACCTGGATGCAACATCATACTGCCTGGGCAGCTGTAAACTGGTAAAACCTGCCTCCACACGTTCCTACAGCCCGAAGGTAGGGGTGTCAGTGGTTTAGTTGCCCTCGTGTGTAGGAGAGGGGTGGAAGCTGGGAAGAGATGATGAGAGTGGGGGGGGGGGTGAGCACAGACTCAATGGGCTGAAGAGCCTGTTTCTCAGTGTGACTCTGAAACCTCCCAGGTCCCAGCCATTCATTCATCCGTAACATGTCGTGTCATATGAAGTAGGCGACTGTGGTCTTTCCATGACCGTGATTGTGTTTGGCAAATTTTAAAGCCTTTCTTGGCCATCCTTGAACACTGTTCTGGCATCATCCAGTACCTTTCTGAATTCACTTTCAGTTGACGCTGTTGCAGGAGATGCGGCATGCAGATGGCGGATGGATCTCCAACCAAGCTGTAGTTATCTCAGCCAGTCACAAATAGGACCAGTTGCGATGGGCACCTGGGTTAGTATGGATGAGTTAGGCCAAAGGGCCTGTTTCTGTGCTGTATGACTTTGTGACTCTAAACCACTGGGAAGAAATGGTTGAGAAGGATAGTGGCTGTACTTCATTAGGAGTTTCAGCAGAATCGGTACGTCACCAAAGACAGTCACAAATTTCTACGTAGAGAGCATTCTAACTGGCTGCATCACTGTCTTACCAGGGGCCACACTGCGCAGGATCAGAAAAAGCTCCAGAGAGTTGTAGCTCCATCGTGGGCACTAGACTCCCCAGTATCGAAGACACCTTCAAAAGACAATGCTTCAAAAAGGCGGCATCCATCACTAAGGACCCCCATCACCTAGGACGTGCCCTCTTTTCATTGTTACCAGCAGGGAGGAGGTACTGAAGCCTGAAGACACACACTCAGTGATTCAGGAACAACTTCTTCCCCTCTGAATGGACATTGAACCCATGAACACTACCTCACTACTTTCCCTTCTCTTTTTCTACTACTTATTTAATGTAATTTTCTTTTTGATGTACAGTAATTACAGTACTTCTCATTGTAATTACAGTTTTTATTATCATATATTGCAATTTATTGCTGCAGCACAACACATTTCACTACATATTCCAGTGATATTAAACCTGATTCTGAATACGTGTATGTGTACTGTGTGTGTGTGTGTGTGTGTGTGTGTGTGTGTGTGTGTGTCTGTATCTGTGTCTGTATGTGTGTGTGTGTCTGTATGCAGTGTGTGTGTGTGTCTGTGTGTTTGTGTGTCTGTATATGTGCGTGTGTCTTATGCAGTGTGTGTGTGGCTGTATGGGTCTGTGTGTGTGTGTGTGTGTGTGTGTATGCGTCTGTGTGTGTCTGTATGTGTGTGTGTGTGTGTCTGTGTCTGTGTGTGTGTGTCTGTGTGCGTGTGTCTGTGTGTGTGTGTCTGTGTGTTTGTGTGTCTGTATATGTGCGTGTGTCTTATGCAGTGTGTGTGTGGCTGTATGCGTCTGTGTGTGTGTGTGTGTGTGTATGCGTCTGTGTGTGTCTGTATGTGTGTGTGTGTGTGTGTGTGTCTGTGTGCGTGTGTCTGTGTGTGTGTCTGTGTAAAACACACATTCGAGTTTATTGCAGATGCACAAGCCCATGTTTGCACAGGTGCAATGAAAAACATCCAACGGCATCACAGACACAAAGCTTCAGAGACACAGCACTCACAAAAAAAACCCAACTCTTACATAACATTTTTTCCAGTCCTGCTGAAGGGTCTCACCCCGAAACATCGACTCGACTCTCTTCCACAGATGCTGCCTGGCCGGCCTGCTGAGTTCCTCCAGCATTTTGTGTGTGTCGCTTGGATGTCCAGCATCTGCAGGTTTTCTCTTGTTTCTAACTTATACAAAATTATAGCTAATTTTATACAAGAAAACACAATTAAAACAAAACAAATCCATTGTGGTGCAAAGTGGTCAGAGTGTGGCTGCCTCACGGAATCCAGATTTAATTACTATCCGGGGCCGTGTGTGGTCAGGTGAATTGGCAGAACGAAAAACGGTTTTCTCCGCGTCATTAGTGGGGTTCGAATTCTCTCAGGCTTCCTGGACCATTATCGAGATCATTAAAGCTAAATCTTTATCTTTAAATAAAGCTAATCTTTACAGGGAAAGATTAAAGCGTTAGCGCGCTTTATTTGCGGACGGCGGCTGCCACCTAGCGGCGGCGCCCTCGAGGTGCAAGTGTTTTCAGTGTCGCTGCTGAATTCAGGTATTAGACCATTTCAGGCCCTACTCCGAGTTCAAACGGTGTGTAGCAAAATCATTCAGTTTATATCTCGTTGCTGTACAATGATGGAGAGAGTCTCTGACTCAGGAGGTGGCGCCAACCCGATTCAAGTGCTGCCAGATAGAAGACGGTTTGTGTCACAGGACAAAGGAACAATATATTTATTTTAAGAAAGAAATATAATTCAGACTGAGTTTATGGTGAAGCCCCTTGTACACCGGCCACCAGGGACCCGCTCACAGTTGGCAAGAATTTAACAGGGGAATTTCTCTCTGTCTCTCAGTACAATGGAGACTTTGAGTGCCAAGTGATTTGGAAATTCTGGCCTGTTTGTAATTGTAATATGTTTGAACATAGTGGGGTGGGGGGAAAAAAAGCATTTCATCAGGTTTTCTGTCCCAGGACTGGGTCGGATAGGAGCCGAGATGTTTCACAACCACAGAAGTCCTTCCCACGCCCTCTCTTTTCTTTTAAAAGTGAGTGCCTTCTCCTGAAAACCAATATGACTCGCCCCTTGGCCTGAACCAACTCGCACACAGCAAGATCCCATGTGAAATATTTTGAATGAGGGAGCCACGTTGGAACTGGGACTAACTTTCCAGGGAAGGACAGAGTCCCCTCCCTCCCTCCCCATGCCCAAACACCTCCACCTACCTTGTTAGCTCCTCTTCAGGAGTCTTGGGACCTTTAGATATCTAAGATTACCTTCAATGGTTAGATTGTACATTGGTTAGATCATACGGTGAAACGCGTCAGTCCAAGCAGCAAGTGTCACCATGGATCCGACACTAACGTAACCCCAGTGGGAGGAAACGAGCATCCGGAGGAGCAGACGTCGTCGCAGGGAGAACGGCAGGAACTGGACCCAGATCGCCGGCATTGTAAAGCATTACCCTAACCGTTACGCTCTCACGCCGCCAGTTTATCGAGTCTCCCGTATTCTTTGTCTTCCTGATCTGTCTTGGCCTTCAGTGATGGGCGAGGGGGCAAAGCCAGATCTCTGAACTTAAAGGCCCTGACAGAATGGAGGGGAGCAGTTTCCGTCAGCTTCAGAAGAGAGAGACGTCTCTTTACAAGGAATTCCTTCAGCCAGTGACTCTGTGGAATTCATTGCCACAGAGGCTAAGTCATTGGGTTTACTGGAGAGTTTCTGGCTTCTGCCCCCTTCCTTTCCAGGCCTGGTGAAGGGTCTCGGCCCATCCCATTTCAGTAGATCTCAATAGGTACACTTAATGTCAGAGAAATGTTTACAATATACATCCTGAAATTCTTTTTCTTCACAAACACCCACATAATCTGTTTATTCCCCTCCAGATATGCTGCCTGACCTGCTGAGTTCCTCCAGTGTTCTGTATTTGTTGCTTTGGATTTCCAACACCGGCAGAACCTCTGGTGTTTATTAGAGTGTATTTAAGAGAGAGATTTGATAGGTTCTTTGTGGTAAGAGGGATTAAGGCAGGTGAATGGAGTTGAAAAGATATTGCCATGATTGCATAGTCTCAATGGGGTCTATAGTTTATGGTTGGACATTAACACTACCTAATCTCGTACTATTTAAACACTCTGACTTGTAAACCCCTCACCCGGCCTCACCTATCACCTGCCAGCTTCAACACTTCCCCCTCCCCTCACCTTATTCTGGCCTCTGCCTCTTTCTTTCCCAGTCCTGATGAAGGGTCTCGATCTGAAATGTCGACCGTTTATTCTCCTCCATTGATGCTGCCCGATCTGCTGAGCTCCTTTACCAGTTTGTGTGTGTTGCTCTGGATTTCCAGCTTCTGCAGAATCTCTGGTGTTCATGACTTGTGAGCTGGGGTGAGTAATCTCCTATTTTCCCATCTGCCACCCTTCGACAGGCCTCCTGAACGATGCCATCTCTGTGAGCTTGGAGGGTGTCACGAGCGGACATGGAATGGACCCAAATGCAGGACGCAGGCACTGAAGCACTGGGGGTTGGACAGGATGGGGATGCCATGGCATGCAAGGGGTAATGCAGGTGGGGCTGGATCCCAGAGTTCAGACGGGGCAGGAGGATCCCCCTGGGGGTGGGGGGGGCACATAACTCCTGGGCAGGGCCACCTCCCAGGCAGGAACACAGAGGCCCGGGCAAGACACAGAGCACCTGGGCAGGTGCGGGCACAACCCGTAGGGAGCAAGGGTTGGGAAGGGTCGGAGTCCTCAGGGCAGGCCACATGGATCCCGGGCAGAAACACGGAGGCCTGGGCAAGACATGGACACCTGGGCAGGTGCAGGGCACAACTCATCAGAGGTGAGGGGTAGGAAGGGACAGAACCACCCGTAGGGTAACAGCAACAGCCTGGCTTACCCAACAGGGGCAAGGGACAGGAAGGAACAGAACCACCCGAGGGGTAACGGCAACAGCCTGGCTTACCCGACGGGGGCAAGGGAACAGAAGGGAGCTGGGTCCAGGGTGAGCAGCAGGACAACCGGGATACACCGGTAAATAGGGAGAAGCAAGCAGACAGCATGACAGCACGGGCAAGGCAAATACAGCAGAACAGCAGGACCAGCACACACAACAGAAGCAGGAAAACAAGATGAACCAGGGCAGAACAGGATACGGAGCCGGGCGGCGGACCAGGTACTGAGCAGGATTCGGAGCCTGCAGACCAGGTACTGAGCAGGACAACCCCCCAACTAGGCTCAGTCCCCAAGCCCCTTATAAACACCTGCCCCCTGATAGGCAACAGATGTACCTCCTTAAGCCAAGATGATCCAATGGCTCCGGGTGACAGGAGGGCTGGCTGCAAGGCCCGGAGTCCGGAGCAAGACCCGGAAGGCGGGCTCCGGACCGGACCCTAACAGAGGGAAGTTATTGAGCTTGGCGGCTGTAACACAAATAGTTCACAGATAACATTCTACCGCCACTGCCTGCAGCCTCAGCTTTCAGAGGAGGCTGAAGAGAGCTGAACTATTCACATCTACACTCACTTCATCTACAGATGCGCAGTAGAGATCATCCTAACAAGCTGCATCTGCTCGGTATGGCAGACAGGGGGGCTCCACGGCGGGTGGTGAAAACCGCCCAAAGCATCTCCGGCACCGGCCTACCCACCATCACGGGCACAGATACAGAAAGGTGCCGGAAGAAGGGCCGGTAACATCATGAAATCCCACCCACCCTGCTCACGGGCTGTTTGTCCCTCTCCCGTCAGGGAGGAGGCTACGTAGCATCCACACTAGGACCACCAGACTCAAAAACAGTTCCAACGCTTGGTGAATTCTGCTTCACAATGATAGGAAGAGCGGACATCGACGGATCAAAAAGCGACGTCGCTCTGAACGCTTGGCCACCACAAGCCAGTTATCCCTGTGGTAACTTCTCTGACACCTTAGAAGGTTGGCGTCATTCAATGTCTGCAGTGAGATGCTGAAGATGTTCTATAGGTCAGTTGTTGAGAGCGCCCTCTTCTTTGTGGTGGCGTGTTGGGGAGGAAGCATTAAGAAGAAGGACGCCTCACGTCTTAATAAGCTGATAAGGAAGGCGGGCTCTGTCGTGGGCAAAGTACTGGAGAGTTTAACATCGGTAGCTGAGCGAAGGGCGCTGAGTAGGCTACGGTCAATTATGGAAAACCCTGAACATCCTCTACATAGCACCATCCAGAGACAGAGAAGCAGTTTCAGCGACAGGTTACTGTCGATGCAATGCTCCTCAGACAGGATGAAGAGGTCAATACTCCCCAATGCCATTAGGCTTTACAATTCAACTGCCAGGACTTAAGAACTTTTTTTAAAGCTATTATTAATGCTTTTTGAGTTAGTGATTTAGATGCATATCATATTATTACTGAGTTAAGTATTGTATGTAATGAGTTTTTGCTACAACAAGTATATGGGACATTGGAAAAAATGTTGAATTTCCCCATGGGGATGAATAAAGTATCTATCTATCTATCTATCTATCTACCTCCTGCTTAAAACCCAAAAGTGTCTCACAACGGTCTAATGCCAGCTCACATTCCATATTAGTGGGTAAACAATCTAACACTTCTTTCCCCAAGCAGTAAGGCAGATCAACACCTCCGCCCACCACACCCCCAACCACCAATACTTTATAATCTATCTATCTATCTATCTAATTTCCTGTCAGAGTCACCTGATGAACAGACACTCCTGTGCCCAGCATCACTTTATCTACAGGATAGATATAAGCTATCTTACTTACTTATTGTGCATTTTATTATTACTGTGTTCTTTACCTTGTTGTGTTTTGTTTTGGGTCTGCATTTGATCCAGATTAACAATTATTTTGTTTTCCTTGACTTTTGTGCACAGGAAATGGCATTAAACAATCTTCAGACTGCATGCGGAGAGACAGAAGAGGCTGGAATCTTCTGGAGCAACACGACAAGATGCTGGAGGAACTCTGCAGGTCGAGCAGCACCCTGTGGAGGGAAATGGGCAGTCAACGTTTTGGGGCAAGATCTTTCACCTGGACTGAAAGGTAGAGGAGAGAGAGGTGGGTGGAAGGGGAAATGGTATTGCAGCATAAAAGCCAGGACCAGCGGGCTCTGGGCCAGCTTCCTCCACCAGGCCATCAGACTGATTAACTCACACTGATACAACTGTATTTCTATGTTACATTGACTGTCCTGTTGTGTATACTATTTATTACAAATTACCATAAACTGCACATTGCACATTTGAATGGAGATGTAAGATAAAGATTCTTACTCATGTATATGAAAGACACAAGTAATAAACTCAATTCAATTCTGTTCAGTATACCTGGTCTCACTGATCACCTTCCCCTGCCCCTACCTTGTAATTCTGGCTTCTGCCCTCTCCCTTCCCAGTCCTGGGGAAGGGTCTCCACCTGAAACGTCAACTGTCTATTCATTTCCGTAGATGCTGCCTGGCCTGCTGAGTTCCTGCAGCATTTTGTGAGGAAATAAAGAGAGAGAGGGAGAGAGAGAGAGAGGGAGGGAGGGAGGGAGGGAGGGAGGGAGGGAGAGAGAGAGAGAGAGAGAGAGAGAGAGAGAGAGAGAGAGAGAGAGAGAGAGAGAGAGAGAGAGAGAGAGAGAGAGAGAGAGAGAGAGAGAGAGAGAGAGATTGATTCTAAAACGTTGAGTGAGTGTCTTCAGGCTTATGTACCTCCTTCCTGATGTTAGCAATGAAAAGAGGGATTCTCCTGGGCAATAGGGGTCCTTAATGATGGATGCTGCCTTCTTGAGGCATCACTCCTTGAAGATCCCTGGATGCTGGGGAGGTGGTACCCATGATGGAGCTGACTGAGTTTACAACTTTCTGCCCCTTTTTCCGATCCCTTGCAGTGCCCCCCCCCCCCATACCAGACAGTGATGCAGCCTGTTAGAATGCTCTCCACAGTACATGAGAGGCATGGATAAAGAGGGTGGAAACAGTTTTTACCCCAGGGTTGAGGACTCCAAAACTAGGCAGCGGAGGATGAAGATGAAAAGTGGAAGGATTTTAAAGGGACCTGAAGGACAATCTTTTTCACCCAGAGGCTGACTGGTGTATGGAATGAGTTGCCAGATGAAGGGGTTGAGTCAGGGACGGTATTTGGACAGGCACTCAGAGCGAAGGCGTAGAGAAAGACTCCTCTGTAGGAGAGGTCCATTTGGAGAACAGCAGATCGGAAGCTGTGCTTACGCCTGGTGGTACGTGTTTTACAGCTTTTATATCTTCTGCCTGACGGGGGGTGGGTGGGGGGGGCTGTACATCAATGCTGTTGAGCGTCCTTACCATTTAGAATCAGAATCAGGTTTATTATCACGGATGGATGTTGTACGATTTGTTGTTCTGGGGCAGCAGTACAGTGTAATGCATACAAATTACTATAAATTTCAATAAGAAATACATATGAAGTAGATATAAATCAATTAGTAGAAAAAAGAGCTAAAGAAAGTGAGGTAGTGTTCATACATTCATGGACTGTTCAGAAATCTGATGATGGAGGGGAAGGAGCTATCCCTAAAATGTTGTGTGTGAGTCTTCAGGCTCCCGAACCGCCTCCTGACGGTAGTAATGAGAAGAGGACATGTCCTGGGTGGTGGGGGTCCGTACTGGTGGAAGAAGGGTTGGTCCTGGGTGAGGTCTTTGATGATACTGGCTGCTTTACCAGGGCGGTGTGATTGTAGACAGAGCCCACGGAGGAGGAGGCTGGTTTCCGTGATGTGCTGACACAGCTCTCTGCGGTTCCTCGCGGTCTACTGCAGGGCGGTTGCGGAACCAAGATGTGACGCATCTGGACGGGATGCTTTCTGTGGTGCATGGATAAAAACTGGTTTCGCTTGACTGACATGTTAGCCAAACACAATTTACCTTTCAAAAAGTAACAACGAAGGTTAATGAAGGGAACGTGGTAGATGTTATATATGGACTACGGACTCTACACTTGTGGATGCCTCAGTAACATGCCAGCATAATGAGAGACCCCACCCAACCCAGACATTCTCTCCCCACCCCACCCACCTTCCATCAGGCTGAAGATTTAAAAACCTGAAAGCACGAACCACCAGGTTCAAAGACAAAGACAGCTTCCATCTCCCGCAAACTATCCCCCAACACGATGAGATGGAGTCCTGGCCTCGCAATCTACCTCGCTGTGACTTGCACCTTATTGCCTGCACTTTCTCTGTAACTGTAAGACTTTATTCAGCATTGTCGCTGTTTTCCCTCGTTCTCCCGCCGTGCACTGTGTAATAATCTGATCTGTATGCAAGACGAGCTTTCACTGTATCTCGGTACATGAGACAACAAACCAATTCCAATATCACTGCCCTGCACTCTTCCCGGCTGATTGATCGCTGGTGCAGGAGTAGGAAACTCTCCAGGAAGCCTGACTGAAGTGGCAGGAAACTGTGGGACTTGTCGAGGGGTTGGGGTCGGGGTGTGTTCAGACAAGCTCGGGACACACCACCATTTCCAGACACATCCGTCGAAGAACTGACCTCCAGGCCTGCGGACTAACCTTACAGACCCTGAAACCTTGAGCCCAAGAGGCTGGTTTCTGGCTGTGTCTGGAAAGGTACCTGGTCCTGGCCAATCCTGTTCCCTGCCTCCCAATCCTAAAGGTCACAGATTCAGATTCCATCCCACGGCCCAGGCCGGTGTTGCTGGGAGTTTGTGAGAGAGTGCCCCAAGCAAAGACACACTTTGTTTCAAATCTCCCTTTTCCTGACAAAACAGAGCCCAGCGTGTGCTGAACTCAGCTTTGTGGAGTCCCTGAGACCCTCCATTGGCTCTGTAATTCCAGTAGGGGTATTTGCCCTTCAAGCGCAGATCTGGAAGAAGCCAAGAGGTTGGATTTGAACAGGCAGGAACGTGAAAAGCTGCAGAGAATAGCAGACTCAACCCTAAACATCGTAGGCACATTCCTCCCCACCGGGGGTAGTACCTCCAGGAGGGGCTGCCTCAAGGAGGTGATATCCATCGTCAAAGATCCCCACCATCTATTCCGGCTTCCGGCTTCTGTCCCCTTCCTTTCCAGTTCTGATGGAGTGTCTCGGCCCGAGACATCAACTGTTTATTCTTCTCCATAAGTACCACCTGACTGTTGTGTACTGCTGAAGATTTCCGGCATCTGTATAATCTCCTGCGTTTGGGGGGGGGGGGGGGGGGGGGGCGGGGATGGTAATGTAGTTGGTTAGCACAACTCTTCACAGTACCAGTGACCCAGGTTCAATTCCTGCCACTGCCTGTAAGCAGTTTGTACGTTCTCACTGTGGAGGTATTCATAATGATCTGACAAGAATCATTGGATTCTGGAATGGTTCCACAGAACTGGAGAATTGCTGATGTCACTCTGCTTTTTAAGAAGGGCGTGAGGCAGAAGCAGGGAATTTATAGGCCAGTCGGCCTGATTTCAGTGGTTGGGAAGATGTTGGAGTCAATGAGGATTCTTTGAGGAATTAACAGGCAGGATAGACAAAGGAGAGCCAGTGTCAAGTCAGGTCAATTTTATTGTCATTTCAACCATAACTGCTGGTACAGTACACAGTAAAAATGAGACAACATTTTTCAGGACCATGGTGTTACATGACACAGTACAACAACTAGACTGAACTACGTAAAGAAACAACACAGAGAAAGCTACACTAGACTACAGACCTACACTGGACTGCATAAAGTGCACAAAACAGTGCAGGCATTACAATAAATAATAAACAGGACAATAGGGCAGGGAGGTGTCGGTACTAGCTCTGGATATTGAGGAGTCTGATAGCCTGGGGGAAGAAACTGTTACATAGTCCAGTCGTGAGAGCCCGAATACTTCAGAGCCTTTTCCCAGATGGCAGGAGGGAGAAGAGATTGTATGAGGGGTGCATGGGGTCCTTCATAATGCTGTTTCCTGCAGCGTGTGGTGTAAATGTCCGTGATGGTGGGAAGAGGGACCCCGATGATCTTCTCAGCTGACCACATTATCCGTTGCAGGGTCTTGCGGTCCGAGATGGTACAATTCCCGAACCAGGCAGTGATGCAGCTGCTCAGGATGCTCTCAATACAACCCCTGCAGAATGTGATGAGGATGGGGGGTGGGAGATGGACTTTCATCAGCCTTCACAGAAAGTAGAGACGCTGCTGGGCTTTCTTTGCTATGGAGCTGGTGTTGAGGGACCAGGTGAGATTCTCCACCAGGTGAACACCAAGAAACTTGGTGCTCTTAACGATCTCTACCGGATGTTGTTTGCCTGCATTTTCAGAAGGCTTTTGACAAGGCACCGCACTTGGTGATGTTTAACAAGACAAGAGCTCATGGTATTACAGGAAAGATGCTAGCATAGACAGAAGATTAGTTAACTGGAGGAGGCAAAGAGTGGGAATAAAGGGGCCTTTTTGGTTGGCTGCCAGTGACTAATGGTATTCCATAAAACCATAGGGTATAGCAGAAGGCTGCGGGACCAGACAGCATCCCAGAGCGGGTACTCAGAGTGTGCCCAGCACAACTGGCAGCTGTGTTTACAGACATTTTTAATCTCTCCCTCTCCTAGTGTAGAGTGCCCTCTCGCTTCCAAACACCCACCATTGTCCCTGTACCTAAAAAGACCAAGGTAACATGTCTGAACGACTGGCATCCTGTCGCACTCACCTCAATAATAAGCAAATACTTTGGGAGGCTGATCAAGGATTACATTTGCACCATGCTACCACCCACACTGGACCCTACAATTCACCTACTGACACAACCGATCGACAGATGACGCAATAGCCACAGCTCTACACACCGTCCTTACACATCTGGAGAAGGATGCTTGTGTGAGAATGCTGTTCTTGGACTACAGTTCAGCATTCAACACAACAGTTCCATCCAGGCTCGACAAGAAGCTCAGAGACCTCAGCCTTCATCCTACCTTGTGTAGCTGGATCCTGGACTTGCTGTCAGATTGCCAGCAGGTGGTAAGAGTGGGCTGCCTCATCTCTGCCCCTCAGACCCTCAACACAGGTGCCCCTCAGAGCTGTGTCCTAAGCCCCCTCCTTTACTCTCTGTATACCCATGACTGTGTTGCCACCCACAGCTCCAGTCTGCTAATTAAATTTGCTGACAATACTACATTGATTGGCCAAATCTCAAATAATAATGAGGCTGCCTACAGAGAAGAAGTCATCACCCTGACACAGTGGTGTCGAGAAAACAACCTCTCCCTCAATGTCGCAAAAACAAAGGAGCTGGTTGTGGATTACAGGAGGAATGGAGACAGGGTGACCCCTATTGACATCAATGGGTCTGGGGTTGAGAGGGTGAACGGCTTTAAGTTCCTCAACAAAAACATCACCGAGGATCTCACGTGGTCTGTACGTACCGGCTGTGGTGAAAAAGGCACAACAGCGCCTCCATCATCTCAGATGGTTGAAGAAGTTTGGTATGGGCCCCAAATCCTAAGAATTTTCTACAGGGGCACAATTGAGAACATCCTGACTGGCTGCGTCACTGCCTGGTATGGGAACTGTACTCCCCTCAATCGCAGGACCCTGCAGAGAGTGGTGTGGACAGCCCAGTGCATCTGTAGATGTGAACTTCCCACTATTCGGGACATTTACAAAGACAGGTGTGTAAAAAGGGCCCAAAGGATCATTGGGGACCTGAGTCACCCCAACCACAAACTGTTCCAGCTGCTACCATCCGGGAAGCGGTACCGCAGCATAAAAGCCAGGACCAACAGGCTCTGGGACAGCTTCTTCCACCAGGCCATCAGACTGCCATCAGGGTCTTTTTACCCTTGCAGTTCCTTAGCTCTATCCACAATAACTCAACACCTTCCGACCTTATCTCACTTCTTTCTAATGATTTGATTTCATCTTTTACCGACAGAGCAATGCCACCACCTCTGCCTTCCTTCCTGTCCTTTAGATACAATTGGTATCCCTGGATATTAAACTTCCAACTATAATCTTCTTTCAGTCATAATTTAGTGATGCTTGCCAATCTGTAACTGTGCCACAAGTTCATCTACCTTATTCCATACAATCTGCACATTCAGATATTACACCTTCCATCCTGCATTCACCCTATTAAATTTTGTCCGCCTTTTACATTGCTTCTCATCCTGTTGACTGCAATTTTGCCCTACCATCGGCCTCTCCTTGTTAGGAGTCTCACTACACACTGCCTCTGTTTGTAAACCAACTACCTCATGCTCAACACTATCACTCTGATTCCCATCCCCCTGCCAAAATAGTTTAAACCCACCTGAACAACTCTAGCCAACCTGCGCGCAAGGGTATTGGACCCCCTCCAGTTCAGGTGTAACCTGTCTCTTTCGTACAGGTCATACCTTCCCTGGAAGAGATCCCAGTGGCCCAGAAATCAGAACCCCTGCCCCCTGCACCAGTTCCTCAGCCGCACATTCACCTGCTAAATCATCCTATTCTCACTCTCACTGGCATGTGGAGCAGGCAGCAATCAGAGATTAATACCCTGGATGTCCTGTTCAGCTTTCTACCTAGTTCCCTAAAACCTCTCTTTAGGACCTCCTCACCTTGTAATTGGTGCCAATATATACCAAGATTTCTGACCGGTCATCCTTGCCCTTGAGAATGCCAAGGATCTGATCTGAGACATCCCTGACCCTGGCACCAGGGGATTAACATAACCATCTAGGTGTCTCCATCTGCCCACAGAATCGCATCTCTGTTCCTCTGACTAAGGCACCTCCTATCAACACTGCCGTCCTCTTCACCTCTCTGTTCCTCTGACTAACGCACCTCGTATCAACACTGCCGTCCTCTTCACCTCTCTGTTCCTCTGAGCCACAGCACCAGACTCAGTGTCAGAGACCTGGTCACCGGCTGCCTCTCCTCCTCAATGGTAACCAAAGTTGTGTACTTATTGTTGAGGGGAACAGCCACAGGTGTACTCTGCAATGGCTGTGCATTTCCCTTCCTTCTCCTCGCAGTCACCTGCAGGATGACTACCTCCTTGTAGCTCCCATCTATCACCTCGTTCTCCGTCATCGAGCTGCAGCTCCAGTTGCTCAGTGTGTTCTCTGAGGAGCTGCAGCTCAGTGCCCCGGTGCAGATGTGTCTATCTGGGAGTTCCGCAGGAGTCGATGTTGGGACCCTCCTTTTCACATTTCCGTCAATGATTTGGATGAAAGAATTGAGGTTTTATGGCCAAGTTTGCGGATGATATGAAGATAGGTGGAGGGGCAGGTAGTGTTGAGGAAGCAGGGACTCTGCAGAAGGACTTGGACAGGTTGAGAGAACGGGCAAAGAAGTAGCAGATGGAATACAGTGTAGGGAAGTGTATGGTCATGCACTTTGGTAAAAGGAATAAAGGCATAGACTATTTTCTAAAGGGGCAGAAAATTCTAAAATCAGAGGTGCAAAGGGACTAGGGAGTCCTTGTGCAGGATTCTCTAAATTAGGGGTTCCCAACCTGGGATCTGCGGACCCCTTGGCTAATGGTAGGGGTCCATGGTATAAAAAGATAGTGAACTCCTGCCCTAAAGGTTAACCTGCAGGTTGAGTCAGTGGTAGTGTTATGACAGTGTTTGAAGGCACCGAAGAGACACTGAAGCTGGCGATACAGAAGTCTTTATTCATCACGACAAGCAGACATCGTTCTGGAGACATTCTCAGTCCGGGCTCACAAACCCAAAAGTACATCACATTGTGGGAAAATTTGCCAAGAACAATTATGGTGATGGAACGATCAAGATTGCCCACATCATACCACAGCACATAATGATGCTGATGATGTTACCTTGTTTGTTGGATGCAGGCCAATTAACACAACCCCATTGTCTTAAGGTTTGGCTGATGCCCTTGCAAATGCCTCATGGACACTATATCTCTTAGTCTGTGGGCTTTTAACTTCAGTTTGTTGCTTGCAATTTACGATAAAAACTAAAGGCTGATTGCAAGCTCCTTGACCTTATTTACTAGAACTGAAGACAGATTCTTGTTTGAATTAATATCTGCTATAGTCACATAACTCCAGAATATTTCCTGTAATTTTTCATCATCATTTTGTGCCATATCATATAGATAGATAGATAGATAGATAGATAGATAGATAGATAGATAGATAGATAGATAGATAGATAGATAGATAGATAGATAGATAGATAGATACTTTATTCATCCCCATGGGGAAATTCAACTTTTTTTCCAATGTCCCATACACTTGTTGTAGCAAAACTAATTACATACAATACTTAACTCAGTAAAAAAATATGATATGCATCTAAATCACTATCTCAAAAAGCATTAATAATAGCTTTTAAAAAGTTCTTAAGTCCTGGCGGTAGAATTGTAAAGCCTAATGGCATTGGGGAGTATTGACCTCTTCATCCTGTCTGAGGAGCATTGCATCGATAGTAACCTGTCGCTGAAACTGCTTCTCTGTCTCTGGATGGTGCTATGTAGAGGATGTTCAGAGTTATCCATAATTGACCGTAGCCTACTCAGCGCCCTTCGCTCAGCTACCAATGTTAAACTCTCCAGTACTTTGCCCACGACAGAGCCCGCCTTCCTTACCAGCTTATTAAGACGTGAGGCGTCCCTCTTCTTAATGCTTCCTCCCCAACACGCCACCACAAAGAAGAGGGCGCTCTCCACAACTGACCTATAGAACATCTTCAGCATCTCACTACAGACATTGAATGATGCCAACCTTCTTAGGAAGTACAGTCGACTCTGTGCCTTCCTGCACAAGGCATCTGTGTTGGCAGTCCAGTCTAGCTTCTCGTCTAACTGTACTCCCAGATACTTGTAGGTCTTAACCTGCTCCACACATTCTCCATTAATGATCACTGGCTCCATATGAGACCTAGATCTCCTAAAGTCCACCACCATCTCCTTGGTCTTGGTGATATTGAGACGCAGGTAGTTTGAGTTGCACCATATCACAAAGTCCTGTATCAGTTTCCTATACTCCTCCTCCTGTCCATTCCTGACACATCCCACTATGGCCGTGTCATCAGCGAACCTCTGCACATGGCAGGACTCCGAGTTATATTGGAAGTCTGATGTGTACAGGGTGAACAGGACCGGAGAGAGTACGGTTCCCTGCGGCGCCCCTGTGCTGCTGACCACCATGTCAGACCTACAGTCTCCCAACCGCACATACTGAGGTCTATCTGTCAAGTAGTCCACTATCCAATCCACCATGTGAGAGTCTACTCCCATCTCCGTTAGTTTGTGCCTTAAGATCTTGGGCTGGATGGTGTTAAAGGCACTAGAGAAGTCAAGGAATGTAATCCTCACAGCACAACTGACCCCCTCTAGGTGAGAGAGTGATTTGTGCAGCAAATACGTGATAGCATCCTCCACTCCCACCTTCTCCTTATACGCAAACTGAAGAGGATCCTGGGCGTGCCTGGTTTGTGGCCTCAGATTCTGATTTATCAGCCGCTCCATGGTCTTCATAACATGTCATATGACATGGGTGATCATAACCATGATTGCTCCTGGCAATTTTTTCTGTAAAAAGAGGTTTGCCATTGCCTTCTTCTGGGTAGTGTCTGAACAAGACAGGTGATCCCAGCCATTATCAACACTCTTCAGAGATTGTCGGGCCTGGCGTCAGTGGTCACATAACCAGGACTTGTGATATGCATCAGCTGCTCATATGACCGTCCACCACCTGCTCCTGTAGCTTCACGTGACGCTGATTGGGGATCTAAGCAGGTGCTACACCTCACCCAAGGGTGACCTGCAGGCTAGCAGAGGGAAGGAGCACCTCACACCTCCTTTGGTAGAGAAATATCTCCACCCCGCTAACCAGTCACTAATATTAAGGAAGGCAAATGCAATGAGAGGACTGGAATATAAAAGCAAGGGTGTAATGCAGGGGATTTGTAAGGGACTGGTCCGACCGTACTTGGAGTATTGAGAGCAGTTTTATCCAAGAAAGGAGCACTTGATAGCTTTGGAAATTTACTCACTGGAGTTTAGAAACATGAGGGGGATTTCAGTGAAGCATCAAATATTGAAAGGTTTAGATAAAGTGAATGTGGAGAGGATGTTTTCTCTGGTGGGCAAAGTCTAGGAGCAGAGGGCAGCCTCAGTCTAGAGGAGTGCCCATTTGGAAAAGTGATGAGAAGTGTCTTTAGCCAGAGGGTGGTGAATCTGTGGAATTCATTGCCACAGACGGCTGTGGAGGCAGAGTCACTGGGTATATTTAAAATGGAGATTGATAGGTTCTTGATTAGTCAGAGCATCAAAAGTTATAGGGAGAAATCAGGAGAATGTGGTTGAGAGGGATAATAAATCAGCCATGATATAATGGTGGAGAACACTTGATGGGCTGAATGGCCTAATTCTGCTCCTATGTCTTATGGTCTTAAATGGCCAACTAAATTAATTCCTTCTGCCCAGACAATATTCGTATCGTTCCATTTTCCTCACATTCATGTGCCTGCCTACCCAAATATCTCTTAAAAACCCCGAATGTATCTGCCTCCACCACCACCCCAGGCAGGGCATTCCAGGAACCCACCATTCAGTGTAAAAAAACTAAAAACTTGCCCCTCACATCTCCTTTGAAATTACCTCCTCTCATCTGAAATGCCTGCCCCCTGGTATCAGACATTTCAACCCTGGGAAACAGATACTGTCTGTCTTCTCTGTCTACGCCTCTCATAATCTTATAAACCTCCATCAGATAACCTCAGCCTCTGCCGCTACAGAGAAAACAACACAAATTTGTCCGACCTCTCATTAAAGCCTCTAATCCAGGCAGCATCCTGGTCAACCTCTTCTGCATCATCTCCAAAGCCTCCACATCCTTCCTGTAACGGTGACCAGAACCGTCTGCAATACTCCAGATGCAGCCTAACTAAAGTTTCAATTTATGATTTTATGAACGCCGTTTATCTGATGCTGTGTGCTTTGGATGCTGCTGCAAGGTTTTCATTGCACCTGTCAGCATGCTTTCACTTTGTTTTTGATCAGAGGCTGTGTTGCCGGAAGTTAGAAGTAGAAATATCAAAGGGGCTAGTCAGCCTTGATGGGGCGAGTGGCCAGCATCTCTGTTGTCAATGGGATTAGTTACGGCTCATCATTTTTCCAGCTCCAGCTCAGAGCAGTTCCTGGAAAACTAACACTGACGTAAATTCGATGTCAATATTGTCTGAGTTTCTTAAAATAGAAACATTGGAAATTATTTCATTATGCTTACTGTCATTCCTTCTCTGTTGTGGGAGGATTTAGTCTGGTTTATGTACAAAGCCTGGGCCCCTGGAACATCTCCCATCCCTCACCACTCATTAGAAGTGTGAATCTCTCTTTATCTCACCAGCAACCTGGTCTCAGAGTACTTTAACTCTTTACTGACCTCTTTCACTAAAACTCTTGGGATAGTGACATGGCTACAGTCCAACTAGGGTTACTGCAATGTTCAAAGTATGTATACTTTATACAACCTTGAGATTGGTCTCCTCACATGCAGTCACAAAACAAAGAAACCCAATAGAACCCGTTAAAAAAAGACCGACAAACACCCACGCGAAACCAGGAGTAACAAATCATGCAAACAATAAAAGTGAATAACAATCAGAACTGAACTTTACAAAAGTGAGTCACAGACACTAAGTCCGTCAACATTGAGGGTGATAAGTTTAAAGATCTCTTTCGTGAAAATTTTGCCAATCTTTCATATACTATTAAACAGAGTCTGTTACAATGGTCACCTCTATCTATGTCTTTGGTAGGTCATATTAATGTTGTTAAAATGTATGTTCTCCCTAAACTTTTATATTTATTTCAATCAATCCCAATTTTTATTCCTAAATCTTTTTTTGATTCCTTAGACTATTATTTTGTCATATCAGTGGAACAATAAGCGCTCTAGAATTAACAAAGTTTATCTCCAAAAATCTAAAAAAAAAGGGTGGCATGGCTTTACCTAACTTTCGTTTATATTATTGGGCAGCCAATATATGTTGTGCTACCTTTTGGTCTTTTTTCCATGGCCAACCCGAGTGCTCTAACTGGGTGGCAATGGAGTTGAGCTCCACTAAAGAATTATCTATCTCTGCACTTCTCGGCTCTGTACTCCCTAGTAGTTTGTCCAGATTAATAGTTAATCCTCTTGTTAGACACACTCTGCGTATATGGGCTCAGTTCAGGAAGTTTTATGGTTTCTATGGTTTTTCCTTTTCTAGCCCTATCTTACATAATCACCTTTTTTTACCTACTACGTATGACTCAGCCTTCCATGATTGGTATAGGAAGGGCATTAGACATTTTGAAGATCTTTTTATTGATAATCGCTTCGCATCTTTTCAACAGCTCTCTGCTAAATTCAATCTGCCCAATGCTCATTTTTTTAGATATCTCCAAATTAGACACTTTATTACTCCTTTAATCCCTAACTTCCCTGAAATGCCTGAGAAAAATGTTATGGACTTATTTCTTTCTATTAATCCACTAGGTAAAGGTTTAATATCATTTATTCGTGATAAATTAGCAGCCTTACGACGTGCCCCTGTGGATAAAATTAAACTGGCATGGAAGCATGATTTAAATACCTCCTTATCCGATGAGACTTGGGACTCAATTCTCAAATCGGTTAATTCAACCTCCCTTTGTGCTCGCCATTGCCTTTTACAGTTTAAGATTGTTCATAGAGCCCATATGTCTAAATCTAAATTATCTCGATTTTACCCTAACATCAGTCTGCTTTGTGATAAATGCAAAAGGGGCGAGGCCTCTCTCATTTGTATGTACTGGTTTTGTCCTAGCTTGGAGAAATTTTGGAAAGATGTCTTCATAACGTTATCGTATATTCTGAATCACCACCTAGAACCTAACCCTTTAATTGCTTTGTTCGGTTTCTGGGGTGAGACAGAATTACGTCTGAGTTCAACTAAGTGTCGAATATTATCTTTTGCCTCTCTCCTGGCTAGACGTTTAATCCTCCTTAGATGGAGAGATGTTGCCCCGCCCACACATGCTCAATGGCTTAACGATATTATGGCCTGCTTAGACCTTGAAAAAATTCATTATTCAGTCCTTAATTCAGATTTAAAGTTCCATAAGGTCTGGGGACCTTTTACTGAGTACTTTCATAACCTTCCTCTTAACTAAGGTTTTTTTTCGGTCCCTTGCTTTCAGCTCCTTTTTTTTTTAGTAGGCATTAATATCTTCTGTTTTTAAGTGTATTTACAGTTTTGGGGGTTTGATTGTCCTGATTTTTATTCTCTATATTGTGTTGTGGTTGGTCTGGAGCTTTTTCTTTTGTTGCGGGGCTTGGAGAGGATACTAATTTTACACGTCTTCAATTTGGGTGCTTTCTCAATTATCTTTCTTTGTATCATATTATTATTGTATGTTTATTTTTGCACTGTATCAATGTTCTTCATTTTGATCCGGGGTTTTTTTTATCTGTAGCTATGTAGAAAATGTATAAAAAAACTAATTTAAAAAAAACATTGAGGGTGATCCGGAAGCCCGCTAGGTTCAAGCCGCAGCCTCAGTTTAGCCCAGAGATGAGAAAACTTCACAGAGCAGCGAGCCGAACTCCAGCCCTGACACCCTGCTGGCCCGACGCTCAAATTCTCCAAATCTTGGGTCATTCCTCATTGTCTGACCCGGGCCTTGCGGCTTCGATATGTTCTCGGTCCCGGGCCCTGCTGCCTCGATTTCAGTCAGACATATTTTATTGATCCTGAGGGAAATTGGGTTTTGTTACAGTTGCACCAACCAAGAATAGTGTAGAAATATAGCAATATAAAACCATAAATAATTAAATAATAATAAGTTAATTATGCCAAGTGGAAATAAGTCCAGGACCAGCCTATTGGCTCAGGGTGTCTGACACTCCGAGGGAGGAGTTGTAAAGTTTGATGGCCACAGGCAGGAATGACTTCCTATGACGCTGTGTTGCATCTCGGTGGAATGAGTCTCTGGCTGAACGTACCCCTGTGCCTAACCAGTACATTACGGAGTGAAATGGAGACATTGTCCAAGATGGCATGCAACTTGGACAGCATCCTCTTTTCAGACACCACCGTCAGAGAGTCCAGTTCCACCCCCACAACATCACTGGCCTTACGAATGAGTTTGTTGATTCTGTTGGTGTCCGCTACCCTCAGCCTGCTGCCCCAGCACACAACAGCAAACATGATAGAACTGGCCACCACAGACTCGTAGAACATCCTCAGCATCGTCCGGCAGATGTTAAAGGACCTCAGTCTCCTCAGGAAGTAGAGACGGCTCTGACCCTTCCTGTAGACAGCCTCAGTGTTCTTTGACCAGTCCAGTTTATTGTCCATTCGTATCCCCAGGTATTTGTAATCCTCCACTATCTCCACACTGACCCCTTGGATGGAAACGGGTCACCGGTGTCTTAGCCCTCCTCAAGTCCACCACCAGCTCCTTAGTCTTCTTCACATTAAACTGCAGATGATTCTGCTCGCACCATGTGACAAAGTTTCCCACCGTAGCCCTGTACTCCGCCTCATCTCCCTTGCTGATGCATCCAACTATGGCAGAGTCATCAGAAAACTTCTGAAGATGGCAAGACTCTGTGCAGTAGTTGAAGTCCGAAGTGTAGATGTAGATCTAGGTAGATTTGGAACTTACCCAACTTTTCCCATTCAACCTGGTGCTTAAAATGATCAAACCTCGGGTCTTCTCTCACCCTCGGGCCCAGGATGGGAACTAGTGGTCAGCATAAACAGGATGGGCCGAAGGGTCTGTTTCTATGCAGCGAGGAAAACGTTTATTGTCCTTTCCTAACTCTGGCTCTGCAAGGTCGGGGGAAGACAACTGCTCACAGAAAGTAAACGTGACTCTAATTCAAGTTCTGGTACAAAGCGGATGAGGGAGACGGCATTCACCATCTGCTCAATCTTACACAGGTATCAATAAGATTGAAAGAGGGCAGAGAAAATTGACAAGGATGTAGCCAGGAGTTATAGGGAAAGATTGAACAGATTAGAAAATTATTCTCTGGAGGGTAGGGAAATGTGGGGAGATTTGATAGAGGTTTACAAAATTATGAGGGGTATAAATTGGGTAAATGCAGGCAGGATTTTCCCACTGAGGCTGGGTGAAACTAGAACTAAAGGGTGAAAGATGAAATGTTTAAGGAGACCCTGAGAGAGTATTTCTTCACTCAGAGGGTGGTGAGAGTGTGGAAGGAGCTGCCAGTGGAAGTGGTGGATACAGGTTTGATTGCAACATTTAAGAGATGTTTGGATAGGTACATGGACAACAGGAGTGTGCAGGGCTGTGGTCCAGGTGCAGGTCGGTGGGACTAGGCAGAGTAACAGTTCACCACAGACTAAATGGGCCGAAGGGCCTTTTTCTGTGCTCTGGTGCTCTATGACTCCCTGCTGCAGCCCATGGGATGTCTGTGTTGTTTCCATGTACTGTCCGTGTGTTCTGGAGGACGTCTGTGTTGTTTCCATGTACTGTCCGTGTGGTGTCCGTGTGTTCTGGAGGATGTCTGTGTTGTTTCCATGTACTGTCCGTGTGGTGTCCGTGTGTTCTGGAGGATGTCTGTGTTGTTCCATGTACTGTCCGTGTGTTCTGGAGGATTTCTGTGTTGTTTCCATGTACTGTCCGTGTGTTCTGGAGGATGTCTGTGTTGTTTCCATGTACTGTCCGTGTGGTGTCCGTGTGTTCTGGAGGATGTCTGTGTTATTTCCATGTACTGTCCGTGTGGTGTCCGTGTGTTCTGGAGGATGTCTGTGTTGTTTCCATGTACTGTCCGTGTGTTCTGGAGGATTTCTGTGTTGTTTCCATGTACTGTCCGTGTGTTCTGGAGGATTTCTGTGTTGTTTCCATGTACTGTCCATGTGTTCTGGAGGATGTCTGTGTTGTTTCCACGTACTGTCCGTGTGGTGTCCGTGTGTTCTGGAGGATGTCTGTGTTGTTTCCATGTACTGTCCATGTGTTCTGGAGGATGTCTGTGTTGTTTCCATGTACTGTCCATGTGTTCTGGAGGATGTCTGTGTTGTTTCCATGTACTGTCCGTGTGGTGTCCGTGTGTTCTGGAGGATGTCTGTGTTGTTTCCATGTACTGTCCGTGTGGTGTCCGTGTGTTCTGGAGGATGTCTGTGTTGTTTCCATGTACTGTCCGTGTGGTGTCCGTGTGTTCTGGAGGATGTCTGTGTTGTTTCCATGTACTGTCCGTGTGTTCTGGAGGATGTCTGTGTTGTTTCCATGTACTGTCCGTGTGGTGTCCGTGTGTTTTGGAGGATGCCTGTGTTGTTTCCATGTACTGTCCGTGTGTTCTGGAGGATGTCTGTGTTGTTTCCATGTACTGTCCGTGTGATGTCCGTGTGTTCTGGAGGATGTCTGTGTTGTTTCCATGTACTGTCCGTGTGGTGTCCGTGTGTTCTGGAGGATGTCTGTGTTGTTTCCATGTACTGTCCGTGTGTTCTGGAGGATTTCTGTGTTGTTTACATGTACTGTCCGTGTGGTGTCCGTGTGTTCTGGAGGATGTCTGTGTTGTTTCCATGTACTGTCCGTGTGGTGTCCGTGTGTTCTGGAGGATGTCTGTGTTGTTTCCATGTACTGTCCATGTGTTCTGGAGGATGTCTGTGTTGTTTCCATGTACTGTCCATGTGTTCTGGAGGATGTCTGTGTTGTTTCCATGTACTGTCCGTGTGGTGTCCGTGTGTTCTGGAGGATGTCTGTGTTGTTTCCATGTACTGTCTGTGTGGTGTCCGTGTGTTCTGGAGGATGTCTGTGTTGTTTCCATGTACTGTCCGTGTGGTGTCCGTGTGTTCTGGAGGATGTCTGTGTTGTTTCCATGTACTGTCCGTGTGTTCTGGAGGATGTCTGTGTTGTTTCCATGTACTGTCCGTGTGGTGTCCGTGTGTTTTGGAGGATGCCTGTGTTGTTTCCATGTACTGTCCGTGTGTTCTGGAGGATGTCTGTGTTGTTTCCATGTACTGTCCGTGTGATGTCCGTGTGTTCTGGAGGATGTCTGTGTTGTTTCCATGTACTGTCCGTGTGGTGTCCGTGTGTTCTGGAGGATGTCTGTGTTGTTTCCATGTACTGTCCGTGTGTTCTGGAGGATTTCTGTGTTGTTTACATGTACTGTCCGTGTGGTGTCAGTGTGTTCTGGAGGATGTCTGTGTTGTTTCCATGTACTGTCCGTGTGGTGTCCGTGTGTTCTGGAGGATGTCTGTGTTGTTTCCATGTACTGTCCGTGTGGTGTCCGTGTGTTCTGGAGGATGTCTGTGTTGTTTCCATGTTCTGTCTGTGTGGTGTCCGTGTGTTCTGGAGGATGTCTGTGTTGTTTCCATGTACTGTCCGTGTGTTCTGGAGGATGTCTGTGTTGTTTCCATGTTCTGTCTGTGTGGTGTCCGTGTGTTCTGGAGGATGTCTGTGTTGTTTCCATGTACTGTCCGTGTGTTCTGGAGGACGTCTGTGTTGTTTCCATGTTCTGTCTGTGTGGTGTCCGTGTGTTCTGGAGGACGTCTGTGTTGTTTCCATGTTCTGTCTGTGTGGTGTCCGTGTGTTTTGGAGGATGTCTGTGTTGTTTCCATGTACTGTCCGTGTGTTCTGGAGGATGTCTGTGTTGTTTCCATGTACTGTCCGTGTGGTGTCCGTGTGTTCTGGAGGATGTCTGTGTTATTTCCATGTACTGTCCGTGTGGTGTCCGTGTGTTTTGGAGGATGTCTGTGTTGTTTCCATGTACTGTCCGTGTGGTGTCCGTGTGTTTTGGAGGATGTCTGTGTTGTTTCCATGTACTGTCCGTGTGGTGTCCGTGTGTTCTGGAGGATGTCTGTGTTGTTTCCATGTACTGTCCGTGTGGTGTCCGTGTGTTCTGGAGGATGTCTGTGTTGTTTCCATGTACTGTCTGTGTGGTGTCCGTGTGTTCTGGAGAATGTCTGTGTTGTTTCCATGTACTGTCCGTGTGGTGTCCGTGTGTTTTGGAGGACGTCTGTGTTGTTTCCATGTACTGTCCGTGTGTTCTGGAGGATGTCTGTGTTGTTTCCATGTACTGTCCGTGTGTTCTGGAGGATGTCTGTGTTGTTTCCATGTACTGTCCATGTACTGTCCGTGTGGTGGCCGTGTGTTCTGGAGGATGTCTGTGTTGTTTCCATGTACTGTCCGTGTGGTGTCCGTGTGTTCTGGAGGATGTCTGTGTTGTTTCCATGTACTGTCCGTGTGTTCTGGAGGATGTCTGTGTTGTTTCCATGTACTGTCCGTGTGGTGTCCGTGTGTTCTGGAGGATGTCTGTGTTGTTTCCATGTACTGTCCGTGTGTTCTGGTGGATGTCTGTGTTGTTTCCATGTACTGTCCGTGTGGTGTCCGTGTGTTCTGGAGGATGTCTGTGTTGTTTCCATGCACTGTCCGTGTGGTGTCCGTGTGTTCTGGAGGATGTCTGTGTTGTTTCCATGTACTGTCCGTGTGGTGTCCCTGTGTTCTGGAGGATGTCTGTGTTGTTTCCATGTACTGTCCGTGTGTTCTGGAGGATGTCTGTGTTGTTTCCATGTACTGTCCGTGTGGTGTCCGTGTGTTCTGGAGAATGTCTGTGTTGTTTCCATGTACTGTCCGTGTGTTCTGGAGGATGTCTGTGTTGTTTCCATGTACTGTCCGTGTGGTGTCCGTGTGTTCTGGAGGATGTCTGTGTTGTTTCCATGTACTGTCCGTGTGGTGTCCGTGTGTTCTGGAGGATGTCTGTGTTGTTTCCATGTACTGTCCGTGTGGTGTCCGTGTGTTCTGGAGAATGTCTGTGTTGTTTCCATGTACTGTCCGTGTGTTCTGGAGGATGTCTGTGTTGTTTCCATGTACTGTCCGTGTGGTGTCCGTGTGTTCTGGAGGATGTCTGTGTTGTTTCCATGTACTGTCCGTGTGGTGTCCGTGTGTTCTGGAGGATGTCTGTGTTGTTTCCATGTACTGTCCGTGTGGTGTCCGTGTGTTCTGGAGGATGTCTGTGTTGTTTCCATGTACTGTCCGTGTGTTCTGGAGGATGTCTGTGTTGTTTCCATGTACTGTCCGTGTGTTCTGGAGGATGTCTGTGTTGTTTCCATGTACTGTCCGTGTGGTGTCCGTGTGTTCTGGAGGATGTCTGTGTTGTTTCCATGTACTGTCCGTGTGGTGTCCGTGTGTTCTGGAGGATGTCTGTGTTGTTTCCATGTACTGTCCGTGTGGTGTCCGTGTGTTCTGGAGGATGTCTGTGTTGTTTCCATGTACTGTCCATGTGTTCTGGAGGATGTCTGTGTTGTTTCCATGTACTGTCCGTGTGGTGTCCGTGTGTTTTGGAGGACGTCTGTGTTGTTTCCATGTACTGTCCGTGTACTGTCCGTGTGTTTTGGAGAATGTCTGTGTTGTTTCCATGTACTGTCTGTGTACTGTCCGTGTGTTTTGGAGGATGTCTATGTTGTTTCCATGTACTGTCCGTGTGTTCTGGAGGATGTCTGTGTTGTTTCCATGTACTGTCCGTGTGTTCTGGAGGATGTCTGTGTTGTTTCCATGTACTGTCCATGTACTGTCCGTATGGTGTCCGTGTGTTCTGGAGGATGTCTGTGTTATTTCCATGTACTGTCCGTGTGGTGTCCGTGTGTTCTGGAGGATGTCTGTGTTGTTTCCATGTACTGTCCGTGTGTTCTGGAGAATGTCTGTGTTGTTTCCATGTACTGTCTGTGTGGTGTCCGTGTGTTCTGGAGGATGTCTGTGTTGTTTCCATGTTCTGTCTGTGTGGTGTCCGTGTGTTCTGGAGGATATCTGTGTTGTTTCCATGTACTGTCCGTGTGTTCTGGAGAATATCTGTGTTGTTTCCATGTACTGTCCGTGTGTTCTGGAGGACGTCTGTGTTGTTTCCATGTACTGTCCGTGTACTGTCCGTGTGTTCTGGAGGATGTCTGTGTTGTTTCCATGTACTGTCCGTGTGGTGTCTGTGTGGTGTCCGTGTGTTCTGGAGGATGTCTGTGTTGTTTCCATGTACTGTCCGTGTGGTGTCCGTGTGTTCTGGAGGATGTCTGTGTTGTTTCCATGTACTGTCCGTGTGGTGTCCGTGTGTTCTGGGAGAATGTCTGTGTTGTTTCCATGTACTGTCCATGTACTGTCCGTGTGTTCTGGAGGATGTCTGTGTTGTTTCCATGTACTGTCCATGTACTGTCCATGTGTTCTGGAGAATGTCTGTGTTGTTTCCATGTACTGTCCATGTACTGTTCGTGTGTTCTGGAGGGTGTCTGTGTTGTTTCCACGTACTGTCCATGTGGTGTCAACCCGTGTTGATGCCATTGCCCCGGCACACCACCACATAGAAGATTGTACTGGCAACAACAGACTGTTAGAACATGTGAAGGAGAGGCCTGCATATTCCAAAGGACCTCAGTCTCCTCAGGAAGTAGAGGCGACTCTGGCCCTTCTTGTACTCAGCCATTGCTTTGGTGCTCCTCTCAAGTCTGCCGTCCAGGTGCACCCCCAGGTACTTGTAGATCCTCACCACATCCACATCCTCACCATGAATAGTAACAGGGAGCAACACAGGGTTATTCTTCCTAAAGTCCATCACCATCTCCTTTGTCTTACTGATGTTGATCTGCAGATGATTCAGCTTGCACCATTTGACTAAGTCCTCCACCAGGGCCCTGTATTCATCCTCCCATCCTCCCTTTATACTCTCAACTATTGCTGAGTCATCAGAGGATTTCTGCAGATGACATGACTCAGTGTTGTATCTAAAGTCTGAGGTACACCGGGTAAACAGGAGGGGAGCCAATACAGTCCCCTGTGGGGCCCCAGTGCCACTTATCGCCATGTCTGACACACGGCTCTGAAGCCGCACAAACTGTGGTCTGTCAGTCAGGTAGTCAGTTATCCAGGATACAATGGAAGTGCCAGTCTGCATTGAGCGGAGCTTCTCCCCCAGCAGTGAGGGCTGTATGGTATTGAAGGCAGTTGAGAAACCTAAAGACATGTTCCTCTCCATGCTGCCCTGCTTATCCCAATGGGAGTGGGCTCTGTTCAGCAGGTAGATGACAGCATCGTCAACTCCAATGTGCTCCTGGTAAGCAAACTGCAAGGAATCGGGAGCTGATCTGACTAGGGGTCGGAGGTGAGCCAGGACTAGCCTCTCTAGGATCTTCATGATATGTGATAGGGTCTTCATGGCTGATCTGTCTATAAACTCAACTCCATCTACCTGCCTTTTCCCCATATCCCTTAATTCCTTTACTATGTAAAAACCTATGTGTTTCTTAAATATATTTAAGAATATATTAAGAATATTTAAGAAGGTGAGGAAGCCTCAACTGCTTCCCTGGGCAGAGAATTCCACAGATTCACCACTCTCTGGGAAAAACAGTTTCTCCTCATCTCCATCCTAAATCTTCTCACCTGAATCTTGAGGCAATGTCCCCTAGTTCTAGTCTCACCTACCAATGGAAACAACTTTCCTACTTCTAACTTATCTATCCATTTCAAAATTTTGCATGTTTCTATAAGATCCCCTCTCATCCTTCTGAACTCCAGAGAGTATAGTCCCAGGTGACTCAATCTCTCTTCATAAGTTAACCTCTTCATCTCTGGAATCAACTGGGTGAACCTCCTCTACACTGCCTCCAAAGCCAGTATATCCTTCCTCAAGTATGAAGACCAGAACTGCACACAGTACTCCAGGTGTGGCCTCACCAGTACCCTGTATAGTTGCAGCATGACCTCCCTGCTCTTGAATTCAATCCCTCTAGCAATGGCCAACATTCCATTTGCCTTCTTAATTACCTGTTGTACCTGCAAGCCAACTTTTTGTGATTCATGTGATTCCTTTGCACAACAGCACACTGCAATCTTTCACCATTTAAACAATAATCTGCTCTTCTACTATTCCTTCCAAAGTGGATGGTCTCACATTTCCCAATGCTGTATTCCATCTGCCAGACCTTGGCCCACTCACTTAACCTATCTATATCCCTCTGCAGACTCTCCACATCCTCTGTACAATTTGCTGTTCCACTCAGTTTAGTGTCATCAGCAAATTTTGCTATGCTGCACTCAGTCCCCTCTTCCAAATCATTAATGTAAATGGTAAACAGCTGCAGGCCCAGCACCAACCCCTGCAGTACCCCACTCACCACAGACTGCCAACCGGAGAAACATCCATTTAATCCATTTATAACAACTCTCTGCCTTCTATTGGTTAACCAATCCACTATCCATGCCAATACACTTCCTCCGACTCCATGCATCCGTATCTTATTTATAAGTCTCTTGTGCGACACCTTATCGAACGCTTTCTGGAAATCCAAGTATACAACATCCACCTGGTCCCCTCTATCCACTGCACTCATTATGTCCTCAAAGAACTCCAGTAAGTTTGTCAAACAGGACCTGCCCTTTCTGAATCCGTGCCGCATCTGTCTAATGGAACCACTCCTTTCAAAGTTCAAAATACATTTATTATCAAATTATGTATACAATATACAATCTGGAGATTCGTCTCCTTACAGACAGACACAAAACAAGAAACCCAGAAGAACCATTAAAAAATGACAAACACCCAATGTACAGAGAGAGAGAACATATCATGCGTTTACAACAGAAGTGAATCCTCGGACATGAAGCCCAGGGAAACCATAGCAGGCCCACAGCCATGGCCTCAGTTCAGCACATAGCGGAGCAAATACCGCAGAGCCCGCAGACACTAATTGCGGATCAGGCCCACAATCTCAGCCTTAGTTGAGTGCAGAGCAGAGTAAGCATCGTGGAGCCCACAGACATGAAGCCCAGAGCAACCAGAGCAGGCCTGCAGCCTCGGCCTCAGTTCAGTAAACGTCGCAGAGCCCACAAGACCTGAAGCCTGGAGCAGGCCCACAGCCTCAGCCTCTGCCGTAGCTGGGGTGACCAGAACTGTACACAATGTTCAGTACACGTGTTGGGTGCAAAATTTCAAGAATATTCTGAATAAAGATGAGCTCTGTTTGTCACATGTACATCGAAACACCCAGTGAAATGCATTGTTTGTGTCAACAACCCACACAGCACAAGAATGTGCTGGGGACAGCCTGTAAGAGTCGCCACACTACCGGCGGCAACGTAGCACGGCAACAACTTACTGACTCTAACCCACACTTCCTTGGAATGTGGGAAGAAACTGGAGGAGCCGGAAAATACCCACACAGTGATGGGGAGAACGCACAAACCCACTACTGGGAAGACCAGGCCATTGTCTTTGGTTTCCAGTGCAGATGCCCCACTCCCAGACCGCGCCTCACCCCAGTTCCTGGTGATGTTACTCGTCAGTAACTGTGATTACTCTAGAACCTGCGGTGGTCTCGGACCACCATGATCAGGCAGGGACTCAGATTCAAGTTCAGGCAACTCAGAGTCAGATTTATTTATCACGTCACCATTGGAAACGACAGTGAAATGCATCGATGCGTTAACGACCAGCACGGCCTGAGGGAGTGCTGGGGGCAGCCTGCAAGTGAGCAGCTTCAGCACGGCACGTCCACAGAGCTCAGCAGAACAACACAGCAACAGCGATAACAGAACGAAACAAGACAACACCGGCAAAACAAATCCCTCTCCCACCTACCCCTACACAGGCCTCCAGTCTCAGGACAGGCTGCCCTGGGACCCCAGTCCTCGGCCCCGGTCTCTCAGATCACAGTCTGGCTTCCAACTTCCAGCACCTGGCCTGGACTCGCAGATCCGACCTCCATGCCTTTCCTTCAGACTCACTGAACTTCTAGCCCAGTGATGTCGCCATCCCATTGAAGACCCTGACTCATTACCCTAAGGAGGGCAAACAAAATGATGCACAGCAAGATCTCACAATCCAACCATCTGCGTGTGTCACTGCAGAGTCTCTGTCGGCTCTCGGACTCAAACTCCCCGGAATCCAACTCAGAGAAGGAGGAGGGTCCTGATTGTTGTATGAAGACATTCAGCAGGATATTTTTCCAATTGCACCCCCCTCCCTCAGTGTGACCCTCCTCTCAGTACCACCCCTCCCACAGTGTGACCCTCCCTCAGTACCACCCCTCCCACAGTGTGACCCCCTCCCAAAGTGTGACCCTCCCTCAGTACCACCCCTCCCACAGTGTGACCCTCCTCTCAGTACCACCCCTCCCACAGTGTGACCCTCCCTCAGTACCACCCCTCCCACAGTGTGACCCCCTCCCAAAGTGTGACCCTCCTCTCAGTACCACCCCTCCCACAGTGTGACCCTCCCTCAGTACCACCCCTCCCACAGTGTGACCCTCCCTCACCACCCCTCCCACAGTGTGACCGTCCCTCAGTACCACCCCTCCCAAAGTGTGACCCTCCCTCAGTACCACCCCTCCCTCAGTGTGACCCCCCTCTCAGTATCACCCCTCCCACAGTGTGACCCTCCCTCAGTATCATCCCTCTCACAGTGTGACCCTCCCTCAGTATCACCCCTCCCACAGTCTGACCCTCCCTCAGTACTGCCCCTCCCACAGTGTGACCTCCCTCAGTATCACCCTCCCACAGTGTGACCTCCCTCACCACCCCTCCCACAGTGTGACCATCCCTCAGTACCACCCCTCCCACAGTGTGACCCTCCCTCACCACCCCTCCCACAGTGTGACCGTCCCTCAGTACCGCCCCTCCCACAGTGTGACCCTCCCTCGGTACCCGCCCCTCCCACAGTGCGACCCTCCCTCAGTATCACTCCTCCCACAGTGCGACCCTCCCTCGGTACAACCCCTCCCACAGTGTGACCCTCCCTCAGTACTGCCCCTCCCACAGTGTGACCGCCCTCAGTACGACCCTCCCACAGTGTGACCTCCCTCACCACCCCTCCCACAGTGTGACCTTCCCTCAGTACCACCCCTCCCACAGTGTGACCCTCCCTCGGTACCCCGCCCCTCCCACAGTGTGACCCTTCCTCAGTACCACCCCTCCCACAGTGACCCTCCCTCAGTACCGCCCCTCCCACGGTGTGACCCTCCCTCAGTACCACCCCTCCTACACTGTGACCCTCCCTCAGCACCGCCCCTCCCACACTGTGACTCTCCCTCAGTACCCGCCCCTCCCGCAGCGTGACCTCCCTCTGTACCACCCCTCCCACACTGTGACTCTCCCTCAGTACCCGCCCCTCCCACAGTGTGACCTCCCTCAGTACCACCCCTCCCACACTGTGACTCTCCCTCAGTACCGCCCCTCTCACAGTGTGACCCTCCCTCAGTACCACCCCTCCCGCAGTGTGACCTCCCTCACCACCCCTCCAACAGTGTGACCCTCCCTCAGTACAACCCCTCCCACAGTGTGACCCTCCCTCTGTACCACCCCTCCCACAGTGTGACCCTCCCTCAGTACAACCCCTCCCACAGTGTGACCCTCCCTCAGTAGCCCTTTTTTTGGATTTCGGACCCAGTTAGCCTCCCGACGCAGCGAGGAGAGGGTTGCCCGTCTCCCTCACGGCTTCAGTTAATGTTTGGGAACCCTCTTTATTGAGGCGCCCCCTGCCCAGAGCAGCAGTGGATCGAGGAGTGAGGCAGCTAAGAACAATTCACCATTGTTGGATTGTTGTTCTGTCTCTGTGCCGTTACCAGCACAATGGTGAAAGGGGGCATCACACAGATGGTGTCAGGGGAGCAAATAAACGGCAGGACAGGATGCAGGTGCTCCCGGGGACGTTTCCTGCTGAGATACTCAGTCGATGCCTGGGCCATTGTTTGTCTACTATTTCTCTCTTTCTCCCCTCTCTGCCGCAGCTGGGCTTTTGACAACAGCTGACTGGAAATGAGTGGAAACTCCGGCTGCTTTTAATGTGCTGTGTGGAATCTCTGAGCTGGTCACAAATCATGATCTAAGTTTCAGTTTGGTGCACAGTGTTTACATCCTGAACATTGAATCCTTCAGACCACCCCCGGGACCAACTAATACCCTCTCTGTTGAACCCCACGCTTACACAATTTAATGTTAATTTAATCCCTGGTCCCTGCATGGTTCAATCTAAAGCCTTTGTTTTAACAGGCCAACGACTGTTTTATTTAATTTGAGGCCTTTGCTCAATTAATCGTCAGCCAATTTCACTTTTTAATCTTGCTTTAGCCTCAGGCACCGAATAAACCCTAACTCGAGAACTTTTATCTTTTCAAGTCAATATGGATCCTTAATCTGGACATAAATGAGTTCCCCCACCCCCCCAAGTGCTAATTTGTCTGTTTAACCTGTTTGTTATACTGAACTGCTCAAACAACTACAATCTCAGCATCGAGGACGTCTTCAAGGAGCGATGCTTCAAAAATGCAGCATCCATCATTAAGGACCCCCACCACCCAGGACATGCCCTCTTCTCATTGCTACCATCAGGGGGGAGGTACAGGAGCCTGAAGACCCCTCTTCTCATCACTACCATCAGGGAGGACGTACAGGAGCCTGAAGACACACACTCAACGATTCAGGAACAGCTTCTTCCCCTCTGCCATCAGGGAGGAGGTACAGGAGCCTGAAGACACACACTCAACGGTTCAGGAACAGCTTCTTCCCCTCTGCCATCCGATTTCTGATTGGACATCGAACCTGTGAACACTACCTCACTACATTTTATCTTCTTTTTATTACTCTCACTTTGCATTACTTACATCTGATACGTATTTCTTATTGTAATTCACAATTTCTATTATTACATATTGCAATGTAAAACAAAAGCAACAAATTTCACAACATATGCCGGTGATATTAACCCTGATTCTGAAATATCCCCACAACCAATGGACTCACTTACAAGGACTCTTCATCTCATATTCTCAATATTTATTGCTGATTTATTTATTATTACTGTTTCTTCTTTTTGTATTTGAACAGTTTGTTGTCTTCTGCACTCTGGCTGAACACCCAAGTTAGCCAGTCTGTCACTGACTCTATTCTGTAGATTTATTGAGTATGCTCATAAAAGTGAATCTCAGAGTTGTATATGGTGACATATATGTACTTCCATAATAAAAATTATTTTGAACTTTGAACTTTTAAATTAATGGAATAACATTCAACTACACTGATATTTTTAACCCTACAATGAAGCAGAGTAGGATTGACAATTAACCCTAACCTAACATTAACTTGTCAGTAAACTATTTTAACCCTAATCTGCCACAGTTTAGCAATACTACGACTGCTTTTACTTTTATTTAAGAGATGGAGGCCTTTCCGACCCAATGAGACTGTGTCACCACCCGATTACACCCATTAATCTATGAACCTCTATGTCTTTGGACTGTGGGAGGAAACCAGAGCACCCAGAGGAAACCCACATGGTCACGGAGAAAACATACAAACTCCTTGATATGAACCCAGGTTGTGGGTGCAGTGTTAACAGTATGATAACCACTACACCCAGGAGCCACAAATATGTGATGACAATTTTTTATTATTTGTTATTTCATTACATTAACTGCGCTTTCTCTGTAGCTGTTACACTTTAATCTGCATTCTCATTGGTAATAAAACACAGAACACAACACTACAGGCTCTTTGGCCCACAATGTTCAAGTTCAATTTGATTGTCATCTGACAGTACATGAAATAACATCTCTCCAGACCACAGTGGACCTACACCCACATATATCACCCACAGCACATAAAGCAAATAAGTTAATAAAATTAATTCAAAGTGCGCAGCACAGGTGAACAAAATTGATTATTTATTGATTATTATTATTTTCTTTCGGATTTGCCCAGTTCACTGTCTTGCCCTTTGGATGCTTGTCCATCTTGTGTGAGGTCTTTCACTGATTCTGTGGTTCCTGGATTTACTGAGCAAGAAAATGAATCTCGGGGTTGTAGATCCCTCAATGCCGTCACACAAGTTGACAGGGTGGTTCAGAAGGCGTATGGTGTGTTGGTCTTCATTAGTTGGGGGATTGAGTTCAAGAGCCGTGAGGTAACGTTGCAGCTCTATAAAACTCTAGTTAGACCACACTCGGGTACTGTGTTCCACTCTGGTCACCCCGTTATAGGAAGGATGTGGAAGCTTTAGAGAGGGTGCAGAGGAGATTGACCAGGGTGCTGCCTGAACATGTTTTTGAGGAAAGACTGAGCAAGTCTCTCTTGGGTGAAGGAGGATGTGAGATGACTTGATTGGGGTGTCTAAGACAATAAGAGGCACAGATAGACTGGGCAGCCAGAGACTTCCCCTGGCTGAATTGGTAATGCAAGGGAGCGTAATTTTAATGGGATTAGAGGAAAGTATAGGAGGGGATGTCAGAAGCAGGTTTATTCCACACAGAGAGTTGAGTGTGTGGAGCACCCTGCCAGGGGTGGTGGTAGAGGTGGATAAATCAGGGAGATTTTATAGACTCTAAGATAGGCAAATGGATGAAAGAAAAATGGAGCTTATGTAGGAGGGAAGGGTTAGATTGATCAATGAGTAGGTTAAGTGTTCAGCACAAGCTTGTGCACTGGATTCTACTGTCCCATGTCTTTTGTTCGTTTCTGAAGCACCTTTCAGCAGCTCAAATGGGCAAGTAGGTCAGCAGGGATCTGGGGTGGGCCGAAGGGTCTGTTTCTATCCCATGTGACTCAGTGAATCCAAGCATACTTTTCAGCATTAATGACCAAGATAATAGTTGTAATTGGTTGAGAGGGTGGAAATATGTCTCCACCAAAGGAGGTGTAAGGCCCTCCTTCTCTCCCCTAGCTTGCAGGTCACCCTTGGGCAAGGTGTAGAACCTGCTTAGCCCCACCCCACCCCCCAAATCTAGGTCACATGAAGTCACAGGAGCAGGTGGTAGATGGTCATATGAGTAGCTGGTGCAATCATAAGTCCTGGTTATGCGACCCCTGACGCCAGACAGACAGTCTCTGAAGAGTGTTGATAATGTCTGGGGTCACCCGTCTTGTAAAGACACTGCCCAGAAAAAGGGAATGGCAAACCACTTCTGTAAAAAAATTTGCTGAGAACAATCATGGTCGAAGACCATGATCATCTACGTCATATGACATGGCACATAATGATGATGATATCTTATGGATAGGGGAATCAAGGGATATGGGGACAAGGCAAGAACCAGGTATTGATAGTAGATGATCAGCCATGATCTCAAAATGGTGGTGCAGGCTCGAAAGGCCGAATGGTCTACTTCTGCACCTATTGTCTATTGTCTATTGTCTATGATGATGGTTGACCCAACATGTGTATTTGTCCAAGACAAAGAAATAGGCAGGAAACATCATTGTGGACGTGACGCACCCTGCAAACTATCTTTTCTGAAAGCACCCTTCTGGAAAGTGCTATTGGGCTGTTAAAACAGAAACTTCCACTGCCTTGAAGTTCCTCCCCCCAGGCAATTAATCTGATCAACCAATCTAATGAAACCCCCACCCCTTCTATCTATTGCCCCGTCTCTGCACCACACTGTAAACACTTTAAAACACTTCTTTTAATGTTGTTTATGTTGTAAACTCATGCTGATATTGCTGTATTTTTGCACATTTTGATCCATATCGGTACTTCAGCCTCTAACTTTATTTTTTATGTAAGTCATTATTCTTTCTAGTTGTTGAATGTTGCTTTTCGTTGCATGTCGCACCAACACAGCACAGCAAATTCCTAATCCATGTAAATGTGTATAGTGAATAAAGTTTGTCCTTGTTCTTGTTTTTTGTTCCATACGTACATACTGAAAGGTTCTGGAAAAGGGCCAGTAACATCATGAAGGATCCCACCACCCTGCTCATGGACTGTTTGTCCCACTCCCATCAGGGAGGAGGCTGCGTAGCATCCACAGCAGGACCACCAGACTCAAAAACAGATCCTTTCCCCAAGCAGTAAGACCGATCAACACCTCCACCCACCAACCCCACCACACCCTCAACCACCACTACTTTATCATTTCCTGTCAGAGCCATCTTATGTACAGACACTCCTGTACGAAGTGTCACTTTATGGACATACAATCAATATATGTACGTATATAATCTATCTTATTTATGTAAGACCATAAGATCTTGGAGCTTTTCACCAGAGCTAATCCATTTCCCTCTCAGCCCCAATCTCCTGTCTTCTCCCCATATCCCTTCATGCCCTGACTAATCAAGGATCTATTAACCTCTGCCTTAAATATACCCAATGACTTGGCCTCCACAGCCACACTTCTACAGATTCATCACTCTCTGGCTAAAGAAATTCCTCCTCATCTCCGTTCTAAATTGACCCCCCCCCCCTTTATTCTGAGGCTGTGTCCTCTGGTCTTAGACTCTCCCACCACAGGAAACATCCTCTCCACATCCACTCTATCGAGGCCTTTCACCATCCGATAGCTTTCAATAAGATCCTCCCTTGTCCTTCTGAATTCCAGTGAGTAGAGGCTCAGAGCCATCAAACGCTCCTCATATGATAAGCATTTCATCCCAGAGTCATTTTCGTGAACCTCCTTTGAACCCTCTCCAGTTCTGCACATTCTTTCTAAGATAAGGGGCCCAAAACTGTTCACAATACTCCCAGTGAGGCCTCACCAGTGTTTTATAAAGTCTCAACATTACTCCCTGCTTTTATATTTATAGCGTTCTTTTATTTTTTATTATTATCGTGTGCTTTATCTTATTGTGTTTTTTTTGCTGCATCGGATTCGGAGTAACAATTATTTTGTTCTCCTTTACACTTGTGCACAGGAAATAAAATTGAACAATCTGGAATGCAGAATGAGGGACTGGCTGGAAGGGACAATCAGTCTATACAACAGTTACTGGTACATTGTGTTTTATAGGGTTGTTGTTATATTTATATTTATTTATGCTTACTATCCTTTTATTCTGTATCATTTCATTCACCTTTACACTTGTGTACTGAAGAAGGACAATGAACAATCTTGAATCTTGATGTAAGGACCATGGCATCACAATATCTTCAACAGGACGTGCTAGAGGCAGGCATGTTAGAGTTAACACAGGCACCTCCACCCTCATGATAGCATTTTTATTTCCTGTTTCATATGAGCAGCACTGGCTGTTGGTGACTCCGGTGTCAAGTGGAACTTTGTCTAAATATAAAACCACTGGGGGAAAAAAGCAGAGTGTGCCACACGGCTACCATCGGCCTGTCCCACTGTTGTTGTATCTCCTGCTGAGGTGAACCGTCAGGAGGCTAATGGGTGAGAAAGTTCACAAACACCTCAATCAACAACTCTGTCTCTACTTCGACCAGCATTCCTTGGGCTGCAAAATACCGGTTCCTCGGTGCTGGGAAAGGTTTTCTTTTTCAACAGTACCTTGCCTTTGACAAAATCAAATGTTCCAACACCATGGCTCTCTGGAGTATAGAAGAATGAGGGGAGAATCTCATTCAAACCGATTGAATGTTGAAAGGCCTAGACAGAGTGATGGATAGCGGGCTGGAGATAAGTCTCTGCTGAAGGAGGTGTAAGGTGCTCCTTCCTTCCACTAGCCTGCAGGTCACTCTTGGGCAAGGTGCAGCTTAGACCCCGATCAGGGTCACGTGAAGCCATGGGAGCAGGTGGTGGATGGTCGTATGATCAGCTGGTGCATTTCACAAGTCCTGGTTATGCGACCACTGACACCAGGCGGACAATCTCTGAAGAGTATTGCTAATGGCTGGGGTCACCCGTCTTGTAAAGACTCTGTCCAGGAGAAGGCAATGGCAAACCACTTCTGTAGAAAACTTTGCCAAGAACGATCATGGTCAGGGAAAAAACGCTATGTCATACGATACGGCACATAACGAACAGAGATAGAGTGAATGGGAAGAGGATGTTATCAATAATAGGAGAATCTAGAACCAGAGGGCACAGCATCAGGATACAAGGATGGCCCTTTAGAATAGAGATGAGGAGGAATTTATTTAGCCAGAGGGTGTTGAATCTGTGGAATTCGTTGCAATAGGTGACTGTAGAGGTCAAGTTATTGGGTCTACTTAAAAAGGAAGTTGATTAGTCAGGACATCAAAGGTTACGGGGAGAAGACAGGAGAATGGAGTTCAGAAGGACGATAAATCAGCCATGATAGAATAGGGGAGCAGACTTAATGGGCCAAATGGCCTAATTCTGCTCCTGTACCTTACAGAGAAATGCTATTCCTGAATTTGTAAAAACTTTCAAGCTCAATCTCTGGAAGAAATTACTAGGAGAACAGAGGGAAAATAAACAAGATGCTGGAGGCTTGTTCTGGGCTCCGTGATGTCCAGTCGGCTCTGCGCTGAATTGAGTCTGAGGCTGCGGCCTACTCCGGCTGCTCAGGGCTTCAAGTCTGAGGGCTCCATGCCCTTTATTCGGCTTTGCTCTGAACCGAGGCTCAGGCTGCGGCCTGTCCCATCTGCTCTGGCTTCATGCCTGTGAACTCACTTTTGTTCTGAATGCTATTTGCTGACTGTTATTGGTTGCATAAATTTGTTTTATTTTCTCTCTGCACATTGGGAGTTTGGCAGTCTTCTTTTTTTAAATGGGTTCTATTGGGTTTCTTTGTTTTGTGACTGCCTTACAGAGGAATCTCAAGGTTGTATAATGAATACATACTTCAATAATAAATCTACTTTGAACTGTAGAGGGAAATGGACCATCAACATTTCGGGACAAAACCCTTCATCTGTCCTAAGGATCAGAGGGAGAGATGGTGGGGGCGTCACGGTATCATAATGGTTTGTTTAGCTATCGCGCAGTGCCAGCAACTGGAAAATCAGGGTTCAATTCCTGCACTGTCTGTAAGAAGTTTGTACGTTCTCCCTGTGACCACGTGGGTTTCCTCCGGGTGCTCCAGTTTCCTCCCACAGTCCAAAGACGTATTGGTTGGCAGGTTAATTGGTCATTTTAAGTTGTCCTGTGATTAGGTTAGGGGTAAATTGGGGGTTGCTGGGTGGACAGTTTGTTGGACTAGAAGGGTCAATTCTGCGCTGTATCTCTAAATAAAAATAAAAGAAAATAAATAGTGTGCAACTAAATCTCTGAACAAATAAATAATAAATAAATTGATGAGAAATGGAGCATCATGGGCTGCGTAGGAGAGAAGGGTTGGAATGGTTGTGAGTACGTTCCTATAGGTTCTGAAACTGTTCTATGTTTTATATTCTATCTTCAAAATGTAATTTTGATATCTGCTGTAAAACAAATATGAAGTCTTTAAGGATATTTATACTGACGTTTCAGACTCTGAATCTGGTTTAATATCACTGGCATACGTGGTGAAATTTGTTGCTTTGTGGCAGCAGTATATTGCAATACTTGAAACATAGGAGCAGAATTAGGTCATTCGGCCCATCGAGTCTGCTCCGCCACTCCATCATGGCTGATTTATTATCCCGTTCAATCCCATTTTCCTGCCTTCTCTCTGTAACTTTTCATGCCCTGATCAAACAGGAACCTTTCAACCTCCACCTTAAATATAACCAATGACTTAGCCTGCGCAGCCGTCTGTGGTACTGAATTCCACAGATTCCCCACCATCTGGCTCAAGAAATTATTCCTCATTTCTGTTGTAAATGGATGTCCCTCAAGTCTGAGGCTGTGCCCTCTGGTCCTAGACTCCCACATGATAGAAAATGGCCTCTCCTTATCTGCTCTATCTAGGCCTTTTAATATTCAATGGGGTTCAATAAGAATCCCCCCTCATTTTTCTAAACTCTAGCAAGTACAGGCTCAGAACCACCAAACGATCCTCAAATGTTAACTCTTTAATTCCTGGGATCATTCTCATGAACATCCCCAAGACCTAATCTACCTGCATACTGACATCCCCAATGATGATCGCAACATTGCCCTTTGACATGCCTTTTCTATCTCGCATTGTGGTTTGTGTCCCACATCCTGGCTACTCTTCAGAGGCCTGTATTTAACACCCATCAGGGTCTCTTCTTAACCCGCAGTTTCTTCACTCCACCCACAAGGATCCTACATCTTCTGATCCTATTTCATCTCTTATTAAAAACACTGAGAATGTTTTTACCAACAGAGCCACACCACCCCCTCTGCCTATCTACCTGTCCTTTCGATGCAATGCATATCCTTGAGCACACGTTTTCTTTCAGCCATGACTCAGAGATGCACACAGCATTACACCAGTCGATCTCTACCCGAATTACAAGATCATCCACCTTATTCCGTATACAGAATGCATTCAAAAATAACATCTTCAGTACGTGGGCAAAGTACTGGAGAGTTTAACATCGGTAGCTGAGCGAAGGGCGCTGAGTAGGCTACGGTCAATTATGGATAACTCTGAACATCCTCTACATAGCACCATCCAGAGACAGAGAAGCAGTTTCAGCGACAGGTTACTATCGATGCAATGCTCCTCAGACAGGATGAAGAGGTCAATACTCCCCAATGCCATTAGGCTTTACAATTCTACCGCCAGGACTTAAGAACTTTTTAAAAGCTATTATTAATGCTTTTTGAGATAGTGATTTAGATGCATATCATATTTTTTACTGAGTTAAGTATTGTATGTAATTAGTTTTGCTACAACAAGTGTATGGGACATTGGAAAAAAGTTGAATTTCCCCATGGGGATGAATAAAGTATCTATCTATCTATCTATCTATCTATTTTGTCTTCGCTCCTTTCAATTTTGTCCCCATGTTACGCTGCAACTCATCCCACTGACTGTAATTTTGCCCGGTCGCCTGCCTGTCCTTCCTCTCACAGTCTCACTACGCACTGCGTCTATGTGTACACCAACTGCCCCACCCTCAGCTCTATCACTCTGGTTCTCATCTTCCTGCCAACTTCGTTTAAGTCCTCCCAAAAGGCTCTAGCAAATGTGACCACAAGGATATTGTTCTCCCTCGGGTTCAGGTGTAACCCATCCTTTTTGTACAGGTCGTAATGTAGGTTTTCACAAATAAAAACGGAGAAGGCATTTTATGTTTAAGAAAAACCCCTTTATTGTAATCCAAATATCGAACACAAAGCATGGTTAAAAACTTTAAATAATTACGTCATCTCGTCAGATCAGCCTCTTAAAGGGAAACACCAACTCAATTTTGATGTTTGTGAATTATATACATTTCCACCAATTATGTTACCCTACAATACCTCCCCAGAAGATATCCCAATGATCCAGAAATCGGAAACGCTGCCCTCCTGTACTAGTTCTTCAGCCACATTCATCTGTCAATCACCGACAGGTGTGACGGGTGGCAGTCCAGAGATTACAACCACGGAGATATATCCTGCTTTTGACTTTTCTGCCTAACTCTCTAAATTCTCTCTTCAGGACCTCCTCCCCTTTTCTACTTATGTCATTGGTGTTACGAGTTCCAGCTGCCCACCCTCCCCTTTAGAACACTGTGGACCCGATCTGAGACCTTCCTGACCCTGGCACCTGGGAGTCAACGTAGCACCTGGGTGACTCTTTCACGTCCACAGAACCTGCTTTCTGCCCCTCTAATTACGGAATCCCCTGTCACTGTTACACTCCTATTCTCAATTCCAATCTGAGCCACAGGACCAGAATCAGTGCCAGTGGCCTGGTCACTGCAGTTTACCCCTGGGAGGTCACCTACAATCCCCTCCCTCACGGGGGGCTCTGCACTAGCTGCCTATTCCCTTTTCCTCTCCTGACAGTCATCCAGGTAACTGCAACTTAGGGGTGACTATCTCCCCGTAGTTCCTATCTATCACCTCCTCATTCTCCTGTATTGGCTGCAGGTCCAGTTCCTTAACATGATCTATAAGAAGATAGATAGATAGATAGATAGATACTTTATTCATCCCCATGGGGAAATTCAACTTTTTTTCCAATGTCCCATACACTTGTTGTAGCAAAACTAATAACATACAATACTTAACTCAGTAAAAAAAATATGATATACATCTAAATCACTATCTCAAACAGCATTAATAATAGCTTTTAAAAAGTTCTTAAGTCCTGGCGGTAGAATTGTAAAGCCTAATGGCATTGGGGAGTATTGACCTCTTCATCCTGTCTGAGGAGCATTGCATCGATAGTAACCTGTCGCTGAAACTGCTTCTCTGTCTCTGGATGGTGCTATGTAGAGGATGTTCAGAGTTATCCATAATTGACCGTAGCCTACTCAGCGCCCTTCGCTCAGAAGCTGCAGCTTGATACACTTCATGCAGATGAGATAAGAGGACTCCCATATTTCCTCTGCCGGTGCTTGTCCAAGTCTGTTGAGCCAAAGCCTGATTACTCTAAAATTAGCTTACTCAAACGATGGCCGCTCCGCTTACACCTCCCTTCTTTTAATTGGAACTGCAATGATTGCAAGCCGCCAAAAAGAGTTGAAAGCACCGAAGCTTTTTAAACCTCGCGCTACGTCATCAACCTCTCATGTTGATTACAGCCTGCTACTATACATAATAATAAAAACCATAAATTACAGTAAGAAATGTATATACATGAAGAGCAAAAAGAGAGGAAACAATATTGAGTAAGTGTTCATGGGTTCACTGTCCATTCAGAAATCTGGTGGCATTGGGGAAGAAGTTGTTAATAGAACATTGAGTGTGTGTCCTCAGACTCCTGTCCCTCCTCCCTGATGGTAGCAATGAGAAGAGGTCATGGCTGGGTGATGGGAGTCCTTAATGACAGATGCCTTTTTGAGGCATCACCTTTTGAAGGTGACGTGGATGCAGGGGAAGCTAGTGCCCATGACGGAGATGGCTGAGTTAACAATTTTTCTGCAGCTTTTTATGATCCTGTGCAACGGCCCCTCCATACCAGACGGTGATGCAACCAGTTAGAATGCTCTCCACAATACGCCTTTAAACATCAGCCAGTGTCTTTGGTGACATACCAATTTTCCTCAAACTCCTAATGAAGTATAGCCGTGCCTTTTTTGAAATTGCATCAATATGTTGGGCCCACAATAGATCTTCAGAGATGTTGATATCCAGGAACTTGAATCTGCTCACCCTTTCCACTGCTGATCCCTCGAGGAGAACCAGTGCATGTTCCCTCAACTTCCCCTTCCCGAAGTCCACAATCAATTCCTGGTCTTACTGCCATTGAGTACAAGATTGTTGCTGCAACACCATTTAACCAGCTGATCTATCCCATTCCTGTATGCCTCCTTGACACAATCTGAAATTCTGCCAACAGCAGCAAATTTATAGATGGCATTTATAGATGACACAGTCATGGATGTAGAGCTGTGGTCTTAATCTTGATTTCCCTTTTGATCAACATCATCAGTTTCAACAATGGGCAGTCTTAGCCATGATAGAAAAGCAAGATAGTTAAAATAAAGTCAAAGCTGAGCAACATTGCAAAACCTGCAAGGAGTCAAGTTCTTCACCAGATTCAAAGTCAAGTGTATTGACATCTGCATGATTACATGTACGCTCACGTACAAAGAAAAACTTACCTTCAGCAAAATCACTGCTACAGAGCGTCAGGTACACAGCGTATCATAAGCACGAGGGATTCTGCAGATGCTGGAAATCTTGAGCAACACGCACAAAATGCTGGAGAAACTCAACAAGTCAGGCAGCATCTATGGAGGAATAAGCAGACCACATCTTGGGCAGAAACCCTTCATCAGTTCTGGAAAGGAAGGGGGAAGAAGCCAGAATAAGGAAGTCCCCTCCTCCCACTTACCTATTCTGGTTTTTGCCCCAGTCCTGATGAAGGTCTTGGCCTGAAACGTTAACTGTTTATTCCCCTCCATAGATGCTGCCTGACATGCCCAGTTCTTCAGTATGCTCAATGTATATATTATATGCAAAGAAAGGAATCATTATATCAGCATAAGTACACAGTATACACATAAGGGTCATAGAGCACTAGAGCATGGAGACAGACCCTTTGGCCCATTAACTCCATGCTGAGCTACTATTCTGTCTAGTCCCATTGAAACACACTTGGACCATAGGCCTTCATACCCCTCCCATCCATGTACTTATCCAAACGCCACTTAAATGTTGCAATTTTCCACTTCCGCTGGCACCCTCTGAATGAAGTTCCCACTCATGTTCCCCTTAAACATTTCACCTTTCACCCTTAACCTATGACCATTAGTTCTACTCTCACTTAACACCAGTAGAAAAAGCCTGTTTGCATTTACCCTGTTTATACCCAACGCAACTGGTACAAGGTTCCCCTATAACCCATTACAGCAATTTTCCAGACTACAATGGACGAGACTATGCCAGACACAGGCCTTTAACTTTGTAACCTGGACAATCTTCCCAATGGCACTCTTACTGAAGGTGATTAACTTTGCATTTTAGAAGAGATTCACAAACAATTCCAAGAATAAATGGCTGGACTGCTGCAAGGTCTCGACTGGAAATGCTGCCCATCCCTCTGCCTCCACAGGTGCTCAAGCAGTTTGCTTTTGGTCTAAACAGAGCCAGTCTCAGCGAAAACTGGTGCCCAACAAGCCTGATTGGTTGCTCCAGTCACAGAGATTTCTCATGCTTTTTGGTTGTGATTTGGACCTCAGCTCCAATAGACATCTCACGTGAGTTGAGTTAAGGAAAACTGCTGAACTGCACTCCAGAGCCAAGCTCAGTGTGCATGTCTCTTCCGTTTTGCCAGATGACGACCTGACTGTGACAGGTACAGATTTCTACAGATGCACAATGGAGAGCTTACCGACTGGATGCATCACTATTTGGTGTGGAGGCACCAACACACTGGATTGTAAGGAGCTAGAGGGTTAGGGATTCTGCTAACTCCATCACAGGCATAGTCCTCTCACCACCGACGACATCATCTAAATGTAGTGCTTCAAAAAGGCGCCATCTATCACGAAGAACCCTTACCATCCAGGACAATGCCGTCTTCTCAATGATACCATCAGAGAAGGTACAGGAGCCTGAAGGGCCTACACTCAACATTTTAGGAACAGCTTCTTCCCATCCACCATCAGACCTCCAAACAGTCCATTGAACCCATGAACAGTAACTTGTTATTCTTTTATTTTGCATTATTTCAAAGATTCAAAGGTTCATTTTATCATCAAAATATGCATGTACAATACAACTCTGATATTTGTCCTCTCCAGATAGCCTCACAGAATACAGAGACCATGGAGCCGATGAAAGAAAAGACAACAACTCCCCTCCAACACCCGCACATGAGAAAGAAACAAAACTTGTAGGCCCCAACATCCCCCTGCAGAGAAGAGCAGCAACAATAACAATCCCCAAGCCCCTCACCTACAGAGAAAAACAGCGACAACAATCCCAACCCCTCACCTACAGAGAAAAACAGCGACAACAATCCCAACCCCTCACCTACAGAGAAAAACAGCGACAACAATCCCAACCCCTCACCTACAGAGAAAAACAGCGACAACAATCCCAACCCCTCACCTACAGAGAAAAACAGCGACAACAATCCCAACCCCTCACCTACAGAGAAAAACAGCGACAACAATCCCAACCCCTTCACTCACAGAAAAACAATAGCGGTGGCTGCAAAATGCCCAAACACACCCCCCGTACACACAAAAAAAAGGTCAGCCACCCACCAATCAAACACAAGAAAGAAAATGCCAATTGTGATTTATATTGATATTCTGTACTGTTGTTACATCTCTCTGTACTGTTGTTACATCTCTCTGTACTGTTGCATCTCTCTGTACTGTTGTTACATCTCTCATTACTGTTGTTACATCTCTCTGTACTGTTGTTACATCTCTCTGTACTGTTGGTAGATCTCTCGGTACCGTTACATCTCTCTGTACTGTTACATCTCTCATTACTGTTGTTACATCTCTCTGTACTGTTGTTACATCTATCTGTACTGTTGTTACATCTCTCTGTACTGTTACATCTCTCTGTACTGTTGGTACATCTCTCTGTACTGTTGTTACATTTCTCTGTACTGTTGTTACATCTATCTGTACTGTTGTTGCATCTCTCTACACTGTTACATCTCGCTGTACTGTTACATCTCTCTGTACTGTTGTTACATCTATCTGTACTGTTGTTACATCTCTCTGTACTGTTACATCTCTCTGTACTGTTGTTACATCTCTCTGTCATGTTACATCTCCCTATACCGTTGTTGCATCTCTCTGTACTGTTACATCTCTCTGAACTGTTGTTACATCTCTCTGTACTGTTACATCTCTCATTACTGTTGTTACATCTCTCTGTACTGTTGTTACATCTATCTGTACTGTTGTTGCATCTCTCTACACTGTTACATCTCGCTGTACTGTTACATCTCTCTGAACTGTTGTTACATTTCTCTGTACTGTTACATCTCTCATTACTGTTGTTACATCTCTCTGTACTGTTGTTACATCTATCTGTACTGTTGTTGCATCTCTCTACACTGTTACATCTCGCTGTACTGTTACATCTCTCTGTACTGTTGTTACATCTATCTGTACTGTTGTTACATCTCTCTGTACTGTTACATCTCTCTGTACTGTTGTTACATCTCTCTGTCATGTTACATCTCCCTATACCGTTGTTGCATCTCTCTGTACTGTTACATCTCTCTGAACTGTTGTTACATCTCTCTGTACTGTTACATCTCTCATTACTGTTGTTACATCTCTCTGTACTGTTGTTACATCTATCTGTACTGTTGTTACATCTCTCTGTACTGTTACATCTCTCATTACTGTTGTTACATCTCTCTGTACTGTTGTTACATCTATCTGTACTGTTACATCTCTCTACACTGTTACATCTCGCTGTACTGTTACATCTCTCTGTACTGTTGTTACATCTATCTGTACTGTTGTTACATCTCTCTGTACTGTTACATCTCTCTGTACTGTTGTTACATCTCTCTGTCATGTTACATCTCCCTATACCGTTGTTGCATCTCTCTGTACTGTTACATCTCTCTGAACTGTTGTTACATCTCTCTGTACTCTTGTTACATCTCTCTGTACTGTTACATCTCTCTGAACTGTTGTTACATCTCTCTGTACTGTTACATCTCTCTGTACTGTTGTTACATCTCTCTGTACTGTTACATCTCTCTGAACTGTTGTTACATCTCTCTGTACTGTTGTTACATCTCTCTGTACTGTTACATCTCTCTGTACTGTTACTTCTCTCTGTACTGTTACATCTCTCTGAACTGTTGTTACATCTCTCTGTACTGTTGTTATATCTCTCTGTACTGTTGTTATATCTCTCTGTACTGTTACATCTCTCTGTACTGTTGTTACATCTCTCTGTACTGTTGTTACATCTCTCTGTACTGTTACATCTCTCTGTACTGTTACATCTCTCTACACTGTTACATCTCTCTGTACTGTTACATCTCTCTGTACTGTTGTTACATCTCTCTGTCATGTTACATCTCTCTATACCATTGTTGCATCTCTCTGTACTGTTACATCTCTCTGTACTGTTGTTACATCTCTCTGTACTGTTACATCTCTCTGAACTGTTGTTACATCTCTCTGTACTGTTGTTACATCTCTCTGTACTGTTGGTACATCTCTCTGAACTGTTGTTACATCTCTCTGTACTGTTGTTACATCTCTCTGTACTGTTGTTGCATCTCTCTGTACTGTTGTTACATCTCTCTGTACTGTTACATCTCTCTGAACTGTTGTTACATCTCTCTATACTGTTGTTACATCTCTCTGTACTGTTGTTACATCTCTCTGTACTGTTACATCTCTCTGTACTGTTACATCTCTCTACACTGTTACATCTCTCTGTACTGTTACATCTATCTGTACTGTTGTTACATCTCTCTGTCATGTTACATCTCTCTATACCATTGTTGCATCTCTCTGTACTGTTACATCTCTCTGAACTGTTGTTACATCTCTCTGTACTCTTGTTACATCTCTCTGTACTGTTACATCTCTCTGAACTGTTGTTACATCTCTCTGAACTGTTGTTACATCTCTCTGTACTGTTACATCTCTCTGAACTGTTGTTACATCTCTCTGTACTGTTGTTACATCTCTCTGTACTGTTACATCTCTCTGTACAGTTACTTCTCTCTGTACTGTTACATCTCTCTGAACTGTTGTTACATCTCTCTGTACTGTTGTTATATCTCTCTGTACTGTTGTTATATCTCTCTGTACTGTTACATCTCTCTGTACTGTTGTTACATCTCTCTGTACTGTTACATCTCTCTGTACTGTTACATCTCTCTGTACTGTTTTACATCTCTCTGTACTGTTACATCTCTCTGAACTGTTTTACATCTCTCTGTCATGTTACATCTCTCTGTACCGTTGTTGCATCTCTCTGTACTGTTACATCTCTCTGAACTGTTGTTACAGCTCTCTGTACTGTTGTTACATCTCTCTGTACTGTTACATCTCTCTGTGCTGTTAAATCTCTCTGTACTGTTGTTGCATCTCTCTGTACTGTTGTTACATCTCTCTGTACTGTTACATATCTCTGAACTGTTACATCTCTCTGTACTGTTGTTACATCTCTCTGTACTGTTGTTGCATCTCTCTGTACTGTTACATCTCTCTGAACTTTTACATCTCTCTGTCATGTTACATCTCTCTGTACCGTTGTTGCATCTCTCTGTACTGTTACATCTCTCTGTACTGTTACATCTCTCTGTGCTGTTACATCTCTCTGTACTGTTGTTGCATCTCTCTGTACTGTTGTTACATCTCTCTGTACTGTTGTTACATCTCTCTGTACTGTAACATCTCTCTTTACTGTTGTTACATCTCTCTGTACTGTTACATCTCTCTGTACTGTTGTTGCATCTCTCTGTACTGTTACATCTCTCCGAACTGTTACATCTCTCTGAACTGTTACATCTCTCTGTACTGTTGTTACATCTCTCTGTACTGTTACATCTCTCTGTACTGTTGTTGCATCTCTCTGTACTGTTACATCTCTCTGAACTGTTACATCTCTCTGAACTGTTACATCTCTCTGTACTGTTACATCTCTCTGTACTGTTGTTACATCTCTCTGTACTGTTGGTACATCTCTCTGAACTGTTGTTACATCTCTCTGTACTGTTGTTACATCTCTCTGTACTGTTGTTGCATCTCTCTGTACTGTTGTTACATCTCTCTGTACTGTTACATCTCTCTGAACTGTTGTTACATCTCTCTATACTGTTGTTACATCTCTCTGTACTGTTACATCTCTCTGTACTGTTGTTACATCTCTCTGAACTGTTGTTACATCTCTCTGTACTGTTACATCTCTCTGTACTGTTGGTACATCTCTCTGTACTGTTGTTGCATCTCTCCGTACTGTTACATCTCTCTGTACTGTTACATCTCTCTGAACTGTTGTTACATCTCTCTGTACTGTTGGTACATCTCTCTGTACTGTTGTTACATTTCTCTGTACTGTTACATCGCTCTGAACTGTTGTTACATCTCTCTGTACTGTTGGTACATCTCTCTGTACTGTTGTTACATTTCTCTGTACTGTTACATCTCTCTGTACTGTTGTTACATCTCTCTGTACTGTTACATCTCTCTGTACTGTTGTTGCATCTCTCTGTACTGTTGTTACATCTCTCTTTACTGTTGTTACATCTCTCTGTACTGTTGGTACATCTCTCTGTACTGTTGTTACATTTCTCTGTACTGTTACATCTCTCATTACTGTTGTTACATCTCTCTGTACTGTTGTTGCATCTCTCTGTACAACAGAACCAAATGACAATTGCCCAGTGGCACTGATGCCAATCATTATGAAGTGCTTTGAGTGGCTAATCTACTACAAACTGCTCTACACAGATGCCATAACATCTGTCATTCACATAACCCTGACACATCTGGTAAACAAAGACACTTATGTTTGGATTTCAGTTCGGCATTCAATACTATTGTCCCACAGACCTTGGTGAACAAACTCCTGCTCTTCGGTCTAAGTACTCCACTGTCCCACTAGGTGTTGGATTTCCTAATGAACAGATCTCTGATAGTCAAGATGCACAACCACCCCTCCCTCCCCGTCATCCTCAACATGGGTGCACCCCCATGATCACCCCAGGCTACGTGCTAATCCCATTATGGTACACTGTGCTCACTCATGTTGGTCATGAACATTATGACCATGGTTTGTTGATGACCTGACCATGGTCATAATGTTCATGACCAACAATGATGAAACGAGCTACAGAGAGGAGCTGGAAGAGCTGGAGGCCTGGTGCCAGGCAAATAGCATCTTCCTTAATGTCAACAAGACAAGGGAGATGATTATCGACTTCAGGAGTACTGGCACCTCTCACATCCAACACAACATTTCAAACTCTTGGGAATGTACATCACACACAAACTCCTGTTGTACCAGAACACATCCTACACAGTCAAGAAAGCTCACCACTGCCTCTACTTCCTGTGGAGGCTGACAAGAGCTGGTCCTTGCACATCTATACCCACATCATTCTACAGTAGTGAGCATCTGAACAAGCTGCATCTCTGCTTGGTACAGAAACTGCATTGCAGTTTGTTGAAAGGCTCTACCATGAGTAGTCAAAACTGCCCAAAGTGTCTCCAGCACCAGCATACTCAACAACAAGAGCACATATATAGAAAGATGCTGGAAAAGGGCTGGTAACATCATGAAGGATCTCCCCCACCCTGCTCACAGATTGATTATCCCACCCCCATCAGGGAGGAGACTTCGTAGCATCCACACTGGACCACCAGACTCAAAAATAGTTACTTTCCCCAAGCAGTAAGACTGATCAAGATCTCCAGCCACTAATTCCACCTCTACTTTTTTATTTCCCATCAGCTTATAGACAAACAATCTATGTACATAAGCTATCTTACGTATTTATATTTATTCTGTATTTTATTATTATTATTATTATTATTATTATTATTATTATTATTATTATTATTATTATTATTATTATTATTATTATTGTTGTTGTTATTATTATTGTGTTCTTTATCTTTTGTGGGTTTTTTTGTGCTGCATCAGATCTGGTGTAACAATTATTTTGCTCTCCTTTACACTTGTGCACAGGAAATGACATTCAACAATCTTGGAAAACCACACATTTTATGATAGACATTATAATAGGTGTGATTATGATTGTGATTCTGATCAATTAGTGTGAATCCAGAAGTAAACGTACTTTTGCCCAAACACGAGCCCAGAGTTGGATGCCTGTGGTTTGCAGTCTGTCAGAGACAACACTTGAAGCCAATTTAGGGGCAGAGGGAGCAGTTTGGCAAGGCCTGGTTCACCACTGCACTAGCTGCTTAAGAAACATGAATAGCGGAGACAGAGTGAAGACCAGTGGATGCATCAAGCTGAGCTTACAACAGTGTTTACTGTAACAGGAGAAGGACAGGGTACAGAAGCTCGTGTAGAGTCATAGAGTCTTGGAGCCCAACAGCACAGAATTAGGCCAGTCGGCCCATCTAGTCTGTGCTGAATAGTTCTTCTGCCTAACCCCATTGACGCATACCTGGACAATAGCCCCCATAACCTTCCCATCTATGTACTTATCCAAATTTATTTTAAATGTTGAGATTAAACCCGCATTCACTTCCGCTGATAGCTCGTTCCACACTCTTTGAAACAATAAGATCCCCCTTCAGGTTCCTCTTAAATATTTCATCTTTCATCTGAGATCTTTTGCTCTAGTCTCACTCAACGTCAGTGGAAAAAGCCTGTTTGCACCTACCCTACCTATAACCCTCGTAATTTTGTATACCTCTATCAAATCTCCACTCATTCTCCTGCACTTCAGGGAATAAAGTCCTAAACTAATCAATCTTTCTCTATAGCTCATGTCCTCAGGTCCTGGGATTCCTCTTAAAACTTTTCTCTATACTCTTTCAATCTTATTGAAATCTTCCCTGAATTCATAAGTCATCAGAGCAGAATTAGGCCATTGTGTCGAGTGATGGCTTGTTAGCTTAGTCATATTGTGTCTCAGCGAATAAAGATAATCCAGTCACATGGGGGCATTCACAGGACATCAGTGGTCAAACTTGCCACTTCTCACTAGCTATAAAAGGCTGCCCTCTGGTGCTAGCAGGAGGAACAGCAGCAGCCTGGCTCCATAAATTAAATAAAGCAAGATTTATTTGTTACATGTGCATCAAGACATGGAGTCATGTCGTTTGTATCAGATCAGCGAGGATTGTGCTGGTAAGAGTCACCATGCTTCCAGCTCCAACATACCGTAGTGGGTTAGCGCGACACTACAACGGTTTGGGGCATTCTGGAGTTCAGAGCTGAATCCCGGTGCTGTCTGTAAGGAATTTGTACGTTCTCCTTGTGAAGTGTCTGGGTTTCCTCCAGGTGCTCTGGTTTCCTCCCACAGTCCAAAGACCTACGGTTAGTCGGCTAATTGGTCAATGTAAATTGTCCTGGGATTAGACTAATGTAAATCGGTGGGTTGCTCAGTGGTGCAGCTCATTGGGACTGTTCCACGCTATCTCTAAAAAAAAAACAAATAACGTGCCCAAAAGTCCCTAACCCAGACCCGTACGTCTTTGGAATGTGGGAGGAAACCAAGGCAACTAGAGGAAAGCGTATGAGGAGATAGAGAGAACATACAAACTCTGGACAGACAGCAGTGGGAACTGACCCTGATTTCAGACACTGTAAAGTATTACCTATCCAATCTGCTAGCGTGCTGCTTGGATGTATCCTGACTGATTACCACAACCATCTTCAGCGTAAAGTCGAGTGTGGGACATCACCAGGCACCTCTTGACCCCATCCAAAGGTGGAGGAGCATGCATACCTCCTATCACTTTACTGTCCCTCATATTGTGTCTCAGAGGGACAGAGGAATACAAATATCCCTCTGGACATACGCATTAACAATAGAACTGACCACACAGCTGAAGAAGAAATTGAAGGATTGGATCTTTAAAGGTTATGATCAGCTTTATAAAAGGAAATTATATTGCCCTCACAGGAATTGAGAACAGTTGTGTAGATTTATCATTCGATGGTGAGGAGTGTTGGATTCTGATATCTTTAATCCAAGGTTCTTTTGGAAGTCAAGAAACAGGCATAAAACTTCTTGCTTCGTGATCAGCTTCCCCTCTAATTTTTTTTTACAGCTGTGCAGACCAACTATTGCCCTGAGCAGGAAGTTCATACACAGCCTGAAAACTGCATTGTATAATAAATTTATTTTGTATACATTCTATGAATATTTAAAATGAAAATTGAAAGGTCGCATACTTTTGATTTTATTTATTAATGGAATGGTATATTGAAATACAGTACCACAAAGAAATCTTCCATGCTTTGTAAACTTTTTCTCATCTGCCTTTATCCCAGCCGCGTGGCAACGAAGGCTATGTGCACAGGAGCATTTCAGCTACTGCCGCGCACTTGCACAAATTAGGGTGGTCGCGATCGTTTTATTCAAAGTTCAAAGATTCAGAGTACATTTATCATCGAAGTAGGTATGCAATATACAACCCTGAGATTCATCTTCCCACCGGCAGCCACGAAACAAAGAAGAACCATGAACCCGTTCAAAGGAAACATCAAACACCCAACGAGCAAAGAAAAATCCAAATTACGCAAGCGGCAGAAGTCAAGCAAATTACACTCAAAGTATTAAACATCAAACAGCAGAATCCTTGAAATAGTCTAGGATTGCTCAGTTTGGTTCAGTTCAATTTAGCTCTGTCATTGCAGGCCACAGAGCCTCTCTGTGTCGAAGAGCCTTGATCAAAATCACACAAAAGAGCGATAAAAAAGGAGTAATCAGAAACTAGAATCATATCAAATTGCAGAGTCCGCTAAAGACGAGTCCAATCCACAAACTGGGCCAATCAAACCTCGCCCAAGACCCAAGACTCCTGTATCTTCCTCCGACAGCAGCGAGCAAAAGGGAAAGGAACGCTCGCACGCCTGCCGCTCTCATCCTCATTGACTTCAATCTTGCTCGGTGTTTTACTTGGCAAGTCGGTCGAGAATTGGTGTCAATTGTGGGGTCACCCTCCACCATTAGGTCACACACTCTGTTCTCAACCACACCAAATTCCCCCGGAGACAGCAAAAGTGCCGGATCGCTCAGCTGGCCCAAAAACACATTATCGATATGTAAACTACAGGATCCAATGGCACACAGATTAGTAGCAGAAGTATATTTAAAAGGAGAAGATCCAATGAAAATCTTGCCTGCAGCAGCGTCACGCACGTGAGTACAGACAATGCCCAGGATATTAATGATACATTAATCATTGTAACACACAGCAGCAAATTCAGAATCAGGTTTATTATTACTGACTTACAGTATGCCATAAAAATTGTTGTTTTGCGGCAACTGTACAGTCATCATCATTATGTGCCATTGCATTGGATGTGGACCAACGTGGTTTTTGACCACGACTGTTCTTGGGAAATTTTTCTACAGAAGCGTTTGCCAATGCCTTCTTCCTGCAGGTACCTCTACGTCTGCCTTGGTTAGAAGCCTGGTAGGTGAAAGGCTTGTCTGGCGACTGGTTTGTCCTCAGCACTGTGAAGAGACAGGAGTCCGACCCTGCAATTAAACCCAGTAGGGAGATGTAGCAGTTTGTCTCAGAGATCAAAAGAGCGTATGAGAAGCCCTGGACAGGTAGCCTGTAAGCTCAAGTTTCTGACCTATACCCTGCCAACCGGTGATGCTGATCACAAACTTTAACTTAGTTTTGAAGGAACCTGCACTGATGCTCAATTGTTCTTGTTTTTTAAAAGTTTATCTATCTATCCATCATCAGGAACCCCCATCACCCAGGACATGTTCTCGTCTCACTGCTGCCATCAGGAAGAAGGTACAGGAGCCACAGGACTCACACCACCAGTTCTTAACCCTCAGCCATCAGGCCCTTGACCAGTGGGGTAACTTCACTTAACTTCACTCTCCCCATCGCTGAACTGTTCCCACAGTCTATGGACTCACTTTCAAGGATTCTTCATCTCATATTGTCAATATTTATTGCTTATTTATTAATTATTATTATCCCTTCTTTTTTGCATTTGCATCGTTTGTTGTCTTCTGCACTCTGGTTGGAAGCCCAAGTTGGGCGGTCTTTCATCAATTGTGTTATGGTTATTATTCTACAGATTTATTGACTATGCCCAGAAGAAAATGAATCTCAGGGTTGTATATAGTGACATATATGTACTTTGATAATAAATTTACTTTAAACTGAAAAACGTTGTCTCATTTTTACTGTGTACTGTGCCAGCAGTTACGGTCGAAATGACAATAAGAAGTGACTTGAACTTGTATATAGTGTATATGGTTGTATAGAGTGACCTATATGTACTCTGATAATAAATTTACTTTGAACTATCTATCTAGATAGAACACACTTACAGGCCTTTCTTACACAACAAACCTGTGCTGCCCAGTTACACCCGCATGGAAGCTTCCGGCGCACTCGGATGCAGTGGCTCTATGGGACAAACCAAAGGTTTTATTGTCTTTTTTAAATGTATTTTTTACAATGGCAAGACCCTGCTGGACATTAAGAACTTAAAATACTGCAGGTCTACCCCATCAGCGAGCTGCCTGTTGGCAGGGGAACTGAAGGAGCTGGACTTGGTGCAGATCGTGCTGCTACCTGTCAGCACATCCTTTCTTAGAGAAGGAGCCCAAAACCGCTCACCGTACTCCAGGTGAGGCTTCATCACTCCTGATAAAGCCTCAACCACAGAGGAAGAAACAGAGAAAGAAAAAATAGCATTAGTTTAGATAGGCCAGCATGGTGCAGATGGGCTGAAGGGCCTGGTTCAGCACTGTATGTCTCTAAAGAAACTTTGTTTTCAAGGTGCTGTTAAATCTGACAGTGTTATCATTAACTGATATAACCTGACTGGAAATCAGCGTGATGATCTTTAGCTATTACTGAGACTCCAACTGACAGACCCAACCAGCCAGTTTCCACCCAGAACTGTGGCTCTTTGGTAACATTTCTGCAGGCCTATTATCTCCATCTCTCTGTGGCACTGACGCAGATTTGGGTCTCTTATCTCCATGGCTAAGACACGGCCGGGGCCACTCTCTCTAGGGAAGGGAGCCAGGCAGTGAAACCGTAAGTAGCACAGTGATCACAAAACAGACAATCACAGCAAACAACATCAACGCCTCTTCATCACCAATAAAACTACACAGCCGGCATCAGCTCCACTAAGGCCACCTTAAAGATAATTTCCTGTTATTGAACCTATCATTGCCTGGGAAGGTTAAATGCTTCGAACTCTTCTTGTGATGTTTGGTCATTTCCATTGTTAACACGTAAGTCCGGGCTTGGCTGCCAGCTGGTTATCTGATCATGGGGTGATTGACGGTTCACTGATTGGGGAACCACATGCTCCCCCGTCAAATGGGGGCAAGAAGTAACTGGTGATGTCCCACACTCAGCTTTTTGCTGGAAAAGGTTGTGGCGATCAGCCATGATACTTTCAGGCGTCACGGTAGCAGAGTGGATAGGTAACACGTTACATTGCCAGTTCTAAGATTGGGGTTCAATTCCCACCACCGTCTGTCAGGAGTTTGTACAGGATGCTCTCCCTGTGACCACTTAGGTTTCCTCCGATGGCTCCGGTTTCCTCCCACAGTACAAAGATGTACATACGAGTTAGGGTTAGTAAATAGTGGGCATGTCATAGTGGTGCTGAAAGTAGGACGACACTTACGGACTGCCTTCAGCTCATCCTGGGACTTTATTAGTGCAAATGATGCATTTCTCTTTGAGTTTCGCTATTGTGACATCATCATCAGCATTATGTGCCATGTCATATGACGTGGGCGATCATGGTCTCATGACCATGACTGTTCTTGGCAAGTGTTTCTACAGAAGTGGTTTGCCATTGCCTCCTTCGGGGCAGTGTCTTTACAAGACGGGTGACCCTAACCATTATCAATACTCTTCAGAGACTGTCTGACTGGTGTCAGTGGTCGATCCGCACCAGCTGCTCTTAGATCCATCCACCACCTGCTCCCATGGGTTCAGGTGACCCTGATCAGGGGGTGGACCTTGCCCAAGGGGGACCTGCAGGAAGGAACACTTTACACTTCCTTTCTTTTGAAAGACAATGATCGCCTACGTCATACGACATGGCACACAATGAGTGAACGTTGAGAGGACTGATCAATAGTTTTACAGCGGGATAGAAGCTAGTGGAATGGCTTTTGGGCTTTTGTATCTTCTGCCTGAAGGGAGGGGAGAAGAAAGAATGTGGTTGACTATGTTGGTTGTTTTGCCGAGGCAGTGAGAAGTGTAGATGGAGTCCATGGCGGGGGTGGCTGGTTTTACTGATGTGCTGAGCTGTATCCACAGCTCTCTGCAGTTCATCGTAGACTGGGACAGAGTTGCCGTACCAAGCTGCGATACATGCTGTTAGGATGCAGACTTGCAGTTGCCGTACCAAGCTGGGATACATGCTGTTAGGATGCAGACTTGCAGTTGCCGTACCAAGCTGCGATACATGCTGTTAGGATGCAGACTTGCAGTTGCCGTACCAAGCTGCGATACATGCTGTTAGGATGCAGACTTGCAGTTGCCGTACCAAGCTGCGATACATGCTGTTAGGATGCAGACTTGCAGTTGCCGTACCAAGCTGCGATACATGCTGTTAGGATGCAGACTTGCAGTTGCCGTACCAAGCTGCGATACATGCTGTTTTACAAGAGGGGAGGCTTGGCGCTCCACCGATAAGAGGACACCAGGAACACTGGAGAAAGTTTGCAGCTCAGGGATTCAGGTACAGTATGGGCTCAGCAGAGCAGTGCCTGGACGTCAAGGGTTAAATCAGAAGGAGCAAATACACAAAGTAGGGTTTAATTTCCTGTCGCTTAGAAGGTCAAAGTGTGGTTTAATGCAGCCTACTAAATAGAAGAAACTAGGTGGAAGATGCTGCTGCTGGTGGAAGTCCAGCTTCCCATCCTCATGCGCAGGGAAAGAAATGTCCAGAGTGGTAGATACAGCCCAGTCCATCACAGGAAAAGCCCCCTCCCCTACTGAGCTTGTTTATGTAGAGCACTGCCACAAGAATGGAAGCAGCATCCATCACCAAGGACTCCCGTCATCCTGGCCTCTCACTGCTGCCATCGGGAAGGAGGTACAGGAGCCTCGGGCCCCACACCACCAGGCTCAGGAGCAGTTACTACCCCTCAACCATCAGGCTCCTGAACCAGTGAGGATAACCTCAACTCTGAACTGATTCCATCGGGAAGGAGGTACAGGAGCCTCGGGTCCCACACCACCAGACTCAGGAGCAGTTATCACCCCTCAACCATCAGGCTCCTGAACCAGTGAGGATAACCTCAACTCTGAACTGATTCCATCGGGAAGGAGGTACAGGAGCCTCGGGCCCCACACCACCAGGCTCAGGAGCAGTTACTACCCCTCAACCATCAGGCTCCTGAACCAGTGAGGATAACCTCAACTCTGAACTGATTCCATCGGGAAGGAGGTACAGGAGCCTCGGGTCCCACACCACCAGACTCAGGAGCAGTTATCACCCCTCAACCATCAGGCTCCCGAACCAGTGAGGATAACCTCAACTCTGAACTGATTCCATCGGGAAGGAGGTACAGGAGCCTCGGGTCCCACACCACCAGACTCAGGAGCAGTTATTACCCCTCAACCATCAGGCTCCCGAACCAGTGAGGATAACCTCAACTCTGAACTGGTTCCGTCGGGAAGGAGGTACAGGAGCCTCGGGTCCCACACCACCAGACTCAGGAGCAGTTATTACCCCTCAACCATCAGGCTCCCGAACCAGTGAGGATAACCTCAACTCTGAACTGGTTCCGTCGGGAAGGAGGTACAGGAGCCTCGGGTCCCACACCACCAGACTCAGGAGCAGTTATTACTCTCTTTCAACCAGTGTGGATAACTTTGCTCTCCTCAACCCTGAACTGATCACTGAACACAACCTCTGGACATACTTTCAATGGCTGTAAAACCCACGTTCTCTGTGTCTGTTTTTTGTATTTGCACAGTTCAGCTTCCTCTGCACATTGGTTCTTTGTCAGTCTTCACGTGAAGTTTTTCATTGACTCTATTGCTCTGAATTCCTGTAAGAAAATTAATCTCGGGCTTGTAAATGGTGACATAAACGTATATACTTTGCTGATAAATTTACTTTGAACTTTAAGTTTCTTTTGCACGTTGGTTGTCAGTCTTTAAGTATAGTTTTTCATAAATTCTATTGTATTTATTTTTCTTGTAAATATCAACAAGAAAATGAATCTCACGGTAGTATATTGTGAGATATGCGCACTTTGATAATAATTTTACTTTGATTTTGAGGTGTGAGGAGTGAAGTTCAGAGAAACTCCACCACAGAGGACAGTGGAAACTGAAACTCTCTTCTGTGTACTCACATATCTTCCAATTAGCTTCACGTCAGAGATTGGTAAATATTTAATAAAGAAAGGATGAGGGTACATGGCGTGAGATTGCATGTCAGATACGAAGCACCACGTTCAGGCAGTAAACTGGTCCTGACCTGTGCCTGCTGTCAGTTTTGACCTAGGGCTCAGGTCTCCGAAGATGGGGCTTCAACCCCAAATGTCCAGATCTCACCCCTGCCACAGAAGTAATGGAAGTATTGGTTTATTATTGTCACATTTACTGACACACAGTGAAAAGTTTGCTTTGCATACCGTCCATACTGATCAATTCATTCGTTCGTTCTGTTCCATGTTGTATGACTTGGGCGATCATGACCTTTCCCATGGCCACGATTGTTCTTGGAAAGTTTTTCTGCAGAAGTGGTTTGCCATTGCCTTCTTCTGGGCAGTGTCTTTACAAGAGGGGTGACCCCAGCCATTATCAACACTCTTCACAGAGACTACCAGGGGTCAGTAGTTTCAAAACCAGGACTTGTGATATAGAGCATAGAATACAGAACAGCACAGGAACAGGCCATTCAGCCCACAATGTTGTACTGAACCAGCTAAAAAACAAACCAGAAGCACTTAAACACTAATCCCTCCTACCCACACCTTGTCCATATCTGTCCATCTTCCTTACATCCAGGTGCCTATTTAAAGCCTCTAATGTATTTGCCTCCACCACCATACCAGGGAGCACATTCCAGGCATCCACAACTCTCTGAGTAAAAAACTTACACTCACATCCCCCTCGAACTTACCCCCCCCCCCTTCACCTTCAAAGCTTGCCTTCTGGTTTTAGACATTTCAACCCGGGAAACAGATACTCTCCATCACTTTAGCTATGCCTCTCTAAACTTCTACCAGATCTCCCCTCAGCTTCTGGTGCTCCAGAGAAAACAACCAAACTTCATCCAAACTCTCATGATAGCACATGCCCTCTAAACCAGGCAGCATCTTGGTAAACCTCTTCTGCACCCTCTCCAAAGCCTCGACATCCTTCCTGTGGTGGGGCAACCACTATATGCAGTACTCCAAATGTGGCCCAGAGTTGTAACATAACCTCCTGACTTTTGAACTCAATGCCTCCACTAATAAAAGCAAGCACTAAAGCTGCTCATACGACCATCCACTACCCGTTCCCATGCCTCCACGTGACCCTGATCAGGGGGCTAAGCAGGTGCTACACCTTACCCAAGGGTGGCCTGTAGGCTAGCGGAGGGAAGGAGCGTCCCATAGCTCCACCTCACCACCCAATCAAATCATTACACTAAATTAAGTTAGAAGAGGCTGCTAAACAAAGTTAAGAGCCCATGTTGTTACAGGAAAGATACTAACAAGGATAGAAGATTGACCGGCAGGAGGCTAAGGGTGGGAATGAAGGGGGCCTTTTCTGGTTGCCTGCCGGTAACTAGTTGTGTTCCACAGAGATCGGTGTTGGGACCACTTCTTTTCACATTGTATATCAATGATGCAGATGACAGAATTGATGGGTTTATGATGGGTGGTGGTGGGCTGGGGAGAGGGAACATTTGAGAAAGCAGTGAGTCTTCAAAAGGACTTAGACATATTAGGAGAATGAAGAAGAAGAAGTGCCAGACGGAATACAGTGTAGGGAAGAGTATAATTGTGCACTTTGTCAGAAGGAATAAAGGTGTATTCTATTTTTTTAACTGGGGAGAAAAATTCAGAAATCATAAATGCAAGGGGACTTGGGAGACCTCATGCAGAATTCCCGAAGGGTTAATTTGCAGGTTGGGTCGATGGTGAGGAAGGCAAATGCAATGTTGGCATTCATTTAGAATATGTAAGTAATGATGTAATCCTGAGGCTTGATAAGACACTGGTCAGACCACACTGCGAGGAGTTTTGGGCCCCTATCTAACAAAAGATGAGCTGGCATTGGAGAGGATCCAGAGGCGTTTACAAGAATGATAAGGTTAATGTGTGACAAGTGTTTGGTGGCTCTAGGTTTTTACTTGCTCGAGTGTAGAAGAGTAAGGGGGGATCTCACTGAAGCCTTTCTCATTGAAAGGACTACATAGAGTGGAGGTTCCTTAAGCTCGTTGCAGCCAGGCAAGCTCCCACAAGCTATTAAATACTTCCAATGGTGTGTGTCTGAAATAGCCTCTGAGAATCAAGTCCAGCTCCTGGCCTTCACGTGTGGCTGAGCTAAGAGCAAAGGCAGGTAACTGGAACCTTAAAACCAGTCGCTTCGGGCAGATGGGGTTTGGCAGGTCATCTAGGAGAAGGAAAACTCTGAGCTCAAATCTCCACTGCCTTGTCGCTATACACACACATGGGGAAGGATTCGGAAGTAAACCCAGAGGGAAAATTCCGGAGCTGGAGTCACTACGGCAGTCCTATGTTGAGTTCAACACTGACTGGCAATTCCGATGATGCTGCTGATGCCAAACTGTATCGGTCTTTTGGATTCATCAGCTGCATGGAGAGGGGGAGCCTGCTGTATGGGCAACAGCTTGCTCTCCACATCACACACACTGCCCTGGCTGAACAGCTGTGACGCAATATCCATGGCCAAACCTGACCTACAGAGGGCCTCAGATAGACTGGATGCGGGGAGAATGTTTCTGAGAGTGAGAGAGTCGACAACCAGAGATCTGACTGTGACGTCTACGTGGTTGGACCATGACAGGCTATTGGTGATGTTCACACCTGGGAACTTGAAGCTCTGAACCCTCTCAGCCTCAACACCACTGATTTAGACAGGAGCATGTACATGCCACCTCCTCCCCTCACCCCTTTCTGAAGTCAATGACCAGCAATTTTATTTTGTTGATATTGAAAGATTATTGTCACAACGCCGTGTCATGGAGTTCTCTATCTCCTTTCTGTATTCCGATTCATTGTTATTTAAGATGCAGCCCAGAGAGTGGTGAATATGTGGAATGAAACACAGAGAGCACCGCCTCAGAATAGAAGGACATCCCTTTAAAACAGAGAGGAGGAGGAATTTCTTTAGCCAGAGGGTGGTGAATCTGTGGAACTCATTGCCACAGATGGCTATGGAGGGCATATTTAAAGGGGAGGGTGATAGGTTCTTGATTAGTTAAGGTGTCAAAGGTTACAAGGAGCAGGCAGGAGAATGGGGTTGAGAGGGATAATAAATCAGCCATGATGGAATAACAGAGCAGACTCGATGGGCTGAGTGGCCTAATTCTGCCCTATGTCTTGTGGCCTTATGGTCTTATAATAAGGCAGAACAATCGCAATGCAGAGTAAATGTAAAATCTACCAAAAAGCGCAGTGCAGGCGAACAATAACATAATGAGGTAGACTGTGAGGTCAAGAGTCCATCTTATCATACTGGGAGACTGTTCAATAGTCTACGACAGTGGAATAGAACTGTCCTTCAACTTGGTGTACGTGCTTTCAGGCTTTGGTATCTTCTTCCTGATGGGAGAGGGGAGAAGAGAGAACATCCAAGATGGATGGTGCCTTCGATAATGATGGCTGCTTTACTGAGGCAGTGGGAAGAACAGACAAGTCCATGGATGTACCTGTTTCATGCTCAGCTGTGCCCACAACTCTTTCAGTTTCTTGGGGTCACATACAGAGCAGTTGCCATTCCAAGCTGTTAGGCATTGAGGTAGAATGCTTTCTATGATACATCGATAAAAATTGGTACAAGTTGGTTGCACTCACAAACCGCGGTTCTGCACGTTAACGTGTTCCCATTCTTGGAGCTGACCAATCGGCCGTGTTTCAGTATGCCCAGGTTGGGCCTGAAGTCGGGCAGCTTTGGGGCCTGCGTGCTCCTGTGGACACAAACTCTCAAGGGTGTCGCATACTGAAGCGTAGCGAGAGCCGGAACATCAAGGACAGCGAGAGTGGCTGTCGGAGGGCTGTGCACTCGGTAATCAGTTTGCCGATCCTCGAGTCGGGGAACTCAAGATTTAAAAAGCAGTGTTTCAGACTGACTGTAACACCGAAATAGCAACTGTTGTCTCCCCTGTCACTGTGGAAGGAGCGAGATCTGTCTCTCCCTTGTCAGTGAGAGAGAGAGAGAGCCTGTGGGATGTCGAAATGTTGGAGTGAACAGTTAGTTTTTGATGGCCTGTAGGTCATGGTCTCTCTTTGGGATCTTTGCTGTTGTTTGCCTGGTGGGTGGTGGGAAAGCTGAAGCTTTATGCTAGAATAATTTGGGGGAGGGTTAACACTGCTTGCATAGGGGTGGCAGGGGGCTTTGGGGTTCTTGCGTCTTTTTTCTCTGTCATTCATTCTTTGGGGGTTTTTCTTCTATTTTGGGGATGTCTGTGGAATTTGTTTTTTGTATACAATCTCTGATATTAAATGGAACTATTGAACTATTGACATGCAAAATTTATCTAGCCTCCAGAGGAAGTAGAGCCATTGGCAAGATTACTTGACTGTGACGTCTACGTGGTTGGACCACGACAAGCTATTGGTGATGCTCACATTTGGGAACTTGAAGCTCTGAACCCTCTTAACCTCAACACCGCTGATGTAGACAGGAGCCTGTACACCCGCCTCCCCTCCTCAAACCCCTTTCTGAAGTCAATGACCAGCAACTTTATTTTGTTGATGTTGAAATGTTATTGTCGCGATGCCATGTCATGAAGCTATCTCCTTTCTGTATTCCGATTCATTGCCATTTGAGATGTGGCCCAGAGAGTGGTGAGTCTGGGGAATAAACCAGTGGAGGCTACCTCAGTAAATATATTTAAGACAAGGTTGGATAGATTTTTGCATAGTAGGGGAATTGAGGGTTATGGGGAAAAGGCAGGTAGGTGGAGATGAGTCCATGGCCAGATCAGCCATGATCTTATTGAATGGTGGAGCAGGCTCGATGGGCCAGATGGCCTACTCCTGCTCCGACTTCTTGCATTCTTCTGTCACTCCAGACAGGGAATCCGTAACAAGTTTAATATCACTGGCATACGTCGTGAAATTTGTTAACCTTGTGGCAGCAGTACAATGTGATACATAATAATATAGAAAAAAACCTAGGAATTACAGTCACACACATACGTATATTAAATAGTTAAATTAAATACCCAGTCCAAAAAGAATTTTTAAAAAACAGTAGTGAGGTAGTGTTCATGGGTTCAATGTCCATTCAGAAATCAGATGGCTGAGGGGCAGAAGCTGTTCCTGTATCGTTGAGTGTGCGCCTTCAGGCTTTTGTACCTCCTCCCCAATGGTAACAATGAGAGGAGGGCATGTCCTGGGTAATGAGGGTCCTTAATGATGGACACTGCCTTTTTCAGGCATCGCTCTGTGAGGATGTCCTGGATACTACAGCGGTTGGTGCCCATGATGGAGCTGGCTGAGTTTACAGCTGGACTTCACTGCCTTGCCCACGGTTACCACACTGGTCCACAGCTGTTAAATGCTGCACTTTTATTGATGTCTTTTTCTATTAATATTGAGGCTGCGGTGCCTGGCGAGGCTTGTAAAATTCCATCTACAGAAAAATTAAGAGTTGGAGTGGGGGGGAAACAGGCTGATACGTTCCTCTTATCCTGATGTGGTAACGACACCTCGGTGTGAGGCAGGCTTCCGCTGGTGGGGCAGAGCGAGATAATATCCAGAGCAGAGGCACGGTGGTCGACATCAGCTTTACTCCGGAAGGCACACCATGACATGAAGGGGCCTGTGATAAAAATGAACTTGACTAGGACGTGAAAGCAGAGAGATTAATGATTAAACTGTCACAATACTTTAATAAGCCTGTGGCTTCAATATGAAAAGAGGGATTGTAAAACAGTCTGTGAATCTTCAAGAAGCAAGGTCCATGTTTTATATCGTTTGCAAGGTAAACACAGACTGAGGCTGGATTTGGGGCCAATCGGTTAGTCAGAGGCAGTTAAACCATCCGTTCCGCAAACCTTTAATGTCTAACAGATACTCACCGGTTACTGTATTATCCAGGTCTCCCATGGCGAGTTTATCACGTGAGCCAAATCAAAGCACACATGCAATAGTTGAGCCACAGTCTGACGAGCGGGGGGGGGGGGGGGGGGGGGGGTGGGAGGTTAGAGGGTAGAATAAGCTCAAAGGGTGAATGGCCTCTTCCTGGTCACTGGCTGTTGTTCACGACTAATAAATACACTTGTACTTCCAATTCGTGGAATGTTCATCAGATTGAGTCATAGAGCACTGCAGCACAGAAACAGGCCCTTTGGCCCATCTAATCAGTGCTGTTCTACTATCCTGCCCCGTCCCATCAATCTGCACTTGAACTATTCCCTCCATACCCCTCCCATCCATGTACTTATCCAAACCTGAATCCACCACTTGAGCTGGCTGCTCATTCCACACTCAAACCACCCTCTGAATGAAGTTTCCCCTCAGGTTCCCCTTAAATACTTCAACTTTCACTCTTAACTTATGACCTCTAGTTCTGGTCTCAACCAACCTCAGTGGAAAAAGCCTGTTTACATTTACTCTATCTATAATATTGTACACGGCGATCAAATCCCCATTCAGTCTTTTTCACTCCAGGGAATAAAGTGCTAACCTATTCAACCCTTTCCCTATAACTCAAGTCCTCAAGTCCTGGCAACATCCTCTGCACTCTTTCAGTCTCATGTCAACTCTACCTGTTCTTCCCTCAGCTCTGTTCAATGTTGAGGAGCCCCCAGATTAACCCTTTAATGACTGAAGAATTCAACTGGATTCTACATTCGCCAATAATGAGACGTACAGAACTATAGTGTCCAGGGATATTGCTGAGGGAGCTTCACACCGTGGAATGCCCATTGCTGAGGGAGGGTCTCGCTGTGGAAGGGGCAATGCTAAGGGGGCTTCACACTGTGGGAGGGTTGTTACAAGGGGAGGATCACACAGTCGGAGGGGCATTGCTGAGGGAGGATCACACTGTGGGAGGGGAGGTACTGAGGGAGAGTCACACTGTGGGAGGATCACACTGTGGAAGGGGTGGTACCGAGAGAGGGTCACACTGTGGGAGGGGTGGTACCGAGGGAGGGTCACACTGTGGGAGGGGTGGTACTGAGGGAGAATCACACTGTGTGAGATTAGACAATGATAGCCTTCAGTCCTTCCAAGTGGTCACCAAAGATCTCACAGCCATATTTGAAATAGTTTGGAGTTATCCTTGATTTCTAGAAACAAATATCCAACTCACAATCAATGCTTCCAATTTAAAACTGACATCTTGAATTCCGTTTGCTGGCCATTTTCACTTTATTGTCATCAGGAACTTTGTCATTCAATTACCATCAGTTACAGCTGATTCTAAAAACCGTGGAGATGGATATACACGCAGTAGCCACGTTATCAGGTACCTCCTGTATCTAACAAAGTGGACACTGAGTCTATCTTTGCAGTCTTCTGCTGCTGTAGCCCATCCACTTCAAGGCTCGACGTGTTGTGCATTCAGAGACGCTCTTCTGCACAGCACTGTTGTAACGAGAGGTTATTTGAGTTACTGTCGCCCTCCTGTCAGCTTGAACCAGTCTGGCCATTCTCCTCGGACCTCACTCATTAACAAGGCGTTTTTGCTCACTGGATTTTTTTTTGTTTTTCACACCATTTCTGAGGAGCAGTTTCTGAGAAACTTAAACCACTCTGACTCCAACAATCATTCCATGGTCAAAGTCACTTACATCACATTTCTTCCCTGGTCTGAACAACAACTGAACCTCTTGACCATGTCTGAATGCTTTTCTGCATTGAGTTGCTGCCACGTGATTAGCTGATTAGATATTTGAAGGTGTACAGGTGTAACTAATAAAGTGGCCATTTCACTGCATGTTACTATATATGTTCTTTGAGTTTCACTTCTTGCAGGCTTTACAGGAAAAATAATACAATAGAATTTACAAAAAAAATATACATAAACAGACAAAGACTGACAAACAACCAATGTTCAAAAGATGACAAAATGTATAAATAAAATAAAATTGTAAAGATTCTGTAAGCCATTGAATCAGTTCAGATTAATGGTGAGTGAAATTCTCCACACTGGTTCTGGAGCCTGATGGTTGGAGAGTAATAACTGTTCCTGACGCTGTGGGACCTAAAGCTTCTGTACCTCCTGCCCAGTGGTAAAGAGCACGGTCTGGATGGTGGGGTCCTCGATGGCGGATGCTGCCTTCCTGTGGCAGCGTTCCATGCAGATATGCTCAATGCTGGGGAGAGCTTTGCCTGTGATGGACTGGGCCGCTTTCCGGAGCTGACATTGGAGAGGGTTCAAAGCAGGTTCCCAATGACTCTGGGATTGAACGGCTTGTCATATGAAGAGCGTTTGATGGTTCAGAGCCTCTACACACTGGAATTCAGAAGAATGAGGGGTGACCTTATCGAAACCTATCGAATGTTGAAGGCCTCAGTTGAGTGGATGTGGAGATAATGTTTCCTATGGTGGGAGAGTCTAAAACAAGAAGACCCAGCCTCAGAATAGAGGGGAGTCCTTTTGGAATGGAGGTGCAGAGGAATTTCTTTAGCCAGAGAGTTGTGAGTCTGCGGAATTTGTTGCCGCTGGTGGCTATGGAGGCCAAGTCTTTGGGTATATTTAAGACAGAGATTGATAGATTCTTGATTAATCAGGGCATGAAGGGACACGGGGAGAAGGCAGGAGATTGGGACTCAGAGAGAAAATGGATCAGCCATGATGAAATGGCAGAGCAGGCTCGATGGGCCAATTGGCTTAATTCAGCTCCTATATTTTATGGTCTTAGGGTCTTATAAATGCTTTGTTACTGATCAGCCTGCGTCAGAATGTAGTCTGCGTCTTGCAGTGTACAGACATGAAGTACAGGATGGGACGATTTCAATGGGTAGGATGGCCTTCTTCGTCAATCCGGGATTCTATAAACTGTTCTATTGCAGGATTAGTCAAAAATGTTTTAAATTAAAATTAAGTGAAATGGAAAACATTAAAAACCACAACAAGAACTAAAATGGGAGAGGCATCATTAAACTCAAACTCTCTGTAAATCTTTCATGTGAATCTCTGATAGTGATCTGTGCCTTTGGATGAAGGAGTACTCAAAGTGGGGCCCTCAGGTGAAATATGACCTTTTGAAATCTCCATGGTGCGTGTAAATTCCAGTCATCGGCCCACTGTACTCACACCTACCCACCTACCACCTACTCCAGAGCACCATAGCCCACTGTGGGTCCAGTCAGGATGGGGACGGCCCAGAAGAAGCAGCCGGTTCAGGAAGGTCAGGCTTACACACACACAGACACACTCACACACACACTCACACTCTTCCCTGCACAACACTACAGGCAACCATTTACTACCTTCTATCAAGAAGTGATGTGAGATGGAATGAGTGGAAGAGAGACAGAGAGAGAGAAAAAGAGGAAAGGGAGGGAGGAAGAGAAAGAGGGGAGAAAGAAAAAGAAAGTAAAGAGAGAGTGTGTGAGAAAGGGGAGAGAGAGAAGGAAGGAGTGGGGAGAAAGAGATCGAGTTTGAGGGGAGGGAGAAAGAAAGATAAAGAGAGAAAGAAGAAAGTGTGTGTGTGTGTGAGAAAGAGGTGGGAGGAGAGGGAGAAGAGAATGAGGGGAGTACGGGGGGGGAGAGAGAGAGAGAGAGAGAGAGAGATAGATAGATATGGCAGGCAGCATTTCCCCAACCCAATCTAAATTTGGGAATTCTTTCCTGCACAGCAGAGCTCACGGTGCTGCTGTCATGTGGGTTCCACCCTGGCTTCTCTGCTTTCCTCCCAGGTAAGAAGACTTGAGAGTTGATGTGTGAATTGCCCCCAGTGTGTGGGTGAGGGGAAGAAATGGAAGTTTTGAGGAAGGTGTGTGTGTGTGATGTCCCATCGCTCTCTGCTCCACGGGGACACTGTCTGTGTTTGAGTGATCTCTCTCTCCCTCGATTCTGATGGAGGATGTTACCAAAGTTCTGTGATTTATGGATTGAATTTCAGGTTTATGTTTTTTTTAATTTTCTGTGTTTTTGTCCATTCTTTGTTGTTGCTGTTTAGCGTGATTTATTAGTTTTTTTTGTGGAGGGGAGGGTCTGGTGGTTGTTCCTGTTGCCTTTTGCCCATGGGGGGCGGGGGGGTTGATGATTGTGTTATCATTCTTTCTTGTGCCATTTGCATGATATTTTTTGTGCTGGATTCCATGGTTTGTGTGGCTCAGGAGAAGACGAAGCTCAGAGTTGTAAACTGCATACATACTTAGATCATAAATTAACCTCTGAGTCTTTGAAATGTGAGGATAAGAAAAATGGCTTTGATTCTAGATTGGTGGTGTGGTTGATAGTTAGTACAGGCTCGGCAGGCTGATATGCCAGTTTCCAGGTCAGGCCCTCTTCTCACCACTACCATCGGGTAGAAGGTACAGAAGCCTAGGTCCCACACCACCAGGTTCAGTAACAGCTTTTACCCTTCAACCATCAGTCTCCTGAACCAGGGTGAATAACTTCACTCATTTCAATACTGAACTGACTCGACCAGCTATGGACTCATTTTCAAGGGATCTTTACAACTCATGTTCTTCATGCTATTTTTATTTTCCTAATCCAGGGGTTCCGACCTTTCTTATGCCATGGACCCCTACCATTAACTGAGGGGTCTGTGGACCCCAGATTGGGAAAACCTGACATAATTTGTTTTCTTTTGCATACTGTTTTTTGTCCATCTTTGTTTAAATATAGTTTTTCATAGATTCTATTGCATTTCTTTATTTTTGTTGTGCATGTTTGCAAGAAAATGAATCTCAAGATGGAATATGGTAACATATATGTACTTTGATTTAAAAAAAAATCACTTTGAACAACCCTATGGCAAAAGTTTGTGAATACTTTAATTGGAAATTTCACAGAAGTGTGGCTTTCTGTAGGGTTAGGGCTACGAAGCAGAGATAAGACCAGTAGAAAATGTTAGTGTACAGATGAATCAGGATCAAACTGAATAGCCTGCCCTGCTCCAAGCCCACAGCCAAGAAAACTCAACACCACCTCTACTTTCTCAGGGGGCTAAAGAAATTTGACATTTCCCCCTCTGACCCTCACCAATTTTTATCGACACACCATAGAAAGCGTCCTATCCAGATGCATCATGGCTTGTTACCGCAACTGTAATCACAAGAAACTGCAGAGAGTTGTAACACGGCTCAACACGGAAACCAGCTTACCCTCCGTGAACACCGCCTAGACTTCTCACTGCCCCAGTAGAGCCGCCAACATAATCAAAGAACACACCTGTGGTGAACTACATATACCTGTCTGGACACACCCCCCACTGCTGACTGCTCCTGTGGCTCCTCCCACAGACCATGGCTCCTCCCATAGACTGTGGCTCCTCCCATGGACCCCGGTATAAAGGCGATTGGAGACACAGCCCCGGCCTCAGTCTCCAGGATGTAGTGTGGTGGTCATTTGCTGCTTGTTCTTTCTTCCAGCCAATAAAAGCCTATATCTTGCCTCACGTCTCCAAGAGTTATTGATGGTGCATCAACACCCATCCCAGGTGTTCTCTCTTCTCTCTTCTCCCTTTTCCCATTGAGCAGAAGATACAAAAGTCTGAAAGCATGTACTGCCAGGCTCAAGAACAGCTTCTGTCCCACTGTTACCAAACTATTAAACGGTCCCCTAATGTGACAAGTTGGGTTCTTGACCTCACAATCTTCCTTGTTAGGATCCTGCCCTTTCTTGTTTACCTGTGCTGCACTTTCTCTGTAGCTGTTACACTTTATTCTGCCTTCGTAGTGTTTTACCTCAATGCACTGTGCAATGATTGGATCAGAACGAACAGCATTCAAGACAAGCTTTTCACTGTATCTCATAACAATAACAAACCAACTCAGAATCAGATTTACTACAACTGGCATATGTTGTGAAATATGTTGTTTGGCAACAGCAGAACATTGCAATAGATATTTGAATGAACTACAAATTACAGTAAAAATATATATTAAAAATTAAATTATTAGTGCAAAAGGAGAGCAAAAAATAGGGAAAAAGTCCCTTGGGGGGTGAGGGGGGTGGAATCAATTGCTCCTCCCTGATACCCTGACAGAAGTTGTGATCCCCCTCACACTGGCTAACTTAGACTGTAAGACATAAGATGTAGGAGCAAAATTATATCGTTTGGCGCATTGAGTCTGCACCACCATTTGATCATGGCTGATTTATTATCCCTATCAATTCCAATCTCCTATCTTTTACCCATAATCTTTAATGCCCTTACTATCAAATTTACTCCACTTTAAATATACCTAATGACCTGGCCTCCACAGTTATATGTGGCAATTAATTTCACAGATTCACCATCCTCTGACTAAAGAAATTCCTCCTCATCTCTATTCTAAATGAACATTCTTCTGTTCTGAGGTTATGCCCCTGGTCCTAGACTCACCTAACATTCCCTCCGCATCCACTCTATATAGGCCTTTCAATGATCCCATGGGGGGGGGGCATCTCAGTAGGTTCCACTGAGATCACCTACCTCATTCTACTAAACTCCAACGTGTACAAACCTAGAGCCTTCAAATGCTCATCATACGTTAACCTTTTAACTTTTTTCACTCCTGGGATCATTCTTGCAATCATCTTCTGGACTCTCTCCAACACCAGCATATTTCTTTCTTAGATATGGGGTCCAAAACTGCTCTCAATATTCCAAATGCAGTCTGGCCAATGCCTTGTGAAGATTTGCTCTTGTATTCTAATCCTCTCAAAATAAATGCTAGTGACTCAACCTGCAAGTTAATCTTGAGGGAATCTTGCACAATGACTTGCAAGTCCCTGTGCATCTCCAATTTCTGAATTAATTTCCCATTTAGAAATTAGTCTCGGCCAAGGGCTCCCAACCTTTTTTATGCTGCAGACCAATACCATTAGGCAAGGGGTCTGTGGAGCCCTGGTCTAGGCCTTTATTCCTTTTACCTATGTGCATGACCACACGGTATTCCATCTGCCGCTTCCTTGCCCATTGAAGTGGCTGTTCCTATGCTCTACTGTTTGGTGTTCCAAATGGTCATGTTATCGAAAAAATTTATTTGTTGGACTTTAATATCTCATATTTCCGTCAGTCACTGTGCAACCTCCAGCAAGCAGAACTGAACCCCATGCACCTCCCTGCCTCTTCAGCCTCCTATCTACGGGCATTCCACCAACACGGGGCATTTTTGCCGGTTCACCGTCAATCCCCGTCCACTCCAAACGCGACAGGTCCACAAGGTCAAGGAGAAACGTCATTGCCTCTGAGAGGCTGGAATATACCAGCCTCTGCTGGATTGCCAGTGTACCTACATTGAGATTGTGACGTAGATTGGGGAGGGGGGCATCTCTGTTGAGCACCTCCACCCTGTTCACTACAAAATCAGGATTATCAAGTGGCCACCCATTTCAGTTAAACTTTCCAGTTCCCATGTCTGTCTCTACAGCCATGATGAGGCCACCCTCAGGCGGGCAGAGCATCGACTCATATTCAAAATCAGAATCAGGTTTATTATCACCGGCATGTGACGTGAAATTTGTTAACTTAGCAGCAGCAGTTCAATGCAATGCATGACCTAGCAGAGAAAAAGATAAATAAAAAAATAATAATAAACAAACAAATAAATCAATTATGTATACTGAATAGATTTTTAAAAAACGTGCAAAAACAGAAATAGTGTACATTAAAAGAAAGTGAGGTAGTGTCCAACGATTCAATGCTCATTTAGGAATCGGATGGCAAAGGGGAAGAAGCTGTTCCTGAATCGCTGAGTTTGTGTCTTCAGGCTCCTGTACCTCCTACCTGATGCTAACAGGGAGAAAAGGGCATGCCCTGGGTGCTGGAGGTCCTTAATAATGGACACTCCCTTTCTGAGACACCACTCCCTGAAGATGTCCAGGGTACTTTGTAGGCTAGTACCCAAGATGGAGCTGACTAGATTTACAACCTTCTGCAGCTTCTTTTGGTCCTGTGCAGTAGCCCACCCACCCCATTCCAGACAGTGATGCAGCCTGTCAGAATGCTCTCCACGGTACAATTGTAGAAGTTTTTGAATGTATTTGTTGACATGCCAAATCTCTTCAAGCTCCTAATAAAGTATAGCCGCTGTCTCTTGCCTTCTTTATAACTACATCGATATGTTAGGACCAGGTTAGATCCTCAGCGATATTGACACCCAGGAACTTGAAACTGCTCACCCTCTCCACTTCTGATCCCTCTTTGAGGATTGGTGTGTGTTCCTCCATCTTACCCTTCCGGAAGTCCACAATCAGGTCTTTTGTACCTTGCAGCTCCTGAACTCATTTGCCAACTAATGAAGGCCAACAAACTATACGACTCCTTAACGGCTCTATAACTTGCTCAACAACTTTGAGGGATCTGTGGCCATTAGCTCAATTAGTACAGCACATCAATATAGACCAGTAATTATAGACCAGTGAGCCTTACATCTGTGGTGGGAAAGCCGTTGGAAAAGATTCTTAGAAATAGGATCTATGGGCATTTAGAGAACCATGGTCTGATCAGGGACAGTCAGCATGTCTTTGTGAAGGGCAGATCGTGCCTAACAAGCCTGATAGAGTTCTTTGAGGAGGTGACCAGGCATATAGATGAGGGTAGTGCAGTGGATGTGATCTACATGGATTTTAGTAAGGCATTTAACAAGGTTTTACACGGTAGGCTTATTCAGAAAGTCAGAAGGCATGGGATCCAGGGAAGTTTGGCCAGGTGGATTCAGAATTGGCTTGACTGCAGAAGGCAGAGGGTTGTGGTGGAGGGAGTACATTCAGATTGGAGGGTTGTGACTAGTGGTGTCCCACAAGGATCTGTTCTGGGACCTCTACTTTTCGTGATTTTTATTAACGACCTGGATGTGTGGGTAGAAGGGTGGTTTGGCAAGTTTGCAGACGACACAAAGGTTGGTGGTGTTGTAGATAGTGTAGAGGATTGTCGAAGATTGCAGAGAGACATTGATAGGATGCAGAAGTGGGCTGAGCAGTGGCAGATGGAGTTCAACCCAGAGAAATATGAGGTGGTACACTTTGGAAGGACAAACTCCAAGGAAGAGTACAAAGTAAATGGCAGGATACTTTGTAGTGTGGAGGAGCAGAGGGATCTGGGGGTACATGTCCATGGATCCCTGAAAGTTGCCTCACAGGTAGATAGGGTAGTTAAGAAAGCTTATGGGGTGTTAGCTTTCATAAGTCGAGGGATAGAGTTTAAGAGACGCGATGTAATGACGCAGCTCTATAAAACTCTAGTTAGGCCACACTTGGAGTACCAAGTGTGCAGAGAGAGAGAGAGAGAGAAACAAATCATGCAAGCAAATAGCGTTCTGAACTGGTTCATAAAGAGAGTCAGTCCCCAGACCCTTAGCTCAGCACGGAGCTGACCTGCCTGTGCCCAGCGTTTATATCGATCGAATCCAAATCTGGAGTCACGTACAGGCCAGACTGAGTAATGAGAGCCACTCTGCCTCCTAAATGCGTTTAGTGAAAGCAGCTGGTGTTAACAGCCATAGCCCAAGAGGTCAAAAAAGAAATTATCCTTTTCAAACCCTCACAGAGAGACCTCCAGTAGAACACACATTCACCATATTATCAAGCTGGTAAGTTCAGTCCCACACTGCTGGGACTGAGAAGAGGCCTCAGCAGCAGATTCAGATTCGTTTATTTATCACACGTAGATTGAGACATGCTGTGAAAAGCATTGCCTGTTTTTCACAACAAACACAGCCTAAGGGTAGGCTGGAGGCAGCCCGCAAGAGTTTGGCACATTCTGATGTCAACGTAGCATGTCCACGATGCTCGGCAGGACAACACAAGCAGCAACAACAGCAGCCAAACAAGCCCCTTTCCCACCCTTGTGTTTGGGTTGTTCCACTGTAAAACGCACAAAATGCTGGAGGAACCCTGCAGGTCTGTGGAAAAGGATAAGCCCATCAGTGCCAGGTGGCAGGCAAGACCGTAGCTAAACTGCTGGTGCTGACTGGTGCTGTGTGTCTGCACTGTCCCGTACTAAGTTTACTGGGACAAGACAGAAAGTCGCCATTCAATCAGAGGAGGTAGGCTCTGGAATAGGCCATTCAGCCCCTCGAGTCTGTTCCATATTCAATGGGATTATGGCTGATCCGTCATTCTTTAAATCCAGATTTAGATTCATTACCACGTGAACATCAAAACATGCAGTGAAACGTGTCATTTGAGTTAACACTCAAGGATGTTGGGACAGCCTGTGAGTGTTGCCACACATTCCAGCACCAACATAGCATGCCCACAATGTTCTGTGGAACAAAATAATACACAACAAGCCCACTTTCTTCCCTCCCACCCACCCACTCATACAGTCTGTTCTCCAACCCCAGGACAGGCTGCCCTGGGTGCCTCCAGCAGACATCGGCCCTTCACTTCCCTAGTCGACTCTTGGACCCAGTGTTTCAGACATCAGATCTCGACTTCCCAACTCACGATCGAACTTCAGGCTTCAACCTTCGGTCTCAGCCCCCTAGGACTTGCCAATAATGATCACAAATCCTCTCCGTTGCAGTTTAGCACAATGCAGAGGTTGGTCCTAGAATCCATGGGACCTCTTACACAGCCCCAGCTACACAAGGTATAATGGACCAGAGGGGGAGTGGGTGGGATAAAACAGGCATTTGTTAGTAAAAGGCGCCATCTACAGGATGTGAAGTTGTTAACGGTGTACTCCCAAAGTTCACGATGAGAATGTCTAGAGAACAGCAACCACTTTCATTTATACAGCCGCCTTGCCGATAAAGCTTTCTGTTACATTAAGAGCCACAAGTCAATCTAGTCAGTCAAGAAAGCCTCTCCATCCTCAGGAGGCTGAAGAAATTCGGCATGTCACCAACGGCCGTCACAAATCTTTACAGATGCAGCTTAGAAGGCAACCTATTTGGTACATAATGGCTTGGTACGACAACTGCTCTGCACGTGACTGCAAGAAACTGCAGAGAGTTGTGGACACAGCTGGACATATCACAAAAAGCAGCCTCCCCCTCCATTGACTCTGTCTATACTTCTCACTGCCTCTGTAAGGCAGCCAACGTACTCAAAGACCCCACCTACCTTGAACATCCCCCCCCCCCAATTGGGCAGAAGAAACAAAAGCCTGAAAGCAAATACCCCCAGGCTCAGGGACAGCTTCTACCCCGCTGTTACCAGGTTCCCTAATATAAGATGGACTCCTGACCTCACAGTCCACCTTGTTGTGTCCTTGCACCTTGTTGTCTGCCTGCACTGCACTTTCTCTGCATCTGTAACAACTTATTCTGCATTCTGTCATTGTTTTCCCTTGTTCTACCTCAGTGCACCGTGTAATGATCTGATCCGTATGTACAGTGTGCAGGAGAAACTTCTCACTGTATCTCTGTCCATGTGATGTTATATGTCACCATATACCTACCCTGAGATTCATTTTTTCCAGGCATTTACAGGAAAGTAAAGATATACAATAGAATTTATGAAAATCTATACATAACATAGACTGACAAACAACCAATGTGCACAAGAAGATAAATTGTGCAAATTATAACAAATAAATAATACTGAGAACGTGAGTTGTAGAATCCTTGAAAGTGAGTTTGTCGGTTGTGGTATCAGTTCAGAGTTGAGGTCAGTGAATTTATCCACAATGGTTCAGGGCCCCGATAGTTGAAGGGTAATAATTTTTCCTGAACCTGGTAGTGTGGAACCTAATGTTCTTCTATCTCACTCCCGATGGGTGTAGTGAGAAGAGGGCATGGCCTGGATGATGGATATATTTATGTCTTTCAATCAAATACACAGATTCTATATTTTGATGCACTTCCATGTATATATGTTGCATGTGTAAATATTTGGGTTGATATATATCAAATACATCTGTATGCATATGTGTGTGCGTGTATGTGTGGTGCGTTTCTCAGTATGTGTATCAAATATACGTGTGTTCTGTGTGTATGAATCAGTTTGTACATCGAGGGTGAGTGTGTGTGATTTGAGTGCTGTCATCCCTTCTCCTGTAAACCAGTTAAATATAAAATTGTCAATTTGTCATTTGGTGATTAAACTAAATAAAGACAGTCAGTAACCACAAGCCAACCATGTGTTGGTTTGGGGGGAAAAAACAACAGATATTCTTGGAACGTGAATGAGAAAGTATTTTCACCTGAGACCCTAGTGGTTCTGTTCTGTGAAATCTGTTCTTCCTGCAGTCCCACTCATACTGAAACTGACACATTCCTGACGTTCTCCGAGCTCGCCCACAGGCTGCAACCCAGTGGGGTGTGAGATAGCACAGCAAGATCCCAAATTCAAATCCCTGTAAGAGCATGAGGAGAGATTTGAGAGAGGTATACAAAATTATGAGGGGAGTAGATAGGGTAAGTGGAAGCAGGCTTTTCCACTGAGGTTGAGTGAGACTAGAACTGGAAGTCATAGATTAAGGGTGAAAGGTGAAATATTTAAGAGGCTCCCGAGGAGGAACTTCTTCGCTCAGAGGGTGGTGTGAGTGTGGAACGAGCTGCCAGTTCAAGTAGTGGATGCAGATTCAATTGCAACATTTAAGAGAAGTTTGGAGAAGCACATGGAAGGGAGGGGTATGGAGGGCTGTGGTCCAGGTGAGGGTCGATGGGACTAGTTCTGCACAGACTGAATGGGCTGAAGGACCTGTTTCTATGCTGTAGTGGTCAATGACTCTCTGACTGGGAAGGATGAAAATATGAATTAAAGTCAGAAATGCTCCGCATTGTGAAGGAGGATCATTGCCCTGAACCACTAACTTGATTTCTCTCTCCACAGATGCCGCCTGACCTGCTGACTGCTCTGGAACATTTAACATCCCACCAAAACACACCTTCCCCTCCTCCCCCACTCTCCACCGGGATCGCTCTCTACGCGATTTCCTTGTCCACTCCTCTTTCCCCACCAAACTCCCTCCTGGCTCGTCCCTCTGCAAGCAGGACAAGTGTGATACCTGCCCCTTCAACTCCCCCCTCACATCCATTCCTGGCCTCAAATAGTCCCTACGCTTCATCTGCCACAAAGGATGGGATTTCCCACACATTTCAATTCGACTTCCCAATCTGACATGTCAGTCTATGGCCTCCTCTACTTCCACGATGAGGCCACTCTCAGGTTGGAGGAGGAACACCTCATATTCCGTGTAACTTGATGGTATGAACATCAATTCCTCCAACCTCCGGTCATTTCTAACCCCTCCCCCTTCTCTCTTTTTCTCTGAAAACTCACACTTTATTTGCACAAACTCTGTTACCAAACTCTCCTAGAGACTGAACAAAGAAATGCCCTTTTAATACAGAAATTGACTAGTTGGAAACAGATTCTGGTCAATTGGTAACCTTGCGGTGTTCAAATTCCTTATTTATATAATCAATCACCAATCATATTATAATAATACAGGTATTAATAGCCAATAGAATCTACATGTTAAAGGGAATAATACTTCAGAATCAGTAAAGTAACTGATCAATAGTCAGTGTCATCCTAGAATTCTTCATTCACATCCTCATCTGTCTTGGTATGTCAGATGGCTCTGGTCCCCTATTGTGCAGAGGAGCTATGTTCTTCAAAGAACTCTCTTTCCTGGGTTGACTGCACTCTGTCTGTAAACCATTCTTATCTGGACGTTATCTTAACCCTTGTCTTGTCAGGACTCCCCCATAAGATATGAGAGAGGGAGAGGGAGAGGGAGATTCCAGGTGGTGTTAGGAAGTGGGGAGGAAGGGAGGAAGCTGTTGTTGAACCTTGAGATGTTGGTCTTCAGGCTCCTCTATCTCCTGGCTGATGGCAGCACCAAGAAGAGGCATGGTGGGGGACTGATGGGATCGCTCTGAGATTGGACAGAAACTAAATGTGTTTCCTCCAGGTGCTCCCACCTACCAAAGACGGATGGGCTAATAGGTTAATTGGTCACAGTGGCATAACTGGGTGGGGCCAGAAGGATCTGTTACAACGCTGCATTGCCAAATAAGTGAAAAATAAAAACAATTTAAAAAGACAGTTGGAAATGGATACAGGAAGGTTTGATCAGAAGGAGAGAGAAAGGAGCCAAGTGTAGGCTACCCAAAGTTGAAAAATTCAGTTTTAGTACTATCAAGACGTAGAATACCCAAAGAGAAACAGGAGGCCTGACCAGTTGCTTCCCCCTCTTGACTATTGATGGCTGCAGCTCAGTTGGTGAGACAGCCTTATCCCAACCAGCAGGCCAATCAGCATCATAGGTGGACAGGGTAGTGAAGAAGGCATTTGGCACCTGGGCCTTCATCAGCCAGGACATTGAGTATAAGAGTTGCAAAGCTTTGTGGCAGATATAAAAGGCACTGTTGAGGATGCACTTGGAGTATTGTTTTGGTCACCCTATTATAGTAACAATTAAACTAGACGAAGTGTAGAAAAGATTTGACAGGATGTTGCCTAGACTTGGGGGGCCCAAATTACAAGGAGCTAAGACCATAAGACTATAAGATATAGGAGCCGAATTAGGCCATTTGGTCCATCAAGTCTGTTCTGCCATTTCATCATGACTGATCCATTTTCCTCTCTGCCCCAATCTCCTGCCATATCCTTTCATGCCCTGACCAATCAAGAATCTATCAACCTCTGCCTTAAATATTCATAAAGACTAGGCCTCCACAGTTGCCTGTGGCAACAAATTCCAAAGATTCACCACTCTCCAGCTAGGTTTCTATGTTTCTAAAGAAATTCCTCCTCATCTCCATTTTAAAAGGGCACTCTTTTGTTCTGTGGCTGTGCCCTCTGGTCTTAGACTCTCCCACCATGGGAAAACCCTCTCCACATCCATTCTATCAAGGCCTTTCACCATTTGATAGGTTTCAATGAGGTCACCCCTCATTCTTCTGAATTCCAGTGAATACAGGTCTAGAGCCATCAAACGCTTTTCTTATGACAAGCCGTCCAAACCTAGAATCATTTTTGTGAACCTCCCTTGAACCTTCTTCAGTTTCAACACATCCTTTCTAAGTTAAGAGACCTAAAACTGCTCACAATAATCCAAGAGAGGCTTCACCAGTGCTTTAAAAAATCTCAACATTACATCCTTACTTTTATATTCTAGTCCTCTTGAAATGAATGCTAATATCGCATTTGTCTTCCTCTCCACTGACTCAACCTGCAAATTAACCTTTAGGGAATCCTGCACAAGGACTCCCAAGTCCCTTTGCCTAGGACTGTGGAACACCACTAATCACCAGCAGCCAACTAGAAAAGGTTCCCTTTATTCCCACTCTTTGCCTTCTGCCAATCAGCTACTGCTTTATCCATGCTAGAATTGTTCCTGTAATACCATGGGCTCATAGCCTGTAAGAGCCTCGTGTGTGGCACCTTGTCAAAGGCCTTCTGAAAATCCAAGTACACAACATCAACCAATTCTCCTTTGTCTATCCTGCTAGTTATTTATTCAAAGAATTCCAAAAGATTTGTCAGGCAAGATTTTCCCTTGAGGAAACCATGCTGACTTCGGCCTATTTTATCATGTGCCTCCGAGTACCCTGGGACATCAACCTTAATAATTGACTCCAACTTTATTGCCTACAATGTAGTAGATTGAAGGGTGACCACCACAGACAGGGTAAAAGCACACAGTCTTTTTTCCAAAAATGTTCGAAGTTCTAAGTAAATATATTATTAAAGTACATAGATGTCACCATATTCAACCCTGAGATTTACTTTCTTTCAAGCATTCACAATAAACACAAAGAAGCACAATGGAATCAGTGAAAAACTGCACACACAGATGGATAAACAATCAACGTGCAAATGACAGCAAGTTGTACAAATTCAAAATGAAAAATGAAATAATAATAATAATGATAGATCACTGAGTAATAAATAATAATAAACAATACAGAGAACATGAGTTGTAAAATCCTTGGAAGTGAATCCATAGGTTGTGGAATCAGTTTGGAGTTGAGGTGAATGAAGTTATTCCCTCAGGTTCAGGAGCCTGATGGTTGAGGGGTAATAATTGTTCCTGAAGCTGGAGGTGTGGGATCTGAGGCTCCCGTACCTGCTCCCGATGGTAGCTGTGAGAAGACAGCGTGCCCTGGATGGTGCGGGTCCTTAACGATGGATGCTGCTTTCCTGCAACAGCTGTCCTTGTAGATGTGCTCAGAGGTGGGGAGGGCTTTATCTGTGATGGACTAGGCTGTGTCCACCACCTTTTCCATTCAAGAATATTGGTGCTTCCATACCAGGCTGTGAAGCCAACATGGAGAAACAAGGAGGATGTAATAAAAAACAACAGGGCACAGGTTTAAGATCAGAGTAGAGAGATCTAAATGGGACATCAGGGACAACTTCATCATGCAAAAGGTGGTGCTTATTTGGAATGAACTAGCAGAAGTAGTGGTTGAGGCGGGTACATTAGCAACGTTTAAAAGCCATCTAGATAAGCACATGGATTACAGAAGTTTAGAGGATTGTGTGTTTAAACACGGGCAGATAGGATTAGCTCACTTGGACAACACAGTTGGTGTGGACCAGTTGGGTTAAAGGGCCAGTTTCCATATTGTTTGCATTAACAGCCAATGCACTCAAGGATAAGTCCTTCAAGCCCAGTACAGGCTGCCTTCAGACTTCCAGTCTCTCACCCAGACACTCAAACACCAAGCCTCCAACCATCAGACTCTCAAACATCAAACCTCCAACCATCAGACTCTCAAACATCGTCTCCCATTATCAGACACTTAAACATCAAGCCTCCAACCATCAGACTCTCAAACATCAAGCCTGCAACCATCAGACACTCAAACATCGAGCCTCCAATCATCAGACACTTAAACATCAGGCCTCCAACCATCAGACTCTCAAACATCGAGCCTCTGACCATCAGACTCTCAAACATCAAGCCTGCAACCATCAGACACTCAAACATCGAGCCTCCAATCATCAGACACTTAAACATCAGGCCTCCAACCATCAGACTCTCAAACATCGAGCCTCCGACCATCAGACTCTCAAACATCAAGCCTGCAACCATCAGACACTCAAACATCGAGCCTCCAATCATCAGACACTTAAACATCAGGCCTCCAACCATCAGACTCTCAAACATCGAGCCTCCAACCATCAGACTCTCAAACATCAAGCCTGCAACCATCAGACACTCAAACATCGAGCCTCCAATCATCAGACACTTAAACATCAGGCCTCCAACCATCAGACTCTCAAACATCGAGCCTCTGACCATCACTCAAATTGACCCTCCATTCATCAGTCTGTAGCCCAGACACTGAAACACTGACCCTCCAACCATCAGTCTCCAGCCCAGAGTTGTACTCCAATAAGATTTAAGAGTAGAATTAGGTCATTTGTCCCTTCAGGCCTCCGTCCTCCAGACTCTGGCCCGGACACTTTCCCTACAACAGTATTTGTTTTACCAAATTCTGGTCTATCGTTGTTTTCCCTTGTGCTACCTCAATTCACTGATGTGATTAACTGATCTATGTGGATGGCATTCAAAACAGAGTTTTACACTGGCCCACTGTACATGTGACAGTAAAAAGCCAATTCCAATTCCAAATGCAGTTCCGATTTCCTGAATGGCTCTGTCCCTAATTCAGCATGAGCCAGGCCTTCATTCCACAGCGTACTGACCTCATTGCTCGCTCCATCCGACCCCAACCCCCCCCTCCCTCCTACTCCGCTCCCCTCCTCCCTTCCAGCTGCTTCTGCATGAACAACTGAAGGCAAGCCTTCCACACAAAGCTTCCTGTGAGAAGCCAAACAGAACCTATGATGCCGGTCCAAGGTTTCCGGCGAGCAGCTCTGCCGCTGCCAGCCTGGGGTTTATCAGTGGGGTGCCAGGCGCTGGTCAGGATACTGTGGTAAAAGTGGATAGCAGGAGCCATCAGTTAGGGTTTTCTTGAGTGTCAACTTTAAGATAGATTGAAGTTCCCGCACTTAATGGTGACAGTTAGGATTGCATGAGCTAATCTGTTTATGTTGCTTATTAATGTCTTCAGACTGCATGCGGATATATTTCAACCACTCCATCAGCTACATCCTCCACAATTGTACTCAGAGATTACGGGGGCAGTGGAAACGCCCTACTCGTGTAGAAACCAAACTCACAGGTCAACACGCTGGTAGGCTTTGCCAAAATAACATTGGCACTCATACAAGGAGGCATAAACTGAAACGTATTTCTTTATTACTGAAATACTGCTCCACAATTTTCTCTCCGTCCAACTGCACCTTTGAACTCATCTTCTAGTTGTTCCCTCCACAAGGTCAAGTGATAGACATTTTGTTCTATCAATGAAGAGCAAGTCAAGGTCCTTATTCCAAAGTTCCTAAAGGTAAATCTTGTTGTCTATTGTATGCTCTGATTTAATGATGTCAGTGGTTAGGACACGAGGTGCAAATGACCAGCAAATCCCAATGATCATAATGCTCTGGCAACAAGGCTGGTATGTTGGAAGACAGTAAAGAGGTTGTAGAGGCTATTATAGGCTGTGACAAGCAGTAAAGTGTGCTTAAGGTAGAGAAGCAATAGTGAAGAACCATTCATGAAAACCTTCCTGATCTTGGTTCCATTGCCTTTTGAACATCTCAAAGATCGGGTGAGTTGGTCTTGCCAGAGCAGTCAAGTTCCCCAGCCAAGGTTCAACTAAGTGATAAAGCCTCTAGGCCCGAAACATTAACTATTCCTCTCCATCGATGCTGCCTGACTTGCTGAGTTCCTCCAGCATTTTGTGTGTGTTGCTCAAGATTTCCAGCATCTGTAGAATATCTAGTATTTATAATTAGTATTGGCTTATTGTTGTCACATCTACCAAGAGATCTTAAAATACACATTCAATGAGAACAAAGTCTCTCCAGTCTTTGGAGAGACCATTCTGAGAAATGAAAGGAGAATCCAGTTGTCTCTCCCCCACGATAAAACACTTGGAATATTGTGTTCAGTTCTGGTCTCCTCATTTTAGGAAGGATGTGGAAGCTTTAGAGAGGGTGCTGAGGAGATTCACCAGGATGCTGCCTGGATTAGAGAGGGTGCTGAGGAGATTCACCAGGATGCTGCCTGGATTAGAGAGGGTGCAGAGGAGATTTACCAGGATGCTGTCTGGATTAGAGAGGGTACAGAGGAGATTTACCAGGATGCTGCCTGGATTAGAGAGGGTGCAGAGGAGATTTGCCCGGATGCTGCCTGGATTAGAGAGGGTGCTGAGGAGATTCACCAGGATGCTGCCTGGATTAGAGAGGGTGCAGAGGAGATTTACCAGGATGCTGCCTGGATTAGAGAGGGTGCAGAGGAGATTCACCAGGATGCTGTCTGGATTAGAGAGGGTGCAGAGGAGATTTACCAGGATGCTGTCTGTATTATAAGGGCATGTCTTATGAGGATGGGTTGAGCAAGCTAGGGCTTTTCTCCTTGGAGCACTAGAGGAAGAGAGATGTCTTGATAGAGGTGTACAATTGATGAGACACATAGATATGGACAGGTTTGTTTTCCACAGGGCAGAAATGTCTAATACACGGGGGTATATTTTTTAAGATGATTGGAGGTAAGTATAGGGGGATGTAAGCTTTTCACACAGAGAGTAGTGGGTGCTTGTAACACCACTACAGGGGTGATGGTGGTAGAGGCAGGTACATTAGGGAAATTTAAGAGACTTTTAGATAGGTAGGTGGATGGTAGAAGAATGGAGCATTATGTGAGAGGGAAGGGTTAGATCGATCTTGGAGTGGGTTAACAGGTCGGCGCAACATTGTGGGCCAAAGGACCTGTACTGTGCTGAATGTTCTACATTTTATGTTCTCAGTCTAATTATCTCCAAGCTATCTGTGAAGCTCTTGATATGAGGCTCACTAGCACACACTTTAGATAAGCACCAATGAGCTTTAGATTGAGATAAGAAAGTTCGGAAATATGTGCAACTTTAAGTGTCAGTCGAGTTTAGTGTCAGAAGTGATGTCTTTCATATAAAGACACAGATACCCATCTGTTCACTCCAGAGACTCAGTTACACTGAAGATTTCTGAGAACAAATAAGATGTCTTTCCTTTCCGTCCTAATCAACATTCCCTTGTCTTTCACCGTTGCTTGAAACCCATAAGACAGTCATTCATCTCATTACTCTTTTTAGTATGCCCCTAAGGGCAAAACGGCTACCTTGTTTTCCACATAACAAGTGATAATTGTCTAATATGGACCTTCTTGCCTCTGCAATCCCTTGACTCGTTTGTGTGAGCGTCTAGAAAGTGTGAGAGGGTTGATAAGTTTCGAGCAAATATTGATATTGTTATAAATAAGGAATATTACGTGCAAGGGAAGTCTGAAATAGAAACAGAAAACTGTCGGAAATACTCACAGGTAAGGGCAGCATCTGTAAAAGGAGAAATGGGTAATTTTTCAAAGCTGGGCCCCTTCATTTAATGATATGCCTCTACGAGAAGCCCATTTATCTCCCAGGTCAATTCCTGCATTTTGGCTCATTCTCTTTCCTCATCCAGCCGCTCCCTCCCCCCACATTCCTTTGTCCCTCCATTCTCCAGTGTCATGGGAAATAGAACGTTACAGCACAGCACAGGCGCAATCACAGAGCTCACTTTCAGGCCTCAGCTTCTGGTCTCGCGCTTCCTATCCTGGTGATCTAGCCAAGGACCGGAAGTGTGTGAGTCCTGGGCCGACGACTAGAGTTGTGGAGGTGGAATCTCACTGAACGAACTGGCAAACAATGAAACTGCTCTTTTGATGGAGGGAAATGGTTCATTGAGTTAAGACCCTGCAGCTCGATTGGTTCATCCCAAAATGTCAACAGTCCAATTCCCCCCATAGATGTGTCACTGAGTATCTTGTGCGTTGCTCCAGATTCCAGCATCTGGGGTATCTTGCAGCTACCATTGAGCAGGAGGTATAGAAGGCTGCCATATTTTCAAGAGCACTACTTTCCTTCAACCAATCTGTACAACCCCTATCACTATAGAATTATGAGGGCTATAGATAGGCTTTTTCCACTGAGACTAGGGCCCATGGCTTGGGTGAAGGGAGAAATACTTAAAGGGAACATGAGGGAGCACACCTTCAGAGGGTGATGAAAGTGTGTAATAAGCTGCCAACAGAAGTTATGCATATGGGTTCAATTTCAACATTGAAGAGAAATGTAGATAAATACATGGGTGGGAGGGGTAGGGAGGGCTGTGGTCTGGGTGCAGATCAATGGGACTACGTAGTATAATAGTTCAGCATGGACTAGATGGACCAAAGGGTCTTTTTCCCTGCTGTAGTGTTCTATGACTCTATGACCTCACCAGGACCATTTTGACCACTATGAACTACAATGAACTTTGTTTTTTTCCTCCAATTCTGATCGTGTTCTTTCTTATATAACCTTATTATGATCCTTCACATTACTGTCTGCCAGCACTGCACTTTCTCTGTAGCCGTAACACTATTCTGCATTTGTATGTTATTTCCCCTTGTACTACCTCAAAGCACTGTGTGATTTGTTCTGTATAAAAAGCATGCCGGACAAAATTTTCACTGTGACAATGATACAATTCCGAGGCTTAATGTTTTTCTTGTGATTGCTAATTACCTTATGTTCTGTGCCTGTAATACTGCAGAGTTTTTCATTGCACCTGTGCATACATGGGACTTGTGTGACAATAAACTCGACTTTGACTTTGCAGTCGCTTATGTTATGAGATTATTATTTCTGGTGATAATTTGCACTGGGCAACAAAAATACTTCTGATGTTTCTTCTAGAATTAGGTCTGTTGGCTTTTGAAAAGTAGCCTTCCTTAAACAGTTGGCCGTTCGAAGGTGAACTGGGCTTACCAGCAATCTTCAGGCTTAGTCCTGCATTTTGTTTTGGCTTTCTGACCATGGGCAGCAGCAGAATTGAATATTTCCACCTCCATATTCTTATTTCTTTAGCATTAATTCGGGTTTCGATTAGAAAAAGAAGGGGATGCCCTTAATCACTTTGCAATTGTAAAGAGCGAAATAGGGTGAAAGGTCATCTCAGATTGAAAGGATGTGGATAGACTAAATGATTGGTCAAAAATAAACCAATCTGCGAGGGCTCCTGAGGATTGACATCTTTGGAAACCAATGAGAAAAAGCACCTAAGTCTCTAGAGGGTAATGATTTGCTAACGTCTTGGGTTTTTGAATTCTACCTATGCAGAAATCCCACAGTTTTTAAAATATGTAATAAATATCGCATCAACTTATTTATAATACATGAACAGAATGCTTTTCTTTCGAAAGCGAAGTGATGACAGGCAGGATCTGGCCGTTTGCCGTTGCTAAGAGCAGGGTCCTGAGCCCGCCGGCGAACGCCATGTTTCCCTCCGTGGGGCGGAGCTGTCGCTCATTGGTTTCTCTAGATGTCAATCTTTGCTGGACCCCGCTTCGTGTGTCGATTGGATGAATTGTAAACCAAGGCGGCAGATCATTGATTACGCTTGATGTCTATCTTCACCGGGGAGAGGGTCGTGTGTCGATTGGATGACTCTTGAAAAGACGGGGCGGGGACTATGTGCTTGAAAGCAGGTCTATTGGTTTTCTGAGATGTCAATCTCCGCGGGACCCCCACGCTGCATCTGCTAATTGGATGGTTCGAGATGGAGGCGGGGTCGGCGCGTTGGAGCGGCGGCCTGTGGCGACCCGCTCGGAAGAATCCGATTTCATCGGTCACTCTGTGAAATGAGGGTGTCCCTCTCCATCCCCATCTTGGTTTGCGGCCTCTTGGCTTCGCTGCGGCCGGTCGATGGCGAGTCCCTGGTCAACGAGGAGGTCCGGCGCTCCATTGATTTGGGCACCCACCTGGCCAAGATCACGGCTGAGGTGACGCTAGCCAACGGCGGGCCCTCGGCGGCTTCCTCCTTCCTCCTGGCTCTGGAGCCCGGTCTGGAGGACCACCTGGCCTATCTCGGAGTCAACGTAAGCTTTTGCATTTGACGTCCGAATGTCGCTGTAGCCTTTTATAGTTTAATTGCAAATCGAAAAAAGTTTCACTGTCTGCGCTGCAAAATATGTAAACTTCCTCAGGTGCATTTTGCAGAAACAGCCAGTTGGCCAAGTAATATTGTTTTAAACTTGGAGGCGAGGTAGTTCTGCGCGCCCGGGGTAGACAATGAATGACAGGAGTGGTGTTTCCGTGTTGGTGAAACTGGAGCGTTTGACACGTATGCACTAAACTCCAGTGCCTTACTCCATTGGTTCGGGGGACATTTGCCCCGCAAAGGTATCTGTTTCAATCCCATTCCATCCAACAAAAAGTTAAAACAATTTTTAAAAGATTCTTCTGAAGGGAAGGAACTCTGAAGTTTTCTCTTAAGCCAGATTTCTTCCTCAGCTAGTTTTGCTCGTCTGCATTTGCCCATATTCCTTTAAACCTCTTCTGTCCAGTTACATAACATAATACGGACTCTGGTTCACAATTTTGTGCCAATCTTTTTGCACACCTATTCTTAAAATCAATCTAACACTGTCCAACTACATGACCTTCCATGAAACAAAAATTGAAGGTCATCTTGGGGGAAGGGTTCGACCGATCTTCAGAGTAGACGTGCAAAAAGATTGGCTAAAGGGTTTACAAGAGGGAATCTGCAGATGCTGGAAATTTAAACAACAACACACACAAAATGCTGGTGGAACACAGCTTCTCCCTATAGATGCTGCCTGGCCTGTTGTGTTCCACCAGCATTTTGTGTGTGTTATTGGCTGAAGGGTTTGTCATGTGCTGTTCTGATCTATGTACCTATCTAAGAGTTTTTTAAATGCCCCTAATGTATTTCTATTTTATGTCATCGTGGCAACACCACCTGGTTTGGAGAGGCCACTACATAGGGCTGGAAAAGGTTACAGACGCAGTCAGCTCCATCAGCAGTAGCCTCCCCAGCATTGAGGACATCTTCAAAAAGTGAAGTTTTGAAATGGGGCATTCATTATTACATGTCCTCTTCTCTTTGCTGCCATCAGGGAGGTGGTACAGGATCCTGAAGTCAACATTTTAGGAACAGCTTCTTTCCCTCCACCATTAGATTTCTGAATGGATGATGAATCCATGTAAGCTACCTCACTGATTTCTTCTCTGTCTTCATGCTGTGTGTGTATGGATCTCATTGTCCCACTGTGAGGAGTTTGTGCCTTCTCCCCATGACCAAGAGCTTTCCTCCGGGTGCTCCACTTTCCTCCCACAGTCCACAGACGCACCAGTTGGTGGGTCAGTTAGTCATTGTAAATTGTCCTGTGATTATGCTGGGAATAATTCAGGGAATTGCTCAGCAGCGTGGCCTATTCTCTGCTGTGTCCCAATAAACAAATATTATACATTGCTGCCACAAAACAATTTCATGACGTGCTGGTGAAATTAATGTTGATTCTGATTCTGATCTGAGTTTCTTAAATGACCTGTTCAAATCTGTGCCCTCATATCCTCTTTAAAACGTGTTCTTTTATCAGAATCAGGTTTAGCATCACTAGTGTATGTTGTGAAATTTTAAACACAAAGTCTGCAGTTGCTGGAAGTCCAAAATAACATGCACAAAATGCTGGAGGAGCTCAGCAGGTCAGGCAGCATATATGTAAATTGAACTTTCAGTCTGAAACCTTTCTTCAGGACTGAAGAAGTGTCTTGGCCTGAAACATTAACTATATATTTATTTCAATTGATGCTGCCTGACCTGCTGAGCTCCACCAGCACTTTTTGTGTGTGTTGTGAAATTTTTTGTTTGCAGCAGCAGTACATTGCAGACATAATAAAAATAAATTAAAACAGGAAAAATATTTTTTTTTTAAATAAGTAGTCCATTCAGAAATCTAAAGGAGTGGGGGAAAAGCTGTTCCTGAAATATTGTGTGTCTTCAGGCTTCCCTGATGGTAGCAATGAGAAGACAGTATGTCCTGGGTGATAGGGGCTCTCACTGATGAATGCCATCTTTTTGAAGGTGTCCTCGATGCTGGGCTTTGCTCAACAGAGGTTGGAGATGGCCAGAATCAACTCCTGCCTAAGTAAGGCCCTTGACCTTACTTGTAGCATTTTTGTTCATTCATTCTTTGGGGTTATCTTCTGTTTCGTGGATGTCTCTAAAGAGTAAGAATTTCAGTTTGTATACTGTATACATTTTGATATTAAATGGAACCATTGTCCCACTGTAATTTGCCTATTTCCACAACAGGTTTATAGCAGATACAATTTTTCTGGCTCTCCACTCGCCCCTGAGTTACCTGAGCAGTAGCAACACCTACATTAGGCTGCTGTTTATTGATTACAGCTCACTTCAACACAATCATATGCTTAATTATAATCACCAAGACCTTTGTTCCCCCCCTCTGCAAATGGATGCTAAGTTGTTTTTGATACCTTACTGTTTGGGGGTTTGGCTCTCATACTTGCATTAGTGTACCCCTCAGTCGTCATCACTTCGAGGAAAAACAGTCTATCCAATCTCTCCCCATAACTAGAAATCTTGAACCCATGCAGCATCCTGTGAAGCTGCTCTGCACTCTTCAGCACAATCACCTTCTTGGTTGCTCCTTCTCAGGCTAGCCCTCAGTGGGGATTCATTTGCTCCAACTGTGATCTTATGGGATTTGAAGTGTCTGATGAGGTCGATTATGGATGGGTGCATAGTTGATGAGGCGGTGCATTCCTGCAGATTAACCGAGCCATTGTGTGTTTCCAAATGGATCTGAAGTTTACATAGCCATCCAGACTGAAGCTTTAGAAGGAAATGGTCAGACTGCATTTGGAGTATTATAAGCAATTTCTGGCCCCATATCTAAAAACGGATGTTCTGGCATCAGAGAATCTAGAGAAGGTTCACAAGAGTGATCCTGGGAATAAAAGGGTTAATATATGATGAGCATTTGATGGCTCTGGGCCTGTAATTGATGGATTTCAGAAGAATGAGGGTGGGGGGGAATCTCATTGAAACCTACTGAATATTGAAAGGTGTAGATCAAGTGGACATGGAGAGGATGTTTCTTAATAGTGAGGGAGTCTAGGACCAGAGGACATGGCCTCAGAATAGAAGGACATTCCTTTAGAACAGAGATGAGGGTACTTTCTTTAGCCAGAGGCTGGTGAATCTGTGAGGTTCTTGATTAGTAAGGGTGTCAAAGGCTACAGGGAGAAGATAGGAGAATGGGGTTGAGAGGAAAAATCAGCCATTGAATGGCAGAGCAGACTCAGTGGATCGAAATGGCCTAATTCTGTTCCAATGTCTTATGGCAAGACTGTTGATCGTAGCCCAAAGATTCTCGCAAGTTGGAACCATTGAGTTATTTCAAGGAGGGTTTTAACTCATCCTTGAATCTTTTCTGCAGTCTCCTGGTAATTTCTTCCTGTGATGAAGCTCAGAATAGTGTTGATTTTAGAAGTCTGGTAAATTGGTTTATTATCATGCATACTGAGCTACAGTGGAAAGCACATCTTGCATACTACTGTTCATACAGATCAATTCATTACCACAGTGTACTGAAGTACTACAAAGTAAACAAGCAATGCAGAATACAGAGCTACAGTGTACTGTATGCAGACAATAAGGTGCAAGGCCATAATGAGATAGATTGTGAGGTCGAGTCCATTTTATCACACTATAGAACCTTTCGATAGCGTTATAACAGTGTGATAGAAGCTGAGCCTGGCGGTAATGTGCTTTCTGGCTTTTGCCTGATTGTTGGGGCAGGGGAGGGGAGAAGGAAGAATGTTTGGAGTGAGTGGGGTCTTTGATTAGGCCGGCTGCTTCACAGTGTAGACAGAGTTCATGGAGGGGAGGCTGGTTTCTTTGCTGGTGATGGTATCAAGCATGCAATTGGTGTAACCTGCCACGTGTGGCCAACCAAATATAACTAGAGCAACACACAATGCTGGAGGAATTCATCAGGTCAGGCAGCATCTATTGAAAAGATACACAGTCGATGTTGCAGGCTGAGACCCTCCTTTAATCCTGCTCAACAGTTGTTTGTCCACCATGCTAGGTATAGTCTTTTATTGACTGCACCTTGAGAAAACAAATCTCAGGGCTGTATATGGTGACGTACATGTACTTTGATAATAAAGTTACTGTGAGCTTTGAACTTCATTACACAGGGCACTGGCGTACAGTAGTGTGCAAAAGTCTCCAGCACCTATATATGGCTAGGGTGCCTGAGTTTTTTACATAGTATTGTAGTAATTTTATGTGTTGCTCTGTACTGCTGCCACAAAAAAAAAACAAATTTCATGACATTTGTGAGTGATGATAAACCTGATTCTGATATGGGTATCTGGTGGACAGATAGTGGGAAGGGGGTAGGGAGAGTGGAATCAGGTTGGGAAAGGAGGAAAGGCGAGGGAAGCACCAGAGAGATATTCTGTAATGATCAATAAACCAATTGCTTGGAATAAAATGACCTTGCCTGGTGTCTCGGGGCTGGGTGCGTCCGCACCAGCGCCACCCCCCCGGCCCTTAGCACTCCTTCCTGCCACTTGACCCACAACCCTCCTGCAGTGCTCCACCCTCGCCATTCCCAATATGCTTTGCTCCCACCAAATTTACAAACTCATCTCCACATTGACAAAAAATACAGTACTGAGCAAAAGACTTGAGCACCTTAGCTATACATATGTGATAAGACTTTCACACAGTGCTCTAAAACAAGGTAAAATAATAATCATGCAAAATAAAGTGTAACAGCTGCAGAGAGTGCCGTGCAGGTAGACAATAATGTGCAAGATCATAGTGAGGTAGATTGAGACTAAGGGTCTAATTTATGAGACTAGGCAACCGTTCAGTATTACAACAGCGGATTAGAAGCTTTCTTTCAGCTCGAAGATGAGTGCTGTCCCACTTTAGTGTTTTCTGCCTGATGAGAGAAGAAAGAATGTACAAAGTTCAAAATAATTTTATTATCAAAGTACCTATTTGTTAGGCCGGCTGGTGGCGTAGTGGCATCAGCAATGGACTTCGAGGCAGGTGGTCCTGAGTTCGAATCTGGCCGGGTCCCAACCTGGGCAGCAGCAGTATCTGCGTGGAAGAAAGGCCTGGCAGTCTACTTCCACATCTTGCCATGAAAACACTGAGATCGTGAAGAGCCGGGTGTGGACCAAGATAGGCTGGTAACGATGTTTACTCCTGGGAACCTGGAGCTGTCAACCTCAGCACTGTTGATGTATACAGGAGCACTGTCCACTTGCAATTTGTAGATGATACTTGTAGTCTGAGGAGTATTTACATAAGGTGGTACTAACAGGAAATGATAACGTATCAGTGGGTGGAGGTGTTGGTCAGCATTACTGCTCAGAGAAAGTAATTGAGTTTGGTGGTCATGGCATGGATGCTGTGTAGCCTCTCTAATGGGAGTGGGACAAACAGTCCATGTACCTATCCAAACTTCTCTTGCAGTTGAAGTTGCATCAATCACTTTTGCTGGTAGCTCGTTCCACACTTACCACACTCCTGAGTTTTAAAGAAAATAGTTCCTCCTCCTGTTTCCCTAAACATTTCAGCTTTAACCCATGACCTCTAGTTCTAGACTCACCCAACCTCAGTGGAAAAAGCTTGCTTGCATTTACCCTATCTACACTGCTCATAATTTTGGAAAACCTCTGTCAAATCTCCTCTCGTTCTCCTACAATCCAGAGGGGGTTAAAAAAAATCCTGAATTTTTCACCCTTTCATTATAATTCAGGTCTTCATTTATTTAATACCAATTCCTAATTACATGAGCATCATGAAGATGCTGAACAGTAATATTAAGCAAGAAGTTAAAAATTAGATTAGATTAGATTCAACTTTATTGTCATTGTGCCGAGTACAGATACAAAGCCAAATGAAATGCAGTTAGCATCTAACCAGAAATGCAAAGAATAGTGTTATTTACAAAATAACTGCGAATAAAAAGTAAGTGCTACAGCACACAAATACAAAAGTATTGAGACAGTACAATATGGATGCAATACTGCTTAGCGCTTCCTGTGCCTGCTGGTGCAGGAGCGGAGGCTCCTGCAGCACCGACCGGATGGGAGGAGAGTAAAAAGTCCATGGTTAGGGTGAGATGCATCCTTAATAATGCTTTTTGCCCTGCCCAGGCAGCGTTAATGGTAGATGTTCTCAATGGTGGGCAATTGGGTGCCGATAATCCGCTGGGCAGTTTTCACCACACGTTGGAGTGCTTTGCGGTCCGATACGGGACAATTGCCACACCACACTGAGATGCAGTTGGTGAGTATGTTCTCAATGGTACAGCAGTAAAAGTCCATCAGTATCCTGGGACAGAGGTGAGCTTTCATGATGCTCTGCAGGAAATAAAGGCACTTGGGTGCTCTGGGTTCCTCCCATAATCCAAAGACTTGTTAGGTTACGGTTAGTAAGTTGTGAGCATGCTAAATGGGCACTGGAAGCATGGTGACACTTGCGGACTGCCCCCAGCACATCCTTGGACTGTGTCGATCCCTGACGCAAACTATGCATGCAACAAATAATGCTTATTTATTGAGATACAGCACAGAGTAGGCCATTCCAGCCTTTTGAGCCATGCTGCCCAGCAATCCCCCGATTTAACTCTGGTCTAATTGCAGGACAATTTACCATGCCCAATTATCCTACCAACCAGTTTGTCTTTGGACTGTGGGAGGAAATACACACGGTCATGGGGAAAATGTACTCTTCAACACACAAAAGGCTGGAGGAACTCAACAGGTCAGGCAGTATCCATGGAGAGGAATAAATAGTTGACGTGTTGAGCTCTTAATTCTTTCTCTTTATCTAAGCCAGCCATTTGCCTGTGTTGGGCCAATATCCCGCTGTTCCTTTCCTATCCTGATACTTGTTTTAAACGTAGAGTTCCCAAGATAGGGTGATGGTAGTTCTGGCAAGTTGAGGTGGTGCTGCGTGTAGGTTGCGTACACACTTTACAGGAGTGGTGTCCTGATTAAGCAGGTTGTATTGTTTTGAATTTCAAGCTGCATGAATGTTGCTGATGCTGTTTTCCAGGGAAGTGTTAAGAGTTCCCAGTGCATTCCTGATTTGTACATTATAGATGAAGGGAAAGGTTTGAAGAGTTGATAGTTGGCCTCTCCCACAAGCTACACAGCTTCTGTCTCTGTATGTATAGTAATGGTAACTAGTCCAGGTAACTTGGAGCTCAGTGGTGCCCACTCCAGCCCCACAATGTTAATGTTTTTGTGAAATTTTGTAGTGGTGTTATAGTTGCTGTGCCAATATGTCAAAAAGGCAGCAATTGTCATTAAGGACCCCCCCCCCATCATCCAGGACATGTCCTCTTCTCATTGCTACCATCAATGAGGAGGTACAGAAACCTGAAGGCACACACTTAACCCCTCAGGAACAGCTTCTTCCTCTCTGCCATCAGTTTTCTGAATGGCAATGAATTTCTCTTTTTGCACTAGGGTGCTTAAGACTTTTGCACAGTACTGTATTTGTCAATCTGGAGCAGAAAGCAAGTTTGTAAATCTGGCGGGAGTAAAGGATGTTTGGAATGGTGAGGGTGGAGTTCAGCAGGAGAGGTGTGAGGTGGCAGAGGAGTTGTGCCAGGGGTAGGGGGGAGTGGGTGTGGGTGCAGGTACACCTAGCCCTGAGACAACAGGCAAGGTTATTTGATTCCAGTCAATTGGTTTATTGGTCATTATAGAATGTCTCTGGTGTTTCCCGTTCTCTCCCCTCTCCCATCCACTTTTCCCAATCACGATTCCCCTCTCTCTGCCCCCTTCCTACTCTCAGTCCACAGTAAAGACCCATATCAGAAACAGGTTTATCATCACTCACATATGTCTTGATTTTTTTCCCACAGCAGTATAGTGCAATACATAAAATAACTATAGTACTGTGCAAAATATGTGCCTAAAACTTTTGCACAGTATTGTATGCCAGTGATATTAAATCTGATTCTCTTGCTGAAGGCGTCCATCGATTGTCATTTGTGAGAATCAGCCCAAAATTAATCTTGTTGCTTCCTACAAATGAAATGTGATACTCAGAATTGAGAATTCGCATTGCTGTCTGGTTTGAGTGTTGCCAGCATTTCCCTTTACTTTGCCTTTTAATTTCAGATATACGGGATCAGTAGTTTCATTAGTTTCCCTGAATCCCATCCTTGTTTTCCTGGGACAATAGTTACTCAGTGATTTATATTTACACAAAATCCTGAAGGTGGCAAAACTGTCTGAAGTCCTTAACAGCATATTCGAACTAAATTTAACATTAAAACATGCTGAAGTATCTTGTGCTTTGGACAACTAGTATTTACTGTCCACATCTGTGATATCACTATGATATCGAATAGATGCTATTTTATTTTTTGAGATACAGTGAGGAATTGGCCCTTCGAGCCACACCACCCAGCAACCTCCGATTTAATCCGAGCCTAATCATGCGACAATCTACAGTGACTAATTAACCTACTATGGGAGGAAACCAGAGCACCCAGAGGAAACGCACAGTCACGGAGAATGCGCTAACTCCTTGCAGGCAGCAATGGAAAATGTCGAACAGGCTAGATTACTGCAATGTACTTTTTAGTGGCCTTCCAAAGCAATCTATTGACAAACTTCAACTCATTCAGAATGCTGCTGCTAGACTTTTAACCAAAACCAGGGTGAGGGCACATATTATTCGCATCATGGCTACTCTGCATTGGCTCCCTGTATCTTTTAGAATTGATTTGATAGTTCTCTTATTTTTAAATCTCTTAATTGTCTGGGACCTTAGTACATCACAGAATCGTTTTTGATTTATAATCCTGCTCAAGCTCTCAGGTGTTCTTTCACTGGTCTCTTAAATTTAAACAATCTCCCTCAAAAAAAATTGGCAGGTCAGCTTTTTTTGAATTGGGGTCCTAAAGTGTGAAACTCAATACTAAAACTATAAGGGATGCAGACTCGGTTGACACCAGCTCAAAATCCGTTTATTTAACCTTGTTTTTAACTAACATCTTTTTGTCTTTTATTTTCAAGTTTATTTTTTATTTTTATATTTTATTTTCATGTTTGCAATTTATCCCATTGTGAAGCATTTTGAACTACACCATCTGTATGAAAAGTGCTCTAAAAATGTTATTATCACTTGTTCCATTCCTCATGAAGGAGGGACATGGTAGCGTGGGAGTTTGGACATTTTCAGTCCAGCCACCACAAAAGTCAGGATTTCCCATTTCACTTTGACTTCCCATTCCGATTCCAACATGTCAGTCTAGGGCTACCTTTGATGAGACAACAGGGGCACTCAGGTTGTAGCAACACCTCGTATTCTGTCTGGGTAGCCTCTAACAATGCCATGAACATTGACCTGGTAATTTCTTCCCCTCTTCCTTACTTTCTCTCTATTCTGGTTACCCTTGCACCCCTTCTGACCTGCCCATCACTCTGGTTCCCTGCCTTCTTCCTTTTCTCCCATATTCACTGCCCTCTCCTGTCAGATTCCTCCTTCAGTCCTTTACCTTTTCCACCTATCACCTGCCAGTTTATACTCTTCTCCCTCTCTTTCCCCCCCCCCTCCCCACTTTATTCTGCCTTCTGTCCCACTCCTTTCCAGGCCAACAGTGTTAACAGTTTATTCCCCTCCATTGCTGGACCTGCTGAGTTGTGTACATTGTTTCGGATTTCCATCATCTGCAGAATCTCTCATGTTTGAATAGATAACCTATTATGCTGGCAGACGTTTTCCAAAGTTTAAACATGGCCTCAAGAAACTAGAGGTATTTTCGAAATACTCATATGTGTAAGAAGTTTGAATCTCTCTTACAAATGCTAATTGATTGTGGAATCAGAAATTCCAGACATAGAAGGAGACCTTCACACTTCACAAGGCTTGATCTGTAATGTTCTAGGTCAGGACTTGAAATGCTCATCCACCATTATGTCCACACCACCTTCCCAGACACAGTTACATAGACCCACAAAGCACTGACTCATTCTGGTGCTATCGGTCCTCTTGTCTAAATAAACATTGATATCAACCACTACTCTCCCACCCCACATATTTTTCAAAGAATGTATGTGCATCCAATGGGGCTGTATGCTATTGAGCTGAGACCCTGGTGTGAACAGCTGACCTCCAAGTGTTCTGTTGGTGATAGCTTACCCCATGGCTTGGTGTGAAAGAGGTCTACGAAGGGGCAAACTGAGGCAGGTATGCATCTGCTCACCACTAATGTAAAGATTAAAGTTCAGCTTTCTCTCTGACTCAGAAACACAGTGAAATGCATCTTATTTTGTGTCAACAACCAACAGTCTGAGGATGTTGAGGGACCATGGGGGGAAAGAGGGCATGGTAGTGTAGTGTTAGCACAATACCTTACAGTACCAGCAACCTGGGTTCAATTCCCACTGCTGCCTGTAAGAAGTTTGTATGTTCTCCCTGTGACTGCGTGGTTTCCTCTGGGTGCTCCAATTTCCTCTCAGTCCAAAGACCTGCCGGTTGGTAGGTTAATTTGTCATTGTACATTGGCTAGGATTAAATCGGGGGATTGCTGTGCAGTGCGGCTGGAAGGTTTTATTCTGTACTATATCTCAATCGATACAGACTCCTTACAGACAGCAGTGGAAGTTGAACCCTGGCCACTGGCACTGTCTCACGTTAAAGTAACCACTTCACTACGGTGCTGAGCGTATCATGGTCTCTGGAATTACATAATCTCTCATTTGTGGCAACATCTGTGGAATCAAACAGAATTAATATCTCAGGTTAAAGAACCTGTGTCAGGAGTGGGAAGAACAGAAGCTACGTTGCAGAGGGTGAGGGAGGGAAGGATCTAACAAAGCGAATATCAGTGGATTTTGCTGAGGCCAAGGTTACTCATTTGATTTTGATGCACAGTGGATTCTGGTTAATAAGGACACATCAGAATCAACACATTTTAGCCTAATTAAGCGGCTGCCCCAATTAACCAATGTTTCATTGAAATAGTTTGAGGTATAAAAAAGACAAACTATTTAATTGAGTAACAAGTGCATTTAAATGAAATACAGAACAAACTAGAACATTACCAATACTACTAGTACTATAAAACTGCGTGTAGTTCATAATCATTATCGATGGAGGAATTCATCCAGTGTACCCTGCCATGTTCTGTTGATTGACTGTAAATGAACAAAATCAGTGCAGACACCTAGTGTGAATAATGGACTGCCTTTATACAACGTTTTCAATTATTTCATCCTCCAAATCTTTTTCATTGTAACACTCACAACAATTGTCATCATCTTCACCAAGTTGGGAACTATGAAGAACTTGAAGCAGTGAAATCTGTTCATTTACACTCAGCTGTTTCTGGCATCTCCAAGCCTGAACTCTTGAAACTGCAGAGAGCAAAACAGCTCTGAATTGTCTGTTTATTTCTCACCAGCTGTCAGTGAGAAATCACTGCTTTTTAAACACAAACATGTGCAACTGACACAATTTTTTAAAAAACTGTTCTCTGTAAGCACGGTGCAGTGTCTGACGACTACACAAGTTCGTGCAACTGATGCTAGTTAGAAACTATTTGGGAACAGTCTTCTGTTTTAATTAGTGTCCCAAATAAATGAAAGGAATCCCGGCTATTTTCTAGATTAGTTTTTGTTCTTTAAGAGTTGTCCCAAATAAGCAACTGCCCCAGCTAACAATTAACTAGAATCCAATTTGTATGGAGCCAACAGGTTAACAAAGGCAGATAGAGGGACAGAACACCAAGTAGTGTGTAAAGCTCTCGTTTTCACTTACGAGATGCAAAAGACAGTGGCAGGTTGGATGCAAAATGGGCAAGAAATTGTGTCTGTGAAGGCAAGTGTTCGATTCATAGAGATCAATAGCCAGGTCAGTGTCTATTAACATTTATCGGTTTAGTTTAATTAATATATACTCTCTTGTCACTTGTTATGTGCATTTTATAAAACACCTTGAGTTTTGAATTGCCAATATTTCTTTATGCCCCTTGGAATTTTAGTTGCTGTTTTGTCCTTGCCATTCCTGTACTTTCTGTGAATATTAGGCACCAGCATCAGTGCCAGTGCCAAGGATGGTATGGTAGCGTTGTGGCTAGCATAACACTTTACAGTGCCAATGATTGGAAAATCCCACCGCACACTCAATTCCCATCATAGTAAGGTGTTGGTACATTCTCTGTGTGACTATTGTTGGTACATTCTCTCTGTGGCTTTCTCCCATGTTTCAATGGCATATGGATTAGGGTTAGTGAGTTGTGGGCATGCTATGTTGGCATTGGAGGCATAGTGACACATGGGAGGCGTCATTTAATTACCAACAAATCTATTGATCATAATGCATTTTGCTAGTTTTGATTTACATGTGAAAAATAAAGAATCAGAATCAAGTTTAATATCACCGGCATATGTCATGAAATTTGTTAACTTAGCGACAGCAGTACATGTACAATGAAATATAGAATAAACAATAAGTAAATCAATTACAGTCAGTATGTATGTGTATTAAATTTAAAATAGTGCAAAAACAGAAATAATGAGAGGTAGTGTTCATGGGTTCAATTTCCATTTAGAAATCAGATGGCAGAGGGGAAGGTGTTCCTGAATCACTGTCTGCCTTCAGGCTTCAGTACCTCCTTCCTGACAGTAACAATGAGTAGAGAGCATATCCTGGGTGATGGGGTCCTTAATGATGGACACTGCCTTTCTGAGGCACTGCTCAACTCGATGTACAATGACTTTTTTTGTGTATGGCTGCTTTTCATCCCACTCTAACCGTTGATTTGAGTGTCCTTAGAAATACAGGAGTTACAATCTCATCCCATTGTCCTGATGTTAATTTGCTAGTCTGTACCCGTGTTCCACCTTTCATTTTGGCTTGATAAAATTGGCCAGTTCTCATACAGAATAGTCATGGTATTCTGTTAATCAGTGGTATTAGAAGGTGAGCTGTCATTAAGTTCCATGTGAATTCTGGTCTTAACTGGTGTGTTGTCTGGAGGGGAAGAATGTTGCTGTGTTTATTTATTGAGATACAGCATGGAATAGGTCCCTCGAGCTGAGCTTGCCAAGTAATCACCTGATTTAACCCTAGCCTAATCAGGGGACAATTTACAATGTCCAAATAACCTACCAGCTGTTATCTCCTTGGACTGTGGGAGTAAGCCGGAGCACCCAGAGAAAACCAATGCGGTCACGGGGAGAATGGACAAATTTATGGGCAGCAGCAGAAACTGCACCCTGATCGCCTGTGCTGTAAAGCATTTTGCTAACCACTGCACTACCATGCTGCAGAATATCTCCAGAATATGGATCTTGAAGCCATTTACACTCTCGTTCATTCAGTAAATGTCTGAAAATCCTGGTTCCCTTCCACGGTTGCATTGACTATTTTGTTAACAGTAAACCAAGTGTATTCATGTCACCCTCTGTGAGCCCCTCGCCACCCCCACCTGATCTCTACCTGGACGCTGTTGTTTACCATATCACTCTGGTTCACCTTGGCATCTTCAGATATGCCATTTCATTGTTTCTAATAATATCGTGGTTAAGGAGGTCTGTACAGTTGTTTGGGGGAAAGGTTCAAGTTGTGGGGAGGGTGGCAGTAAGAATGTTCGTTCCTCTTATCCTGATGTGGTAACGACACCTCGGTGTGAGGCAGGCTTCCGCTGGTGGGGCAGAGCGAGATAATATCCAGAGCAGAGGCACGGTGGTCGACATCAGCTTTACTCCGGAAGGCACACCATGACATGAAGGGGCCTGTGATAAAAATGAACTTGACTAGGATGTGAAAGCAGAGAGATTAATGATTAAACTGTCACAATACTTTAATAAGCCTGTGGCTTCAATATGAAAAGAGGGATTGTAAAACAGTTTATGAATCTTCAAGCAAGGCCTGGGTTTTATTTTTGAGGTAAATATGGTCTGAGAGCATTTTGGGACTTGGAAGAAATCATTACATTTTATAGTACTCATTGCACAAGTTTTAAATGAACATATTCATAACTTGAGCTCTCTGGTGCTCAGCGTTGGCTGGGTGAGTCTGATTGCTCTGACTGTATAACACGACGAGTTGAAGAGCTGAGTGGGTTTCAGGTGGGAGCTAGAGTGAGTGTGGATAACGGTGAGGGTTTCAGCAGCTGCCAAGCTGAGACACACTTTCTACAGCAATAAAGTGAGAGGTAATGCCGATATAACACTAAGTTGGCAAGGGATCTAGTTGGGCATGGAGGTTTGCCAAGAAGTTGGTAGTTGTGGGACTTGTGATGGACACTGAAGATGGTGGCTCTGCTCTTCATGGTGTGCAGTTGAAAGACATGTTTGATTGTGATTTTCTAGTACCAGTTGTCAGGCAGTGTGACAAACTGAGTGTGGTATCCAACAATTGGGGATGGAGGTGAGGATAGGGAGGCTTTTGGTGGGGTTATTTCTGTATGAAATGTTTGAAAATTCTGGATATAAACAAAATACGCTCAAACTTTACATACTTCAAAGCTGGCCTACAAATGGGGAACCATGCAACCCATTAGAAACTAGTGCTTGAAATGGAAACGGATCTTTACAGGTAAATGTACGAGATTGCAAGTTACCTCTTTAAAAACATCAAAGTGGTATAGACTTCAGTTCCTTAAAATCTAAATTTGAATTGTCCAACTTTCCGGGTTGCCAGTGCAAATTCAAAGCATCTTCTCTGTTTACTGTCCAGCTGAGAGTGGGCTAAGATCATTCTCATGGCCCTTGTAGAGCACCTGCTCTTTGTTTAGACTACTATAGCAAGCAAATTGGCAAAAGGAATACTCAGGTTAAAGTTTTTTTTTTGTTGACTCTAACTTTAAAAGCATAATATTTTGGGACTGAAATGTCCCCACCTCCCATTATCTCCCTGTAATAACTGGTCGAAGGCAAAGGGCAGTATTGACCACTGTGGTTTCAAATGGTCTAGGGTCTCACTTGTGAAATGGAGCACTCTTAGCGAAGAATATTATCTATGGCTCTTGCATTGGCTGTGAAGTGCTTTGTGTTATCCTAAAGCATGTGTGGTATTAATGCAGTTCTCTTCAATGAATGATATTTCACTTCACTGTCAAATCAGTGATTGCTTTCCTTTGGTCTGATCTGCTTTTTGTGGACTGACCATGAAAACAAGTTTAAAATTTATTATCAAAGTGCATGTATGTACTATATACAAACTGGAAATTCATTTTCTTGTGGGCATTCAACCAGTGTGTCAAAGACAACTAACTCTGCAACCACTAAAAGGAAATAAGAATAAAGCAGTAATAAAATCGAGAACATGATATTAAAAAGTCCTTGAAAGTGAGTCCATTGGTTGTGGAAACAGTTCAGTGCTGGGGCAAATAAAAAGGCAGAAGCATTTTGTGTTTAAGAAAAACCATAGCAACTGATTTATTGAACACCAAAAACTAAGCAAAGTGTGATAAAAGTCTTTAACACAATTGCATTATCATGTCAGAACAGCCTCTTAAAGTGAGCCCAACCTAATGTCAGTGGTTGTGAATTCTGTATACTTCCACCAACTATAAGGATCCTTGATGCTGTTTTCCTGCGACAGCACTCTGTGATGGAGGGAAGGGCTTTACTTGTGATGAACTGGGCTATATCCACTACTTTTTGTATTTTTTTTGTCAAGGTACTGGTGTTTCGATACCAGGCTGTGATGCAGCCAGTCTATATAATCTCAATTGTATATCTATAAAACTCTGCCATTGAGACACCCTCCATTCTGATCGGTGCTTTTGGGGCAATATACTCCTTTCCAGTCCAGAAAAATTGAGTGTAGGTATTCTAACCTACACAAAATGGAGGGACTCAGTGTGAGCTAAGTCTTTTCTCTTTGAAACAAAGGAGGATGAGAGGTGACTTGATAGAGATGGACAAGATGAGAAGAGGCATCAATCGAGTGGACAGCCAGAAGCCTTTTTCCCAGGGTTGAAATGACTCATATAATGCGGCATAGTTTTAAGGTGAATGGAGAAAAGTATAGGGAAGGTGCCAGAAGTAAGTTCTTTACAGAGAGCGGTGAGTGCAAGGAACACCCTGCCAAGGATGGTGGTAGAGGCAGATCCATTAGGGGCATTTACGATATTCTTAGATAGAAACATGGATGATAGGAAAAATGGAGGGCTATGTAGGAGGGAAGGGTTAGACTGATCTTAAAGAAGGTTAAAAGTCAACACAACATCTGGAGCCAATGTGCTGTGCTGCAATCTTCTCTGTTCTAAGTCAGACAGCATCTACGAGGGGGAATAAGCAGTCAGCATTTTGGACCAAGAGCCTTCATCAGGAATGGTCTAATCAGCCAATCGGCAGCCAATCCTGATGAAGGGTATTGACCCAAAATGTAGAATGTTTATTCCTCTCCATAGATGCTGCCTAATCTGCTGAGTTCCTTCAGCATTTTGTATGTGTTGCTCAAGATTTCCAGCATCTGTTCCACTATTGTTGAGAAGTGTTAAATCATTTAAATAATTGAATGTGTTTTCTTCTTGTTTTGAACTTGGACATTGGACAAAATTAATATGTAATTGTTGGGACTGCATTTGGCTTCATAAATTTAACTTTTTTTTATTCCAGTTAAAAACCAATGATGAAGAAGAAACTTCATTGAATCTGGAAGAGACTTCAGTCAGAGGACAGAGGTAAATGATTCATTCTCACTTGTGTAGGAGCACGGTAGTTTTACTGTTAGCGCAGAGTTTTACAGCACTAGCTGTAAGATCGGGGTTTAATTCCTGCCAGTCTCCATAAGGAGTCTGTATGTTCTCCCCATGACCGCGTGGGTTTGTGCTCAGGCTCCCTCCCACATTCCAAAGACATACGGGTTAGGGTTAGTAAGTTACTGACATGCTATGTTGGCAGTGGAAGCATGACAGCACTTGTGGGCTGCCCCCAGCACATCCTTGGACTGTTTTGGTCATTTGACACAAAAGAGACGTTTCACTGTTTTGAGGTACATGTAACAAATAAAGCTAATCTTTTCATTTGCATTCTATTCCTAGATTTTTTCCCCTGTTCTCTCTTCAACAGTAAGAATGGATTTAGTCATTCTTATTAATTTAACTCGAGCTGCAACTCGTACAACTGTCTTCCTGAAATTCAACCTACGTCTCTCTTCCAGTGATCAAATATTTTTCCAATCCTCTTATACATGAGTGAATCTGATTCGATCCTCCAAATACCAATTTTATCATCTAAAATGCCAGGAGTTCATGGGATGGGATTTCCTGGTGGCCATCCATTTAATTCCATTTGTTCCAACATGCTGACCCATAGCCTCTGCTGCCACGAAGAGGCCACTCTCAAGCTGGAGCACAACACCATATTCTGTCAGGGTAGCCGCCAACCTGACAGCATGAACGTTGATTCCTGTAACTTCCGGCAATTTCTCCCCAATCCCTCTTTTCTTGTTCCAGTCCCTATTCAGGTTCCCCTCTTACCCCTTCTTTTCTGCCTCTTACCTCCCTCTGGTTTCCCTTCTTCCCATGATCCACTCTCCTTTCCTATCAGATTCCTTCTTCTCCAGCCCTTTACCTTTTCTACCTATCCCCCACTTCTAAGCTTCTTACTTTATCCACCTCCCCCTTCACTTATCACCTGCCAAGTTGTACAACTTCCCTTCCCCTCGCCTCCCTATTCTGGCTACCCCACCGAACTTCCTTTCCAGTCCTGGAGAAGGGTCTCTGTCCAAAATGTTGAACATTGATTAATTTCCTCAGATGCTGCCTGACCTGCTAAGTTCCCCAGGCATTTTGAGTGTGTTAGTCAGGAATTCCCGTGGGTCCATTTTCCAAACAAAATTGAAAAAGCATCACTAATCATATAAATTTTGGAAACAGTCGAGTGGGTTTGTGGAGGCTAAATCTGGAACTGCAGAAGGTGGGATGAATGGCTATGGGTTTTGTTGCTGCTGGAATTTGCAAGCATGTAGTCAATGAAAAGAAAGCAAACTGCTGCAGAAACTCAGTGTCAGGCAGCATCTGTGGAGGCAAAAAGAATGGTGCAGGGTCTCAACCTGAAACATTGACCATTCCCTGCCTCCACGGATGCTGTCTGAGCTGAGTTCCTCTAGTGTGGTGGTTTTCTGCTCCAGATCCCTGAGGAGGTACACAGATGTTGTTGGGTAATGGAAAGGAACCCCTGTCTTAGAGATATGAGATTGAGGGATGAATCTGAGTGTGCATAAAGTTGAGGGACATCAATAGGGTGAGTGCACAGTATTTTCCCACGGTTGGGAATCGAGAACTAGAGCATCTGATGGGAAACTTTTTCCACCCGGGGGTGGTCAGTATATGGACGGAGCTGCCAGGGAATGTGTCTGAAGCAGAAATATTAACAACATTTAAAAGGTACTTGGATAGGTACATGAATAGAAACAGTTTAGAACAGGGTTCCCAACCTATTTTATGCCATGGACCCTACTATTAACTGAAGGAGCTATGTATCCCTAAGTTGGGAATCACTGGTTTAGAACGATATCAGTCAAACACGGACACTTGGACTAACTTGGATGGGCGTGGGTCATTTGAGCTGAAGGGCCAGTTTCTTTGCTCTATGACTTATTACTCCCTCACCTGCAGCATTGAAACTAGTTGTAGCACTCCTATATTTGCCCACAGATTGGCTGATTGTATTTTCGTAACTTGTGAGAAGTAGCCAAAAGTGCTGAGAGTGGTTGCAGTTTTCTCCTCGACTGATGCTGTTGTATAGCACATGGGAAGGTACCCGTCTGCTGAGTTTTTTCATGGTCGTCTTGTGAAAAGTGGCAAAGCCCGGTTAATAGGTTCTGACTTAACATGGAGGGAGGTGAGGGGTAGCATTTTGGACTGTTGTGGTTGGTGATTGTCAGAGTAAGTTTAACTACAGGTGACTTGGGCGCTTGTCATTTTTCCTGCCTTCGACCTTGCACCTCAGTCATCCCAGAGTTATCTGCCATCTTGCTCTGTTACCCCATGAGATCACAGCTGAGCGCTGTACATCACTGACACTTCCATGCACAGAAACGGGCCCTTCAAACAAACTCCTTTGCCAACTGCAATGCCTACTTGAACTGGTCCCATTTACCTGTATCCCTATGTACCCGTCCAAATATCTTTTAAACATTGGAATTGTACCATAGCCGCAGACTTAAGACCATTTTGGCCCCTTAAGTCTGTTCTAACATTCCATCATAGCTGATTTATTAACCCTCTCAGCCCTATTCTACCTTTTCCCCATAACTTTTGAAATCCTTAAGAATCAAGAACCTATCAACCTCCACTTTAAATATACTTAGTGACTTGGCCTCCACAGCTGTCTGTGGCAATGAATTCCACAATTCATCACCGTCTGTCTAAAGTAACTCCTTATTTCTGTTCTAAAGGGGCGTCCTTGTATTCTGAAGCTGTGCCCCCAGTCCTAGACTACCCCATAAAGGAAATGTCCTCTCCACATCCATTCTATCTAGGCCTTTTAATATTCAGTAGGTTTCAATGCAATCCCCTCTTTATTCCAACAGGTTCTTCAGGTACGATGTTCCCTTAAGGAAACCATGCTGACTTTGTCCTATCTTGTCCTGTATCCCAACTACTCCATAACCTCATCCTTAACAATTTACTCCAACATCTTCCTGACCACTGAGGTCAGGCTAACTGGTCTATAATTTCCTTTCTGCTGCTTTCCTTTTTTTTAAAAAAAAATGGAGTGACATTTGCAATTTTCCAGTCCCCTAGAACCATGCCAGAGTCCAATGGTTTTTGAAAGATCATAACTAATGCCTCCACAATCTTTACCGCTTCCTCTTTCAGAACCCTAGGGTGCAGTTCATCTGGTCCAAGTGACAGATGTACCCTTGGATCTTTCAGCTTTTTGAGCACCTTCTTCCATGTAATAGTAACTGCACTCACTTCACTTCCCTCTCACCCCTCAACAACTGGCATACTGCTAGTGTCATCCACAGTGAAGACCGATATAAAATACTCATTTAGTTCACCTGCCATCTCCTTGTCCCTTATTATTGTTTCTCCAACCTCATTTTCTAGCAGACCTATATCCACTCTCAACTTTTATTTTATATACTTGAAAAAGCTTTTTCTATCCATGTTGATATTATTTGCTAGCTTGCTCTCATATTTCTTTTCCCTCCTAAATATCCTTTTAATTGCTCTGTAGGTTTTTAAAAGCTTCCCAATCCTCTATCTTCCCACTAATTTTTTCTTTGTTGTATGCCCTCTCTTTTGTTTTTATATTAGCTTTGACTTCCCTTGTCAGCCACTGTTGTACTCTTGCCATTTGAGTATTTCTTCATTTTTGGAATACTTCTATCCTGCACTTTCCTCATTTTTCCCAGAAACTCACGGCATTGCTGTCCTGCCAGCAGCTCCTTCCAATTTACTTTGGCCAACTCCTCTCTCAGACCACTTTACTCCACTGAAAAACCACTTGTCAGGCTTTACTTTTTCCCTGTCAAATTTCAAGTTGAACTCAGTCATGTTTGTTATCTTGTTTTTTTTTTTGTGCTGCATGGGCTCTGGAGTTACAATTATTTCGCTCTCTACGCTTGTGTACTGTGATGTTAATCGTGAATCTTGGGTCTGAGTAGTGTTTTTCTGGAGACTTTTTATTCATCACTTTTTATTTCCATTTCCAGTGGAAAGTTCTTCAAAGTGAAGCTGGGATCGAGCTTGGCAGCTGGTGCCAGAGTTAAGCTGACCATCGAAACCACGTTCACTCACGTCCTGCGGCCTTTCCCGACGCACATTGCCCAGGCTGAGAAACAGTTTGTGGTGTTTGAGGGCAGCCATTACTTCTACTCACCATACCCCACCAAGACCCAAATAACTCGGGTCAAGCTTGCTTCGAAGAACGTTGAAAGTTACACCAAACTTGGAAACCCCAGCAAATCTGAGGACTCCATCGAATATGGGCCATTCAAGGACATCGCTCCCTACAGCCAGGTGACAAGAACAACAGTTTTTGTTTCATTCTCCACTCTTTCCTTGCCACCTTCAGCAAACTTCCCACACCTTTTATTTCAGTGGCTTGAGTGACCCACAACTGGGAAGGACAGACAGTCTACTGGGGAATTTCAGTGAGTCGAACAGCATCTGCTTGGAGCGGAGGAATTGCTGACATTCAGTTTTGATCTCTGCATTGGGGCTGGGTTACATTGCAGAGATTTGCCCTGTAACATCGGCAATTCCTCCCCCACAGATAGTGGGTAACTTCACTCACCTCAACACTGAACTGATTCCCTGACCTATGGCCTCTACAACTCATGTTCTCAGTGACACATCCTGTACCAGGGGTTCCCAACCTTTCTATATACCATGGACCAGTAACATTAACAAAGGGGTCCATAGACCCCAGGTTTGGAACCCCTGCCCTATATGTACTTTCCTAACAAATTTACTTATCGATCTGCTGAGTTCTTCCAGCAAATTGCTTGTTGCTCTAGATTCCAGCATCTGTAGTGTCTTGTACCCTGCCTGTATATTGCCAGTTTCAGTTAGAATTGCCCCTTGCCGCATGGTTTTGGTGAGGGCAGAGTTCCACTTACTGCTTGTAGCCACTACACCAGCTGTAGTTGAAACCTGTTGCATGTGGTGGGAGAGGGGTGGCTTTGAGATTTGTTTCTGCCCATTAGGGTTGCATATTACATATTTAACGTTGCTGGGCCTTCAGTAAACGGAGAAAAGTCAACCTTGTGAATAAAGCAAAGGAACAAAATTACAAAGACCATAGGCATAGGAGCAGAATTAGGCCATTTAGCCCATCAAATCTGCTCCACCATTCCATCATGTCTGATTTATTATTCATCTCAACCCCATCCTCCTGTCTTCTCCCTATAACCTTTGATACCCTGACTAATCAAGAACCTATCAAAGTCTGTTTAAAAAATACCCATGACTTGGCCTCTAGCCATCTTTGGCAATAAATTCCACAGATTTATCACCCTCTGGCTAAAGAAATTCCTCCTCGTCTGCTTTAAAGATCGTCCTGGTATTCTGAGACTCCCTCACTGTAGGAACCAAGTGGCCCTGCATCCACCTTATAAATTTCCCACAAAGCAACTGGGATGTATCGGAACCTCTGCATAGACAGGATAGGATTAACATCAGGCAGACCTCCAGCACTGAATTCTGACAGCTGGCCACCCTTGCTGGGTTGTCCTTGCAAACATCTGTGGACCCCTGGCTAAATTTGCAGGTACTGGCCATAGAGATTTACTTGTGAAAATGGAGCTGAAGATTAGCACACACACAATGCTGGAGGAATTCAGCCGGTCAGGCAGCACTTATGGAGAGGGATAAATAGTCAACATTTCGGGCTGAGACCTTTCATCAGGAACTGCAGATGCTGGAGATCTGGGAGGTGGGGTTAAAATGCTGAGCTAGTTAGGCAGAATCTGAGGGGAGAGAGGAGGATAAATTTTCAGCTCAGTCTCTTCAGAGAATTAATTATATGTTACAGAAAGGATTAATATATTAGTATGCAGGCGGTGGGAAAATTATCCCTCTTGTGTTTATTGATCTGTAGAGATTCAGTGTCACTTTGATCTGGTATAGGCCCTTATTAACCTAGTCCTGCTTCACTTGCCTTTCTTGGGGACTGTGTTTAATAATTATCTATCATGTTACAGTAGGAGAGGAATGCTGGATATTGTATCTGCTTGTTCTGCTTGTTCTGTCCCAACAAGCCCACCATCCAGCAACTGGCCTTTTTAGCCTTGGCCTAAACACAGGACAAACCCTAATGACCAATTAACCTACTAACTGGTGTATCTTTGGACTGTGAGAGGAAACAGGAGCACGTTTGTTTGTGTGTGTTCTGTGATCCCAGCTCGCATTTGATCTTATGGCTCCTTCTTGCCTCTCTCGGGTATCTTGGCTTTTCCATTGGCATTTTGTGGACCAAGACAATGAAATGTGTGTCTCCTTGAATATCAAGGTGTTAGTCTTGGGGATCAGTGTTCAATTCCTGCTACTGTCTAAGGAGTTTGTACCTTCTCCCCTTGACTGCATGGGTTTCCTCCAGGTGCTCTGGTTTCCTCCCACATTCCAAAGATGTACTGATTAGGGTTAGTTGTGGGCATGCTTTGTTTGCGCTGGAGACACGTGAGCTGCCCCCGGCACATTCTCAGACTGTTGTTTATGTACTCAAACCTTGCATTTCACTGTATATAGACCATAAGAGAGAGGAGCAGAATTAGGCCATTCGGGCCATCGAGTCAATTCCACCTGTTAATCGTGGCTGATTTATTTTCCCCCTCAACCCATTCTTCTGCCTTCTCCCTGGAACCTGTGACACCCTTACTAATCAAGAACCTATCAGCATCTGTTTTAAATAAACCCAATGACTTGGCAGCCTCAGCTGTCTGGCAATGAATTTCATAGATTCACCACTCTGGCTGAAGAAATTCCTCCCCATCTCTGTTCTAAGTAGACGTCCCTCTGTTCTGTGGCTATGTTATTTCAGTGTGCATGTGACAAACAAAATTAATCGTTAAATCTTTCCTTTGCAACAATATCCTAAAAAGAGAAAGCATTAAAGTTCTCAGAGCTGCACAGGCAATGCTCTCCTGCACTAAGTTCAGTACTTCTGAAATTGAGTGTGATTTGCATTTATAATGCAATACTTCTTGCAAAAGAGATCCATTCTTCATAAGAGTCTTTCTGCAGCTTAAATACTATTGCAAGTGACTAATAATGGTTTATAGAGATACTGCCAGTTGTACCTTCCCAATATCCAGCAGCCTCTGGCAAAAGCTGCAAATAATTCCTGTCATCTATGAACTAAATTGTATTTCCTGTCTTGTATATTTTCCCTCCTTGTAACAGTTTCCCCCGCACCAGAAGCAGGTGTTAGTGTGGCCATGGCTTTCCTATCAGCTACTCGGAACAAAATGTGCTTGCGATCACTTCACATGTTCCCTTGGCACAGGGTTCTGTGGCTGATTAATGACTTCCCTGTGCACTTGAGCGACTGTCAGAGCACAGCTGCAATTTGCCATATCCTTGTGTACACACACTCACTCACTCAGCACCTGAGATGATTCTTCTCTGAGCAAGTGTTGGATCTGCTGCACCAAACTCAGCATGCCACTGTTAACTCTTGCAGGGTTAATTAGCTGGGCAGTTGTTGGGGAGGCAAGTGATTAGATCAGGTCCTGAAGAGGGGTTTCGGCTAGAAACGTCGACTGTTTATTCAGTTCTGCCCAACCTGTTGAATTCCTGCAGCATTTTGTGTGTGTGGTTCTGGATCTCCAGTGTCTGCAGATTAGCTTTACTTGTCACATGCATTGAAGCAGACGGTTAAATGTGTTTGCATCAAACAGCCAACGCAGTCTGAGGATGTGCTGGGGTCAGCCGGTACGTGTCGCCATGCTTTCAACACTAACATAGTGTGTCCACAACTTACCTGAAACTGTACCACTTTGGAGTGAGGGAGGAAACCAGAGTACCGAAGGAAACCCTCATGGTCACAGAGAGAACGTACAACCTCCTTGCAGACAGTTAAGCAACTACCTGTAATGCTATCCTGCCGCTCCTTGCTCTCAGTTGAGTGTCTGCTCTCTCTGTATCAGGTGTCTATGAGAGCAGGACTGAGTCTGATGAGCAGAATTTATGCCGACTGTTCTCACTGATGTGCTGTACTGTCCTTCCAGGACCCGCTGAAGGTGCATTATGAGAACAACAGCCCCTTCTTGGCCATTGTCAGCATGACACGCCTCATTGAGGTGTCGCACTGGGGGAACATCGCTGTGGAGGAGACCATCGACCTGAAGCATTGTGGCGCCATTCTGAAGGGGCCTTTCTCCCGCTACGACTACCAGAGGCAACCGGACAGTGGGATATCCTCTGTTAAATCCTTCAAGGTATGTCTCACATCCAGGAGCATAGAACTTAGTACAGTGTACAGTCAGTCCTTCAGAACACAATGTTGTGTCGTCTTTTACCCTACTCCAAGATCAATCCTTCCTCACACCTAAGCCTTGAATTTTTCTTTCATCCATGTGCCTGTCTAAGAGTCTCTTAAATGTCCCTAATGTATCTGCCTCTGTCACCATCCCAGCAGTGTTTCATGCACCCCACCCAACACTCTGTATATTTAAAAGATCTCATCTCTGACATCTCCACACACTGTCTCCCTCCTTTCCCCCCCCCCCCCCCCGCCCGTATTTTCCTCAAATCTGCTTAAAATTATGCCATTTCATATTGGCCATTTCCTACCTGGGAAAAAGTCTCTGGCTGTCCACTTGATATACGCCTCTTATCTTGTACACATCTATCAGGTCGCTTTTCATTCCCCTTCACTCCAGAGGAGATGAGAGAGACTCCCGTTCCAAGGTGCTTCACATTGAGGAATACAACTTATATCACAGAAATCTCATCCTGAATGACCCCACCCTTCTACTGACCCCCACAGGGGTAGAAGGTCAAATCCAGGGTGGATTTTATCCACATGTAGATTGATACTAATGTACCAGGAGAGAGGAACATCTGCATTTCTATAGCGACCTTCACCAGCTCTGCGTCTCACCTCTGATGTGACTGACTCCAGCTGGCAGGCCCACATTTCTTAGTTTGAGGCTCTGATTTAACTGGAAGCTATTGTGACGATCTCTCTGCTGTCCATTCCAGACCATCCTCCCTGCTGCTGCCCAGGATGTTTACTACCGTGATGACATTGGGAACATCTCCACCAGCCACTTGGTTGTCCTGGATGATTCTGTAGAGATGGAAGTCCGTCCTCGCTTCCCGCTGTTTGGCGGCTGGAAGACCCACTATGTCATTGGATACAACCTGCCCAGCTATGAGTACCTGTACAACATCGGTCAGTACCAGTCCCAGCTTTACAGCTTAAATAGAGATTGATACAGAATTGGGTTTATTTTCACTGACGTACATGGGCACCTACGTGTATACGGCTAGGGAGACTTTTGCACAGCGCTTTAGTAATTTTGTGTATTGCAGTATATTGCTGCAAAAAAAACCAAATTTCTTGATATATGTGAGTGATGATAAACCTGATTCTGATATGAGTCTCTATTGTGGACTGAGAATGGGAGGGTGACAGGGAGAGGGGAATCATGGTTGGGGAGAAGGGAGGGAGCAGGAAGCACCAGAGAGGCATTCTGTAATGATCAGTTGTTTGGAGTCAAATGACCTTGCCTGGTGTCTCAGGGCTGGGTGTATCTTCATCAGCACCACCCGCTGCCCCAGCACTCCTCCTCTGCCACCTGTCTCTCGCCACTCCCAACATCCTTCGCTCCCGCCTGATTTACAAACTTGCTCTCCGCTCCATGTTAACAATTACAGTACTGTGCAAAAGTCTTAGGTACCCTAGCTATAAATTCGCATGCCTAAGGCTTTTGTGTAGTACTGTATGTCAGGAAATTGTTATGTGGCACCATTAAAGTGTAATACATAAAATATACTATAACTTACAAAATACAAATTCTGCAAAGGAGGAATACTGAGGTAATGTTCATGGACTGATCAGAACTCTGATAGTACAGGGGAAGAAGCTGATACTGAAGTGTTAGGTGTGTGTCTTCACCTCCCTAATTGTAATAATGAGCAAAGTGATTTACCAGCTTTCCATTTGGAGACTGGTCTTCAATCTGTCTAGTCGCAGGTCTCTTGTGAGATGAATCAGAGATGACATTTGTTGGTTTGGGCAGTACTGCAGTTGTAAGGTCAGTCCCTGGGGAAAGGTTTCAAAGGTACATTTAATGCCAAAGAAATGTATACGGTATACATCCTGAAATGCTTTTTCTTCACAACCAACCACAAAAACAGAGGACTGCCCCCCAAAGGATGAATGACAGCTAAATGTTAGAACCTCAAAGTCCCCCCAGCTCCCCTCCCTCCCACACGTAAGTGGCAGCATGCAACGGTCCACCCTCCCCCCCATCGACAGAAAGAAGATTGGCACCCACCATTGAACACTCAAGCGTGAGCAAAGCAACAGTAAAGACACACGCAGTTACCGCAAAGACTGCTCATTCACCCAGTATTCGACATACCACAGGCTCTCTCTCTCTCCCTAATAAGAGAGAAAGGTGTCTTCGTTTCACACCAAGATGGGAGATGTAACAAAGTACTCGCTGGTTTACGATGTTAGAAGTCCGTTGCGTCACTTCTTCCAAGCTCTTTGCCCAAAGATCTCTGGTGTCTGGGCACTGTAGCCAGCATGTAACTCCAGGTCAGGGTCTTCAAAAGAACCCTGAAAGAGAAAAATGGAGATATTAAAGATGGAAATAGAGCTGTTTCTGAAGATGCGAGCAAAGGAGTCACCATTAAACACCATTGTCTCCTCCTAAGCTCCCAACTTGCCAGCTCTTCCCAGACTACATGGTTCTGGTTCCATCTCATTCCTGACCACTTCCCTTTCTACACAACACTCCTACCTAAAGTCAATGATGTCCTTAAGCCATTCTGGCAACACCTCGCCGGTGGGTTCCCCAACTACTTCATGTGGAAGATCTGCCCACTTACACTCCCCATCACTCCTGCTCCACCCTCTCCACCTGTCCATTACCCAGAGTCTGGTTCCCTTCTCTCCATTACCCCATCTGCCCTTTTCAACTCCCTCGCTTGATTCCATGCTCCAGCTTCCTCCTTGCGGTATCTGTTTGGGGTCTGGTTTCCAGCAGATTCTCAAGTTTCAGTCCTTTGTCACTTTTCACCTCCCAGCTTCTGTCACTATTCCTGTTCTCCCTTTTCTCACAGTTTGCCTCTTCACCTGAGTCCACCTAACACCTGCCAGCTCTAGCTCCACCTCTTTCCCTTTGCCTCTTTATACCAGCTCTCTTGCCAGCTGGTGGTGCAATTGGATCAGCGCCAGACTCCGGAGCGAAGGCTTCCGAGTTCCAATCCAAGTCTGCCCCCCCCCCCCCCCCCCCCCCGGGGCATGCTTTCCATCCGTGCCAGGTTGAGCATCAAGCCTCGTTTTAAGAAGAAACAAACAAACAAACAAGGGTCGAGTCAGGACCGTTCATATTGTGACCCGGTTAATCCAAAAGGAGACCAATCCTGACACCTCGCACCAGACAAGAATGACTGCCTGTCTGGAGTGACACGCTAAAAAAAACAGCTCTCTTCCCTTTCACTCAACTCAACATCGACTAACACACACAAAATGCTGGAGGATCTCAGATGGTGGGGCTGAGGGGAATAAACAGTCGACATTTCCATCAGAACTGGAAAGGACGGGGGGGGAGGGGGAGGAGCACAAGGTGGCAGGCGATAGGTGAGTATGTGAGGGGGAAGGTGGGTGGAGGAGGAGATGAAATTAGAAGTGGAAGGTGATGGGATGAAGAGGTAAAGGGCTGAAGATTGAATCTGATTGGAGAGGGGAAGTGATGGGCAGACAGGGAGAAGAGAAGGAGTGAGAAAGGAGTCAGAGTGAGGAGGGAGGCGAGAGAGATTACCAAGTTAGAGAAATCGTTATTCATGCTCTTGGTTTGGAGGCTACATTCTCCCCCGTTGACACTGCCTGACCTGACACTGCCTGTCTGAGCTCCTCCATTTTGTGATTCACTCCAGATTGCAGTAACTGGTATCTTGTCTCCCTGGGTCTGGATGGTGGTTGGAGCTGGGACTGACACCTTGCTGCCCTCACCCTGGGACCGATGTGACCTGTCCTTCCACTGCTGCCGATTGGTCAGTTTTACCTTTCTGTCTCCTATCAGGTGACCAGTACGCTCTGAAAATGAGGTTTGTTGATCACGTATTCGATGATCAAGTGATTGACGACCTCACCGTGAAGTTGATTCTCCCAGAAGGAGCAAGGTGAGTGATTGGGGTCCGCCGCACATTCACCTCGTGTTGTAGCCGCTCCCCCTTACTGGGTGTAGGTTGTGAGCACTAGTTTTGCCTTTTCCCAGCTGATAAGTACTAACTCCCATTTAGTCTAGAGATGAAGTCCAACCGCATAAGTCTCCAGGCGCACATGTACGTGTGTTTTAAAGTCACAGCACTAAAGCACAGAAATGGGCCCTTTGGCCCATCTAGTCTGCACTAGTTATTCGCCATTTGTTGGGTCAGCATTTTCCAAGCCTCCCATGGTGAGTTTATCAAGCGAGCAACATCAATGTGTGCATGCAACAGATGAGCCACCGTCAGGCGGGGCTCGAACAACCTCAGGATAAATGACATCTTCCTCGTTGTTAGTTCTTGTTATGTTTCATATGGCACGACCTGGATCAACACGTTGACATCGTGTGGAGGCTTGCGTCCTTCGGGCGGGGCCAGCCATGTTGGAAGGGCTGTGGACGAGATTCCAGACGAAGACTGATCCAGTCCCTGCTCCTGAACGGGCAGACTCGTGTCTGCTCCTCCTGGGCCACACTTCATCGTGAATCAAGCCAGCAGGTTCTTGTTAACAGCAAATGAATGCACTGTGACCTCCAAGTCCCAGAATGTCGAAGGTCTGATTGAATCACGGAGACCACAGCATGGAAACAGGCCCTTTGGCCCATCTAGTCTGTGCTGAATTATTAATGTCTATAACCCGCCCATCTGTGTACATATCTAATTGAACCCACATCCACCACTTCCTTCCCAGCATCTCATTCAAAACTCTCACCTCTCCCTGAATGAAGAAGTTTCCTCTCATGTTCTCCTAAAATATTTTACCTTTCATGCTTAACCTGTGACCTCTAATTCTAGTTTCAGCGAATCTCAGTGGAAAAATCCTGCTTGCATTTACATGAGATTATGTGATAGTGCAGTATAGCCGTGCTATTGTTGAATGATGGAAAATTTTGAGGGGCTGAATGGCTTCTTCCTGCTTTGTGCAGCATAGAAGATGAGTCGCCGCACTGAGACAGCAAGCAGATTATTTGATAGGGATTGGGGGGGGTGGGGGATCTCTTCCACCCTGTCTATGTCTGGGGAGAGTGTGATGGGACAAGCTAGAGGGAGTTTTACTCTATCTACAGTAAGTCATTGTTCTAAGTGTACTTGGCCTCTGAAACAGGAATAAAACTGTGTGTCACTAAGTTGCCTCCCCCACCCCAGTGTCAGCCTGTCTGTATTTTCTGCAGGAACATTCACTTGGACACACCATATGGGATCGACCGACACCCTGACGAACTCCACTACACCTACCTGGACACGTTTGGCCGGCCTGTGATCATTGCCCACAAGTCAAACCTGGTGGAACAGCATATTCAGGATATTGTGGTACCTGCTGCTTTTCTCCCATTCTCAACCATTGTCCTTTGGCCCTTGTTGCTGCCATTTCTGTTAATTCAAGGGTGGTCAGACCCCTTATGCGTGACTGACCTGTGTTGCAGAGCCTTGGGGAGGCACAGGAGATTTACCACAATCCTCCCTAGATTAGAGAACCTGTCTTGCAGGGTGGAGCTTTTCTCTTTGGAGCAAAGGGTGAGAGGTTGACCATGTGACATTGGAGGCTATTCAGCCCATCGAGTCTGCTCCGCTATTCCATCTCAACCTTATTCTCCTGCCTTCTCCCCTTATTAACAAGAGCCAAGTAACCTCAGCTTTTAAGTATACTTGGTGACTTAGCCTCCAGACAATTCCTTGTCTATGGCAAGAAATTCCACAGATTCATAACCCTGAAATACCTCCTCATCTCCATTCTAAAATGATGCCCTTTTATTTTGAGCCTGTACCCCCGGTCTTGGACTCCTCGACATCCTCTCTACCTAGACCTTCCAATAGATTTCACTCCCCACCCGCCAGTTCTGAACTCCAACAAGTACAGACCCAGAGCTATCAGGCATCGACAGAAGGGGTTAACCTTGTTAAGCCAGCTCTGTATGTAGTGACCTGGGTGTACAGACCCAGAACTATCAGACATCGACAGAAGGGGTTAACCAGCTCTCTGTATGTAGTGACCTGGGTGTCGTTCTTGGCCAATGTGTTGTGCAGTCCTCCTTCACCTGTACTGACCAGTCACTCCCCTGTAGAGATGAGTTTTATTTGTCACGCGTACATTGAAACATGCATTGCTTGTGTCCAGTCAAATCAACGAGGGTCGTGCTGGGCAGCCTGCAAGTTTTGCCACACTTCCAGCGCCATCATAGTATGCCCACCGCTCACTAAACCCTAACTGCACGTGGGAGGAAACCCACGTGGTCACGGAGAACGTACACACTCCTTGCAGACAGTGGTGGGCATTAACCGTAAGCTGGCACAGTAAAGCAGTGCCCTAGCCACCGCGATACTGTGCCATCCACGGAGTGCGACAGGATAATGTCAGTGTGGATGCAATTGTATGTTTCAATTACACATGACATTTTTATCTTTATTTCCTATTTCCATGATTTTTTGACCCTGGCTCCTCGATCCTCTCTCGGAAAAGAACCTATCATCTTCCCGTTTAAATATACCTACAGCCCTCTGTGGCAATGAATTCCACAGATTCACCACCTCTGGCTAAATAAATTCCTCCTCATCTGCATTCTAAAGGGGTGTCTGTGTATTCTGAGGCTGTGCCCCCTCATTCTCTCGGCATTCCCAGCTGAAAGCAGACGTCAGAAAGAGAAGACATCAGGCCTAATGCTGGGTCCCTGTGACCCAGTGCCCCCCTGCCAGGTTGAACTGAACCAACAGCGTTACCTGACAGGGCACAGAGTTGTGACTGTGAATAATTTTCCTCACCCCTTGTGCTCTTTCCTCCTACAGATCCATTACAACTTCAACAAGGTCCTGATGCTCCAGGAGCCCCTGCTGGTGGTGGGAGCTTTCTACATTCTCTTCTTTACTGTCATCATCTATGTCCGGTTGGACTTCTCAATCACAAAGGTGAGCTGGTGATCATGACAGAGCGGTTTAATCCTCTGAGAGTGTTCTGAGAATCAGGTTTATTAATGCTGACATCTCCAGCGTCTTTATACCAGAGTAGTGGCTGCCAGGGGTGGTGGTAGAGCCAGATATGTTAGGGACATTTAAGAAGCTCTTAGATCAGCAAATGGATGACAGAAAAGTGGGGAACTATGCAGGAGGGAAGGGTTAGATTGATCTCACAGTAGGTTAAAAGGTCGGCACAACATTGTGGGCTGAGGGACCTGTCCTGTGCTATAATGTTCTGTTCTGTACATCATGAAAATTGTTTTGTGGCACCAGTACAGTGCATACATATATTACTTTAAATTACAATAATATAAATATCATCAAAAATGAGCACAGTAGTGAGAAGGGTTCATAAATTCATGAACCGTTCGAAATTTGTTGGCAGAGGGGAAATAGTTCTTAAAAAAGTTTCTTCCCTAAGCTCTGCTTAACCCAAACTAACTCCACAGACGAAGCAATATCCTCTCCAACTGCGCCTACTACCTCAGTCTGACAGTCTCCTCGTTCCTTCCCCTACCCTAACCTTCACCCTCTCTTCTTTTGACTCGTAGTCCAACAGCTTGGAAATGGACCCCTTTGGCCCGTAGTACTGCCAAGCACAGCTTTACACTAATCCTATTCTTCCCTACATTCCCACTGCTGCCCCATTTCTCAGCTCCCTCTTTCCCCACAATTCTAGCACTCACTTCCGTGTCAAATTCAGCTACTAATTTAAGCTTCCTTGTAATGTGAGAGGAAACCGGTGAAGTAGGGGTACCAACAGAAAGTTCATCCTTGTGCTGCATGCAGCTGGTAGCAGTGGTCAGGATGGAAACCAGGACCCCTGGAGCAGAGAGACAGTGGCACTACACACTCTGCTGACGCCTTCTGCAATTCCCCACTGAGCTGCTTCCCATACAGCGCTGCATATAGCTCTCGTAACTACAGAACTCCCTCCCAACATCTCTCCATCCTCTCCCCTTGTCACATACTCACATCCCACTGACCAAGACTGTACATCTGTAAATGTCTTGGGATTGTTGTACTAATTTGAGGGGATAATTTTTTTAAATCTACAGTTTACATCTATTCTCCTTGACCATGAACCTGTGGCCTCCCCCTGCTTGCTGTTCTCTAAAAGATTTGGTCTTTGTGGGTAGAGCTGATGCATTTTGGAAAGTTACTGCACCATAAGTCTTGGACAATGAATGCTGGGCACCAGGGAGTGTGATGGGAGGGCAAGTGAATATTTCACTGAAAGCAACAGCAGGTAGATAGGATAGTTTAAAAAAATTGTTTTGTATGCCAGCCTTCAGGCAGGGCAATGAGTATAGGAGTTGGGACATTATGGTCAGTTGTGTAACGTGTTGGTGAGGCTGCGCTTGGAGCACTGTGTACGGTTTCAGTCACTCTCTTATAGGAAAGATGTAGTTAAACTGGGATCAGAACCAGGTTTGTTCTCACTGATGTATGTCATGAATTTTGTTTTGTGGCAGCTGCACAGTGCAATACATAATTTTAAAAAATGCAGGAAAGATCTGTGGATATTGTTGGGACCAGAGGACCTGAGTTGTAGGGAGGGTTGGGTCTTTACTCCTTGGTATGTAGGAGAATTGGGGTGGGGGGGGGGCAACCTTGTAGAAATGTTTAAAACTGAGAGGTATAGTTAAGGTGGATAGTAATAGTTTTTACCCCAGGGTAGGGAAGTCCAAAACTATGGGGCATAGATTTAGGATGAGAGGGGAAAGATTTAAAAGACCTGGGTACAACTTTTTCACATAGAGGTTGGTAAGTAAATGGAGCAAACTGCTAGAGGAAGTGTTTGAGGCAGGTGAAGAAACACAGAGGGATGAACACAGGAAATTGGGACCAGCTGGGTGGGCACCATGGTCAGCATGAACTAGTTGGGCTGTCCATGCTGTGACTCGATGGTTTCAGCCAGTGCTCCTTGCTGAAGTCTCTCCTTGTCCCACCTGTTGCTGCAGGACCCGGCAGCAGAAGCCCGGATGAAGGTGGCCTCCATCACCGAGCAGGTGCTGACTCTGGTGAACAAGCGTCTCGGCCTGTACCGCCACTTCGAGGAGTCAGTGAACAAGTACAAGCAGTCGCGGGATATCGGCACCCTGAACAGCGGCCGCAAGAGTCTGGAGACGGAGCATCGCAGCCTCTCCGGGGACATCAGCGCCCTGCAGTCAAAGCTGAAGAGCGAGGGCTCGGACCTGGCCGAGAAGGTAAAGGGTGTGGGATGGTCCTGTGGTTACAGCAGAGAGGTCATGGCAAATCCTTCACCTCTGGGTCCTAGTGGTTTTGTGATCAAGATGTTCAGAAGTCCAGAAAAAGGCTTAAAACATAATTCCAATTGGTTGTTGAGTGTTACAGCAAAGAATGAACAGAGGAGAAAAGTTTTGGTATTAAAAAAACTTAGTAATAATTAAAAAGGTAACATTCTTTTGTTGGATTCAGATGTTTTTAATTCAAGGTTATTTCATAAGTCAAGAAAGAAGCCTTAAACTTGGTTCACAATCGTTTTATTAAGTGATAATACAACAAAATGAAATGGAATCAGGGAGAGGCAGCTAAGAACAAAGGACAGAAAGGCTGAAAAAGATGGCAGGGCAAATTGTTCATCTCTTTTTATACCCCATAGAAAAGAGATGTTCTATTTAAATTCACACAGATAAGAGTTAACCTATCAGATAGACCCTGTTTGAAGCTACCAGAATCATACTATGGGGCACATTGCATATACATACTGTGACCACTAGGGGACACACTGAACAATTGTATATATGTACTGTGACCACTTAATAACAGATGCCCTGGAAGATCTTGTCAGCATCGGAGGACAGATCCTAGCCAACCTCGGGTTTGTTGATGGTATTGATGGGCTGATGGAGTGAGGATGATGCATCTACCAAGCTGATGAGAAACCAATCACGACAAAAATCACAGTGGACATGAGCTAGAGGTTGTCAAACAGTTCAAGTATCCTGGTGCCATCATCAACCAAGAAGGATCAAAGCCTGAATTCCTTGCAAGGACAACCCAAGCAACAGCAACTAAAACCAATCTGGAGAGATTATAACATCGCTCTCTGATCCAAGTTGAAACTCCTATATGCGCCTGTGCTGTCCATCTTTTCGTCTGCATGTGAATCATGGACTTTGACAGCAGAACTGCAAAAGAATATCCAGGCAGTAGAAATGAGATGCTTCAGAAGGCTCATCGGCATCTCCTGTACAGACCATATCTCAAATGACAAAGTACGGAGAACCATCACACAGCACATGAGACACTACAAAGATCTACTCTCCACAGTAAAGAAGAGGAACTGTGGTGCTATGGCCACATAACAAGATCAAAGACCATTCTTCAGGGAACGGTGCAAGGGAAAAGAAAATGGGGCAGACAGAGGAGGAAATGGACAGACAACATTGTAGAGTGGACCAGAGAGAGCTTTACAGCAACCCAGGCGCTCGCCTCGCCCACAACTGTGAGAAATGGAGGCTACTAGCACAGCGCTCATCTCTACAGCACCTCTACGACCGTAACATAGAACATAGAATAGTACAGCACATTACAAGCCCTTCGGCCCACAATGTTGTGCCGACCCTCAAACCCTGCCTCCCATATAACTCCCCACCTTAAATTCCTCCATATACCTGTCTAGTAGTCTCTTAAACTTCACTAGTGTATCTGCTTCCACCACAGACTCAGGCAGTGCATTCCACACACCAACCACTCTCTGAGTGAAAAACCTTCCTCTAATATCCCCCTTGAACTTCCCTCCCCTTACCTTAAAGCCATGTCCTCTTGTACTGAGCAGTGGTGCCCTGGGGAAGAGGTGCTGACTGTCCACTTATTCCTCTTAATATCTTGTACACCTCTATCTTAATGTCTCCTCTCATCCTCCTCCTCTTCAAAGAGTAAAGCCTTAGCTCCCTTAATCTCTGATCATAATCCATACTTTCTAAACCAGGCAGCATCCTGGTAAATCTCCGCTGTACCCTTTCCAATGCTTCCACATCCGTCCTATAGTGAGGCGACCAAAACTGGACACAGTACTCCAAGTGTGGCCTAACTAGAGTTTTATAGAGCTGCAACATTACATCGCGTCTCTTAAACTCTGTCCCTCGACTTATGAAAGCTAACACCCCATAAGCTTTCTTAACTACCCTATCTACCCTGAGGCAACTTTCAGGGATCTGTGGACATGTACCTCCAGATCCCTCTGCTCCTCCATACTGCCAAGTATCCAAAGGGATGCACTGAATAACTGCATATCCATACTCTGACCACTAGGGGATGTACTGAACAACTACATATACATATTGTGACCACTAGGGGGTGCACTGCACAATTGCATATCCATACTGTGACCACTAGGGGGTGCACTGAACAGTAACATCTATATAGATAATTATTTAAAAAACAGCGGACAATTAATTGTTAAACTACAAAGGCATACGTTCAGTCTAGTGCAACACCTGTGATAACCTGTAAAAATTCAGATTCAAGATGAGCATTTGTCACGTACATCAGAACATGCAGTGAAATGCGTCGTTGGCATCACAGACCAACGTAGTCTGAGGATGTGCTAGAGGCAGCCTGCAAATGGCGCCATGCTTCCAGTGCCAACATGGCATCCCCTCAACTTACCTAAACCTAACCTGTATGTCTTTGGAGTGTGAGAGGAAACTGGAGGAAACCCACATGGTCATGGGGAGAATGTACAAACTTCTTACAGACATTGTTGGGAATTGAACCCTAATACCAGATTCTGTAAAAGTGTTGCTCTAGCCACTACACTACTGAGCCACCCTTGGATCTGTAATCTCTAATTTCTCCTCATAACAAACCCATCAAAGAAATCAGTCATATTCTACACTCGCAGTTCAATATAGAACAATCAGACCAATACAGGATCTTCAGCCCTCAATGTAGTGCCAGCCTTCTGACTTGCCCTAAGATTAATCTAATCCTTCATGGCCCAACATTTCCCCATCGTCCATGTGCCGATCTATAGCACAGCACTGTAAGATCCAGGCTCAATTCCCGCTACTGCCTGTAAGAAGTTTGTTCATCCTCCCCGTGACCACATAGGTTTCCTCTGGGTGCTCTGCTTTCTTCCCACGTTCTAAAGGCTTGCGGTTAGGGTTTGCCATGTTGGTGCTGGAAGCATGGTGACGCTTCCCAGCATAATTCTCGCTGATTTGTTTTGACACAGATGATGCATTTCACTGTATCTGGCAAAGTGAAACTAATTCAGATAAATCCCGAAGTTCCCCTCACAGCTGCACAAAGTTGGCCCCATGTTGAAGAAATGAAGGTGTGATTATGAAGCTGGGGAGGGGGTGAGGATACCGAGCTTGTGTCTTTTGTGATCCCCATCTTCCTTTGCTCTATCAGCGAGGGGACAGTACAACTGAGTTTCTGTTTTCAGAACAAGGTTCATCACTGACTTGTGTGATTTGTGTTGTGGCAGCAGTGCAGGATAAAGTCATAAAATTACTATATAGTTTACAGGCACCAAAAGACTGAACAGTGAGGTCAGAAATCTGACACACGGGAAGAAGCTGTTCCTGAATCTGAGTCTTTCTTCAGGTTTCTGTACCACCTCATTGATGGTGGCAACGTGGTGGTGGGGATCTTTAATGATGGATGCTGCTGCCATGGGGCATTCCCTTTTGATCTCCTAGGTTGAGCCTTCCTCAGAGATGCAGCATCTGTGCAGAGGAAAGCCCCTCCCATAACAGAACAAGGGTTTGAGCTTGTTGCTCTGGGCAGGGCCCGTTTAGAAACATAGAAAACCTACAGCACAATACAGGCCCTTCAGCCCACAAAGTTGTGCCGAACACATCCCTACCTTAGAAATTACTAGGCTTACCCTTAGCCCTCTATTTTACTAAGCTCCATGTACCTATCTAAAAGCCTTTTAGAAGACCCTATTGTATCTGCCTCCACCACCGTTGCTGGCAGCCCATTCCACGCACTCACCACTCTCTGAGTTTTAAAAAAAACTTACCCCTGACATCTCCTCTGTACCTACTCCCCTGCACCTTAAACCTGTGTCCTCTTGTGGCAACCATTTCAGCCCTGGGAAAAAGCCTCTGCCTATCCACACGATCAATGCCTCTCATCTCGTACACCTCTATCAGGTCACCCCTCATCCTCCGTCGCTCCAAGGAGAAAAGGCCGAGTTCACTCAACCTATTCTCATAAGGCATGCTCCCCAATCCAGGCAACGTCCTTGTAAATCTGCTCTGCACCTTTCCTATGGCTTCCACATCCTTCCTGTAGTGAGGCGGCCAGAACTGAGCACCGTACTGCTGTCCTGTTAATGTTAGCTTCATCTTGGATGTCCTGTGTTTGATTATAGTTCAGCAGTTTTGCTGGGAGCCCGGCTGTACGGGGTAGGGACAAGCTACCTGTGATTGACCTGTCTCTCCCCCCACCCCACCCATCCCTCTCTTCCTCTGCAGGTGGCTGAGATTCAGAAGTTGGACGGGCAGGTGAAGGACCTGGCCTTGAAGGCCAGTCAGGAAGCAGAGCGGCTGGTAGCTGGGAAGGTGAAGAAGGATGCTTACATCGAGAATGACAAACACCTCTCTTCAAAGCGGCAGGACCTCATTTCCAGGATCGACACCATCCTGGACACCTTGTAGTGCCAGTCTTCCCCTCTGTGCTTCCTCCTCCCCCCCCCCCCCCCCACCCACCCCTTAAAGATTGAGTGGCAGTAAAACTAATTGAGTTCCTTTGTGTAAAGTGGGTTCAGTGTAATCAGTTTGAGAGGGGTGACTCCTCCGACTCAGGTGCAGTGCAGTATGGGCAAGCATTCAAAGTTTGTTTAATCACCCTTCGGTGTTTGGGGCTGGCAGATGATTCCTAGGGTCAAATGGGGCGACTGGCATTCAGAGGCACATTCATTGCGGGACTGATTGAAGACGACCCCTGCCAGCCCCATCTGACGAATGTTCCCCCTCTCCTGTAATCTTCTGTGGATGTTTTTTTAATGCATGTAAAAGCTACAATTTTGTATTGCCAATCCCTCCCCTGGACACCAAGTGCAGTGGAAGGACTTAGGGTTGTGTCTCCCTCTTTCTGACAGAAGTTTACTGTAAATTCAACTTTAATTTCTTAAGTTGGAAAATGAAAAAATTAAAAGGGCATCTTGCCGTCCCTGATGCTGGTGTTATTGTCTTTGTGAAATACATTCTATATTCAGTGCATTTTTGTTTTATTTGGGGATAGTATTGTGATCACTTGAGGAGAGTTCTGTTTTCCTACAGGGCTGTGTATCAGTCAGTCTTCACATGGCTACGCAGTCCAGTCCAGGATCATTTCTTTTATTTAGAGATACAGGCCCTTCCAGTCCAGCAACCCACCTACTTACTCCTAGCCTTAATCTCAGGACGATTTACATTCATCCATTAACCTCCCAATCCATATGTCTTTGGACTATGTGAGGAAGCCGGCGCACCCACAGGAAACCCACGAGGCTCTTCTCGTTCCTGCTCCCTTCAACCTGCTGATCAGCATGAGATCTAATCAGAGATGTTAGGGTGGATAGCCTTAACGGAGAATGCCTGTACGTGACTTTGTTTAACGTGAGGAGTTGATGCAAGGTGAGCCACCACATTGTCCTTGACAGGGGCCAGTGGCATGGAATGCACGACAACTGGGAACCCTTCACTGCTGCAGGCTTCCTCAGCCAGTGTGACGTTACATCATCTTCTGTTGAGGTCTTGGTTGGATCGCTCTTGTCTGGAATCTCCCCCTTTGAATTTGCTGCCCCTGCCATGGGTAACCCTACCAGGAGCTAAACTCCAGGCAGCGTCACTCTCCACGATAAAGTTATGATCCTTGGGGAAGTATTTAGAAATTAACAGGCCTTTCCAGCCAACAAGTCTGCATTGTGTGGTTACACCCATGTAATCAATTGACCTAATCTGTACATCTTTGGAATGTGGCGAGAAACCCATGTGGACTGTACCCAGGTCACTGGTGCTGTAAAGTATTACCCTAACTCCACCTGCCATGCTTTCCCCCCTCCCCACACTCACTCAGCTTGTGGCCATCTCCTTGAACCCTCTACAACAGTAGTTGCCAAAGTGGGTGATACCAACCCCTCCTGGGTATGGTCAGTAGCAAGGGAGGGGCAGCTGAGGGATTACAGGTTTAACAAATTAATTACTTGATCCTCGATGCCTCATAATTGCAGTGATCACATAATCGCCTCCTCTTTTGCTAACCCACTGATCCTTTAAGACTCAAAGCACATTCTAGCTAGTGAAAAGCAAGGTGACACTTCTGTACTTGGCATATCATGAGAAATATGGACTGAAGAAATCGTGTTATTTCTAGACTTGGCCTGCACATTATTGCCATTCAGTACTGTAGTTCGGTTTTAGCAAGAACCATTCTCACAGTGAGCCAATTCCTTTGAATCAGAGTACAATGTTCAAAATCTGCCCTTTAGAATGATCTTGATCGCATTTCTCTAGCCTGTGGCCCAACCAAGATATCTCTGCCCCACTTCATATACCTTCAGGCAGAGAGGCAGTTGGAGAAGAACTGATTCTGCCAGCAGCAAGCAAGATTCTAAATACAGATTTGCGTAAGTCACCAGACCAAATAATTAAAGCAACTCTGTTCAACTCTTGAGGATGTGGAAGACACATTGTGCAACATTGGACAACAAAATCTGCTCTGCAGTTGGATGAGTCAACTTTGTCAGGCAATGAATCTTTGCTTCTCAGTTACGTTCACTTCATAAAAGATGAGACTAGAAATAACATGAAGGGGCAGTCAATATTTTGGGCTGTTGAGAGATTTTTAAAAGAGAAGGACATCCTGCCTACCAGCATTCTTGTTTGTGCAACAGATGGACACCCATCAATGATCAGCCACCGCATGGGGTTATTACCTGGTTGAAAAAGTTGTATCTAACATTCACCATGGCTGTGTAATTCAGACAACATCTTGTCACAGAAAACCTAAGTAATCGGCTGCACAAATCTTTAAATACTGTTATCACGGAGGTTAATAAAATCAAGTCCAATGCTGTCGATTCTTGACGATTTTGAGACCTTTGAATTTAGAATAATGAACAGTTTGAATGCTGGGTGTTACACACAAAAATCAGATGGCGCTCAAAGGGAAACAGACACTTTAATGAGCTTTTTGAAACTAATTCTTTGAAGATTCAAATGATTCATTCAGTAATTAACTCAAGAATATTAGAATCAGAGGTTTATTATCACCGGCATGTGACGTGAAATTTGTTAACTTAGCAGCAGCAGTTCAATGCAATACAATAATCTAACAGAGAAAAAAGAAATTAAATAACTAAATCTTATTCAGTATACTTTATACAGTATACATAAATTGAATAGATTAAAAATCGTGCAAAAACATACTGTATACTTTAAAAAAGTGAGGTAGTGCCTGAGGGTTCAATGGTCCATTTAGGAAATGGATGGCAGTGGGGAAGAAGCTGTTTCTAAATCGCTGAGTGTGTGCCTTCAGGTTTTTGTACCTCCTACCTGATGGTAACAGTGAGAAATGGGCATGCCCTGGGTAATGGGGGTCCTTAATAATGGATGCTGCCTTTCTGAAACACCACTCCTTGAAGATGCCCTGGGTACTTTGTAGGTTAGTACCCAAGATGGAGCTCACTAAATTTACAATCCTCTGCAGTAGCACCCCCCATACCAGACAATGATGCAGCCTGTCAGAATGCTCTCCACGGTACAACTATAGAAGTTTTTGAGTGTATTTGTTGACATATATAGCCACTGTCTTGCCTCCTTTATAACTACATTGATGTTGGGACCAGGTTAGATCCTCAGAGATTTTAACACCCAGGAACTTGAAACTGCTCACTCTCTCCACTTCTGATCCCTCTGAGGACTGGTATGTGTTCCCTCATCTTATCCTTCCTGAAGTCCACAATCAGCTCTTTTGTCTTACTGATGTTGAGTGCCAGGTTGTTGCTGCGGCACCATTCCACTAGTTGGCATATCTCACACCTGTACGCCCTCTCATCACCACCTGAGATTCTACCAACACTGGTTGTATCGTGAGCAAATTTATAGATGGTATTTGAGCTATGCCTAGCCACACAGTCATGTGTATATAGAGAGTAGAGAAGTGGGCTAAGCACACACCCGAGTTGATCATCAGTGAGGAGGATATGTTATCACCAATCCACACAGATTGTGATCTTCTGGTAAGGAAGTAGAGGATCCAATTGCAGAGAGAGGTACAGAGGTCCAGGGTCTGCAACTTCTCAATTAGGATTGTGGGAACGATGATATTAAATGCTGAATTATAGTCGATGAACAGCATCCTGACGTAGGTGTTTGTGTTGTCCAGGTGGTCTAAAGCCACGTGGAGAGCCATTGAGATTGTGTCTGCCGTTGATCTATTGTGGCGATAGGCAAATTGCAATGCGTCCAGGTCCTTGCTGAGGCAGGAGTTCAGACTAGTCATGAGCAACCTCTCAAAGCTGACAATGTGAGTGCTACCGGGCGTGACATTGCTTATCTGTCAGAATTATTCACAAGTTGAATGAAATCAATCTTCAATCACATTGAAATCATGTGAATCTTATCAAAGTGAAATCAGTCTTCACATTTATTGCAAGCTGACCTTACTTAAGTGCAATATTGGCCATTGTGACTTTTTGCAATTTCTGAGTTGGACGGGAAAGAAAGAATACCAGATGGTCTAGAATACTGTGCCCACCTTGCTGAGCTATAAGTCAAAGAGATTTAAAGATTTTCTCTCCATTAAAATTCTCAGTTGAGTAATAAATCCATTCCTGAACCTTGACAGGAAAGAGGGAGGAAGAACTGATCTTGCTACAAAATGACAGCTGAGCTGAGGTTCAGAAAGGGTTGGTTGCAGGAAGAAATCTCTGAATGCTATCCTGCACTGTGGGAAAAGGTTAAGACATTCTCTTTTTTTTTGCCTTTCCAACATCCTATTTGGTGGAGCATGGTTTCAGCGCAGTCGCCCAAGTTCTTTTAAAGCAACAAAGCAGACTGAATTACTGGGTGTGGGGATCAGAGACTGATGTTGAAAGTTGGTATCACTCCCCAACCCATCCATCAAAGAAGGTGAAAAAGCAGATGGACACCTAATGCATGCTCTAAAAGTGTTTGTACTGTAATTAAAGAAACTTAATTTGTAGCTGAAAATAAACTTGAATGATTTTTGCAATTATTTGTCACTGCTCTGAATTTGCAGTTCTTATTTTCTTTCACTGTGCATCGTAAATCAAAATTTTTTATAGTTTTTATGCAATGGCCGGAAAGGGAGGTGGGGTCTGCTGGGGGTGTGGTCTGGGGACCTGGGGCAGTAACACAGAAAAGTTTGGGAACCACTGCTCTACACTTTATTGCTACTCACAATTGCACTGCTGGGGGTGTGGTCTGGGGACCTGGGGCAGTAACACAGAAAAGTTTGGGAACCACTGCTCTACACTTTATTGCTACTCACAATTGCACCTTTGTTCGTACCATGGACAAGTTTGGAAATACGACACATGGATCCCTTATTGATCCAGACTGTGAACAGACACCGATCCCCGGGACACCCCACTAACCAGATTAAATATCAGCTTTATTTGTCACATGTACAGTGAAGTGTGTCAAGAACCATCACGGTCTGAGGATGTCCTGGACCTGTTGCCATGGTTCTGGCCCCAATGTAGCATGCCCACAACTTAGTAAACCCTACAATCCGTGTGTCACTGGAAACCAGAGCACCCATGCTAACACACAAACTCCTTTATGACAGTGATAGGAATTGAACCCCAGTTGTTGCACTGTAACTGGGTTAAGCAAATCGCTATGCTACCGTGCTGGGGGTGGGGAAGGTGTTTTCGGAACAGAATAAGACCAGTTGGTGAAATGGTTGATTATTGTCGAGTGTTCCAAGTCACAGTGAAAAAACTTTGTTCTGCATCTCTCTGTGCAGATCACTTCATCACATCGGTACAGTGAGATTGTACAAGGGAAAGCAACAGAATAGAATATAGAGTGTAAGGTCACAGGGAGGTAGATTGTGAGGTCAGGATTCAGTCCTGACATACTAGGCAATCGTTCAATGGTGCAGAGGTACCGAGTGGGTCACGGGATGGTTTTCCTGAGACCACAACACATTAACATCATGGTACAGGGGGTGGAGCAGTTGTCCCTCAATTCCGACATCTGGGCACTGTCAGGGCGGAGTTTGTGGGTCTGTTTTCCTCCCACATCCCAAAGTTAAGCAAATGCTGTTAACTGTCCCTATGTAAGGGGAGGGGTAGAGGCTGGGGGCAGTTAATGGGAGTGCAGGGTGGGGGGGGGAGCATTGGTCTCCATTCATGTGCATATCTAAACATAAGTGTTACAATTGAACCTGCATGTTTGGCAGCTCGTTCCACTTTCGCTCGACCCTCTGAAGATATTTCCCCTTAAATATTTCACCCTTCACTCTTAACCTTCATCTCACCCAACTCTGATTTCTGAAGGCCAATGTGCCATAGTTCCTCTTTACAACCCTATCTACCTTTGACGCTACTTCAACTAATTATGGATCTGTATTCTCTTACTCAAATCTTAAATCTCTTACTATCTATCCTTTCAGTTAGTCCTGATGAAGGGTCTCGGCCCGAAACGTCGACAGTGCTTTTCCTTATAGATGCTGCCTGGCCTGCTGTGTTCCACCAGCATTTTGTGTGTGTTGTCTGTATTCCCACATCAGCCTTTCTACTGTGAAAGACCTACACTGGTCTGCCTTCTTCACTGTCCATTACAATCCGCTACCCCCCCCCCCCCCCCGCCATCTTGAAACCCATAACACGAGGATTCTAACAATTCCTGCTCATTTTCACAGGGCCACTGATAAAATCCAAGTATTCTCAGGATCATAGGTATAAATTTGTTTTTCAGATGATTTACTGTGCAATTTGTTTCTCTTACAAACTGAGCTAAGTTTTATACCGGACTCCTGTATCAGCAGATCCTCGGGCTTAGAGTCTTTACCCCTTTGCAGTATAAAGTTAATTGTGCAATACAACGTCTTAAAAGACATTTGGACAGCTACACACAAGAGATCCTGCAGATGCTGGAAATCTAGAGTAACACACAAAATACTGGAGGAACTCTGCAGGTCAGGCAGCAGCTGGGGAGAAGAATGGACAGTTAATGTTTGGGGCCGAGACCCTTCATTAGGACTGGAAAGGAAGAGGGAAGATGCCAGATTAAGGAGGAAGAGGGAGGAAGGAAGACTAGCTAGAAGGTGATGGGTGAAGCCAGATGGGAGGTGGGAGGGTGTGGGTGGGGCGAGGATGAATTAGGAAACTGGGATGTGATAAGTGGTAAAGGCAAAGGACTGAAGAAGATGGAATTTGGTGGGAGAGGAGAGTGAACCATAGGAGGAGGGGCACCAGGGAGAGATGATAGGCAGGTGAGGAGAAGAGGTCAGAGTGAAGAATAGAAGAAGAGGGTATGGGAAAGTTTTACTGGAAGTTGGAGAGATCTGGACAGGGGTATTGCTCCTCCAACCTGAGAGTGACCTCATTGTGGCAGAAGAGGAGGCCATTATCCCATGTGTTGGAATGGGAATAGGGATTGGAATTAACATGGTTGGCCATTGGGAAATCCTGACTTTTGCAGATGGAGTGGAGTTGCTTGACCAGGTGGACAGGTACACAGATAGGGAGGTTTGGAATACAGGCCAAAAACAGGCAAATGGGACTAGCCCTGATAGGCACATCGACCTGAATAGATGAGCTGTGCTGTTGCATGTCTGAGACAAAATGTGAGTCCTTTGCAGATGAGAGAATGTATAAAAGGAATATAGAATTTTAAAGAGAGGATTTATAAAAAGTGGAAGAGGAGATATGGTCAGCTCCTTTATTTGGGAGTGTAAAAGACACCTTGAAACTCATCACAAATACGAGAACCGAGATCAATGCTAAATGACTGGGAACAGAAAACACTGCGGATGATGGAACTCTAAAGAATTACATTAAGGAGCTGTGAAAGGTTGTGGCCTGAAACAGCAACTCCCCATTTCCCTCCATAGATGCTGCCTGACCCACTACTCAGTGTGCAGCACTGGGGATTATTGGTCCTGTAAACAGCTCCCGCCCCACATCCCCGAGTTTTGAAACTGGTGGCTGCCCAGGTCAACACCCCGATTTCAGTGAAATCTGGAGGTCAAAGTCCAGGAATTGGTGAGTCGGTAGGCCGAAGCCTGAAGTTCAAAGGTCAAAGTTGGTGAGTCCTGAGGTCTGCGAGTCAGGTCCAGGGACTGGTGGTCAGAGGTGATCTGGCCTGGGGTTGGAGGTCTGTGTTGTTGTGAGAGACAGAGAGAGAGTGGATGGGTAAGGGGCTTGTTTTGCTGTTGTCTTGTTTCATTGCTGTTGCTCTAGTGAACACTGAGGACAGGCATCAGAATGTGTGGCGATGCTTGTGGGCTGCCCCCAGCACATCCTCAGGTTGTGTTGGCTGTTAACGCAAACAACATTTCACCGTACGTTTCGATGCACATGTGATAAACAAACCTGGAAGAGTCAGATCTGTCAGGCTCCTGTTGATTGGTAGAAAGTGTTCCGGGGGTGAATCGGTTCATCCCACTCCCACGTCTCAATTTGTTACTGCTGACTGTGGTTCCCTCACCGTGGTCAGTCTCACAGTTAAGCGTTGGCTGATGGAAAGTGTGATAAGGAGAGATGTCACCACGTGGGAGGTGGTGAATCTTTGTAATTCTTTACACTGGAGAGCCACAGAGACTCAATCACTGATCGTTGAAAGTCACCTTTGGGCATTAGAAGAAAAGTGGATAGACTATCAAAATAGAAACTCAGCTATGGTGTGGTAGACTGAAGAAATTCTGCGAATCGCCAGCAACACAGGAAAATGGAGTATTGCAATAGTGTGTTTAGTTCTGGAAGGATGTGGAAGGTTTAGAGAGGGTGCAGAGGAGATTTACCAGGACGCTGTCTGAATTAGAGAGCATGTCTTTATGAATGGAGCGAAGGAGAATGAGAGGTGACTCGATACGAGGTGTACAAGATGATAAGAGGCATTGATAAAGTGGAAATTGCTAATATGCAAGGACATAACTTTAAGGTGGTTGGAGAAAAGTATGGGGGAGATGTCAGAGGTAAGTTTTTTACATGGAGAGTGGTGGGTGTGTGAAATGTGCTTCTGGGGTTGGAGGTAGAGGCTAAACCATTATGGAGGTTTAAGTCTCTCAGATAGGCACATGGATGATAGAAAATGGAGGGATATGTGGGAGGGAAGGTTAAATTGATTTTGGAGCAAGTTAGAAGATCGGCAGTATATTGTGAGCCAATGGGCCTGTACTGTAACTCACAGCATGTTGTATAATTGTAGTTTGTGATATGTAGTACAATTTACAGGACATTCACCAGCATGTTCTAAAAATGCTAGAACTTCCAGCTTCTCAAATCATTCCTTTCCCCTCCACCCACCTTCCTATTCCGGCTTCTTCCCCCTTCCTTTCCAGTCCTGATGAAGGATCTCGTCCCTAAATGTCAACTGTTTATTCTTTTCCAAAGATGCTGCCTGACCTGCTGAGTTCCTGCAGCATTTTGTGTGTGTTGGCTGGGGCACAGTTGAAGGGTGGACTGTAAATGCCTTTTCCAAAAGCTCCCTTCCTGAAAGAGCTGTACGGCTATTAAACAAAAACTTCATGCATTTTAAAAGTTTCTTCTCCTGGCAGTTTATATGATCAACCATTCTAGTTGGCCACCCCAACCCCAACCTCATCTATTACCCCATCACTGCCCTGTAAACTGTTTAAACCACTTTTTATAATGGTGTTTACATTGTAAATACAAGTGAGTATTTATGCACATTTTATTCCATATCTGTCTTTTAACCTCTAACTTTATATTTTATATAATTCTTTATAATTGTTAAATGTTTTTGTTGCATGTCGCACTCTGACCAACGCAGCAAATTCCTAATGCATGTAAATGTATTTAGCAAATAAAGTTACCATGTGCATTTATCAACTGAAACAGCAGAGGGAACCCCAAGTCCATCTTTGCTGAGCCAGAACCCTCATGGTTGCTGGAAATCTAAATTTTAAAATAATTCAGGAAACCTTTAGACCAGTGGTTCCCAACGTGGGGCGTACGCCCCACAGGAGGGTAATTTGATTTTTAAGGGGGGCAATTCGAGAATGTGTTATTAACAGTGAATTTTTTCTAGTAAGTCTGTGTGAGTATGAGTGTGTGTGAGTTAATACATATGTATATATACAGTATGCATACATAAAAATACTTGTGTGTATGTACATGTGTAATTGCGTATGTACTGTATATATAGTGTATCACCATCATTACAACCATCAAATGGCTTTCATAATTAAATTAATGAATTGACTGATTTAGGAAGGAGCGAATGAACAAGTCCAAACGCGTAAGAAACTCGTACGAGGTCGTGCCAATGCTGCTTTTTGCAGTAGCTTTCGGCTCTTGGTGGTGTGAAGGTGTGTACATTGCGTCATCTCTTTTAAACGGTGTATCTGTCTTTGTATGCTGTAGAAACGAATCAGCATTGTTTTATTTATTTATTATTATTATTATTTTAATATCACTTAATGTTTTATTTTACAATTTCTTAGTAATTTCTTCCTCAGAACTTTAACAGTCCTTTGGTTCTTTTATTTTTCTCTTTCATGAATGCCATGTTCTTTGGAAGCTTGTTTAAACCAAGTTAATGGTCTTTTAGGCTTCCTCCAGGTGAACAGGAGTTCACTTATTGAATAATAAGAATTATATATCACCACAGGGGGCATCAGGATTTTAGAGGTGATTAGGTGGGGCATGGCCAAAAAAAGGTTGGGAACCACTGCTTTAGACGTTGTGGGCACAGAAACAGTTAACGGTTTACAGTTAACTACCTGCCTATCTTTGACAGTTTCCAACAGTTACCATCTCAGGCTGAAGGCAGAACGGTTAGTTAACTCTAAATCACAAACTACTTCTCCCTGGGGCATTGCCCAACCTGCTGAATATTTACATCACTTTTTGATTTTTTGATTCAGGAGCAATCCTCTGTGTAGAGACTTGACTACCTCCTAGCGGAGGCTCTCAAAGCCGACCATGCAGCTGAACAGGAAGCCTGAGTTCATCTTTCAGATCAAAATCTCTGAATCTGTTCATAGTTTGTGCAAATCAAAATCAGATTATCACTGACTTGCATAACAAGAGTTGTTTTGTGTGAAACAAAAAGAATAACGAGGTTGTGTGTATGAACCATTCAGAAATCTGATTACAAAGGGGAAGAAGCTGTTCTTGAATCGTTGAGTGTGTGTCTTCGGGCTCCTGTACCTCCTCCCCAATGATATTAATGAGAAGAGGGCACGTCCAGATGGTGAGGGTCCTTAATGCTGGATGGTGCCACCCTGAAGCACCGCCTCTTGAACTCATCAAGACAGAGATGCAACCAGGCAGGATGCTCTCCGCCACACAGCTATAGAAATTTGAAAGTGGTTCACTAATGCCCTCAACAACACACAAAATGCTGGTGGAACACAGCAGGCCAGGCAGCATATATAGGGAGAAGCGCTGTCGATGTTTCGGGCCGAGACCCTTCGTCAGGACTAACCGAAAGGAAAGATAGTAAGAGATTTGAAAGTAGTGGGGAGAGGGAGAAATACGAAATGATAGGAGAAGACCGGAGGGGGTGGGATGAAGCTAAGAGCTGGAAAGGTGATTGGTGAAAGTGATACAGAGCTGATCATGGGACGGGAGGCCTCAGGAGAAAGAAAGGAGGGGGGAACACCAGAGGGAGATGGAGAACAGGCTAACAACTAAATATGTCAGGGATGGGGTAAGAAGGGGAGGAGGGGCATTAACGGAAGTTAGAGAAGTCAATGTTCATGCCATCAGGTTGGAGGCTACCCAGCCGGTATATAAGGTGTTGTTCCTCCAACCTGAGTTTGGATTCATTTTGACAGTAGAGGAGGCCATGGATAAACATATCAGAATGGGAATGGGATGTGAAATTAAAATGTGTGGCCACTGGGAGATCCTGCTTTTTCTGGCGGACCGAGCGTAGGTGTTCAGCGAAACGGTCTCCCAGTCTGCATCGGGTCTCACCAATATATAAAAGGCCACACCGGGAGCACCGGACGCAGTATACCACACCAGCCAACTCACAGGTGAAGTGTCGCCTCACCTGGAAGGACTGTCTGGGGCCCTGAATGGTGGTGAGGGAGGAAGTGTAATGCCCTCGCAGAGTTTGCCTTGTATGTACTGCCCGACCCAGTACATTCGTCCAGCATTGTGCGTTGATTGTGTTTGCAAATAACACACTTCACTGTTTCGATGTACACATGACAGATAACGGTCATCTTTATCTTTCTTTTTCAATCTTTTTATTATTATTATTATTATTAATATCAACAAAATAAAATTGATACATAGATAATGGGATTACAAACATACACATTTCAACTGAACCTGAAAGAATACATAAGCAATAATTACAGTATAAATGAGTATTCCCAAATCATGGACAATACAAGTAACAAATAAACAAGGCAAACCTAGGTATATCATAATATATATTTAAAAAAACAGAAAAAATAAAAATAAAAAAAATTATGCAAAAAAAACTAATCTAATAACTAATAAGGAAAAAAACGAAAAAAGAGAAAAAGAAAAAAAATGAAAAAAAGGGCTGTTTATAATATCTAACAAAAATACAAAATTATCAGTGTCGTCAACTCCGATCCTCTCAACATGTATAAAATCTAAACTGGAAAAACAAAGGTCATCTTTATCTTGAGAAAGATTTCTCAGCATCTGCAGGATCTTGTGTCGAGCAAGAGAAAATCTGCAGATGCTGGACATCCCAGCAACACACACAAAATGCTGGAGGAAATCAGCAGGTCAGGCAGCATCTATGGAAAAAAGTAGTCCATGTTTTAGGCCCAGACCCTTTGGCAGGACTGGAGGAAAAAAGCTGAGGAGTAGATTTAAACGGTGGCCTCATCATGACAGGAGCACATATCAGAATGGGAATAGGAGCTGGAATTAAAATGGGTGGCCACTGGAGATCCGATTTTCTGGCATAGGTGTTCGGTAAAGCAGTGTCCCCAATCCTCGCCAGATCTCACTGATATACAGGAGGCCACACTGGGAGCACTGAATACAGTGAATGACCCCAACGGACTGACCTCACGAGGAATGACCCATTCCGATATGTCCATGTGTGACCTCCTCTTCTGTCGTGATGAGGCCACACTCAGGTTGGAGGAACACCACCTTGTATTCCGTTTGGGTAGCCTCCAAGCTGATCACCTGAACATTGATCATCTGGGTCTCTCTTCCCGCCATTACAGTCATTTACAGTACACGCTGCATCCGCAAAGTAAACAGCATTATGAAGGACCCCACGCACCCCTCATACAAACTCTTCTCCCTCCTGCCGTCTGGGAAAAGGCACCGAAGCATTCGGGCTCTCACGGACTATGTAATAGTTTCTTCCCCCAAGCTATCAGACTCCTCAATACCCAGAGCCTGGACTGACACCTTACTGCCCTATTGTCCTGTTTATTATTTATTGTAATGCCTGCACTGTTTTGTGCACTTTATGTAGTCCTGGGTAGGTCTATACTCTAGTGTAGTTTTTTCTGTGTTTTTTTTTTTACGTATTTCAGTCTAGTTTTTGTACTGTGTCATGTAACACCATGGTCCTGAAAAAATGTTGTCTCATTTTTACTGTGTACTGTACCAGCAGTTACGGTCGAAATGACAATAAAAGTGACTTGACTTGAAAACTTTCCGTAATGCTCCCCTTCACCGTTCCCCATCCCTTTATCCCCCTCTCACGTAATCTCCTCGCCCGTCCATCGCCTCCCTCTGGTGCTCCTCTTCTTTCTTCCATGGCTTTCTGTCTCTTTCAACAATCAATTTCCCAGCTCTTTGCTTCATCCCTCCGCCCTCCAAGTTTCACCCATTGCCCCTCTCCTCTCCCCCTCCTTTCAAACCTACTCCTCAGCTTTTCTTTCTGCAGTCCTGCCGAAGGGCCTGGGCCCGAAACGTCGACTGTTCGTCTTTCCACAGACGCTGCCTGGCCTGCCGAGTTCGTGTGTGACCCTTCTACCGTGTCGTCTGCCTGCATTGCTATCGTTCTCCCTCAGTGCGCCGCTCTAATGAAATGGTCCGTATTTGTTGATGGAAGATTCTCACTCCACCTCAGCGCATGTGACAATAATAGTCTAATTTGACCGAATGATTCCTCCTGTGTCACCAGCTCGGGCTGCGAGGTGCTGCGCCCCGGGCCCGGCGAGGCTCCGGGAACCCCTGACACTGAATGAGTGAATCGCAGCCTCCATGCGCCCCCTGCCGTCGCCGGCTGGAAATGCACCCGGCTGGTGGACCCAGGAGGCCTGGACTGTCCAACTCAGCCGCCTGTTTGATTACCAACATCTTCCCTTCCTTTTCCCCGGCCATAAATCAATAAATACGGTTAAAATATTTCCGTGGGGAAAGTAGGGTACCTCTCAGTTAAATTAGGGGCGGCAGGTCGTTACCGCAGCACGCATTACCCGGTTTTATCCGGAAGGTCTTCTCCCGTGCACTGTTCACTCTGCTATGGGGAACCGTTCACGTTTACAGGGTCGACATTCAAACTAAATGTGAACAGCGGATTTTTAATTGGTTTGATGTCCGTCTTCATCCGGGTATTCAAGAAGCTCTGTGCAGTCTACCGGGAATGCCTGTAACCAAATTATTCCTCCGAACTAATTATTTTTTAACATTAGACCCCACGGAAGAAAACTAAACCCCAAACACTTTTGATTCCATTGATTCTATTTTAGATAAAAAAATGAAATATTTTTTTTATTCGGCAAAGAACGATCTGCCGGTGGGCCTGAGGTGGGGCAACCGGGTATTCTGTGGACAAGGCTCCGCCTTCTTGTAGCTTCTGGGTTCCTTGCCTGATCTATGTTTCGTGTTTAAGGAAATCTCACGCAACAGAACTTCAACGTTCTGAGCAGAAAAATAATGGTTCAGGGATATTTGGTGTTTGTGATGTGAAAAAATAAGATAACGTTAGGGTAGTAGCGGGTTATGCTTCGAGAGAGGCGACAGGCAAGACTGGGGACAGCGCACTTGGGGTCCTGACCAGGGTTCTCGCGCCGCCAACATCCGGGCGCGGTTGTTGTGGCGGGGAGAAGATGGCGGCTCCCATCCTGAGGTGGCGGCGCGTCACCAACAGCAGCGGCCCTGTCCCGCGGCCCCGCCATGGACATCGCGCTGTCTCCATCAAGGAGCTAATGGTTGTCTTCGGCGGCGGCAACGAAGGCATCGTGGATGAGCTACACGTTTACAACTCAGGTCGGCTCACCCTCCCCGCGCATCTGTGTGTGCGTGTGTGGATATGTTATAATCTTTTTATGATGTTGGGGAGGGAGGAGCCGGGGTGGCGCGCGCTCCCGATGCCGCCGCCGCCCGCCCGTCGGCGCGTTCCCGTCGCGCCGGGTGTGGGGGGGGGGGAGGAGGAGGAAACAAGATGGCGATTGCGCGCGCCCCCGCGATTCCGGCACAAAATGGCGGCGGGCGGACGCGCGCGGCGTCCGGTTTTGGCGCCAATCGCCGTTTTTCCGCCGATCGTCGCCCGGTTCTGAGGCAATGTCACTACCACCGGACCCTGCGTTTGCATCGTCAAATGCATTAATCCCCTTTCCGGCTTAGGCGGCTCCCATCCCTCCTCCCCTGCTTCCGCCCACAGCGGGTGGTTTTCCTCCCTGGGTGGGAGGGGTGCCTCCTCGGCCTTGGCCTCCTGCGAGGAAGAAGAGCTGCACGAACCGGTTAACACTCGGCTCGGTTTTCCAAACCTTTCAACCCGCGTCACACCCATTTCCGTCTAAGAGACTGGCGTTATTGTGTTTATGCTTTGAAAATAAGAGTGTGAATCGAGGACTCTGATACAGCACGAAGACAGGCCCTCCTGTGTTTGCTAACTAAGATTGGAATTGGTTTATTATTGTCATATTGATCAAGACGCAGTGAAAGATTTGTCTTGCATACAGTTGGTACAGATCGGATGCATTAAATTAAAGCAGTAACAGTGTAGAATAGAGGGCTAGACTATTTCCAATTCTTCGAGTTGGTTGGCACGGTAGCATGGTGGTTAACACGATCACTTCACAACGTCAGTGATCATGGTGCAATCATTACTGCTGTCTGTAAGGAGTTTGTACGTTCTCCTCATGACCATGTGGGTTCCCCTGGCTACCCCTGCTTTCTCCACAGTCCAAAGACAGTCCAGTTAGGGTTAGTGAGTTGTGGGCATGCTATGTTGGCACCAGGAGCACGGAGACACATGCCCCCAGCCTGTCCTTGGACAGTGTTGGTCATTAACACAAAACAACACATTTCACTGTATGTTTCAATGTACATGACAAATTAAACTATTTCATTCCCATTTACCTGCAAGTGTCTTTTTAAGTGTTGTACTTTTACCTGCCTCAGCCACTTTCTCTGATAGCGCATTCCGTATTCTGACCACCCGCTGGGTGAAAAATTTCCCTATCGGGTTAGGAGTAAATCTCTCCCCTCATGTCTTAAACCTGTGCTCTCTAGCTGTTGATTCCACAACGCTGGGGAACAGGTTGTGTATGTTCACCCTGTTTATGCCCAGCACAGGACAGAAACAGGCCCTTAGATTTATCAACACACAAAAAATACTGGAGGGACTCAGGTTAGGCAACATCCATGGAGGGGAATAAGCAGTTGGCATTTTGGGCCAAGACCCTTTATCAAAACTGGAAAGGAAGGGGGAAAGATGTTAGAATAAGGTGAGGAGATGGGAAGGAGGACAAGCTGAAAGGAGATAGGTTAAGTCAGGTGGCTGGGAGAGAAGGGATGAAGTAAAAACTAGGAGGTGATTGGTGGAAAAAGTAAAGGGCTGGAGAAGGAATCTAATAGAGTGCATTATGGACAAAGGGAAGGTGGGCAGAGTGGGGAATTGAAGAAGAGGGAGGGGGAGGTGAAAAATTAACAGAAATTTGAGAAATCAATGTTAGAGGCTACCTAGATGGAATATGAGGAATTGCTCCTCCAACCTGAGAGTGGCCTCATTGCAGCAGAAGAGGAGGCCGTGGACTGATGTGGTCCCACTTTTAGATCATCAGGTCCATACAACAGTTTTTTGCCCATGCACACTAATTCCATGTGCCTGCACTGAGTTCTATGCCTTGACTATTTAAATATTGTGACTGTATAGTCTATTATCACTGATGTGTCATAAAATCTGTTTTGTGGCAGCAGTACAGTGCAATTCATGAATCACTGTAAAATAAATATAAAGTGCAAAAGAGGAATAATAAGATAATGTTCATGGACCATTCAGAAATCTGTTGGCAGAGGGGAAGAAACTGTTCTTAAAACATGAATCTTCCTTCCTGATGGTAATTAAAAAGAGGAGACACATCCTGCAATGGTGGGGCCTTAATGCCTTCTTGAAGGTGTCCATGACGGTTGTTATAAACTTCTTTCGATCTACCCGATGCAAAGACACCACGTACTACGGTGAAAGTAACTTCAACTCTTTATTAGCAAGTTACTCGAGAGAACCCTCTTAAGCACTCTCTCTCAGAGGCTGCTTCCAGGGTCTCTGCCTCCTGAAGCAAATACAGTTCTTTTTATATTATGCAGTCACGTACACAGATACATGTGGGTTCACCCTCCTTAGTTTCTCTACAGATGAGTATTGTTAACGTATCAGTCTAAATTGTTTGTATAACAGTTTTAATTGCTACTATGTCTGGATACAGACAGGCACGAGCCCACCACCCAAAGTCTGCTGCCCTAGTAAATAGTCACTCCTAATTGCTTATCTTGCAGGTGCAATAAGAACCACAAGGTACAATGTTTCCCCACACCAAGGCTACTGTCACCCGCTCAGCTGATCTTATGGGAAAGCATTTGTGCATTTATACTCTTTTTCTCAAGCTCATAGCTGCTATGACCTTTTTAAAAAAAATAGCCAGGGTCACAAGCGGCCTACAAGATGCTAACTTCTTAATACTACATGGTGGGGAGGCTAGTGCTGAAGATGGAGCTGGCTGAGCTTGCAGCCATCTGCAGCTTTCGCTGATCCTGTGCATTGCAGCTTCCATACCTGACATTGATGCAACCAGTCAGAATGCTCTCCACAATACATCTGTAGAAATTTGCTAGTCTTTGATGACATAGTAAATCTCTTTAAACTCCTAATGAAATATAGCTGCTGGCATGTCTTCTCAGTGATTGCGTCAATGTATTGAGCCCAGGATAGATCCTCTGAGATTTGACATCCAGGAACTTGAAACCGCTCACCCTTTCCACTGCTGATCCCTCGATGAGGACTGGTGTGTCCCGTGACTTCCCATTCCTGAAGTCCACAATCCATTCTTTGGTGTTTTGATTGTGGATCAATCACAATTGATTGATCGTTGATGTTGAGTGCAAGGATGTTGTTGCAAATCAATTAACCAGCTGATCTGTCTCACTCATGTTGGCCTCCCTGTCATTGCCTGAGATCCTGCCAACAACAGTGGTGTCATTGGCGAATTTGTAGATGGTGTTCCAACAGGGTTCCATTCCTGAGAGCTGTACATTACTGACAGCTGTCTGGCAGTATATTTAAATAGGGCAATGTGTGGTTAAACCGAGTCATTCATATTTCTCTGCAAGATGAAATGATACTGAGTTCCCACATGGCAGAAGATGTCTGCAGTCATTGACATTTCCGTCCCACTTTTCTCCCAAACACGCTCGTATGTATGAACTAAACATAAGCGAGATACACCTAAGATGAGGAGGAGCTCTACCTCCTCTGGCTGTGAGATTCAGATATTAATCACTGTCTGTGTTTTTAAAAAAATATATTATCTTTAAAAATACTTTTATAGCCCCTACTACTCACCTTAAACCTATGACTTTTGTTTTCAAATTTCCTTCAGCGGATTGCATCTCCCCTACCTATATCTCTCTAAATCTTGTGCAGGGGTACCCAGGTTACTAGACTTGGCTTGAAATGACCTGACTTACGAAAATCTAGTCTTATGCAAATTTTCCAATGTATTTTTTAAAGCATTTCAAAATTCAAAGTAAATTTTTATCAAAGTGCACAGATGTTACCATATCCAACCCTGAGATTCATGTTTCATACTGCTGGGGTGATTATTCAATTAAATTATAGTAGGTGTACATAAAGTGATACAATATGAATAGCTGTTTAAAAATCAGGCCTTTGTAACACACACAGAATACTGGAGGAGCTCAGCAGGTTAGGTAGAATCTATGGAAAAGAATAAACAGGCAACGTTTTAGGCCAAGACCCAAAACATCGACTGTTTATTCCTTTCCATAGACACTACCTGATCTGCTAAGCTCCAGCATTTTGTATATGTTGTCTTATATTTCCAGCAACTGTAGATTTTTGTGTTTGTGACATGTCTTTGTGATTTGTAGAGAAGTTGGTTACAGACCGTTCTCAGGAATGGGACCCTTGTTTAACCTAGGGCTGCCTCAGCCTCCGAAGCTCCAGGGAAAAGACGCTTGGCCATTATCCTTCCCCATTAGTTCTCCAGTCCAGGCTATCACATTTATTGAGTGGTCCTCGAATTGTATACATTGCCATATTTTGTTTCATCAGGTGATATGGCATTTTGCTCAGCAGTGTTGCTTTATGATAAATCTTTAGTGGAGAATGGAGAATTTTTTTTTCCGTTAGAGGATGCCTTGTGATGACTATAGAGTGAGCAAGCTAGGCTGAACTATTTGGTTGAAGGAGGATGAGGGGTGACTTGATAGAGGTGTACAAGATGATAAGAGGCAGAAATCGAGCAGACAGCCAGAGACTTTTTTTCCAGGCCAAAATGGCTAACGCGAGAAGACATAATTTTAAGGTCCTGAAGAAGGATCTTGGCACAAAACGTAGCCTTTATTCATTTTCATATGTGCTGCCTGACCTGGTGAGTTCCACGAGCATTTTGTGTGTGTTGCTCTGGATTTCCAGCATCTAAAGACTGTTTGTGTAACAGCCTGTAAGGAGTTTGTGTGTTCTCCCACATTTCATGGATGTACAAGCATCTGTTTGTGATTTTAAGGTGATTGGAGGAAAGTATTGGGGGTGATGTCAGGTAAATTCTTCACAGAGAGTGGTGGATATGTGGAAGGTCCTATAAGGTGGTAGAGGCAGATGCATTAGGGATGTCTGAGAGACTTGGGCACATGGATGATAGGAAAATGGAGGGCTATGTGAGAGGAAAGGGCTAAACTTGATAAAGGGTCGGCACATTTGTGCTGTAGTGTTCCATGTTTATATATTCTAAACTTTTAAAGTTGTGGAGATACTCAATTTTTAATTAATGTTGTGTTTTCCATTGTGAGCATATGAAAAAAGCCGTTCTCAATAGTCAAATCAAAGGGTTCTTCGGTGTAATTGGTTTATCTGTTCTGCCTACATTTCCTTTAGTTGATTGGGACTGGCTCTCTTTGAGAAGCCCTCTGATGTGTTCTAGTTCTCCTCTCTTTGTTGACCATTGAATCACCAGTCTCAATCCTGATGCAGGGGTTCGACCCAAATTGTCGACAGTTCCTCCCCCACAGATGCTGCTTTGCCCACTGAGTTCCTCCAGCAGGTTGTTTGCTCCACCAGCTTCCAGCATCAGATCCCTGTACCTCCTCCCTGTTGATGGAATGAGACGAGGGCATGTCCTGAGTGGCTGAGGATCTTTAATGATGGATGCTACCTTCTTGAGGCCATAAGACATAGGAGCAGAATTAGGTAATTTCAGCCCACCAAGTCTGCTCTGCCATTACATTGTGTCTGATTTATTATCCCTCTCAACCCCATTCTCCCCCCTTCATCCCGTAACCTTTGAAACCCTGACTTATCTACAACCTGTCAGCCTCAGCTTTAAATATACCCAATGACTTGGCCTCAATGGCTATCTGTGGCAATGAATTCCTCACCTCCATTCTACAGAGAATTCCTTCTATTCTGAAGCTGTGCCCTCTGGTCTTAGACTCTCATACTATTAGAAACATCCTCTCAACATCAGCTCTATCTAGGCCAGGGGTTCCCAATCTAGAGTCCATAGACCCCTCAGTTAAGTGTAGGGGGTCTATGGTATTAAAAAAAGGTTGGGAACCCCTGATCTAGGCTTTCTGTCTCTTGTATATCCCTCACTATGAAGTTCAGTTCTACATTTTGAGTTAATTACAAACTCTGCTGCCCACATCTCAACTGGCATAATTTTGTTTACTCTCTCCTCTCTACAAACAAAGTTCCTCATGGCCTCCACTCACCTACTCTGTAACCTCTCAATTCAACTCTTCAGAATGTGTTCTCAGCATCTGTCCACTTGCACACCTTCATGATTGTAAACTTCTTACCGAGTGAAAATATGTCCCCAAGCATGAGTTTCTGGAAGTGACTGTGGTCATGACGGATAGTGGTGCAGCAATTAGTGTAATGCTTTACTGTTCCATTGATCGGGGTTTAATTCCTGCCGCTGCCTGTAAGGAGTTTGTGCCTTCTCCCACATTTCATGGATGTACAAGAGTTAGTAAGTTGTGGACATGCTATGTTGGCACTGCTGGCAAAGCTTCACTTTGGGCTGCCCCCAGCACATCCTCGGACTGTGTTGGTCGTTGGAAATGACACATTTCACTGTATGCTTCGATGTACCTGAGACAAAGTTAATCTCAATTAAGAAGTAGAGGTTCCAGTTGCAGAGGGAGATACAGAGGTACAGGTTTTGAAGCTTGGTTATTTGTCTGAAGGGAATGATCACCAACCTGTAATTAATAAAAGGTAGCTTGATGTGTGTCTTGTGGTTGCCCACGTGCTCCAGAGTAAGTGGAGAAGCAGTGAGATTATGTCACTGTGGATTTATTGCATCAGTAGGCAAACTGCAGCCGGTCCAAGACCTTGTATCCAGTTTGAACTCATTCCCATCTCCCCATCCTGTTTCATTATTGACTTCTGATGTTCTGAGATGAATGCTGAAGCGTTCAGTTGGCAAAGTACTAGAGCTGGTCAGAAAAAGAGGACTGTAATCTTGAGTTTTTGTTTTGGAATCTTGTACTATTTCAGTCAACTCAATTGCAACAACTCTATCTCTTAACTTCCAGTGATTTCCCTCCCACCCCTCTATCTCCATTCCCCATTCTGTTATCTCTCTCACCTCTTCTCCCCTGTCATCACCCACCCGGTTCCCCTCACCCTTACCTTTCTTCCTTTATCCTCTTCCTATCAGATTCCTCCTTCAGTTCTTTTCCACCGATCACCTCCCAGCTTCTCACTTCATGACCCCACGCCCCCACCTGCCCCCTCACCTGGTCTCATCTGTCACCTGGCAGCTTGTTCTCATTCCTCAACCTTCTTATTCTGCCTTCTTTTTCAGTCCTGATGAAGGGTCTTGGCCCGAAACATCAACTGTTTATTCCCCTCCGTAGACGCTACCTGACCTGCTGAGTTCCTCCAATATTTTGTATGTTGCTCCGGATTTCCAACATCTGCAGAATCTCTTGAATTTTGATTTGCAACTTTAGTATTTGGATGATTTGAAAGATTTTGCCTGGTTGCTCTGCCAGGAACATTTTCCAAACCAAGTGAATCATTTGCTAGCCAGAACTGTAGTGGTATTAATGAGGGGAAGTGCACCATCAAGTAGTGCTGAGTTTGTGAATTCCACAGATTCACCACGTACAAGGGACTGATGGAAGATTCTGTTATGTTGTCTGTAAGGTCTGATTCATTGAGTATGGCTGTGTCAGACTTTACATCACTAGTCAGTTTAGACCCCAGCTTCCAGGTATCTGAGGAGGATTGTCTGCACTACAAGCAATTTTGCCAAATTCAAGGCCCAGGTTAATGCATTTGCTTTCTTATTTGAATATAGCATTAATGAAACAACTGAGTAGCTTGCATTTTAGTTAGCATTTTGTGGTGGAATTTGAACTTAGTCCAATCCTCCTGAATTGCCAAGTTACTACCTTACCAGTGATTGAGAATCACCAAGTCCAAATATATAGTTTTGAAAGACATAGCTGTTAGACTGGGTGTGCAGCAGGTAGTGAGTAGATATTTAGCAAGAGGGGTAGAAACTGGGATCTTAACTATGAGGAGCCTCCCTGCTGAAGCTAGAGCACAGGACTGAATGTGTGATAAGCAACAAGCAATCCACATTGCCAAGAAATCTTGCAAGCTGCAGATCTGATCACGGTTATCCAGTCCTACCATATCTAGTAATGGAGAATTCAGCAGCATGGGAGGGATGAGGGGCAGCAGATCAATGCCAAAGCAGATTCCAGAGCATTATTAATCTGCTTGAAGTGTCAACTGGATGATTTTCATCTTGGTTTCCTCCTGAGATCTCTACCATCACAGTTGCAAATCTTAAGGAAATTGGATTCACCTTCAATGTTACCAAGAAATCATAGAGTTCTGGTACATGAAGGTGATAGGACTAGACAACATTCTGGCTATGGTGCTGAAGACTTGTATTCTAGAACTAGGTGTGCCTTCAGCCAAGTTTTTTTCAATGCAGTTAGGATACTGGCTTTCATTTGACAAGGAAAATGGTCTAGCTATTACCTCTTCTAAAAAGTTAAACAATCCAATCAATCTACAATTGGGAAAAAAAGTTACAATTTTGCAATTACTGTACCTGGTTTTCTGCATTAGTTACTCTAATCTGCATTAGTGGTCTGATCTTCATCTAAGTCACAATAATAGACAAACACAAGCTGCCTAAACTAATAACACACAAACAATTGCGCTACTTCATATTAATTTAAACAATCTAGGTTCCAAAAAGTATGTGAACATCTAGGGTAATACCGTCTTCAAAAGCTATTTGGAGTCAGGTGTTCCAATCAAGGAGATGAGATTTGAGGTGGAGGTGGTAGAGGTGCCCTGCCGTATAAAAAAGACACACAAAGTCAGGTTACTAACAGCCTGTTCTTCTCAAGAAAGAGGCTGTTTATGTCCACTGTTTCTCGATCAAAACAACTTTCAGAGGACCTTAAAAGAATTGTAGAGATGCATGAAGCTGGAAAAGACTACAAAATCTGTTCTAATGACTTGAGTGTTCTTCAGTTCACAGTAAGAGAAGTTGTCTACAAATGGAGTAAATTCAGTACTGTTGCTACTCTATCAAGCAGTGGGCGTCCTGCAAAGATCACACCAAGAGCACAACATGCCATGCAGAAGGAGGTGAAAAAAACCTCAAGGGAAACACAGCAAAAGACTTGCAGAAATCTCTAGAACTTGCTAAAGTCTCGGTTCATTTGTGTCCACTATAAAAAGTGCACTATAAAAAGAATGGTGTTCATGGAAGGACACCACGGAGGACACATTGCTGCACATCTCAAGTTTGTAAAAGACCACCTGGATGTTCTACAATGTTTCTGGGACAACGGTCTGTGGGCAGATGAGACAAAAAGTTGAACTTTTTGGCAGAAGTGCATACTGCTATGTTTGGAGGGAAAGGGGCACTGCATACCAACCTCATCCCAACTGTGAAGCATGGTGGAAGGAGCATCATGATTTAGGGCTGCTCTGCTGCCTCAGGACCTGGACAACTTGCAATCATTGAGGGAACAATGTATTCAAATTTATATCAAGACATTTTACAGGAGAATGTCAGGGTAATGATTTGTCACCTGAAGCTTAATAGAAGTTGGATGATGCAACAAGACGATGATCTGAAGCGCAAGAGTAAATCAACAGTATGGCTTAAAAGAAGAAAATTTGCTTTAGAATGGCTAAATTAGATGAGATGCTGTGGCATGACCTGAAGAAGGATATTCATGCAAGGGATCCCAGAAATATTGATGAACTAAAACAGTTTTGTATGGAGAAATGGTCTAAAATTCCTCCCCACCGTGGCACAAGTCTGATCAGCAGCAACAAGTGTACATTTGGTGGAGGTTATTGCTTCTAAGGGAGGTTCTACCAGTTATTAAATACAAGGGTTTACATATTTTTTCCAACTGGACTGTGATTAAACAATGTGTTCAATGAAGACATGAAAAGTACAAACACGAGGAAATCTGCAGATGCTGGAAATTCAAGCAACACACACAAAATGCTGGTGGAACGCAGCAGGCCAGGCAGTATCTATAGGGAGAAGCATATTGGTCTATTTTGTGACTTAGATGAAGATGACAGACTACATTTTATGAGTAATTAATGCAGATAACCAGGTAATGACAAAGGCTTTTTTTTCAACTACCACCCACTTACTTTCAGTCAATAGGAAAGTGATGATAGTTGTTATTAATGATGCATAACACAGCACTTTCTCATAACTACCCTGCTGGCTAATTTGATCTTAAAAAAACATCCAGGAACCATTATGAACTCCCACAGCCCCCAGTGATCCTGGGATTTCAGTCACTGAGGCTAACGTAAGAGCATCCTTCAGGAGGGTGAGCCCACAAAAAGCACCTAGCCCAAGAGTATCTGGCTAAGTACTAAAGACCTATGCTGACCAAGAGGCTGGAGTGTTCACTGTGATCTTTAACTTGCTTCAGCAATCTGAGGTACCCACCTGCTTCAAGCAGGCTTCAATTATATTGGTGCCTAAAAAGAACGTGGCAATCTGCCTCAATGACTATCGTCCAATAGCACTTGCATCCACAGTGATTAAGTGTTTTGAAAGGTTGGTAATGAAACATATCAGTTCCTGCCTGAAAAAACAACTTAGATGCTCTCCCGTTTGCCTACCAGCACAACAGGTCCACAGCAGATGCCATCTTATCAGCTCTTCACTCAACTCGAGAACATCTGGACAGTAAAGATGCATACATCAGGATGCTCTTTATTAACTATAGCTCAGCATTCAATATTATCATCCCTTCAAAACTAATCAATAAGCTCCCAAGACTTTGCCTTAATACCTCCTTGAGCAACTGGATCCTCCATTTCCTCACTTGCAGACCCCAGTGATTTGGATTGGCAACAACATCTCCTCCATAGTCTCTGTCAGCACAGATGCACTACAAGCATTGTGCTTAACCACAACAACCTCTTACTCTGTGTCAACAAGAACAAGGAGCTTATTATTGACTTCAGGAGGAGGAAACCAGAAGTCCATGAGTTAGTACTCATCAGGAGATCAGAGGTGGAGATGGTTTGCAACTTTAAATTCTTCATTTTTGTTAGCATTTCAGAGGACCTGTCCTGGGCTCAGTATGTAATTGCCATTACAAAGAAAGTCCTCTTCTTCCTTAGGAGTTTGTCAAATTTGGCATGGCATCTAAAACTTTAACAAACCTCAATGGGTATGTGGTGGAGAGTATACTGACTGGCTGCATCACTGTGGCATGGAAACACCAATGCCCTTTGTCAGAAATTCCTACAAGAAGTAGTGGATACAGCCCAGTCTATCATAAGTAGACGCACCCACCATTGAACACATCTACATGGAGTGTTGTTGCAGGAAAGCAGCATCCATCAGCAGGAACACTCAGGTCACACTCTCTTCCAGCTGCTTCCATCAGGAAGAAGGTACAGGAGTCTCAGGGCTGACACCACCAGGTTCAAGAACAATTACTACCTCTCAATCATTGGGCTCTCAAACCAAAGGGGATAACTTCACTCAACTTCACTTGCTCCATCACTGAGTTGTTCCCAAAATCTATGGGTTCATTTTCAGGGACTCTTCATCTCAGGTTCTCCATATTTATTTCTTATTTATTTATTATTATTTCTTCCTTTATGTATTTGCGAAGTTTGTTGTATTTTGCACACTGGTTAAACACCTAGTTGGTGTGATGTGATCTTTCATTCGTTCTATTACGGATTTATTGAGAACGACCTTGACAGATGACATATGTATGTTGATATTACAGCTGATATGACAGATGTGTATGTTGATAATACACTTACTTTGAACTTACAAAGATTTTTTTTGAGGAGATAACAAAGGAGTTTGATGGGGATACTGCAGTGGGTGTTATCTGTGTGGACTTTAGTGAGGCATTTTATAATGTCCATCATGGTGTCAACCTGAAATTATTAACCTGCTCAGTTGAGGAAAAACACCAGAGACACGAAATTACCTCTGAAACGGTTTTTATTCAGAGAGGAGTTCGCAGCCCCACGCACTTCGGGCGTAAGGTAGCCAACTCCCAATTTGTTGGTTTACAAAGGTCATACTTATACCCAAAAGCAGGGTACTACATTCGCAAATATGGTTACCGATTCAAATTCATCAATTGATTGGCAATTGCAGCTAAGCACGCGAAATACTCGGAATAAGCATAGACGCAAGCGTAATACTTGGAATGGGTATGGACGCAAGCAAAACACTGGAAATAGGTATATAGCTCAAAATACTTTGCTGAACACATTGTCTTGTGGTCGCAAGGTTCCTCTTCTTTGTGGTTGCCACATGCTGTCTGGCATCTTATTTTAGCTACCTCTTCCCTGTCCTCCTCCACTTCCCCAATGACATATCCTCTCCCTGGTCCTGTCTACATATTTTGCTACACTTACCCCTCGCCCACCCCTTCTACACATACCCCTTACCCTCTTCACATTCTCAATAGTAGTTTGTGAAGGTAAAAATGCATGGCATCCAGGGTGATTCGGAGCTTTGGTTCAAAAATGTCTTGCTCATGGAAGACGAGAGTGGGGGTAAAAAGCTGTTATTCTGGCTGGAGCACCTTGGCCAGTGGTGTACCAGAACGATCAGTGCTAGGGCCTCTGTATTTAAAATATATCAGTGGTTTAGATGAAAATGCAGATGAGTGGATTAGCAAGTTTGCAGATGACACCAAGACTGGTGGAGTTACAGACCATGTAAAGCACTATCAAAAGTATACAGCAAGATGTGGATTGGAAAGCATGGCAGATAGAGTCCGTCATTGACTGGAAGTGGCTATGCAGGTGGATAAGATGGTAGAAAAGGCATACAGCATACTTCCCTTCATTGGAAGGGATGTTGAGTATCGAGTAAGGAAGCCAAGCTGGAATTATGTATATAAAGCCTCAGTAAGAGTATTGTGTATGGTTCTGGTTGCTCTATCATAGGAAGGATGTAGAAACTGGAGAGGGAGCAGAAGAGGTTCAGCAGGTTGCTGCCTGGGTTAGAGAGTACAAACTGTAAGGAAAGATGAGACAAACTTGGGTTGTCCTCCCTAGAATATCAGAGGCTGAGGGGAGACCTGACAGAAGTTTGCAATGTTATGAGAGACATGATCTTTCCCCAGGGTAGAAATATCCAAACGTCAAAGGATATTATAGAAAGGAAAGAGTGCAGAAGAAGTTTACCAGGATGTTCCTTGAATTGGAGGGTATGTGCTTTAATGAGAGGTTGGACAAACTTGGGTTGTTTTCTCTGAAGCAGTGGAGACTAAGGGGAGAACTGATAAAGGTTTATAAGATTATCAGAGGCATGGATAGAGTGGTCAGACAGTATCTTTTCCCAGGGTTGAAATGTCTAATACCATAAGGCATGCATTTAGGGCAAGAAGGGGTAATTTCAAAGGAGATGTGAGGGACAGGTTTTTCTTACACAGAGTGGTGGGTGCCTGGAATGCCCTGCCTGGAGTGGTGGTAAAGGCAGATACATTAGGGACTTCTACAAGATGTTTAGATAGGCAAATGAATGTGAGGAAAACGGAAGAATTTGGACACTGTGTACGCAGAAGTGACTAGTTGGTCATCTGATTACTAATTTAATCGGTTCAGTACAACATTATGAGCCGAAGGGCCTGTACCTTTACCTGTTCTATGTATTCAGACATGCCTTTAAGATTAGAGAAGGAAAGTTTAAGGCAAAGCAAGGAGCAAATTTTTATTTTACACAGGCTGGTAGGTGTCTGGGATAGGTTACCAAGGTAGTGATAGAATCTGGCATTCTGGTGGAGTTCGAGGTGTTCAGATAGGCACATCAATATGAAGCAATATGGGTGATACACTGGAGGAGGCACAACATCGTGGGCTGAATGGCCTGTCTTCTGCTGTACTGCTCTACATGCTGTCTCCATCTGTTTAAAGAGCAGAAGATAATTCAGCCTTAAACACTTAATTAGATCACATGCTAAAATTTAAACTTGCCATGTATATCAAATGGATTGTCTGTGGGTTTTGTATGTTACCCTAACTGAACCTTGTTCTCCACATTTATCACGCATATGGGTTACCAGTAATAGAATATGAACCTTGTCATCTTTATTTATACCAATTCCATAATCTAATTTCATCCCATCTCTTCTATTTTATGAAACTGAAGTCACAATTGAGACAAACAAGAGAAATTATGCAAATGCTGGAAATCCAAAGTAACCCACACAAAATGCTGGAGGAACTCAGCAGGCCAGGCAGCATCTATGGTAAAGCATAAACAGTCGATGTTTTGAACCGAGATCCTTCATCATGGAAAAGAGCAAACAGTGGACGTTTCTGGCCGAGATCCTTCATCAGGACATGATGAAGGGTTTCAGCCCGATATGTCAACTGTTTACTCTTTTCTATAGATGCTGCCTGTCCTGTTGAGTTCCTCCAGCATTTTGTGCATGCTGTTACAATTGAGAGCTCAGGAGGGTGTAGAATTTGCTGAAATATTTATCCATACTTCACCCCCTGTTTGATCATCGTCCAATATCCATGCATCTTAACTTTTCCATAATTCTGTTGGTCTATACTCCAACCCTTACCAGGCCTGAAACGCCTTCTTTCATCTGCTAAGCCCCAGTCTATATGTCTCCCTAATGCATCCAATTGAAAATCCATATCCTTCTCTACCCCTGTTCTTTCTTATCGTCACATGCTCCAATCTGTGGCCTCCATTTAACCAATCATTTCCCCCATCCCTATAACATTCATCTTATCAAATAATCTACCAAATACTTCTCTAGTTCTTCACATGTGATTTCTTTTCCTGGTGTCATCACATCCTCCTTAATACCTTGAGACTTTTCTTTCATATAATGGGGCTGAATTCAATATTATGCGCAAGGGAAATTCTAGAGTAGGTTACAGGGTGGGCACAACATTGTGGACCAAAGGGCCTGTAATGTTCTGTAGATTTCTATGTTCTATATATTCTAGACTTCTCAAAATGAATGCTAACATTGCATTTGCCTTCCTCACTACTGATTCAACCTGCAAGTTAACTTTTAGGGTGTTCTGACGAGGACTCCCAAGTCCCTTTGCATCTCAGATTTTTGGATTTTCTCCCTGTTTAGAAAATAGTCTGTACATTTATTTCTCTACCAAAGTGCATGACTGTGCATTTTCCAACATTGTATTTCATTTGCCACTTTCTTGCCCATTCTCCTAATCTAATTCCTTCTATAGCCTTCCTGTTTCCTCAACAGTACCTGACCCTCCACCAATCTTGGTATCATCTGCAAACTTGGCAACAAAGCCATCTATTTCATCATCTAAATCATTGATACACAGCATAAAAAGAAGTGGTCCAACACCGACCCCTGTGAAACACCACTAGTCACTAGTAGCCAACCAGAAAATGATCCTTTTATTCCCATACCTGCCTCCTACCAATTAGCCAATGCTCTCTAACCATGCTAGTATTTTTCTTGTAATACTACGGGTATTTAACTTGGTAAGCAGCCTCACTTGTCAAAAGCCTTCTGAAAGTCCAAATATACAACATTCACTGCATCTGCTTTATCTATCCTACTTGTAATCTCAAAGAATTCCAACAGGATTGGCAGTCAAGATTTTCCCTTAAGGAAACTATGCTGACTTTGTCCTGTGTCACCAAGTACTCCATAATCTCATTCTTAACAATTGACTCCAATATCTTTCCAACCACCAAGGTCAAGCCAACTGGTGTATAATTTCCTTTCTGCTCCCTTCCTCCTTTCTTAAATAGTGAAGTGACATTTGCAGTTTTCCAGTCCTCTAGCACCATGCCAGAGTCTAATGATTCTTGAAAGGTCATTATTAATGTCCCCACATATAATCAGACTAGACAGATTGACCTGTTTCTAAGCTGTAGTCTTCTATGACTCTAATATTTGAATTCTCTCTTCCCTCAGCAACCAACCAGTGGTTCATCCCAGCAGTGAGGGGGGACATTCCTGCAGGATGTGCAGCATATGGCTTTGTGTGTGACGGGACTCGTCTGTTAGTGTTCGGTGGCATGGTGGAGTATGGGAAGTATAGTAACGAGTTGTATGAACTACAGGTAAGTTGGAAAGATTATAAAATTTGTTAATTTGTCAATCTTTGTCTGTAGTTTGTCATTAATTCTGTTGTATTTCTCTGTTCTACTGTGAGTGCCCACAAGACAATGAATTAGTAAGTGAATTAATGTAGTATATGGTGATGTATGTACTTTAATAATAAGTTTACTTTGAATTTCCGTGTAGTTTGTCTGATTTGTCAGGATGTTAATGCACTTTTGAGGTAGATGGAGCTATTCAAAGTGTATTTAATAATTACTGGATATGCAGTCATGACCCTCATCTAAAATTATAATTTAGGATTATAAATTTCAGTTTTACTCTTTTTATTAATACTGTTCGCTGTAGCCTACCTGTCAGTTCAGGTAAATGTCCATTAGCAATATTGGAAAGAAGAACAACATTTACTGGTGACCAAAAGACTAATTTTCCAGAACAAAATGTACTTGCATCGCTTATAAAGAGCTTTGGGACATTGAGGATTTGATATCAAAGAAACCTCCAGTCAAGTGTCAACACATTGCAACTACTTTTTTTTGTAGCAGCAAATAGAAGTTGAGTTATAGATCTCCTTGTGAAGAAATAGTCCTGCTCGGTGGCGCAATAATATCAGCACTGGACTCCGGAGCAAAGGATCCCAAGTTCGAATCCAAGTCGAGTTGAGTGTCGAGCTAGCAACCCAGCAAACAAGAATAGCTTGCTACAGAAACACCGTCAAAAGACGGTGCCCCGATAACTCCACTGCCAAGTTAAGGGTTATTCTTCTCTTCGTGAAGAAATACCTGCTATCACTCGGCAGAAAAATATTTTCTTTGACTAATTAACTGTGATGACACTAAATGCTATCCATGGAGAACTTATATTTCAGGTTCACTGTGCTTTTAAAACATGCACCAAAAGGATTATTCAATCCATGGGGTGCCCAGTTAGTGGTGAAATATTGCAAGAACAAAGGAACTGGTTGTGGACTTCAGGAGGAATGGAGACAGGCTAACCCCTATTGACATCAATGGATCTGGGGTTGAGAGGGTGAACAGCTTTAAGTTCCTTGGCATACACATCACTGAGGGTCGCATGTGGTCTGTACATACCGGCTGTGTAGTGAAAAAGGCACAATAGCACCTTTTTCTCCTCAGACGGTTGAAGAAGTTTGGTATGGCTCCCCAAATCCTAAGGACTTTCTGCAGGGGCACAATTGAGAGCATCCTTACTGGCTGCATCACTGCCTGGGGGAACTGTACTTCCCTCAATCGCAGGACTCTACAGAGAATGGTGCGGACAGCCCAGCGCATCTGTAGCTGTGAACTTCCCACTAGTCAGGACATTTACAGTGACAGGTGTGTAAAAAGGGCCCAAAGGATCATTGGAGCCCTGTGTCACCCCAACAACAAACTGTTCCAGATGGTACCACAGCATAAAAGCAGGACCAACAGGCTCCGAGACAGCTTCTTCCACCAGGCCATCAAACTGATTAATTCATGCTGATACAATTGTATTTCTATGTTATATTGATTGTCCTGTTGTACATACCATTTATTGCAAATTACTATAAATTGCACATTTAGACAGAGACGTAACATAAAGTTTTTACTCCACATGTATGTGAAGGATGTAAGTAATGAAGTAAATTCAATTCAAAAAGCCGACAGAGTAACAGCATGGGTAGAAATAGGGCAATGAAACAAAAGGTGTTTATGACTGTGTGGAAGAAAGTAAAGATGTTGCTGCAGGTTAATTAAGGGTCATCTGTATGCTGCAGTTTGTTATTATAATTATTTCTGATAAAATCACCTGTCAGTTTCAGAGCACTTGTGCTGCACTCGTAAACTTTTTTTTAAAAACTGTGTTAATTCCAATTAGAAAGGCAGGAGGAGGAGGAGGATGCCAGTCATGAATTAGGGATTCAGATTCAGATTTATTTATCACACATACATCGAAGCATACAGTGAAATGTGTCAGTGGCGTAAACAACCAGAATACCCAATGATGTACTGAGGTCAGCCTGCAAATGTCACCATTCCGGCGCTGAATGTTCAGTGGAACTGCAACACAACACAGAACAACAGAAGCAGCAATAGCAACAGCAACAATAGAATAAAACAAGACATGAACAGTAAAGCAAGCCCTGTTCCCACCCATTGTCTCACACACGTACAGATAGGCCTCCAACCCCAGGACAGGCTGCCTGTGGGCCTCCAGTCCTTGCCACCAGCTTCTCAAACTCACAGACATCAGGCCTCCAACCTCCACTCATTATCAGGTATTTTTTATTAAAGAGCCCCTTGCAAAGAGCGCTCTTGCCATTCATGTGCCGACTTTACAGTGAATATTTGGCAGAGCTTTCTCAGCAATTTTCAACGCATCAGAATCATATTCATTATCACGGACATGTGACATGACAAGTGTTTTAAATATCATTAACTTTAAAGATGTATCGTTGGGTAAACTCTGTGACTGAGCATTTGTGGGGGATATAATCTTAATAGTGGTTGGAATTGTCCAATATGCAATTCTCCCTCCAGCAACATTACTTGGAAACACATCCAAAATGGTTCAGTTACAGACAGTTAAAATTGGTGTTTCCTCTGACTGGTGTTTGTTAGTTCTGAAATAAACAGCTCATTCCCAAACACCAGCTTTACAAATTAAGGAATTGGAAGTAAAATGAAAACTTTAAAGATAGGCCAATCTTTTTTATCTTTCTCCCCTCATCGCTTAACTCCTGAAGCTGTTCACTTTTTAAACCTGATGCTTAAATGTGTGGATGTCATGCACTCTGGATGTTTTACAATAATGTTGACCACTATCGATGATGAGTTAATATCATTGAAATGATTATCAGCTCAGATGCTATACTCCTGTTTATTTTACCCGTGAGCATGCTTTCTTCAGAAGGTAGTTCCAGTAACAAAAAGCAGCTTGAGCTTGAAGCAATGTGTCCAAATTTTAGCAAAGTATTTTCCAAAATCAGTTGAGTACTGACACTGTTCTGGTGCAAACAAATTCTCACTGGGATAAGCTGGATAAATCTCTTCTGTAAGCAATAACATTTTAAAATAATGTTGTCTTTATGCAGTGATTTTTCAGTTGGCTCATTCATTTCAGTTATACCAATGGTTACCCATAACTCCCAAGCCAGCTCGTTGGGGATTTAATTCTGGCTTCCTTGTATTATTCGAAAGTTGTTGTCGCTGATTAACTAAACCTGAAAACTTGCTCTTGTTTCTCTAGGCAACACGAGTGAATCTGCAGATGCAGAGGGAATGGAGAGCAGAGCGATCTGTTCATCTGGATCTGTTCATCTCTAATTGCCGTCGGGACATTAACCATCTCGACTTCACCACCCCTTGCTCCAATTCCAACCTTACCCCCTCTGAACGCTCTGCTCTTCATTCCCTCCGCAATAATCCCAACCTTACCATCAAACCCGCTGATAAGGGGGGTGCTGTTGTCGTCTGGTGCACCGACTTGTACATAGCGGAGGCATGACGACAACTTGCTGACACCTCCTCTTATCTACCCCTGGACAATGACCCCACTAGGGAGCACCAGTCCATTGTCTCCCAAATGATTTTCGATCTCATCAGCTCAGGAGATCTCCCATCTACGGCCACCAAACTTACAGTTACCACACCCCGCACTTCCCGTTTCTATCTTCTACCTAAGATTCACAAACCTGCCTGTCCAGACAGACCCATTGTCTCTGCTTGCTCCTGCCCCACTGAACTCATTTCTGCCTATCTCGACTCTGTTTTATCTCCCCTTGTTCAATCCCTTCCCACCTATGTCCGTGATACTTCCCATGCTTTACATCTCTTCAAAGATTTCAAGTTCGCTGGCCCCCACCGCCTCATTTTCACCATGGACGTCCAGTCCCTATATACCTCTATCCCCCACCAGGAAGGTCTCCAAGCTCTCCGTTTCTTCCTGGATTCCAGACCCAGCCAGTCACCTTCTACCACCACTTTTCTCCGCCTCACGGAATTAGTCCTCACCCTTAACAATTTCTCCTTTGGCTCCTCCCACTTCCTCCAAACTAAAAGTGTAGCCATGGGTCCTAGCTACGCCTGCCTTTTTGTCGGCCATGTGAAGCAATCTATGTTCCAAGCCTACACCGGTATCTGTCCTCCTTTTCTTGCGTTATATCAACGACACCTGGTCTATTTCCGACACCTCCCTCCCCTTTCTAGATCTTTCTGTTTCTATCTCTGGAGACAGCCTATCCACCGACATCTACTACAAACCTACTAACTCCCACAGCTACCTAGACTATTCTTCCTCCCACCCTGTCTCCTGCAAAATTGCTATCCCTTTCTCTCAATTCCTCCGCATCTGCTCTCAGGATTAGGCCTTTCATTCTAGGACAAAGGAGGTGTCTTCCTTTTTTAAAGAAAGGGGCTTCCCTTCGTCCACTATCAACTCTGCCCTCCATCGCATCTCCCGTATTTCACGCACCTCTGCCCTCACCCCATCCCCCCGCTAGCCCACCAGGGATAGAGTCCCCCAGTCCTCACCTATCATCACCCAGCCTACAGATCCAACGTATAATCCTCCGTAACTTCCGCCACCTCCTACGCGATCCCACCACCAGCCACATCTTCCCCTCCCCCCCACTCTCGGCTTTCTGCAGGGATCGCTCCCTACGCGACTCCCTTGTCCATTCATCCCCCCCCATCCCTCCCCACCAACCTCCCTCCGGGCACTCATCCCTGCAAACGGAAGAAGTGCTACACCTGCCCTCACACTTCTTCCCTCACCACCATCCTAGGCCCCAGACAGTCCTTTCAGGTGAGGCACCACTTCACCTGCGAGTCAACTGGAGTGATATACTGTATCCGGTGCTCCCGATGTGGCCATTTGTACATTGGGGAGACCCGCCGCAGACTGGGAGACCGTTTCGCCGAACACCAGCGCTCAGTCCCCCAGCAGTGGTGGGATCTCCCTGTGGCCACACACTTCAATTCCACAGACCACTCCCACTCCGATATGTCTGTCCGTGGCCTCAGCTGTCAAGATGAGGCCACACGCAGGTCGATGGAGCAATACCTTATCTCCTGCCTAGGTAGCCTCCTACCTGCCGGCATGAACATTCAACTCACAGACCTCCGTTGATACCCCTGCCCCCCCTTACCCCCATCCCTATCTATTATTTTAGTCTGGTTCTCTTTCTCTCTCTTTTTCCCCCCTCACTATAATCTCCCCCCAGCCCTACCTTTCTTTCTCTTTTATTTCCCATAATTCTCCACCTTCCCCTAGCCCATTTCCCTCCAGCCTATCACTTCCTAGCTCTCTACTTTATCCCTCCCCCCACTTCTTATCCCCCCTCGACCATCCCATGTTACTTCATTCCTGATGAAGGGTTTCAGCCCGAAACGTCGTCACTACCTCCTCCCATAGATGCTGTCTGGCCTGCTGAGTTCTGCCAGCATTTTGTGGTTTTTTTTCTCTTGTTTCTCTATCACACTTTATTTACGTGTGCACAAGGAGAGCAGAGTAGCCTTTGTCACCAGACAGTTCTAAAGTTTGAAAAAAAAATACCATTTTTATACAGAAATTGACTAGTTGGATTAACATAAAATGTTGGAAGAACTCAGCAGGTCTGGCAGCATCTAAGCAAAGGAATGGGGAATTGACATTTCATGCCAAGACTCTTCATCAGGACTTAAATTACTTTTTGTTTTAAATAAGGATTAGATTGTTCCCTTAAATGAATAACTAAGAAGTTTAGATTGTTTCAATTATTTCATATTCTGCAATATAGAAGACTGGTAATCTCAGAATTATTCTTGGAGAAGCAACAATTATCAGTGAAAGAGATTGTGACCTGCAGAAGTACTTTAATAACTCCTACACATTTTTTTGTAATTAACCCTGAATGGTTGATAAACAAGCAAGAAATCACAAATGGTTTATGCTGCTCTGCTCCCCTGTATCAAGGACACTATCAAAAGGTGATGGCTGAAAAGGTGGCATCCATCACTAAGGACCTCCACCACCCAGACATGCCCTCGTCTCATTGCTACCATCAAGGAGAAGGTACAGGAGCCTGAAGACAGACACTCAATGTTTCAGGAACAGTTTCTTCCCCTCTGCCATCCGATTTCTGAATGGTTAATGAACTGTTTTTTAAAATTATTTTCTCTCTCTTTTTGAACAATTTAATTTTATATGTGTATATGTATAGTTTGTGTGTGTGTATGTGTATATATGTGTGAATGTACGTGTGTGTATATATGTATATATATGTGTGTGTTTGTGAGAGTGTATGTGTATGTATGTTTTTTATATATATATATATATATATATAAAATGTGTGTGTGTGGTGGTGGTGACATCCGTTAGTCTCGCGAGACCATGGATCTGTGCCTGGAATGGTTTCCAGGGTGCAGGCCTGGGCAAGGTTTTATTGAAGACCAGCAGTTGCCCATGCAGTAAGTCTCCCCTCTCCACGCCACCGATGTTGTCCAAGGGAAGGGCAAGGGCTGATGCAGCTTGGCACCAGTGACGTCGCAGGAGTTGCCAGAACGAGGTTGAAGGCAACGTCGGACTGCCTTAGGGACTCCAGCTCTGGATTTGTCCTCAGGGTTTACTCTCGAAGCCTTTCCCATGAGTGGGTATGGCCGCAAGGCAGCGGAGGTTTGAAATTAGTTTTCCCTCTCTTAGATGGACTGCCTTCCCAGGCTGACGAGTTCCATCTACCCGAAGTGTGTACATATGTATATTAGTAATTTATCGGTTTTGAAAAAAATATGTATTGCAATTTACTGCTGCCACAAAACAACAACTTCAGGGATACACACCACCCAGGCCACACTCTCTTCTCGCTACTGCCATCAGGAGGAAGTGACAGAAGCCTCCGAACTCACACCACCAGGTTCAGGAACAGTTATTACCCTTCAACCATCAGGCTCTTGAACCAAAGGAGAATAACTTCACTCAACTTCATTTGTTCCATTTTTGAAATATTCCCAACACATGGATTCACTTTCAATGACTCTTCATCTCATTTTCTCAATATTTATTGCTTATTTATTTATTATTATTTCTTTTTGTATTTGCGCAGTTTGTTCTCTTTTGCACACTGGTTGAACTTCCATTGATTCTGTTATGATTATTATTATATGGACTTATTGAGTATGCCCACAAGACAATGAATCTCAGGCTCTAATATGGTGACATATATGTACTTTGATAATAAATTTACTTTGAAGTTTGTTATGTCAGTGACATTAAACCTGATTCTGATTCTTGTTTTCCAGGCAAGCAGATGGGAATGGAAAAAATTGAAAGCCAGAGCCCCCAAGAATGGCCCCCCACCATGTGCCCGCCTCGGCCACTGCTTTTCAGTTATTGACAATAAATGTTATTTATTCGGGGGATTAGCCAATGATAGTGAAGATCCAAAAAACAATATTCCACGGTAAGATTGCTTGCTGTTTAGTTTTTTTAATAACCTCTTCAAGCATTAGGTCCTTCCAGAATTTATACGTAGCTTTATATAGTGACGGCTAACTTCCAAAGAACTGTGTAGTAGAGCAGGTTGGGAAATCAAGTGACAGTAAATGCCCAATGCTAGAAATATTTGGGTGATTTCGAGTCAGACTAAGGTTAAGAGGCACACGTTCATCCTGGAGTTGATGGAGAAATCGGTCTATCCTTGTGCTTCACATTTAGACGTGGTGAATAACATTTCTGCCATAGAGTGAGGGGCAATCATCTATTCTTGTTATTCAATGACATTAGTATCCCTAACCTCAGTGTCACTATCCACAAGGTTATCATAAATAGGGTAGCTTCGAGACTATAAGACCTAGGAGCAGAATTAAGCCATTTGATCATGGCTGATGTTATCCCCCTCAATACCATTCTTCTGTCTTCTTCCCATATCCTTTGACACCCTTACTAATCAAGAGCTTATCAACATTTGCTTTAAATATACCCACTGACTTGGCCTCCACAGATGTCCGTGATAATGAATTCCACAGATTCATCATCCTCTGGCTAAAGAAATTCCTTCTCATCTCTATTCTAAATGAACCTCCTTCTGTATGCTGTTCGCACTGGTCTCACTGTAGGAAACATCCACTGCATGTCCACTTTATACCGGATAGTCCTTTCAATACTGAATAGGTTTCAATGAGATCTTCCCAAGAGTGTAGATCAGAGGTGAATATTACGTGACAAGTGATTTGCCATCTATTACCCAAGCCTTTCCTCCATCATTCAGGAGTCTGATGGAATGCTCTAAGTGAGTGCAGCTCCAACAACTTCCAAGAAGCATGATACTTTGAAGGCAATTAAGGACGGATAAGAAATGATGCCCAGATCCAGAAAAATCAAACATTAACATGATTTTGTGTCAGAATGATAAATTTAATTTGAACTTCAGGTGCCAGTCTGAGAATATAGAACACAAGGCACTACAGCACAGAAATGGCCTTTCGGCCCACAATGTTGTGCCAACCTTATAACCTACTCCAAGATTTGTCTAACCCTTTCCTCCTATATAGGATCATGGATGATAGAAAAATGGAGGAATATCCAAGAGTTCCTCTACTACTACCCTTGGCAGGGCAATGATACCAAAATTTATTGAATTTGTTTATTAGCTTTCTAGAATTTCAGCTTGTGACTCTTAGTTTGCTGATCTAATGTTATAAGTGCCAAATTATATGTGTTACATGTATGCTGTTGGCTTATTATTGTCCATGTAACGTGATACAGTGAAGAGCTTGTCTTGCATTCTGTTCATAGAGATTATTACACTGTGCATTAAGGTAAAACAATAATAATGGAGAGTGCAAAGGTTACTGAAAAAGTGCAGTGCAGGTAAACAATAAAATGCAAAATTACAAGAAGTTAGATTGTGAGACCAAGAGTTAAAGTATTGCAGTTTTTGTGATTTTGCTATTTGTTGTTTTTTTTGTAAGGTATTTAAACGACTTGTATATATTGGAGCTTAAGCCTGGCTCTGGAGTTGTAGGTTGGGACATACCAGTCACGTATGGAACTCCACCTCCACCTAGAGAATCTCACACAGCTGTTGTGTATCGCAGTAAAGATGGCAATAAACCAAAACTGGTCATCTATGGTGGAATGAGTGGCTGTCGACTTGGAGACCTGTGGATTCTGGATGTTGGTGGGTGTCTTTTTTTCATTTCTCTGACAGTAGCAAATACCTTTAAACAACATTCACGCTTGTATCTTCAGTGCCCAGTTGAAGAAGTCTGGTTACTTTCCAAACTATTTTACTTGGTGTTAGCTCTTGTTAGAAAGAAATCTGAAAGCTGTTATTCCCCTCGAGCTACTGAGGAAAAGTAATGTGTATCTAACTGAGAACCCACTGGGAAGTTGAAGACCCGTTGTCTGAGGCTACTGGAGGCCAGGAGGCCTTTACTGGGTTGGAGGACTGACTGTCTGGGTGGGTGGGAGAAAAGGGGCTTGTTTTATTATTGTTATTTCGTTGTTTGTTGTGTTCTGTATTCTTCTGCTGAATGTTGTGGACATACTGTGTAGGCACCAGAAAAGTGTGGCAACACTTGTGGGCTATCCCCAGCACACCATTGGGTTGTGTTGGTTGTTAAGGAACAGAAACTGGAAAGGAAGGGGCCAGAGGCCAGAATAAGAAGATGGGGGAAGGGAAAAAGTACAAGCTGGCAGGTGATAGGAGCAAATGTGAGCAAGCATGTGGTTGAAGAGTCAGAAAGCACTTTCTTGTTCTAGCTTTTGCCCCAGTCCTGATGAAACACCAATTGTTTATTCCCCTCCATAGATGCAACCTGCCCTCTAAGTTCCTCCAGCATTTTATGTGTGTATCACTCATTGTTTGGCTCAGGGTTTACCTCAGACTCCAGTCACTTTCTTTGGTGTGGTGTTCCCATCTGGCAGAGCCCAGGTATTGGTGCCCCTTCATGTCTGAACATTGAGAGCCACCAGAACCTCTCGTAGGGAGGGGCATTCATGAGCTTACTGTGACTGACTGAAACTGTAACTGGGAAATATGAAAGTCTTTAATCCCAGAGCAAGCCTCCGGGAAAGGGAGTATATAAGAACAGCACACACAAAATGCTGGAGGAACACATCAGGTCAGGAGGGAAATAAGCAGTGTGCTTTAGGTCTTGGCAGATATGAGGAGGAATTTCTTCAGCCAGAGAATCTGTGGAATTTATTGCCATAGATGTCTGGTGTATTTAAGAGATTCTGTCTTCGTCTCCTTCCTTTTGAGTCATTCTGAATTTGTTCCGTCTTTCTACCGCTTCCTGTTGTCCTGTGGGATCTGATGAGTTGCGGGGTTGTGTGAAGGGTGACCGGCAACATAAAACTTAGAAGAGCACTGGGAAAATGACCAAAGATCAAAACCTGTGAGCATGCTTTCTCCCCTCTTCGTTTTTCTCCCCACTTTGTTTAAAAAAGTATCCTGATAATACCTACTCCATTTGGGTTCATGTGACTTTGTTCCTCGATTGAGTTGCACTCAAGTCTGTGTGATGAAAGTAGGTGGGAAATTTAGGAACTGGAGAAATCTTCAGAGCTTGAAACTGATCAGAAGAAGGCAATGGCAAACCACTTCTGTAGAAAAATTTGCAAAGAACAATCGTCGTCATGGAAAGACCATGATTGCCCACGTCTTATGACATGGCACTTAACATACAACATAGAAATTTACAGCACATTACAGGCCTTTCGGCTCACAATGTTGTGTCAACTCTAGAAACTGCCTAGAACTTAAAAGGTTGACAGTGGATATGCAATGGCAAGCATTTAAAGATCGCATGGATGAACTACAACAATTGTTCATCCCAGTTTAGCAAAAGAATAAACCAGGGAAGGTAGTGCACCTGTGGCTGACAAGGGATAGTATCAAGTCCAAAGAAGAAACATAATAAATTAGCAAAAAAAGCGGCACACCTGAGGACTGGGAGAAATTCAGAGACCAGCAGAGGAGGACAAAGGGCTTAATTAGGAAAGGGAAAAATGATTATGGGAGAAAGCTGGCAGGGAACATAAAAACTGACTGTAAAAGCTTTTATAGATATGTGAAAAGAAAAAGATTGATCAAGACAAATGTAGGTCCTTTACAGTCAGAAACAGGTGAATTGATCCCTCTGATCCTCCACACTGTCAAACATCTTCCATGAAGAAAACGAACAATTTACAACCACCCTTTGTCTTCTGGATCCACAAAGCAAGCTCTCCTTGGACCCCATGCCTCCTTAATGAATGAGCCTTGCATGGGGAACCTTATCAAATGCCTTACTGAAATCCATATACACTACATCCACTGCTCTACCTTCATCAATGTGTTTTGTTATATCCTCAAAGAATTCAATCAGGCTCGTAAAGCATAACCTGCCCTTGACAAAGCCATGCTGACTATCCCTAATCAGATTATGTCTCTCCAAATGCTCATAAATCCTGCCTGTTAGGATCTTCTCCAACAACTTGCCCACCACTGAAGTAAGACTCACTGGTCTATAATTTCCTGGGTTATCTCTACTCCCTTACTTGAACAAGGGAACAATATTTGCAACACTCCAATCTTCTGGTACTTCTCCTGTCCCTATTGATGATGTAAGATCATCACCAAAGGCTCAGCAATCTCCTCCCTCACTTCCCACAGCAGCCTGGGGTGTATCTTGTCTGGAACTGGCAACTTATCTAACTTAATGCTTTTCAAAAGCTCCAGTACATCCTCTTTCTTAATGTCTATATGCTTAAGCGTTTCAGTCCATTGTAAGTGTTCCCCACAATTGCAAAGACTCTTTTCCCTGGTGAATACTGAAGAAAAGTATTCATTAAATCCTCCTCCAACACCTTGCACATGTTCCCACCATCATACCTGATTGGTCCTCTTCTCATGCGGCTCATCCACTTGATCTTCAAATATTTGTAGAATGCCTTGGAATTTTCCTTAATCTTGCTCACCAAGGCCTTCTCATGGCCCCTTCTAGCTCTCCTAATTTCATTCTTAACCTCCTTCCTGGCAACCTTGTAATTTTCTAGAGCTCTAACCTAGTTTCTTGAACTTTTCATAAGCTTTTCTTTTCTTAACTAGATTTTCTACATCCTTTGTACACTGTGGTTCTTTTCCTTTCACTGCCTCAATGGAACCTACCTTTGCAGAACACCATGCAAATGTTCCTTGAAGATTTGCCACATTTCTGCCATGCATTTCCCTGAGAACATCTGCTCCCAAGTTTCTGCCTAATAACATCGTATTTCCCCCTACCCCAATTAAATGTTTTTCCAAATTGTCTGCTCCTATCCCTCTCCAGCGCTATGGTAAAGGAGAGAGAGTTGTGATCACTACCTCCAAAATGCTCTCCCACCAAGAGATCTGACACCTGACCAGTTTCATTTCCCAATACCAGATCAAATACATCCATTCCTCCAGTTAGCTTATCTACATATTGAATCAGGAAACCTTCCTGAACACAACTAACAAACTGCACCCTATCCAAAACCGTTGCTCTAAGGAGATGCCAGTCAATATCAGGAAAGTTAAAATCACCCATCACAACAACCCTATTATTATTATTTTAATAATTGCTCAGTTCCAGAATCTGCCTCCCCATTTGCTCCTCAATGTCTCTGTTACTATTGGGGAGGGAATCCATAAAATACACCTAGTAGAGTTATTGCCCCTTTCCTATTTCTGACTTCCGCCCACAGTGAATCAGTAGACAATCCCTCCGTGACTTCTTCCTTTTCTGCAGCCGTGATTCTATCCCTGATTAACAATGCAACGCCCCCAGCTCTTTTGCCTCTGTTCATGTCATTTTTGAAATAACTCAGCAGTCATTCATGCCCCTGAGACATGCAATTCTATGCAATGGCCACAACTTCATAGTTCCACGTATTGATCAATGATCTAAGTTAATCCACCTTGTTTATGATACTCCTTGGATTAAAATAGACACATCTCAAACACAATAAGATAAAGAACACAATTAAAACAACACAATAAATATATATACATTAAATAGCTTATCCGGAGATTGATTGTATGTCATTAAAGTGTCACTAGGAGTGTCTGCATGTAAGGTTACTCTGACAGGAACCAATGAAGTAGTGCTGGTGGAATGTGTTGGAGAGATATTCCTTGTTTGAAAATTTCTATTGCCAAGGCAGGCAACATGACCCAAACTGCAACTACTGTGGTATTTGACAAAACAAATAATCCCGTTATCACCCTTCAGTTTCCTCACCCTCTTACTGTTAGAAGTAACAATTTAACTAGAATTTACTTTGTAGTTTTGCACTAGCAAGATTTCTAACTATTTTGTTTGCATTATGCAGAGAATTTAACGTGGAACAAGCCAGAGGTTGCCGGAGTTCCGCCTTTGCCCAGAAGTTTGCACTCTGCCACAATGATTGGGAGCAAGTAAGAAACTTCTACACATGAAAGAAGTTTTCAATATTTGTGCTCGTTGTGTTTCCATCCAGTAGTGCATTTAATTTTCCACTCCTTTTTCCAGAATGTATGTTTTTGGTGGCTGGGTCCCCCTTGTCCTGGAAGATGTCAAAGCTCCCACGCATGAGAAAGAATGGAAGTGCACAAATACTCTGGCATGTCTGGATCTTGGTACAGTATATTGCTTCCTGGCTCTTTATCTCCTTGTTCCTGTGCTATTCTGTTCATAGTAAACACTCAGTGGATGAGAATGAATGCCAAAATCAGTAATTTGTTCAATGCATTGAAATCGGAATATTGTGAATTTGCATGTGACTGTTTCCTTGCAGGTTAGGAGAGGAGGACTACATTGATATTCAGTCTGTTGTTTGAATGATGAAATTAGATTACTGCCTTGCACATATACAAGACCATAAAATATCTGTAATTTTCCACGGAAGGATTGAATTGGCAATGGGCTCAGCTGGTATTTGAAAGGCTGTAGAAGCATTCTTCAAGCTGTTACCCTCTTTTATTCTACATGGGTCCCCTTTTGCAACAGCACAGTATAGGCCCTTCAGCCCACAACATTGTGCAACCTTTTAACCTATTCCAAGGTCAATCTGACCCTTCCCTCCCAAGTAGCCATTGCATTTTTGTTTTCATCCATGTTCCTATCTGAGTCTCTTAAGTTGTCCTTAATAGATACATTTAATGTCAGAGAAATGTACATTCTGAAATTCTTTTACTTCGCAAACATCCACGAAAACAAAGTGCCCCAAAGAATGAATGACAGTTAAATGTTAGAAACCCAAACACCCTGCAACTCCCCCTTCCTATGCATAAGCAGCAGCAAAGCAACGACTGCCCACCCACCAGCTAAAAGCAACAGCACCCCCCACCGAGCACTCAACGTGCAGCAAAGCATGAATAAAGACACAGACTTGCAGTACCCCCATTCAACATGGCACAGGCTAGCTCTTTCCATAATAAGGGAAAAAGAAGTGTCCTTGTTCCACAGTGAGAAGGGAGACATAACAAAGCAACTCGCTGATTTAAGGTGTTTAAAGTCTGTTGCATTGCTTTTCCCAAGCTCTATGCCAGAAGGACTCGGGTGTCTGGGCACACAGCCACCAGTCAGCTGGCTGCTTTCGATCTTCCGTGTACTCCCACGACACTTCAGGCTGCGGCCTTGAATCCGCCCGCCTCCAGAGCAGCCACGAAAATCTGGCACCCTGAAGGCACAGTAGTCTTCCAGGCCACATCCTTGGCATATTGAAAAGCGACCAGGTCCCATTTCTGCAAAGAACCAAAGTCAGCATGTAACTCTAGGTCAGGGTCTTCAAAAGAACCTTGAAAGGAAAAAAAGGAGACATCAAAG